>NC_047576.1:38104133-38781828 GCF_011004845.1 Esox lucius
GCATGCCAGCTCCCTACGGACGTCAGGCTGTAAGTGGCACCGGAAATGATCAGTAAGTGCCCTCTCGTTCCAGCCTGACCCCGCCGCCAGGGTCCTGAACTCCAGGGCGAAGGCCTGCACGCTCCTTGTCCCCTGCCTGAGGTGCACGAGACGCTCGCCGACCTCCCTGCCGTCGGGCGGATGATCGAACACGGCCCGGAAGAGGCCAACAAACGCCCCGTAATGGGCCAACTCCGGCCCGTTAGTGGACCAAACAGAGTTGGCCCAGTCCAACGCCTTGCCCCTCAGGCAGGAGACAAGGGCCGAGACCTTCTCCCTATCCCTTGGGTGAGGGCTGATGGAGGCGAAGTAGAGCTCCAACTGGAGCAAAAACCCAGAGCACTGGGCAGCCTCCCCGCCGAATCCCTGGGGAAGGCTCAGTTGTATGGTCCTCCTCGGCGACGGTGGAGACGATGGCAGGGGCACTCCAGCCGGGTTGTGTGTCGGGGGTTGCTGCTCAGATGGCAGCCTCGCCTCCAACCGCCGCATAGCTTGGACCATCTCTGTCACGGCCTCCCCCAGGGACGCGATCATGCTCCCATGCTGATGGATAAGGTTGCTCCCCGCTGACTCCATACTCTGGTGTGGTATTCTGTCACAGGTGTGTCAAGGTGTGTGAATAAGGGAGCCAAACGCAGGGAGGTAGTTACTCTTCTTTCTTTATGGAAAAATATGGCACGCGTAAAACAAACAAGAGCGCAAAAAGCGTGCAACAGCTTTGCGATACAAACACCAAGCATAGAACAATACCACACAAAGACACCCAGAAACACAGGAACTAATATAGGCAACCTAATGAGGGAATGGACACCAGGTGTGTGCAATAACAAGACATGACAGTGCCGTGGGAGGAGGAGCGGCGTGGCTAGAAGACCGGCGACGACGCACGCCGAATACCACGTCGGGGGGGATGGCGTGCGTCCTCCACCCGCCTCCTCGTTACAATAACAGTTGCACTTACTACAACAGTTTCTACCCCTGCGCCATGCCAACTTAAACAAGGTAAAGTAAGAAGAGCGCTGTTAGAGACAGAAAATATAGCCCTGAGGATAATGGTTGACTATGCAAGAATTGTTGGATTTGCCAAAACATACCAACATCCTTACTTTCCCAAATGTTAACCATTATTCCATTATCAGTTGCAAATTAGGAGGTGCACAGTCAGTCAAAGGTGGCTGCACGAATGGTTATAACAGATAAGGACTGTTATACCCAGTTGGCAAATCCAGTCCAGAGTAATGACAAATTAGATTTGGTTCATTTATGGGAAAAGCATTATTTTTTAAGACCATTGTTGTGCTATGGGAGTGAACTACATTGTTTAGGCTGACACACAATGGCCCTCATTTATCAATCTTGCGTAGAAACGGGCGTATATGTTGGCGTAAGATTTTGCTTACACTCCTCTCATCGCCTGATTTATGAAACTGTGCGTACCTTTAAAATCCAGGTGTACGCAATACCTGCCCTTGATAAATGCCGCGGCTGAAAACGATCGTCATTAGAATAACACGCCCCTATATATTCAAGTCTCCGCTTACCCCACGCCCTCATTTTACGCCATGGACTGACGGAAGACGGCAAAAAAGAAAACTTCTCTGACGTGGAGATTGAGACGATCACCAGGGAGGTAGAAAGCAGTTAAAAAAAGCGGAATAAAAGATGATGATGTGATGTGGAGTGCCATTCATTCACATTAATAATTGCATTACAATTAATATTCGTCTTATTATTTTATTATATTTATTATAAATGACGTTTATTGTTATTTAGAAGAAGAATGTCGTTCCATCCATCCATCCATCCATCATCTTCCGCTTATCCGGGGCCGGGTCGCGGGGGCAGCAGTCTAAACAGGGATGCCCAGACTTCCCTCTCCCCAGACACTTCCTCTAGCTCTTCCGGGGGGACACCGAGGCGTTCCCAGGCCAGCCGGGAGACATAGTCCCTCCAGCGTGTCCTAGGTCTTCCCCGGGGTCTCCTCCCGGTGGGACGGGACCGGAACACCTTCCCAGGAATGCGTTCCGGAGGCATCCGAAACAGATGCCCAAGCCACCTCAGCTGACCCCTCTCGATGTGGAGGAGCAGCGGCTCTACTCTCAGCTCCTCCCGGGTGACCGAGCTTCTCACCCTATCTCTAAGGGATCGCCCGGCCACCCTGCGGAGAAAGCTCATTTCGGCCGCCTGTAACCCAAAGCTCATGACCATAGGTGAGAGTAGGAACGTAGATTGACTGGTAAATCGATCTGGTAAATCTTTCTTCACCACGACAGACCGATACATCGACTGCATTACTGCAGAAGCTGCACCGATCCGTCTGTCAATGTCGTTATTATTATTATTTCTATTATTATTATTATTATTTAAAAGAAGAAGAATGTCATTTTTATTATTTTGTCAGTCTGAATTATATTTTCATCATGTAAAGCGCACAGGCTCGCATCTGAAGGAATACATATAAATCAAATGCTTTGGTAAAGTCACACAAATTAAACATTGAAGTCCATGTTGCACAAAAATAAACACTGAAGTTTGTAATTATTATGTTGTTGTTTTTTTTACAGTGGGTCATAATATATCATATCTTTTAGTTTGTCAGTGCGTTGGGATTTTTTTTTCTGCGCATTTCCGCACTAACTCAAAACGTGCGTACACCACCTCCTGAGCTGGCGTAGGATTTGAGAGTGCCGTACGCCAACGTCCATATTGATAAATCTCAAAGTCACCGTGGTTTTGGGTGTACGCCAGGTATACGCTGGAAATTTGGTGTACGCACTTTTGATAAATGAGGGCCAATGAGTGGATAGGAGTTTTACTGGTCTATGTAGTCTGTGGTGGGGAAGCATACAAAATAGAATGGTGTTAGATATGATTTTAGCTTCCCAAGGAGGTGTCTGCAAAGTGGTTGGGTCTGTTATGGAAATGTCTTGAACTGATGCCTTCTTATTGATGAAGGTTTTGAATCCCCATGTTAAGATAAGAAAAGGAATGTCGATTGTGTTGTGAGAAAGGAAGTATGAGGTGCTGAGGTAAACGTAAACCTATAGCAGGATGGGGGTAGATACATAACAATGGATTTTAGGACAGGATAGAGGAAGATACACAACAGAAGGTAGGATGGATAAGGAACATGTTGTTTATGTGGTATGACCATGCAGATTCTTATCTCCACTCATTTCTCTATAAGTATCGAATGTATTTCCAAATGCTTTAGAGACTCCTCGGATGATTATGTTTGTAAGCGTTTGACGTGTTTCTCTATTTGCAAATAAATTAACTTAATTATGCCAAGATAATTTTGTCTCTGTACTTCCTCCTTTAAGAGTTCCGATCGATGGAATTGCCATCACTTAGTGCTGTACTTTAATTTCTGATGCATCAGACAAGGTAATTAAGTTGGTGCATGAAACCAATAGAGGAATTGCACAGCTTGACAAAGTCCATGGATGCGATCCATTCTCAGGGTTATCCTCTAACGTTGGTCCCAGGGGTAAGATAATATTCAAGATGGTAATTGCTGTATTTGCTATTATTGCTTTATTACTTGTTTTTTTATGTTATTATCATGTTTAATTAAAGTGTGTACTTCTAAGGTTATGGCACAGGTACAGGTCCAGACACATGCAGACGGTGACCCAGTACCAGGCATTCCAGACCTTACTATTGAAATTATGATTAATTAATGTCCACAATGTTTTAGGGTATTGATTGTGGCGGTCTACCGCTTAGTGATTTATGCTGCTTGTGAGTAAATTGTTTCAGTGTTGACCTTAAGGAATACCTAAGGTTCAAAGGGGCGGATTATGGAGGAAATGTACTGAGCTGATGTGTTGATAGTAAGGTACTGAGTTCATGTATTTAGACAGTAGCAAAATGCAAGATGTGCTAATACAGAGCTAAAATTAAAATCAAAGGAAAAAGCCTAGGCTGATTGAGACTATAGTAATGTGATGCTCAAAGGTCAGTTATTTTGCGAGATATTGCCCCAGCTTCATATTCATTCAAAAGGAGGTGTTTCTGAACTGTATGACAGACAGACTGTCACTGATGTTGTGTTAGTGTCTTTCTGTCTCTATTTGCAAATATTAATTAATAAAAATATTAATAAAGAGTATAGCCTTCCCCAGTGACGCATCTTACTGACACAGGACCGGGGCTAGACCGAAGGCATCAACTCCAGCGAGGACTTGGTCTGATGTCATATGCCGCAGAGGCTAATCCAGCAAGAAATCAAATAAGGGAGCACCAACCCTCAATCCACCACCTCACCTCTCACTGCAAAACCGATACGATCCACTGACTCAGAATGAAATGTGTGTAAATGTACCCACAACACTAACATGAAGGCTAACCAAAACCAAAAAAAACACTGATAGGACAAGGGAAAGAAGAAGCTTTGCTAACTTCACATTTGATAAACCAGATACTACCTTGATTGGGGACGATATAACTAAGCAAATCAGAATGGCAAAGACTGAAAATATAACCATGGCTGACAAATCAATCAGAGAGCTAACAGACATATTGCCAGTTATTCTCTCTACACATCCAAGCAACATGCAGATTATTATCCACACTGGGTATTTTGACATTCTACGAAGGAAAACTGTCTCTGAGAAACTGAAAAAAATATTTTTCTATGCTACTGGAGAAAAGAACAAACTTTTAACAACATGTTTTCATCTCAAGGCCCATTCCAACCTTGGGGAAAGGAATTAAATCTTTTAGCAGACCCCTTGGGCTGAATAGGTGGCTGACATCGGCATGCCTCAATCACGGGATTATGTTTATTGACAATTTCTATATCTTTTGGAACTGTAAAGACCGCTTTAGACCTGATGGGTTTAATCCAAACATCATGGGATGCCGGCTGCTTGGTGCCAACATATGTCACGCTCTTGGAATGCCATTTCAAAACAAGATAAGCATGGCAAAACAACTCCCTTCCCCCCTTCCACCACCCTCCACCACCCCCTCCCTATCCCCCTCTACCACACTCACCCTCCCCCTCCACCAAACTCACCAATCAGGGTTCTACCCCAAGAGAGCAGAGCTCATCTTTCCCTATGTCCAACTCCTCCCCCCATTTAAAACGATTTGCTTAGACAACTGCCATATTTTCTGTAAATCGTGGTTTTATTGATGATTTTGCTAAACTACTCTCTATTACAGTGGGGAGAACAAGTATTTGATACACTGCTGATTTTGCAGGTTTTCCTACTTACAAAGCATGTAGAGGTCTTTAATTTTTATCATAGGTACACTTCAACTGTGAGAGATGGAATCTAACAAAAATCTAACAAAAATCCAGAAAATCTCATTGTATGATTTTTAAGTAATTCATTTGCATTTTATTGCATGACATAAGTATTTGATCACCTACCAACCAGTAAGAATTCCGGCTCTCACAGACCTGTTAGTTTTTCTTTAAGAAGCCCTCCTGTTCTCCACTCATTACCTGTATTAACTGCACCGATTTGAACTTGTTACCTGTATAAAAGACACCTGTATAAAGACACCTGTCCACACACTCAAACAGACTCCAAACTCTCTACAATGGCCAAGACCAGAGAGCTGTGTAAGGACATCAGGGATAAAATTGTAGACCTGCACAAGGCTGTGATGGGCTACAGGACAATAGGCAAGCAGCTTGGTGAGAAGGCAACAACTGTTGGCGCAATTATTAGAAAATGGAAGAAGTTCAAGATGACGTCAATCTCCCTCGGTCTGGGGCTCCCTGCAAGATCTCACCTCGTGGGGCATCTATGATCATTAAAAATGACCACAGTCTCAAAGAAAACCATTAGTAACACACTACGCCGTCATGGATTAAAATCCTGCAGCGCACGCAAGGTCCCCCTGCCCAAGCCAGCGCATGTCCAGGCCCGTCTGAAGTTTGCCAATGACCATCTGGATGATCCAGAGGAGGAATGGGAGACGGTCATGTGGTCTGATGAGACAAAAATAGAGCTTTTTGGTCTAAACTCCACTCGCCGTGTTTGGAGGAAGAAGAAGAAAGATGAGTACAACCCCAAGAACACCATCCCAACCGTGAAGCATAGAGGTGGAAACATCATTCTTTGGGGATGCTTTTCTGCAAAGGGGACAGGACGACTGCACCGTATTGAGGGGAGGATGAATGGGGCCCTTTATCGTGAGATCTTGGCCAACAACCTCCTTCCCTCAGTAAGAGCATTGAAGATGGGTCACGCTTGGGTCTTCCAGCATGACAATGACACCGAAACACACAGCCAGGGCAACTAAGGAGTGGCTCTGTAAGAAGCATCTCAAGGTCCTGGAGTGGCCTAGCCAGTCTCCAGACCTGAACCCAATAGAAAATCTTTGGAGGGAGCTGAAAGTCTGTATTGCCCAGCGACAGCCCTGAAACCTGAAGGCTCTGGAGAAGGTCTGTATGGAGGTGTGGGCCAAAATCCTTGCTGCAGTTTGTGCAAACCTGTTCAAGAACTACAGGAAACGTATGATCTCTGTAATTGCAAACAAAGGTTTCCGTGCCAAATATTATGTTCTGTTTTTCTGATTTATTTATGTACATTTATTACATACAAATCATACAATGTGATTTTCTGGATTTTTGTTTTAGATTCCGTCACTCACAGTTGAAGAGTACCTATGTTAAAAATTACAGACTTCTAGATGCTTTGTATGTGGGAAAACCTGCATAATCGGCAGTTTATCAAATACTTGTTCTCCCCAATGTATATCAGTTGATTATAACTTGTTTACTATTGCCAGGGATTCACATAGATAATAATACAGATGCCAAATAACTTTTTGCACTACTTGACACTTTAGATCTTACTCAACATGTGAAAGAGCGTACACACTCGAGCCCACATTCTAGATCTGGTTATCTCTAAAGGTCTCGATAGTTCTTCTGTCATGGTTAAAGACTAGGCCCTGTCTGATCATTTCTGTGTCTTTTTTGAATCACTGATCACCCCAGATGTTCCAGTAAACTCTGTTTCTGTTAAGAAAAGCTACATTAATGAGAGTACCAATGCTCCGTTTATGGATGCCATTGCTATATCTCCAACAATAAGTGTTGAGTCAGTTGATGTACTCCTGAATATTTTTTATGCCAAAATATTGAATGTCATGGATCGTGTTGCACCGGTAAAGATAAAGAAAACTATGAGCAAACAGAAAACACCTTGGAGAACCACCATGATGGTAAGCACCTTCTGAAAATAGAATGTAGGAATGCGGAACCTAAGTGGAGGAAAACTAAACTTCAAATCTACTATGACATCTATAAACAAAGCCTTGGTAGCTTCAACTATGAGTTACGCAGTTCTAGACAGCAACATTTGATTGAATGACAAGATTGTTTTCAATCAACTCAGCAATTTTGTGAACTCAAATTTCAGTCAGGCTTCCGACCTCACCACATTACTGAAACGGCCCTGATGAAAGTTTTAAATGATTTATGGCTGAATACTGATTCGGATAAAATAACAGTTATGGTTCTATTATCTCAGTGCAGCATTTGACCCCGTAGATCATAGAATACTTCTAGACAGGCTGGAAAATTGTGTAGTACTCTCCGTGACAGTCCTTAATTGGTTCAGATCTTATCTAGATAACTGGAGTTACTTTGTTACCATTGGTAATCATGAATCTGATAGGGTGGCTATGACATGGGGAATTCCCCAGGGATCAGTTCCCAGACTGCTTCTGTTCAATCTCTATATACTACCTCTGGGCCAAATTCTACAGAACAACAACATTAACTATCATAGCTATGCAGATGATACTCAAATATATATGGCTCTTGAACTGTATGACAACAGCTCAATAGACTCACTGTGTCACTGTACAGAGCACATAAATATCTGGATAGACTTGCTTGCTTGCAAGTCTATCCAGATTGAACAGAAGCAGAATCCAGATCCTCATTCAGCACAACACCACCCAACCTGCCCGACTATGCCCCTCGTTACCTGAATATTAGTCACCGGTTTGTTAACACCTATATTCACTCAGTCACCCTATATATTGTTTATTTTACACCTTTCAGTTGTGAGGTATTGTTTGTTGTGGGCTGTTTTGAGTTTATAGTTACTCACATTTACCAGACCTTTAGCTTGTTTCTTGTTTTCTTTTGTTTTCTTTTTTTGACCACCTTTCTTAGCCTAGCCCCTATAATTGCTTTTGCAAATTCTGTCTTACCATGTACCAACTTTCTATGCCTGGCCTTTGACTTTTGGTTTGGGTCTGCAACCTGTTCCTGTGTTTTCCTGTTAATCTGACTTCAATGCTATAACTTAAAATATAATTATAACATTGTAATTGGCAAATGCAAAAAATATAATTGTCGTGTTTATGAAGTACCAAGGTAACATAATCAAACAAAATTTAAATATTAGAATTTTTCATTAATAACTGTTCATTTAAATAATTGTTGATATGGGCTGTAAGTTAACACAAGTAAAACACTTTCTATTATTAAATCATTTCAGCAAAATCAAACAAAAAATCAGGGTGTGGCAGATTAAAACTATAATTTTGCTGGAGAACATTGTTGGTATTTGCAGCAATATGTTTAGTGTGAATTTCAAGAAATTGTTTTAAAATATTATTAAAATAGGGAGAGGCCGAATAACATACGTTTTGTTTGGAGATAAAGGAGGTTCAAGTGGCTGACTACAGTATGATGCTGAGGCTGTGGTGATGAGTTGTTCTTTGTGACACAAAAATTAAATTTATTATTTTGGCTGGTAAAAATATGCATAGCTGGTGGACTTTTCATCTACCAGTCGCCTTGGCAGGTGAGCCCAAAAATTTATTTCAGACACTGGTTGCAGGTTTTTGTTTTATATGGTAGTTTGTCATATAGTTTCATTCTTATTGAGCATTAAAGGTTTATATACTACCATTTATTCATTAATGGAATAGGTTTTAAATATTTTTTCAATGATGATGCACAAGAGGAAGGGTATTTTCTGTGAATTATTTTTAATTGCACATACAATTTGATATGTTAATGCAACAAGCCCTTGAAGTACCATTGAATCTACCCATTTTACTGTACAGCTTTGTATCTTCCATTGATCTGGGCTGATTCACTTGAAACTCATAATTTGGGAACATGAACAATCTTGTCAACATAGAAGTATGTTATTCAGAGAAATTATGGTTTTGTTCTGTGATACAGTACTTCCTGGTTGCTTATTGTTTTGGAGTTGACTCCTGGGCTATTTTTACAGCTTTGCTTGCAGCTTCCTGCGGACTGTGCCAGTGATGTTCCCTGAAGGATTGTCCAATGGCAGAAGAACCTTGAAGTAGAAGGCAGTGCATTAACTAAACATCAACACATGGTTAGTCACTGAGTTTAACCTAGTTGAGTAATTGTTTGGAAATACAAATGCCAATATCTATTGTAGTTATATTTTTCAAAGTTGTACTGCTTTCAAAGTTTCCCTGCTTACAATTGATTGAAAAAAAATATTTCCTAATGCAACTTACTTCATTATTGTTTGTGAGACCCATTTTAGTCATATCGATGTTGAAGTAATGTTGGTTAGGCATGACAATCTCAATCTCTTCAACCTGAAACAGTCATACACAGTTACAGTGCTTTGAAGTGGAAAGTGCTGGTCTAGAATAAGTTTAGTTGTTTTGATTATAATAAGATAACAGATATGGGAAGTATATGATACCAGATCAGCAACTTTTATTTAATTAGGATCTGATGAGCATGCACATTTGTAACACTTAGTTATCCTGGGGTCCAACACATTACTAAAACTTAATTTCAGCAAGAAACAGACTGAGACCAAGGTCTCTTTTTTACAGCTGGGTCCTGGTACAGTTTAGGTTCTATGATTAAAACAAACATAAAAAAACAGAGTACAGACAAAAAAATTGAGAACAGAAAAAAAAGACGCTCACAGATAACCCAAGCCAAAGTAAATTTCCTAAAACACAATTTCCTAGTAGATGTTGAGCCTGGCAACGTATGCGCTGTCCCCTAGGTATAAAGCACACATATACAACCCTATTTCCAAAAACGTTGGGACACTGCGTAAAATGTCAATAAAACAGAATGCAATGATGTGCATATTCAGTAGGAAACAGTACAAAGAAAACATGTCAAAAGCTGAAACTGAAACAATTTATTGTTTCTTGAAAAATGTATGTCAATTTTGATGCCAGCAACACATTTCAAAAAAGTTGGGACAGAGGCCACAAAAGACTGTAAAATTTGTGTAATGCTAAAAAACTAAAGCTGGTGGAATATCACACAACTACATTGCTCAAAATATGAAGGGAACATTTAATCACACATCGGTAATGGAAATATATAAAAAATGAAAATGTTTACTGTACATTGTGTAATTCGATGAGAACAGAATGACGTTACGACGGTCAATGGAAACCAAAATCATCAACTGATTGAGGGCTGGATTCAAACTCACACCGAAAATCAAAGTAAACAATTGAAATCACAGGTTTCCTGCGTGAATTTTATCACAGCAGCTCATAAGGTGGCTCAGTTGCGTGTATAGCCCCCATTTGCCTGGGGAATCTCTTCCCAGACCTGGATCAGGGCATCAGTGAGCTCTTGGACAGTCTTTGGCGCTACTTGGCGATGTCAGATCCACCAATACATAACATCCCTGAGGTTTTTCAATTGGATTCAGGTCTGGGGAACATGAGGGCTAGTCAGTGGCATCAATGCCTTCATCATCCAGGAGCTGCCTACACACTCTGGCCACCAGGAAGAACCCAGGGACCACTGCACCAGGTCTGACAATTCCATCCTGGTGCCTAACAGCAGTCAGGGTACCGTTGGCTAGCACATGGAGGTCTGTGCGACCCTCCAAGGATATGACTCCCCAGACGATCACTGACCCACCGCCAAACCGGTCACGCTGGATGATGTTGCAGGCAACATAACATTCACCCCGGTGTCTCCAGATTCTTTCATGTCTGGCACATGTGCTTAGTGTGAACCTGCTTTCATCTGTGAAGAGAACGGGGGACCAATGGTGGACCTGCCAATTCTGTTTTTTTCTAGCGAATGACAATCGAGCTGCACAGGTCCCACTAGAGGACGTTGGGCCCTTATGTCCCCCGCATGGAGTTTGTTCCTGACAGTTTGCTCAGGTACCGCCTCTGGCCTGCAGGTACCACCTCATGCTACCAGTAGTGAAATAGACAAAAGTAACGCAAAACTAGAGAGGAATCTGGCAGGATTGCTGTGCCAGTGAGATCCAGTGTTGTCACTCCCTTGTTTGGATCACGGACACTCGTTTTGTTGTTGATCGACCTTCACCCGTTTCCTTAACTACTGTTCTTATTTAAGTTCCTTCTTTCCCAGTGTATCTTGTCGGTCATTGTTTTGGTGTAAGCCTTGTGTTATGGTGTTCCGTTTGGTCTTGTTTTAGTTCATTTATTAAATGTCCTCCATTCTCCCTGTGCGTGTGTCCTTCCTCTGCAATCATGCAATCATGTGGCCACCTCCTGCAAAACCATTGCCTTTTGGGGGGTTGTCTTGCTGTTGCCTCTCCAGTGCACCTGTTGTCACTTTCATTTGCCAAAACAGGTGACGCTGATTCACAATCGCCTATGCTTCCTAACTGGACAGTTTAATTTACTTTGTGTTATATTGTGACAATTACGTGTTCCCATAATTTTTTTGAGCACTCAGGTCAAAAGGTCAGCACTCAGGTCAAAAGGTCAGTAACATGGTTGGGTATAAAAAAAACTCCCAGAGAGGATGTCTTTCAGAAGTAAAGGTGAGGAGGTGTTCATCACTTTGTAAAAGACTGCGCGGGCAAATAGTGCAACAATTTAAGAATAATGTTTCTCAATGTAAAATTGCAAAGACTTTGGGGATCCCATCATCTACAGTACATAATATCTTTATAAGATTTAGAGAATTTGGAGAAATCTCTGTATGCAAGGGACAAAGCCGAAAACCAGTATTGGATGGTCGTGATCTTTGGGCCCTCAGGCAGCACTGCATTAAAAACCGACACGATTCTGTAATGGACATCCATGGCCTGTAGTGGACATGGAGTGATCATGGACTTCAGCAAGTGTCAGAGGGGGTATCACGCCCCCATACAAATTGATGGAGCTGAAGTAAAGAGAGTCTCTGACTTCAAGTTCCTCTGTGTGTTCATCAAAGATGACCTCACTTGGTCCAGGCAAGCAAGCAGATAAAAACTGCCCAAAAGCACCTATACTTCCTGAAGAGACTCAGACTAGATGAATGATCAGAGCCTAGGTTCTGAATGAACTCACAAATGAAATACAAGATTTCCATGAGCATTCAAAAACTTAATTAGGCTATTATTGAAACATAATACAAACCATATAGGCAACTTATCACGTTATCATTTTTCAATAAGAGATTCAGCTTCTTGTGTAGGCAAATTCATAAAATGTGAATGCTTAATAATTATTCACAAAATGAAATACCAAGAATATTGTTTACCAGTCACCAATTACCAATTAAACAAACATATTACAAGTGACTATTTATATATTAGGAAATAGAAACTACAGTGGATATAAAAAGCCTACACACCCCTGTTAAAATGCCAAGTTATTGTGATGTAAAAGAATGAGACAAAGATAAATCATGTCAGAACTTTTTTCACCTTTAATGTGACCTATAAAGTGAATTGAAAAACAAACTGAAATCTTTGAGGGGGGAAAATAAAAACTCACAATAACCTGGTTGCAGAAGTGTGCGCACCCTTTTACTAATACTTTGTTGAATCACCTTTTCATTTTATTACAGCACTCAGTCTTTTTGGGTAGGAGCATGGCACATCTTGATTTGGCATGCTCCTACCCATGCTTGATTTGGCACTGTTAGATTGTGAGGACATCTCCTGTGCCCAGCCCTCTTCAGATCACCCCACAGATGTTCAATTGGATTCAGGTCTGGGCTCTGGCTGGGCCATTCCAAAACATGAATCTTCTTCTGGTGAACCCATGCTTTTGTGGATTTGGATGTGTGCTTTGGGTCATTGTTGTGCTAAAAGTTGAACTTCATCTTCAGCTTTCTAACGGACGCCTGAAGGTTTTGTGCTAAAATTGCCTGGTATTTGGAACTGTTCATAATTCCCTCCACCCTGACTAAGGCCCCGGTTCCAGCTGAAGAAATAAAGCCCCAAAGCATGATGCTGCCATCACCATACTACACTGTGGGTATGGTGTTCTTTGGGTGATGTGCAGTGTTGTTTTTGCACCGAACATACCCTTTTGGAATTATGGCCAAATAGTGCTTTTGGGGGACGTTTATTTTTGCAAACTTCAGCTGGGCTTGGATGTTTTTCTTTGTAAGAAAAGGCTTCTGTCTTGCCACCCTACCCCATAGCCCATTCATATGAAGAATACGGGAGATTGTTGTCACATGTAGCACACAGCCAGTACTTGCCAGAAATTCCTGTAGTTCCTTTGATGTTGCTCTTGGAAGCCTCCCTGACCAGTTTTCTTCTCGTCTTTTCCTAAATTTTGGAGGGACGTCCAGTTCTTGGTAATGTCTCTGTTGTGCCAATTTTCTCCACTTGATGATGACTGCCTTCACTGTGTCCCATGGTATATCTAATGCTTTGGAAAATATTTTGTACCTTTCTCCTGACTGATATCTTTCAACAATGAGATCCCTCTGATCCTGTGGAAGCCCTCTGTGGACCATGGCTTTTGCTCTGAGATGCAACTAAGAAAATGTCAGGAAAACCCTACTAGAACAGTTTAACTTTATTCGTGATTGATCAGAGTCACTTTAATTGATGGCAGGTCTGTAATGACTTCTACTTAACATGAGTTTGAATGTGAATGGTTAATTTTGAATACAGCCACATACCCAGTTATAAGAGGGTGTGCACACTTATGCAACCAGGTTATTTTAAGGTTTTTATGTTTCATTTTTCCCCCTCGAAGATTTCAGTTTGTTTTTCAATTGAATTGTTTACATTGTAGGTCATTTTAACAGTGGAAAAAGTTCTGACATGATTTTTTTGTCTCATTCTTTTACATCACAAAAACCTGGCATTTTTATATATAACTTTTTATATCCACTGTAAATTGCACACACAACCTGTGATTTGTCTCTGCTTATTTAGTCTCTGATTAATATTAGGCTAAATAATTATTCACTAAACGAAATACCAACAATATTCTTTACCACTAGAGCTATGCATTGGTGTTAAAGTCAACTCGAGCCCTACTACAACCTCTGGGAGAGACCTTCAAAGACGCACCGTTCACATGGCCTATTCATTTTGGACCTGTTCTTTTTCTAATAACTCCTCTAGGTTTTTCGCTAACTTATTAATGTCACATATAGACACATCTTATATGTCAGTAATCTAGGAGACTAGAACTACGCATTGTTGTTGAGATCAAGTCAATATCCCCACTAGAACCCCCAGATGAGACCTGCAAAAACAAGCCATTCACATAGCCTGTTCCGTTTTGGACCTTGTCATTTTCTAATAACTCCTTGCAGTTTTTCGATAACTTATTTATGTCACCTATAGACAAATATTATATGCCAGTAGTCTAGGAGAATAGAGCTATTGCATTAGCATTGAAATCAAGCAACCATACTTTAGGCCTATGTGCGTCTATTCATGTAGATTTCCTCTGACCGTCGCAAACTGGTCAATAATGTCTTATTTTACCTTGTACATCACCAAAAAGAAATCAAAATGAAAACTAAATTCTAATGGATTTATTTTTTAATAATTTAAATTGTTTCATTTTCATTTTGTATATTTATAGGGCATAATAAACAAATGAACATCCTATAGCCAGTGTTCTTAAAAATAATTGTTTATGTATTCTTTAGTCTTCTTTTTTCATATGATTAGACCTTCAATACAAAAACAGACATTCTGTAATTCATTATTATTTAGACAATTCTACTGTATATAGTTTGATGACAACCCAGTAGATGAACTGATGCTCTGGCTGCAGAGGAGAATATGTGTGCTAATAGGGCCGATTCTTATGCTAATGACGAAAAACTGCATTCTGCTCTGGCTGTTAATGTTCGTTTGAAGGGCTTGGCAGTCCTAGTGTGCAACATTAAATGGAATCGGGAGTTTAGAAGACTGCGTGATGATGAATGAATGAGTCTCCAGTATTGGCTATAGAGGCAATACTTTTAAAATGCCTTTAAACCCTCTCTTATCATTCATATATACAAGGGGAATCATTCATATATACAATAGTAATTTCTTAACATTTTTATCATTTATTGTGTGTCCTTGAAGTTATCTTCCACTCTGTTAGGTTGTAGTTTTTGCCTTCTAAAAAAAAGAATACAATTCCAGTGAGACCATTTTCAGGGACTGACATCATTATTTTAGCGGGAATTCAAAGGAGCAAAGTGAGGTGAGCATAAACTTTCACTCATATTTTAACCTGCTGTTCACACTCTTAAAGTTCCACCCTGTTAGGCTAAGTTATGAAGAAAGTTGGTCCGGTATAAAAAAAAACTACATATTTGATATAGTAATACAAGTTCTGTTTTATGTGATAAAGGTTAGCTAGCTAAATCTGGATCACTCACAGAGCTATGGGTAACTTAGCAAAAACAATTCCACCCTGTTATGTCAATAATTGGACATTTCGTGGATCTCTTGATGCCAAGCCAAGGTCAGGTAGACCCAGGAAGGTTTCAGGCAAAACTGCCAGAAGAATTGTTTTCGGGATACAAAGAAAAACCCACAGGTAACCTCAGGAGAAATACAGGCTGGTCTGGAAAAAGACTGTGTGGTTGTTTCAGGGAGCACAATATGACGATACTTGAACAAAAATTTGCTGCATAGTCAAGTTGCCAGAAAGAAGCCTTTACTGTGCCAATGCCACAAGAAAGCCAGGGTTACAATCACACCCGACAACACCTTGACACGACTCACAGCTTCTGGCACACTGTAATTTGGAGTGACGACACCAAAATAGAGCTTTATGGTCATAACCATAAGCGCTGTGTTTTGAGAGGGGTCAACGATAGTGAACAGAACACCATCCCACTGTGAAGCATGGTAGTGGCTTACTGATGTTTTGGGGTGTGTGAGCTCTAAAGGCACAGGGAATATTGTGAAAATTGATGGGAAGATGAGTGCAGCATGTTATCAGAAAATACTGGCAGATAATTTGCATTCTTCTGCATGAAAGCTGCACACTTGGACTTTTCAGCACGTCAATGACCCTAAGCACAAGGCCAAGTTGACCCTCCAGTGGTTACAGCAGAAAAAGGTGAAGATTCTGGAGTGGCCATCACAGTCACCTTAATATCATCAAGCCACTCTGAGGAGATGTGGTTCATGCAAGACGACCAAAGACTTTGCATGACCTGGAGCCAAGACGAATGGGCAGCTATACCACCTGCAAGAATTCGGGGCCTCATAGACAACTATTACAAAAGACTGCATGCTGTCATTGATGCTAAAGGGGGCAATACACAGTATTAAGAACTAAGTGTTTGCAGACTTTTGAACAGGGGTCAGTTCATTTTTTTCTTTGTTGCCATGTTTTGTTTTATGATTGTGCCATTCTGTTTTGACCTACAGTTGAATATGAATCCCATAAGAAATACAATACTTGTGTTTTGCCTGTTCACTCACTCACCAGTCAGAATTCCGGCTCTCACAGACCTGTTAGTTTTTCTTTAAGAAGCCTTACTTTTCTCCACTCATTACCTGTATTAACTGCACCGGTTTGAACTTGTTACCTGTATAAAAGACACCTGTCCACACACTCAATCAAACAGACTCCAACCTTTCCACAATGGCCAGAGAGCTGTGTAAGGACATCAGGGATAAAATTGTAGACCTGCACAAGGCTGGGATGGGCTACAGGACAATAGGCAAGCATCTTGGTGAGAAGGTAACAACTGTTGGCACAATTATTAGAAAATGGAAGAAGTTCAAGATGATGGTCAATCTCCCTCGGTCTGGGGCTCCCTGCAAGATCTCACCTCGTGGGGCATCAATGAGCATGAGGAAGGTGAGGGATCAGCCCAGAACTACACGGCAGGATCTGGTCAATGACCTGAAGAGAGCTGGGACCACAGTCTGTAAGAAAACCATTAGTAACACACTATGCCGTCATGGATTAAAATCCTGCAGTGCACGCTAGGTCCCCCTGCTCAAGCCAGCGCATGTCCAGACCCTGAAGTTTGCCAATGACCATCTGGATGATCCAGAGGAGGAATGGGACACGGTCATGTGGTCTGATGTGACAAAAATAGAGCTTTTTGGTCTAAACTCCACTCGCCGTGTTTGGAGGAAGAAGAAGGATGAGTACAACCCCAAGAACACCATCCAAACCGTGAAGCATGGAGGTGGATACATCATTCTTTGGGGATGCTTTGCAAAGGGGACAGGACTACTGCACCGTACTGAGGGGAGGATGGATGGGGCCATGTATCACGAGATCTTGGCCAACAACTTCCTCCCCTCAGTAAGAGAATTGAAGATGGGTCGTGGCTGGGTCTTCCAGCATGACAACGACCCGAAACACACAGCCAGGGCAACTAAGGAGTGGCTCCGTAAGAAGCATCTCAAGGTCCTGGAGTTGCCCAGCGACAGCCCCAAAACCTGAAGGATCTGGAGAAGGTCTGTATGGAGGAGTGGGCCAAAATGCCTGCTGCAGTGTGAGCAAACCTGGTCAAGAACAACAGGAAATGTATGATCTCTGTAATTGCAAACAAAGGTTTCTGTACCAAATATTAAGTTCCTTGTTTCTGATGTATGAAATACTTATGTCATGCAATAAATTGCAAATTAATTACTTAAAAATCATACATGCAGACTTTTGAACAGGGGTTAATTAATTTTTTTCTTTGTTGCCATGTTTTGTTTTAGGATTGTGCCATTCTGTTATGTCATACAGTTGAATCTGAATCCCATAAGAAATAAAAGACGTGTTTTGCATACTCACAAATTTTTTCTTTACAAATGGTACATATATTACCAATTCTCCAAGGTTATGCAAACTTTTGAGCACAACTGTACATAATGTACATCATCAAAAAAGTTTGAATATAAATTAAACCAGTACAGAATAATTATTTAATCTTTCTCATATCGAGTGAACCTACCTCTGGCACTCTATCCAGGACTATGACCTGTGTGTCATAGAGGGTTTTCTGCACAGAAGGGGAGTATTCTCCACGATCGTATGGACCAGCAAACTTTTCAATTATTGCCTCCTTGATAGAATTCCTGCAAAAAACAGTGGCATATAGAATATTAACCCACACTAATTTGTTTGTTCATTAGTTCAGAGATGTTGTAAAATTGTTAATGTATGATTCATCATTCAAAGTTAATGTGGCTATAAAGGTGTTATGAATGATTTCTTCTACCTTTAAGTTCTGTCAGAGTAAAATTTGATACACCATAAATTGTACAGTTTTCATACAATTTTAGAATGTATTATGTGGAGTATCAATTACTGGGATATTGAGGTCTTTAGTATGTCAAACCTGTATGGGGGTGTATTTGAATCTTTTTGTCAAGAGCAAAACATTTTTATTTTCAATCAAAAATAATTGATTTAAAAAAAAAAACAAGGATTCAATGTAAAAAAGGTTATCTCCCTGGGGTCTCCCGGGGGTTGTAGTGGGGCTATCGGGGTGATTTTGACGCCAGTGGATAGATCTAGTTTTCTAGATTACTGGCATATTTTTCTATTAATAAGTTATCGTAAAACCAAGAGGAATTATTAGAAAAAGATGAGGTCGGAAAACATATACTTGGAATTTCGTCTTATAAATGATTATTTAGCCTAATATATTTGTAGAATATAACTTTTCAGTACAACAAGCAGAGAAAATATGACGATATGATGTGTGTGCGATTTAGTTTCTCTTTCCCTCCTAAAATAATGTAGATTTACATTTTTGATTTTTCGATTTGATGAATTAGCTTACACAATAAGCTGAATCTCCTATTGAAAAACGTTAACGTGTGATAGGTAGCCTATATCTTTGTATTATGTTTCAATAATAGCCTAATTAAGTATTTGAATGGTCATGGAAATCTTGTATTTCATTTGTTCAACCAAGTCTAATCAATCATCTGGGAGTATCGCGCGTATCCATATGCGAGTATCCATTGACGTCATGCATTCATTCAGGGGCGATTAGCGCCTGGGTACCATTTGGGTACCAATGCTAAGTGACGTGGGCAGTTGGCAGATTGAGTCACAAAACAGGGTATAAGAAAACAGGTAAATAGTCACAAAAAAAATTCTGTTTGTCAGTTTAGAATTCCGACAACGGAAAGTAATGGAAGGAGGGTGTAGCTTTCAATAGGGCAGTTTTATTTTAATTACAAACTCAAACACTAACTGCCGTAGGCATTTGGCAGTTCTAGTGTTAGTAGTTTATCCATCCATCCATCTTCTTCCGCTTATCCGGGGCCGGGTCGCGGGGGCAGCAGTCTAAGCAGGGATGCCCAGACTTCCCTCTCCCCAGACACTTCTTCTAGCTCTTCCGGGGGGACACCGAGGCGTTCCCAGGCCAGCCGGGAGACATAGTCCCTCCAGCGTGTCCTAGGTCTTCCCCGGGGTCTCCTACTACTATCTTACTACTTGGATTAGTCATAAGAATTGAGCCCATTCTAGCGAGACTGAAGACGAACTTCACACTGACAAAGCTCTGTCATGGCATGGCACAACAACTTTTGTTTTTCCTTCATACACAAATTACATAAATACAATAACTATCAATATACCGCTGTGGAAATAATTAAGAGACCATCATTTTTCTTAAATCAGCATCTCTACATGTATGGCAGCCAGCCATTCCATTCCAGTGTCTGTTAAATTCCAACACAAACACATCTCATTTTACTTAATGAGTTACTAATTAGGTAATTACCTCAACCAAATCTAATTTAATGAGGAAAAGTATAAAAAACATTGCTGTGGTCATCACTATCCTCTTGCAGTAGGACCAGCTGGAGGTCAAAAACAGGGCAAGAGGTACCTCAAAGGTAACTTGAATAAGAAAATAACTGTTCAGCATGACAAAAGAGTTGGAAAGAAAAGCTTTGCTGGCAGAGAGATACAGTGAGTGTCAGGTTGATTCCATCCTGAAAATTTCAAAGACGGCGGTTCATAAGAACAAGGTCAAGCAACAGACATTGGGAACAACAAAGCTACAGACTGGCAAAGGGTGAAAACGACGGTCCACTGACCGAGATGACCGTGAGCTCATTCAAATGTCACTCAACAACCATACGATGACATCAAGTGACTTACAAAAAGAATGGCAAATAACAGCTGGGGTGAAGTGCACGGCGAGGACGGTTCTAAACAGACTCCTAGGGGCAGAACTGAAGTCCTGCAAAGCTAGAAAAAAGTCCTTCATCAATGAGAAGCAAAGAAGAGCCAGGCTGACATTTACAAAAAATCATAAGGATTGGACCCTAGAGGAATGGAGTAAGGTAATCTTCTCTGACGAGTAAAATGTTCAGGTTTGCCCAACTCCTGGTCGTCTAATGGTTAGATGGAGACCTGGAGAGGCCTACAAGCCACAGTGTCTCGCACCCACTGTGAAATTTGGTGGAGGATCAGTGATGATCTGGGGATGCTTCGGCAAGGCTGGAATCAGGCAGATTTGTCTTTGTGAAGGACGCATGAATCAAGCCAAGTACAAGGTCATCCTGGAAGAACACCTGCTTCCTTCTGCTCTGACAATGTTCCCAAAATCTGAGAATTGTTTTTTCCAGCAGGACAATGCTCCATTCCACACAGCCAGGTCAATCAAGGTGTGAATGGAGGACCACCAGATCAAGACCCTATCATGGCCAGCCCAATGTCCAGACCTGAACCCCATTGAAAACCTCTGGAGTTTGATCGAGAGGAATGACTTTTTGTGCCAGGAGTTGCATAAAGTCACCCAACAGCAATGTGGCAGACTGGTGTAGAGCATGCCAAGACACATGAAAGAACTCTTCCTAAGTTAAAACATTTGTAATTGGTAGTTGAAAAATTTATGATTTCTTTGTCTTATTTGAGGTCTGTAAACAATGAGTTTTCTTGGTTATTTTGACCAGTCGTTATTTTCTACAAATAAATATTCTATGACAATATTTTTATTTGGAATTTGGGTGTAATGTTGTCAGTAGTTTATAGAATAAAACAAAACTGTTCATTTTACTCAAACACATACCTGAATAATAATTAATGAGAAACCAGAGAAACTGATCATTTTGCAGTGGTCTTTTTTCCAGAGCTGTAGGTAAAGATAACTGACTTTTTCATTAAGTTTAACGATGAGAATCGTGGAAACCCCTCCTCTTTTACTTTGCAAGAGGTTGTTTTCTATATTAGCATACCCCAAAAAGTATGTACAGATGCATACTTCCAATATCCACCAGAAATAGTAGACCATCTGGGAACTTTTGGCGTACAGCATAATATGGTTTAGGACATACTAATATTCTTGCATATTAATCTGGCGTATATAGTATGCAAGCATGCGATCTGAGATGCAGCCTGTAAGATGATGATTTCTCAGGTAAGCAGCACTGGATGTCCTTCCGTCCAACTTCTACATAGCTAGTTAGCTCCTACGATTCAGTGTCAGTTCAAAACATTCTAATATATACACCGTAGAATGATAAATCATGCAATTATTATTCTCAAGCTAACCAAAAGCACTTAGCTATTAACAATACTTATGTCATGCAATAAATTGTAAATTAATTACTTAAAAATCATACAATGTGATTTTCTGGATTTTTGTTTTAGATTCTGTCACTTACAGTTGAAGAGTACTTATGATAAAAAATTATAGACTTCTGCATGCTTTGTAAGTGGGAAAACCTGCAAAATTGGCAGTGTATCAAATGTAATACACATTGTAATCACATTTAATTGTATTGTCTTTTATGGAATGTATGTAATATAGTAGAACGTAATGAACCGACACTGAATCTTAGGAGCTTAAATACAAGCTATGTAGAAATTGGACGGAAGAAACCTCTGTGCTGCTTGCAAATGGCCGACCAATGGAGAAGCATCCTCCACACCTCCCAGTAAAGCCGGCCCACAGGTGTAAGAGTAAAAATGCAAACGAATAACTAGTGCTTGAAAAAAAAAAGAAGCAAAAAAGCACCTCAAGCACAGGGGGCAGTCTAACCAAAATCGAGGGTAATTGATAGTCAAATTTAATTGGAGTTTGTTTTAAAATAAATTTTTGGTGAGAAATATTTTCTGAGAATTGAAGTGCATTAAGTTTTGCACTCTATTACCAAATATTTTATTTGGCATTCTACTTGCGTGCACTAGCCATGTACTGTGGCAAGACAAAGATATTATTATTGCTTCACGTCATTGTGCCAGACAGCCTGTGTAGACAAGCAAGAGATGACAGGCCTATTTCTTTGGTGAGGGGAACAACACTAAACATACCATGGCTAAAGTAGCACAAGTAATGATGTTTGCAGAATAAAAACTAAATAAAACATTTCGAAAGCCCAATTTTATTTGGGGATGGTTTAGAACACATTTTGACGTGAGTCCAACCACAGCACTACCTTACTTGTGCACTTAAATAATCAGCCTAATAAATCTTAGAAATTGAAAAAACAACTATTAAATTGAAAAATAAAGTTCTAACAAGTTAAAAAATGAAATACTCATTTTATCTCATTCATTTTGCAGGTCACAATCTCAGGGAATTACCATATGCCATCAAAGTTGACATTGTGGATCCTGTTGTAGCGCCACCTTGCATACACAGAGGTACAGAAACACCTGTCCTTGGCCTCCTGCAGCGTTGTGAAACGGTCACGGAGAAAACCTTCAAAGCCAGACTGAGTGGTCTTCAGCAACTTCATGTTCTTCACGCCACTGTAAAGCACAGGGCTCCCTGTGGGGTAGACGAAGAAGGTAAACACTACAGTTACAGTCAAAAAAGTTGGATAGGGAAAAATAATCTAAGCATCCATGCAGCCTCCCAGGTCCATCACTTTGCCAAAATGTAGATATAATAGCCATATTGAAGTATACTTGGGAATCTAGCAAATATATGCTATGTGGTCCTCCCAAGTCTACTCGGTAAAGCATTCCCACCTAGCACTGGATGTTCTTGTAATGTTCCTGAACTCTGGGGACAAAGCTATTGTTTTTCGGTTTTCACAACTTTTCACAACTTTTACATTTGGGCTTATAAACAATATTTTATATATATGGATCATCATGTATTTGGTATCAATAGATTAAAAATAACCTCAGCTCATATAAGCATGCATGTTAATGTACTCATAAGGTACTATTTGAGTGAAAAATGTTTATCATTGACTTCTGACCACAACAAAAAAATGTGGAACAGTTCTTCAAATACAAATGTTCTTTGCAAACCCTTTTTCTTAAACAAATATGCATTGTATCACAATAAATGTGAAATAATTCACCTTTAGTGCAAGCAGTCCAATATGTTTATGTCACCCATTATTATATTTCTATTCATGATTGAATTCAGACCACACACAACAATGTGGAACCATGTGGAACAGTACACGTCAACCGACTAGTCCAGGAATCCCTATTACATCTATTAAGCTGGCTTTACTTAATATCAGATCTCTTTCCAACAAATCATTCTTGGTAAATTACATAATATCCTACAATCTAGATTTTATGTTTCTTACTAAAACGTGTCTAACAAAAGATTGTAGTGTTATTGTTCTTAACGAGACAGCACCCGGAAAATGTTGTTATATGAATACGTGTCGAAATGGTAGGAAAGGAGGAGGAGTGGCTGCCCTATTCAAAGATACATTCCAGTGCAAAGAAAATAAATTTTATTTATTTTGAATACCTTTGTATTGAATACCTCTGTTTTACATTGAAGGGCAATAGCTATCTCTCCAACCATAGCTATCTCTCCAACAATAAGTGTTGAGTCAGTTGATGTATTCCTGGATCATTTAATGCCAAAATATTGAATGTCACGGATCGTATTGCACCGGTAAAGGTAAAGAAAACTATGAGCAAACAGGAAACACCATGGAAAACTACCATGATGGTAAGTGCCCTGAAAAGAGAATGTAGGAATGTGGAACGTAAGTGGAGGAAAACTAAACTTCAAATCCACCAAGACATCTATAAACAAAGGCTTGGTAACAATTAGTTACGCAGGGCTAGACAGCAACATTTATCGGGAATGATCAACAGGAATATCAACAATATTATCAGGAATTTGATTTCCCCTTTCAATAAATGTTTTCCTGAGTTGTATATTAATCACTCTATACATCATTAGGGGTCCTTAGGAGCCCTATTATTTTTAGCGTTCCTTGCCCCCTGAGATGGGCAAAGATACATCAAAATGATATTGGTTCACAATCACTTATGCTTCCTAACTGGATAGATATCCCATGAAGTTTAATTTAATTGGTGTTATGCTGTGATGATTATGTGTTCCCAAAATCATGATCTAAACAGCTACTTCAATTAGGGTACAATCATTTAGCAATCAATAATTTATTAATCATTGGACACCCATTCACGTAAACTCCAATAACTAAATAGAGAATACTACAGACCAGGTATTCCAAAACTGTTCAAAACTTCTACTAAAAACAGTCAAAAATAAAGATCTGGAAAAAATAAAGAGACCACTCCTAATTTTTCTTAAATCAGCATCTCTACATGTATGGCAGCCATTCCGTTCCAGTTTCTGTTAAATTCCAAAAAGGCACACCTCATTTTACTTAATGAACTACTGATTAGGTGATTACCTAAACCAAATCTAATTTAACTTGGAAAAGTATAAAAACCACTGATGTGGTCATCACAATCCTCTTGCAATATGACCAGCTGGATAGCAAAAACAGTGCCTCAAAGGTAATTTGAATAAAGAAATAACTGTTCAGCATGACAGGTTTACTGGCAGAGGGATACAATGAGCATCAGGTTGCTTCCATCCTGAAACATCCTCAAAGACGGCAGTTCATAAGAACATTGGGGACAACAAAGCTACAGACTGGCAGAAGATTGCAGGCTGGCCATTTCAGTACCCGGATCCTTCTTCTATGCAGCCATGTAATTGATGCAGTATGTGGTCTGGCATTGTCATGTTAGAAAATGCAAGGTCTTCCCTGAAAGAGACGACGTCTGGATGGGAGCATATGTTGTTCTAGAACTTGGATATAACTGTCAGCATTGATGGTGCCTTTCCAGATGACAGGCTGCCCATGTCACATGCACTCATGCAACCCCATACCATCAGAGATGCAGGCTTCTGAACTGAGCGCTGATAACAACTCGGGTCGCCCTTGTCCTCTTTAGTCCGGATGACATGGCGTCCCAGTTTTCCAAAATGAACTTCAAATTTTGATTTGTCTGACCACAGAAAAATTTTCCACTTTGCCACAGTCCATTTTAAATTATCCTTGGCCCAGAGAAAACGCCTGCGCTTCTGGATCCTGTTTAGATACGGCTTCTTTTTTGACCTATAGAGTTTTAGCCTGCAACGGCGAATGAAACGGTGGATTGTGTTCACCGACAATGTTTTCTGGAAGTATTCCTGAGCCCATGTTGTGATTTCCATTTCAGTATCATTCCTGAATGTGATGCAGTGCCGTCTGAGGGCCCGAAGATCAAGGGCATCCTGTATGGTTTTCCGGCCTTGACCCTTACGCACAGAGTTTGCTCCAGATTCTCTGAATCTTTGGATGATATTATGCACTGTAGATGATGATAACTTCAAACTCTTTGCAACCTTTCTGATATTGCTCCACTATCTTTTGTCTCTGCATTGGGGGAATTGGTGATCCTCTGCCCATCTGGACTTCTGCGAGACACTGCCACTCTGAGAGGCCCTTTTTATACCCAATCATGTTGCCAATTGACATAATAAGTTGCAAATTGGTCCTCCAGCTGTTCCTTATCTGTACATTTAACTTTTCCGCCCTCTTATTGCTACCTGTCCCAACTTTTTTGGAATGTGTAGCTCTCATGAAATCCAAAATGAGCCAATATTTGGCATGACATTGCAAAATGTCTCACTTTCAACATTCGATATGTTATCTATATTCTATTGTGAATTAAATATACATTTATGAAATTTGTAAATTATTCCATTCCTTTTTTACTCACAATTTGTACAGTGTCCCAACTTTTTTGGAATCAAGTTTGTACATGCATCATAAATGCTCAAGAGCCCTATTACTTTAGTTAAGATTATTATTAATATTCCTCTTTTGGCCGCATATTCCCGTGAGATGGTATGCACCTCAGACACAAAACATGGCCCAGAGGTGTATACTGTCTGCCGAATTCATCTATTAGACTACGGGTCCAGTTGACCTCTAGGTGCCATTATAATAAACAATCTAGTTCCCTCCAAAACCGCACTGACATTTTCTCTCTGTATAACCTAGATGTTTGAAATTTGGTCCACAGGTCCCTCTTCACCTAAGGAACACATTTTTCTCAAGATCCCAAGTCCGCCATCTTGCTTTTTCCGCCATTTTGAATTTTGTCTAAAACACTCAAAAGTTATCTTCAACTAGAGCACTGCACCGATTTTCATGCTGCTCAGTATCTAGCATCTTGGTACAACTATCTAAAGATTCAGTATAAGGATTGTTGATATCTTTAAAAAAATGGCTGATGAAAATTGAGCCAATGAAAATGTTTGTGGGTGTAGTCTCAATTCAAATGCTCATGTATGCAAGATGGTTGGGCTTACTGCAAACAAGCTTAGTATATGGGTTCAGGCCTATGTCAGGAAAGACTCCACAACGTTTCAGGCTGATTGGCCTGATGATAGCGCTAAAATCCTCAAATACACAGGCTCCATAGCAAATTAAAGGAAGTCAATGGGGAATGAATGTGATTCTATGGAAAATGAATGGGGGCAAATTTGATTAAATTGAATGGGAGTCAATGGTGATTCAATGGGAGTCTATGGGAAACACATGGAAATTAATGGGGAATGCATGGGAGTCAATGGTGATTCAATGGGAATCAATGAGGAATGCATAGGGTTTTATGGGAAATGAATGGAGGTCAAAGGGGAATAATGGGGAGTCTATAGGGAATTAGTTAAGAATAATTGGGGGCCATATTGGTCCTGGAAGGAAAGGACCCCGTAATTTCTGCTTGCAGATATTTGTTAGGGTTATTAGGGTTTCAGCAACAAAGGTGCTGAATCCCTATTTTGTTTCTTGGCGTTCATTATTATTATTAGGGCTTCAGCAAGCAAAGGCGCTTAGGCACTATTGTGTTGCTGTCATTATAATAATTATTATTATTAGTGTTTCAGCAGTTCACTGGTGAAAAAAACATCTCCTAATAACGATAAATGTTGCCAATGGGACTCAAAGTCTGCCGTATTGGATTTTCTGCCATTTTGGAATGTGTGAAAAACAGTTCAAATGATACTCCAAGAGCACCAAAGAGCTCCAAGAGCATTTTCACATGTATGTGAAAAAATGTGGGCGTTATTGACCAATAAACCTTCAAGTGGGCATCGTTTTGTACATATAAGCATATTATTGAGAATCCGTTAATCGTATTATAATCCAACTAGGTACACATGTTCAGAACCTTGACAGGACATACGGTATGCACGCATTTTCCGATTGACCACAGGGGGGTGATGTTGAACTAGACAATTTTGTGAGTTCACTCTACTCATTCTGTTTGACATAGAGAGAAAAAATGGGTAATAAGTACATTTCCTCACAAGGAACATATTTACCATTGGAACTCATTAGCTCAGTCTTCATAAGTAGTAAATGTAGGGTATACTGTATGAGAATGGTGATTTATGGCCCTGGAGGGCGGGACTTCCATATTGATGTGACAGGTGGGCAGGACATCCGGTTTGTAGGGTGGGACTTCCATTGTGACATATGTTAGGGTGGGACTTCCTGTATGACGTGTGTACGGGCGGGACTTCAGGA
Organism: Esox lucius; assembly: GCF_011004845.1. Classification (NCBI taxonomy): domain Eukaryota; kingdom Metazoa; phylum Chordata; class Actinopteri; order Esociformes; family Esocidae; genus Esox; species Esox lucius. The sequence goes on from NC_047576.1 coordinate 38,132,099, forward strand.
GTCACGTGTGCATGTCCGGTGACTTAGTAATTTATGATTACATTGATGTGTCCGTGTTTGATTTTTTACAACGCCTGATGAGCAAACCAGACCAGTGTTATAACAGGTGGGTTATGTTTGATGATTAACAAATGGGCCTTAGGGTTCCAGAATGTAAAATTCCCAGGCTATAAATAAGTGTTGTGTCAGCGGTAAAATGTTTGGTGTGCAACAAAAGGGTGCCAGGGTTCCACAGCCATGTGGTACAATGTGCATGTAACATGTTGTTTTTCCATAAGCACAGAGTTACACTCATGGGAGACATGCTTTTTGTGTAAGATATAAAGAAGGGGTTAGGGACTTATGATTCGGAATTAAGATCAGATCTGCCCTATAGTAATAGTCCCTTAATAACCACTATTACAAACAGTATTCGCAGGTTGAAAATCATCCTGTGTTTCACAGTTTGTAGTTCAACACAGCACTACAGTAAACAAACATTGCATGTGTAATGCTGTTATATTGAAGGAGGAGTCATGGCCCGGGCCAACCAACATTACGCATAGGTGGATTGTGTCGCGGTTTGGGTTCAAAATATTGTTATAAATAAAAACAAGGATTTTGGTACATGAGCAATGGTGAGTTTTGTAATAAAATGTTTTTTTTAAGTGAGCATTAACTTTTAAATTGCATTATATGGCAAAACGTTACAAAGTTACCCGCAAGGTAGCGAATAAATTTGCATGAACAACGGCGAATCGTTGACAGGTCAGGATATGTTATTTCAGGTAATTAAAACATTCATAAAGGCGTCTTTTGAAATTGTGCAACGGGGATCAATGAGAGATTTTTTTCCACACATGGGTAGAAATGTTAAAATGTAATGTTTAAAAAAATACTGTAGTATTTGCGATTACCGGTTTGTGTTAGTATGGGCGTATGCTGTAACTTCCGGGTAAGATGTGCTACATTCTCGTAATGACCAACTCTTGAAATCAGATTTTTGATTGCTGTATTATGGTCTTGTGTTTGTTAAATGTTGAACAGATTAATGGCGATATGGTGACAATAGCCAGCATTTATATGTAAGCAGATGAGTTTATCGTTAATATATAAAATGATATGACGTGATGTGGCTGAGCGTTTCTACCAGACAGGAAGTATCAAAATATTTGGTTGTGAAACGTCAACAATCATCAGAACTAAATAGTTAAGTTTTATCCAGAATTTTAATCATTGCAGCCTGTATAGTTCTAACACAAATGTAATATAACGTGAAGAACAATGACATGTAACCAATGACAAAGTTAAGAGGCGTGACTTGCTGGAGGAGCCCCAGCTGCGATGTAAAGACAGTATTTAACCCAGCAGCATCCACAGAAGTCAGCTGTTGTTTTAAGCGCGGAGTATATCGTTTCTGTTGTAAGTACAAGTTATTTTATTTGAAGTAATTTATTTGAATTGTGTTGCAATTACAAACGCTAGCAAACGAGACATTTGAACTTTTTAAGAATGTGTAAATAAATGTTACGATTGCACAATCCATGCATTTTTAGCTGTCTTTCATATTGCCTGTTTAAATCTCCGGTTTAGTTTGAGCGGAATTAAACACCAGCTGTGTTTGGTAAAAACATTTTTGGGCCTTCAAATCTTGGTAAGTAGACTTTTGACATTATTGTTAATCAGCTATAATTACCTGTATACGCTTGTTAATCCTATTTGTATTTAGACCAAGTGACCAGCATCTGCGTCAGTTGGACTGGGCGGTTGTGATCTTACAAAACCTGAGCAGATACTTTTTGTGTACGTTTAATTATTTACAGACATTTTTAGTCTTGTTCTAAAGTGTTATTAACATTTATGACAATATGCATACAGCTGAACCTTGATACAACATTCTTTATTCCAACAGATTGAGGACAGCCCTGTGATGATACAGAATACATTACCATAATGGATTCAGTCACGGACACCCTACCTTGTGGCTGCACAGCGTGAGGGGATTTTTTGTTTCATTGTTTTATTTCATGCTTGAAAGCTGAAGGTAATACTGTCAATTCATCAAAACTGTGATGTATGTAAATGTATGTTTCAGTTAGAATAATTTAACCTTAATAGTGGATCGTTATTAACACGTTAAGCTAGAGAAATGGCAAAAGATAATGCTAACAACAGACCAGACAAGGAACAGCCAACAACCTCTACACGTAATCAATCGACCACACCCCAAAATATAAATGAACCAACCATTACTTTGTTACACAGCGATGCACACAATAATCCTCAGATACAAGGCTTGTTAACCAAGCTTTGTAGCCTCCATTTTTCACACAATCTAGCTGACTCTCCTTCGAGCTCTCTGATGTAAACTCAGTGCAGTGATGGCGATGTTAGAGTTATACAACGTAATGTGTTTGAAAATGTTGAATTACGACAGTTGATAAATTTACTAAATACTGGTTGTGTGATGATCGTCTGTAGATTGAGTTGATTGGTGAATCTCTGATAGACCCCGTACATGTGACCATGAGAGTGGATGAATATAATGAACGCACGTTTGGTAATTTACTTGAATGTGTTATGCAGAGTAATGCTGAGATTATTATTGATGAATCATTAGAGTTGGTGGTACAAATTGTCAAATACCGTGAGGGTGGTGCCCCGCGATGTAAAGCCCAAACACTGTTGATAGATCAGATTATCAATAAAAAAAAGAAGGCATTTATATGTGGCTGTGAATAATGATTCTACATGTTTTTCTGTTTTTTGATGGGTATGTTGAACCCACAGTACACATATCCTGAGGCCCTGGTTAGTGGTCGTGAGTTACATACAGGCGCTGGTTTAGCGTTAGCTGATTATGTGGCATTCACGGATATTGTTCGGTTTGACAGGGTGTAAAATTGTTGTCTTTCACCGCACACGGAATGGTCACTTTACAAAGTTTCACCCACCCTAGAACCATCTTTATGTACTTACACGATAAGCATTTCTATGGCATCATGAATCTGAAGGGTTTTCTGGGTGTGTCTTATATCTGTGACTGTTGCTATACCGGTTGTAAACATAGCTGTAGTGTCTGTCTTCATGAAGATTGTCATACCCAACCCTGTAACACAAAGCAGTGCCCTGACTGTAAACGGATATTTTATTCAGATATTTGTTATAGCCAGCATAAACGCTTGAAGCACCACAAAAGTGTGGGTCGTTGGGTTATCAGGTGTGACCAGAAGAATTACTGCGTCGATTGCGGCCGTTATTACAATGTTAGTATTACCAACTATAAAGCGCACCAAGCCAGAGGACCCCAGTCAGCGCTACATATTTTATGATTTCCAAATTCAAAATATCACTCAAGACCAATACAAAAAAAAGATTTTTAGAAATGTTGGCCAACTGAAAAGTATAAACATGAAAAGTATGAGCATGTACAGCACTCAATACTTAGTTGGGGCTCTTTTTGCCTGAATTACTGCAGCAATGCAGCGTGGCATGGAGTCGATCAGTCTGTGGCACTGCTCAGGTGTTACGAGAGCCCAGGTTGCTCTGATAGTGGCCTTCAGCTCTTCTGCATTGTTGGGTCTGGCATATCGCATCTTCCTCTTCACAATACCCCATAGATTTTCTATAGGGTTAAGGTCAGGCAAGTTTGCTGGCCAATTAAGAACAGGGATACCATGGTCCTTAAACCAGGTACTGGTAGCTTTGGTACTGTGTGCAAGCGCCAAGTCCTGTTGGACAATGAAATCTCCATATATTTGGTCAGCAGCTGGAAGCATGAAGTGTTCTAAAACTTCCTGGTAGACGGCTGCGTTGACCTTGGGCCTCAGAAAACACAGTGGACCAACACCAGCAGATGACATGGCACCCCAAACCATCACTGACTGTGGAAACTTTACACTGGACTTCAAGCAATCTGGATTCTGTGTCTCTCTTCCTCCAGACTCTGGGACCTTGATTTCCAAAGGAAATGCCAAATGTACTTTCATCAGAGAACATAACTCACCAGCAGTCCAGTCCTTTTTGTCTTTAGCCCAAGCGAGACACTTCTGACGCTGTGTCTTGTTCAAGAGTGGCTTGACACTCTTGAACAATGCGACAGCTGAAACCCATGTCTTGCATATGTCTGTGCGTGGTGGTTCTTGAAGCTGCAGTCCACTCTTTGTGAATCTCCCCCACATTTTTCAAAGGGTTTTGTTTCACAATCCTCTCCAGGGTGCGGTTATCCCTACTGCTTGTACACATCTATTCCTTCCCTTCGCCTCTCTATTAATGCTCTGTGAACAGCCAGCCTCTTTAGCTATGACCTTTTGTGTCTTGCCCTCCTTGTGCAACGTGTCAATGGTCATCTTTTGGACAGCTGTCAAGTCAGCAGTCTTCCCCATGGTTGTGTTGCCTACAGAACTAGACTGAGAGACCATTTCAAGGACTTTGCAGGTGTTTTGGGTTAATTAGCTGATTAGAGTGTGGCACCAGGTGTCTTCAATATTGAACCTTTTCACAATATTCTTATTTTCTGAGATACTGAATTTGGGTTTTCATTAGTTGTCAGTTATAATCATCAAAATTAAAATAAATAAACATTTCAAATATATCAGTCTGTGTGGAATGAATGTATACATAATAATTGAATTACTGAAATAAATAAACTTTTTGATTTCACCTGTACTACGTTGATGGATATGCTGAACGTGATGGCTGACAAAGCTAGAGGCTTTAAAAGAACAACACAACGTACATGTTCAATACATATGGGAGTGTGGGTGGAATCAGCATAAAAACACATTCGCAGATGTCAAAGCTTTCTTGAAGACCTTTGATGCTCCAGAGCGTCTTGACCCTTGGGGTGCTCTTTTTGGCGGTTGTACTAATGCAATTCATCTGAAGTTTACAGCTCGAGAAGGGGAGACTATTCAGTATAACAGTGTCTATAGTCTTTACCCATTCTGCAACAAGACAAAGACTTATCCGATTGGGCATCCAGACATAATTTACGAGATTTCAAACCACTAGACACCTACTTTGGTATTGTTAAGGCTATGCTGTGTCCACCGAAAGGCCTTTATCAACCTGTTTTACCACACAGGGTTGGCGGTAAGCTGTTTTTTCCCTTGTGTAAATTATGTGCAGAGTCTGAAAACCGGGTAACTGATTGTTCAATTACTGATTCAGAAAGATGTTTAACTGGTACCTGGGTTTCTGTTGAGAAAGGTTATAGCATTGTGAAAATATTTGAAGTCTGGGATTTCACCAGGACATATCAGATGATTTTTTGGCAGATTACATGAGAACCTTCCTGAAGCACAAGCAGGAAGCTAGGGGCTTCCCGCCATCTGTGGTTGACGATGAGGCTAAAGACCAGTATATCCATGAATATCATGAAAAGGAGGGTGTGCAGCTTGACAAGGAAAACATTGTAAACAGTGCTTGGCGATCTTTGGCTAAATTGGTAATGAATAGTCTTTTGGGGTAAGATGGGTGAGCGGACTAACCTTATGAACACAATGCTAATTACAGATCCGGAGGAGTTTAGCCACTACCTTTTTTCCAGTGAAATAGAAGTTGGTTATTTCTATTTCATCTCAGACACAGTTGAAATGGTACAGTGGCGTTACACAAAACAGACACCAATCAAACTACGTAACGGCAACATTTTTATTGCCAAGATCTCAACCGCTTATGCTAGACTCGTGTTGTATTCACTCTTGGATAGAAGTGTACTCTACACAGACACTGATTCAGTAATCTTTATCACACGCCGTGGGGATTGGGTGCTGTTAGGGAAATTTCTGAAACCTGATGCATTCTTACTGAGTAAAGGACTGAGTCCCAATGTTTGGATAAATAAAGGAGTGTGGGAGAGGGGATCTGGTTTTTGTCCTAGGGGGCATTCTTGATTGGTCACAGTAGATTATAGTGTTAATCATCTACCTATCAGTAGGTTTCCCAGATACTTTAATTCCCCCTTAAGGTTTGAGAAAGTTAACCAGATGGGGGAAGACAACATGTCCCTTGTGTCAAGCCCAGGACATGTGATAGAACAAAGGGCATGTGTTTTCTTGACATGGGACGGATGGGTTGCGTCTTACCACACCCCTTTTTCCCTCCTTATATACTGATGATTTTCCTGTACTAATTTAGAGATTATTCATTGTTACTTTGTAACCTGTGTATTCTCTCCTTGCAAGAATAAACTGTTTATTGTGCATTTGAGTTTTCCTCTGTCTTTCCTCAATTTCGTTAATCGTTTTGACTTTAGAAATTGCCATCACAGTGGCCCCCAGAGATGGGGACAAGTCACACATGTTCAAGTCCAAGCAAGTCTCAAGTCTTAACCATCAAGTCTCGAGTCAAGTCTCAAGTCACCGTTCAGATAAATCAAGCAAGTCAAGTCAAGTCAAGGGTTCACCCTAAGCAAGTCAAGTCGAGTCCTTATAAGTTTCAAGTCAAGTCAAGTCAAGTCACAGTACTAAAGAGATGAACCCACACACACACTGTCCTCTGTTTCTGACGTGCGCTCGGTGCGAAGCTCTATTTCAAAATCAAATATATGTCTCCGCGGTACAATTTTTTGGGGGGACGAAGCGGAGGGATCTTGAATCAGCCTGAAGGGGTTGTATTCGCTATAACAACCGCCTCGCTATACCTTATCCCGCTTATTACATGGCTACCTACCAAATAAATCTATAATTTGATACAAAATATCGATTTCAAAAGGAATTTATTGATTTCAAAAACGATTGTACTGCTTCCTCTAAAGAAAATAGTCTGTTCCGTCTCTGGTTAGAATCCTGCTGCGTCCATAGCAACATGCTGTTTTTCATGGCAACGGTCTGTTATCAAGAAATAACACTCATTCTGCACTGGAATTCAGACAATCCATGTAATAAGGGCTAATAATAAAACCTTATTAACTAATTATTGTGACTGAAAAACTGCCTAATATGTAATTACGCTGTAATTATTCTTGTCTGTATGAGTAAAAAAAACAACCTCTTCGAAATATTTAGGTGCTAGTAATCACATCGGCGCCTCCATGTTAGCCTTTCATGCAGTAAAGTTAACTGTTATGGTGTAAGCACAATGCTTTTTAGTTTCCACACGCAGTCCACAAACACTTGAAAATGGCCACATTTAATACAGACATTATAACCTACGTGTAATAATATACATGCCCGCTTATTTTAAGATGCCCATCAACATTGAAATTCAGGCTATGCCACTGTTATAGTCAAATTCCCTTACATCTATTTACTAGACGTATTCAGTAATGATAATGGTCACATTTCTAACAAGAAAAAAAACAAACATAATATACAACCAAGGCCAAATGATGACAAACAAAAGATTAATTCATTACATTAGTAACTTAATCGTTACAGATCTTAGTGAAACTGAATATAAAGAGCTTACATTCTTACCTTTCCTTGTGGTTCTTAAAATAACAAATGCAATTTGGAGTGGTTGCACATTTTGCATCTGGCAAATCTTTTTTTATTCACACGGTCCAGTTCAAAGTCCTTGTATCCAAACGATACTATTTGCAGAGCTCCACTAACGTTACGGTCTGCCATTTTTGGCGCGGTTGAATTGTGCAGGGTTAAAGGCACATACGCTGAATAGTGGTGCTGATGTCACAACATATAAAATAATTTTATTGCTGTTTGTTTATTATAAGTTCAAGTCATTGTCGAGTCTTCCACTTCAAGTCAAGTTCAAGTCTCAAGTAACTTGTTCTCAAGTCAAAGTCAAGTCAAGTCATTTTCATACTTTAATCAAGCAAGTCACAAGTCCTGAAAATTGTGACTCGAGTCAGACTCGAGTCAAGTCATGTGACTCGAGTCCCCCACCTCTGGTGCCCCCACTAGGGCCATTCTTGGGTGACCTGACTGATGAGTCACCAGATGGTGACAGCATCGCTCAATTTGTTAGTGGCGGGCCAAAACATACAGTTACAAAACCATTAAAGGTCTGACCGGTCTCAAAGAAAAAGGCATTACGCTCAACAGCTACAACACAACCATTGTTAACTTGGAGACGCTAACAGAACTGGTTGATAACTTCATACGGGGCGAGGGTGGTGATGATGATCACATTCTTGCTAATGCAGACACAATTTCTAGAGATAAAAGAACATTCACGTTGAAAAACCGAGTAGTGTCTAAGCGTTTCAGAGTTGTGTACAACAAGCGTGTACTGCTCCCTGATTACAGCACAAGGCCTTATGGGTACTAAACCACAGTCTAGGATGGATAGCGGTTTTGACCCACGACTACAACACCCGTTCAACTGTGTCATTAGTGGCCCCAGTAACTCTGGTAAAACATATTTTGTGAAGATGTTGCTGGATAATGCTGACATTGTTTTCTCCAAAGAAATTCAAAATATCATCTGGGTTTATTCATGTTGGCAACCGCTGTATGACGAAATGTTGAAGGGGAGGGAGATTACTTTTATAGAATGTCTATCAACATCACTGTGTGATGACATTCTGCTACCGATTCAGAAAAACAACCTTTTAATTATTGACGATTTAATTAAAAGTGCATCAATGAGTTTGGAGATAGAGTTTTCACACAATATTCACACTACCGTAACCTGAGTGCAATTTGCCTTGTCCAAAACATGTTTGTTAAAGGCAAATCTAGTAGAACCCCGGTCTTTCTCGATTCTTCATGGAGAGTTTTAAAGATGCAACACATCCGCCTTTTGGTTATTTACTTATTGCCTTTAAAGCTACAACACCAGAAGACTACCGTCTGAAAACAGGGTTATTTTCAGGGGATTGGCCTGTCGTGTACGTTCCTAAGAAAGTTTGATCATGTCTAAACGCATTCATAGAAATGTACCACTTTTGAAGATGATATTTAAGGCACCGGATAGTCAACGAAAAGTTATTTTAGAATCAGCATCCACCGACCTCATTCTATCACTGTGAAATAGCACATAATCTAAGGCGCGGAAATATACCCTTAACAGAATCGCAGCTCCGAAAAGTAAAGAGACAAAATTATATACATGTCTAGAAAGAACACTTCAGTCACAAGGAAAATAAAAAACATCAACCAATCTGGAGGTTTTCTACTGCCGTTATTAAGCATTGCAGTTCCCTTCTTAACCAGTCTAATTGCATCGAGACAGGGTTAAACAACATGGAGCATGCTCAGAACATTTTTCTGGTGCCACAACATCAGTTAGAAAAACTGCGAGAATCCAAAACGACTAGCACCGATGTGACAATCTGTTGAAAATGATTTGGACTCATTGATTCGCAATACTCTGTTGTAGCCTGATATGGATTTACAGGAGAAAGCTAAAAGATACTCTGCCGTTTTACAAAGATTTTTGACTGTTGTGCGACAGTGGGAGCTTGATACAAACACATTGACTTTAAGTCTACCCGCGTTTGAGACTGGGTCTGTTGTATTGAACGTGACTGAGACTAAGCAAACTGTTGACCGAAAGGTTGACCTTGTTAATGACATTTTGGATAATGTGCCTGTGAGGCGTAGAAAGAATGTTGAATATATTCTTAATAGAATGCAACGGTCTAAAGATTTGACTTCATGGAATTCAAATGGTGAATTTGTTTTCAATGGAGAGATAATCAGGGGCTCGCACCTGTTGGATCTTGTTAAAACTGTGACAGCAACCAATAAAATTGCTGACGATAGAAGGTGGGGGATGTTTTTAGAGGCCATGGCATGTCTCAACATCCCTTTTACAACTATTCCAAATGCGCTTGTAAGACGTAAAATCAATTTGTATAAACAAACGTCTGGTGACACAATGGATGATTTAGCCACACCCCATCAACTGGTTTTCAACCTACCAAAGCTTTCTTTGAACCCCCTACCACAAACCCCACAAAATGGCTTCCATTTTAATGTGTTTTTATTTCATGCTTTTTTATCATTGTCAAAGTGTATGTTTTACCCTGAATACATTTTGTATGAAAAATACTATGTAAACATTGATGTGATTTTACAAATGGTTTTATTTTTGAATAATAAAGTTGACATACACGTGATTTGCTTTTCTATTTCTTCAACAACCATGGAACAAATAAAATGATTCACAAGATTGAGCATGTTGTATGCAATTAAACATTTGTTCATCACGCTTACTCTGGTGCATCTTAGCTACAAACTTTGAGACTAGGGCATCATTTTCTCGTAAATCTTCAAAATAAAAAGACAACATCTTTATAACTCAGACCTTTTGTCATTTGAGAAAGAACACACAATGTTGTCCACACGTGGTTGAAACCAGGTCCTGTACTTGTTTTGAACTGTATTCCACATTCTCACAGGTTTTCAGAAAGGCATTGATTGACTCATCAAATTTACTCTTACTAAGTGGTACGTAGTGTGGCTTGTCGTACGTCACTGTGACAACTTCGTTCTTTTTCCCTGCAATATGTAGTTTGCAACAGTGGGACATGACTGTCACCAACACGTTGATAATCAATTATGTCTGTGTAGATGTATGGGGTGTTAAACCCAGCCAGAATATCTGTGGGGAATGTTCCGTACCATGGGGCATACCACCACTCGCCTGGTTTTAATCCCAATATTTGTTCCAGTTTTGTACAAAATTTCAAACTAAAATGGGGCTCACCTTTTAGAAACATTCTATTTTTAAATTTATCATACCCCACCCATACACCATGTGGTTTTATATAACTGTTAAGCTCTGTCACTAGTTTTACTATGCTGCTGTAATAACCGGTGTTGAGTTCATATTTCCAAGTTTTGTCGTTATTCAAGTCATGTAGTTCAAATGCGTTTTCACCCCATGGAAAATTCTATCAAAGATACTTCCCATCACCTTTCAAATATATACCTTTGGCAAATTTTGTGGTATAGCACGAACTCGTATTGCTTGGATAGACATGTCTCGATGAGTGACTGGGAAGCGTTATGTAGATGTCACCATAGGCGCCGATTTATGTTTTCCTCCGTGGGTGCTCATAGGCGCACGCCATTTTTATATATATATATATATATATATATATATATATATATATATATATACACACCTATATATACCTATATATACACCTATATATACCTATATATACACCTATATATACATATATAAACGCACTACGCACACCTATTCATTTACTTATTAATAAAGCCGTAAAGTAGATCTTTCAAAATGTACCACTTATCACAAATACAGGATTGGATATGAAAAGTTTAACTGACACGTAGGCCTAACCGCGATCAGTTCGTGGGAAATTAATGTTTTGCGCTATTATCTAAATATCGATTAAAAAAACGACACATATAGTTTCTGGGAGTTTCTCCCTAATTTCTGCTACGAGTTTTTGATAGTGGCATTTTTTCATCTGAGAAACGCTGTGATTGGTGGATAGGGAGCACCCGGAGCAGGCGACTGGTTATGTCGCTGTCACTAACATCGACATAACCAATCACAGTGTGACAGACGCTTTACATATCACCAACGGCAAGTTTAATTTTAAATGAATGTAGCCTACTGGCGGACTGGCGGTCTGGCACACGTGGGTGCTCGTGCTCGGTATTTTCGTGGGTGCTCGCTATTTTCCGTGGGTGCTCGCTATTTTCCGTGGGTGCTCGAGCCCCGGAGCACCCACGGTATCGGCGCCTATGGATGTCACAGTCACCCATGCTGATCGCAGTAAATGATGTGATCCTGTAAATCCTGGAGTTTTATCCAGTTTCTAGGTCAAGCACTTGTTCCGATGGTATCCAGCTGTGTAATTTCTCAGGCCAACCAAGCCATTTAACAAGACACATTTTCTTCCCATTCTGTACTTTCTCATCCAAAACTGCTTCCACTTTAAACATTTTATCCTTAGCCACGATTATTTTCAGCAATTCCTGTTCATAAAACGCACCTATCAGCTTTGAGAGTCTCACAGTATCCCCAACCTGGAACTTGTAGCTTTGATTACCATTTCTCATTAATGTTGTACCATACAGGTTCTTGAGAACTAATCTAAAATTTTCTTCACAAACATCAGCAGGCTTCATCTTAATAGACCTATGGTAGCTATGGTTGTATCCGTGAACTAAATCTTGAATAACCTCAATATAGCGATTGAGTATTGGTAGCTGTGAGATACCTTAATTGTTTTATTAAATCTCTCAACGATACTCGCTTTGACATCATTTCCTGTAACAAAATGTTTTATGTTGTACTTCTTCATTAACATTTCAAAATGTGAATTAAAAAACTCCTTCCCCTTGTCCGTTTTGACTTTTTGCGGCGTTCTTCCTTCTTTTAATGTCTTCAAATGCTCGCTTTACATCAATAGCACTTTTATTTCTCAGCACGCGAATCCATGCGTATTTGCTTAATACATCTATGCATGTTAACATGAATTTCATGTTATCGTTTTCCACACTGTAAGCACTCATGTCAACTAATTCCAGCTGAAATTGTGAATTTATGTCATGAACAATAACTCTATTTCTTTGAAAATGTATAGCTACAGACCTGTGTAGCGTGTATGCATCCTGGGCTAGCAGCCAGTCATCGGCCTCTCCATTTTTGAGGATCACCCTGGTTTTCTCCAAGTATGCTCTTTTCAAACCCTCTCTACCCACATAAGCACCAGGGTTTGCCGGGTCATAGTAAATACTTTTCATAACCTGTTCAGACATCGTAGAGCATTCGAGCAATAATGACAATTAATACATGTTTAACATCGTTTTATTTGAGTTTTTGAAATTACACAACCAAGATATTCAGAAAAGTTACACAAACATTCAGATTTCTCATAGTGTTTGTTTATATACATGTTAACTTGAGAAATGAAGTTACCCGGCCTTAGATAACAGACTCTTTGCTTTTGTCGCACCATGATGCCACTGCGTAGCATACAGCATCCTCATTAAATTTGTCCATGTATTCATCCCTGTTCTCACTCAGTCTCTGTGTGATGTTCGGCTCCAACTTGAGCTAATGCAGAAAGTTCTCAGCGGCCTTGTGAACCTCAGTCATTGGTGCGTGAAAACCTGATGCGTTCAAAGCCTTGACTAACACGTTTCAGTCGCGGTGTTAAAACTGTCCACAATGTCATATATATTGGGTCTCAAAAAAATAATCAGGCGGTTCGAGACAGGAATGTCTTGTCTGGCTTTGGTGGTCCACTTCACATCCGATGCATGCTTTGTGTAGAATAGCCCCAACAACGTTTTCTAGAATCTTACCCAATGTTGCTTTGATGATCTTTACAACTTTTGGTGCAAGGTGTTTGTCCATTTTGTGATAACTCTTGTTAGCATTTGAAAGGTATGACAGATTAAGAGGACCTAGCTGATCACCAATCCGGTCAATCCAGTGGTAGTTTCTTGCTGGGTATGCCGGTGGAATCGAGCTGTCGGGTCAGGGATTCCGTAGAAGGCTTCAGCGTTGTCATCACACAGCCAGTTACTCGGCCTTGGTATCTTCAATCACCGCTTGGTTGTAATCTTGAGACATGTTTCGTAATTTCTTCTGACTGCTTGATAGTCACAGACGGTCTGTCTGTTTTTATGCTGTGTTGAGGACGGTGTTAACGTAAGGCGGGGCTTCAGGGTCTTAGGTCAGTTGAACAGTCCGCAGTCACAATCTACCCCGCTGACATTTCAGACATAGTTCCAATCTAACATAGTCATACTCTTTCAGCCCCTCGTCAACTTTAAACAGTACATCTACTGTATTATGTGGGCCTTGTTTTGGCCCCAAATAAAACACTTTTCGAAAGGTGCCCCATAATCTGGCATTAAAAACCATTTGATCAGTCACACCAGCCTTAAACTCATGGCCTTCGGTAATTCATAAAATGCCACCTCCGTTAGCTCTGGGTTGAAGATGTATCCACCGATCCTACCATCGTCCAATTTCCATTCCTGTGCAAACATATCCTTGTGTAGTTGATGGATTCGGGTTAAACTCTGCATCGGTTTCTTCGGGGCTGGCATGTTGATTGCATCTCTGCGGTCCATTTGTAATTTCTTACCAAATCGCTGATCTGCATTTAAGATGTTAGCTTTCACCGGTGATCGTAGCACATTCCTCCATGTTTTGTATTGTGTAGGTAAGTTTGCTCAGGCAAGACTGAATGACCATCACCGTCTAGGTGATTTAAATACACAGACCTGGCCAATTATCCCATAAAACATGAAAGGTTAACAACCACCGGTTGTAGGCCATCTGTTGCACCACTTGTCAGAAGATAAAACACTGGGGTTATAGATTTGCCGAAAACCATTTGTTGAACACCAAACATCTTACCGCTGACAACATTTATTGCCTGGGAATTTAACATTCCAGAACCCTAAACCCCGTACACACGTGGGTTAGGGTTAGCTGATCAACCAAGCTGTTGGTTGATCAACTGTTGTAAGGTCCCAGGGTGAGACCAGGTCCTATGGTTGGTGATACATCAATCTGGAAGTGTGTGTGTGTGTGTGTATGAACGTGCTGGTTGGTTGAGGGGTCATTCTGAACTATGTGTGAAGTTGTCGAACAGGGTGGTGTTGTGCGTATGCTTGTGTGTGTGGAGTCAAATAATGTGTATTAAGTTGTGATATATTGTGATAAATATGTAATATTGTATTATATTGTTTATAACAATGTTATAATGTTCAATTTGAATCCAAACATGGTTTGGTTTAAATTAAAGCAACCTTGTTTTCGACATAATAGGACTCAGCAGCAATATTCGACAGGGGGGAGTTCTGATTCAGGTTTAAGGCAATGTAACATATTTAGGGTCGGGATGTGTTTTTTGTGAGGGTCTGTTGTATATCGACCAATAAGTATCTCTTATTCTGTAAAAATAATATGGGGGGGGCGTATGTTAAATGGTTTAAATAAGCGACCCTAGCGGTGGACTGGCCTTTCTTCCAGCTCACGATATATTAGCAGAACAGGTCAAAATTAACTTCTTAACACAAATAAATTATGAATGTTTTAAGCTATACTAAAAGCACGGTTACAGTACGTCACACAGGAAGTACCACCCTGGAACATACGTCACACAGGAAGTCCCACCCCGGAACATACATGTCCCACCTACCAAACCGGATGTCCCACCTACTGTCAATCAATCATCCAAAAGTGACAGAAGCCGTCCTATAAAAACTGCTTGTGGGAATTGATCGTTCATGCCGAATTGTGTCCACTGCCTTCATTCTTAATAATTTCCTTTTGTTTCTAGTGTTCAAACTTTACAACGATTGGTCACGGATGTTTGTCATCATTGTTCCGCGATCCTAGTCGTTTTTAGGTAATTTTTTTCATGGTATCGGTAGATATTTTGAGTGAGGTGTTTAAAAAAAACTTGACTGAATTTTCAGGGTTATTTGAATTCGGGACTCTTTTCCACTATCATTAACAATCTCAAACAATTAAAGGACAATGTCTCGTTTATTTACTCTCATAGTAGTGATCCCTGATCTTTGTTTTTTAGAAGTTTATGATATGTCATCAAATCTTTTATTTTGATTATCTTTTCCTGCTTTATGCTTCTTATTGTTTTTTGTAAATTGTCAGTGCTTTTGTTTCTGTCTCCGTATAACTGTCTTTCCTTTGAGTAATCTTACTTTAATGTGAATGCTTACAGTGTGTCCTTTTGGACACAAAAGGAGGACTGAAGGAACCGAAAAATGTAAATTCTATGTTTATTTAAATATTCAATGATTTTTCTGTATTTAGTATAGCAATTTGTAATTGCCATTAATGGTCCTTTCCTATACTCTGTGTGTCTGGACATGTTCTTTTATCAGAATGCTTATGTTACAAATGTTTATCTCTGGTCTGACTACATAACCTAAGGTCTAGCCTTAATAACCCTATGCTAAGCTAGGGTTACACGATATTGACAAAATGTGATATTGCGATATTGATGATAAATATTGGGATATCTGTATTAATTTCAATATTCTTAAACACATGTAAAAACACAAATGTTACGGGAAAACCCATCAAAAATGTTTTCTTACAACACAAGGGTTTATTTCAGACAGACTGACAGTCATATTGGACTGGTACAACATGTATATATAAAGACCATGTCTACAGAACAGGACATGTTGTACTGGTGGCACAGCAGACCTGCCAACCCTGTCCAAATTTTTTGAGTACCAGACGCACACTGCGAATTGGGGTTCAGAACTCCCATTTACCTTCATTGCACATTTATACATCCCTTAGTATAATGTATATTATATTAAGTATAATATACATACATACATTTTCTGCCCCTATTTGCACTTCTGGGTAGATGCCAACTGCATTTCGTTGTACTGTACTTGTACTGTTCAATGACAATGAAGTTGAATCGATGGTTACTTTCGTAACCCCAGTTCTATGAGTGGAGCGTCGCCCATAGGGGCTTCGCTCCTATTGGTTTACCCCTCTGCCAATAGGCAGGCGCTGAAAATGTAAACATGCAAATCACACCTCTCATGGCCATCTGCCCCAATCTGTCTCCCTTCTTCAACCAGCATTGAAGGCCTCTCATGTGCAGCAGGTCCAGCCGACGACATGACCGCGTACACGGACACCGAGCGAAATGGCCGGACGTGGGCCAAGGCCCGCAGAGTGGCCTCTCTCCGCACCTCGGACATGCGCACCCTCATAGCTACTGTGGATAGCTGGAGCCCCAGCAATACCACCAATTGACTGGGCTGAGGAGCACTCTTCTTCCAGTTCACCGCAAACCCCAGGCGAATGAGCTGAGCCACCAACCGGAACGTGTGAACCCGTGGCTGTTCCGCCGAGTGCGCCAGAACTTAGTGAAAGTGCGGGGGCCAACGCGTACCCGAACGGAATCCTTGTGTACTCGTACGCCTGGCCCTGAAAGGCAAACTGCAGGAACTTCCTGTGGCATAGCAGAACAGGAACATGGAAGTAGGCGTCCTTCAAGTCAATGCTGATGCAAAAATCCCCAGGGTGCACACACTCCAGGAGACGTTTCGTCATGAGCATGCGAAACGGCCTCTTTGACACGCATTTGTTAAAAATGAGCAAGTCTAGAATCGGCCTCATGCCCCTGTCTTCTTGGGCACCAGGAAGTAAGGGGAGTATAGCCCCTTCTTCCTCTGCCCCAGCGGAACTAGAGACACCGCCTCCTTGTCCAGAAGTCCGCAATTTCCCCCTGTAGGGCGCCACCTTCAAAGGAGACACCATAACGGTCTCTACGACCCCCGAGAACGGGGGATGCGGGCATTGGAACTGCAGCGCGTACCCCTTCCTCAGTGTCTTGTATAGCCATCCCGGCAGAGTGCATAGCCAACGCCACTCTGAGTAAAATAGAGAGAGCGGGCGAGCTCACAGCTGGGGAGCTGTGGCCAGCCACTGATTGTCCACGTCCTCGGCCCCAACCACCACGGGGGGGCTGTCCGCGGACAGCCAACCTGCCTAAGGCGGGGTAAACCCAAAAGGGAGAGGAAGACGCATGCAGCCGTAACCAAGGAGGCAGAGGCTCCAGCAGGTGGTGCAGCCAAGCACAGCTGACCTGACACCTCAGTGGGGCGAGCAGAGAATTCTGTGTCACCTAACAGAAACCTGCCCAGGCCCCCATCCCTGCCAGCCACCCGGGAGCCCGGGACCAGGGAGGATGCCAGCGCGGTTTCAGCATCTCCAACCCCCCCTCCACTGTGATGAAGGCGAGATGAGACTTCACAGTCCCCCAGGTCATGAAAGGAGCACCCCACGCCTCCTCCGCGTACTTACGCAGGGAGGGGACCTCCGGCATCGCCGCCGGGCGGCAGACCTACGTCCAGTGGGTGGCCTCAAAAAGGTCATCCCCTTCCTCCGGTGGAGGCACCGGCATGGGAATGCGCAGGCGCCGGGCAGCAGCAGAGATGGCAGTAAAGAAGTCCTCCTTCACTGCCAGGGGGTTGACACTCCTGTCCTTGGGGGGCACGACCACCTCCTCCTCCGAAAAGTAAGAGCTGGAACAATTCCGCACCTGCTCAGCCGAGCGGGGGAGAACAGTTCCCGAGGTGGGCGGAGCCAAAACCGGGCCGGTCTCCTCAGCCTTCGACCCTAACTCCTGAAATGAGTCCTCCTCAGAGAGGAGAGAGAGGACGTCAGCGAGGGGGACCTCCTCGGTGAAGTACGCCAGCCTGTCCATCCTCACTGGCAAAGGGATGACAGCGCATGCGGTGCACACAGGCTACTCGATAGCACCGTTGCGAGCATGTCTGGACCCAGACACCGCCGGGTCCAGCTCGCTACACCAGCAGGCCGACAGAGACGTCGGCGGCCGGGGCGCCGTGTTAGAAGAAGCCGCTCCAGCGGCTGAAGTAGGTGAAGCCATCCTTGTAGAAATCACTGATTGCATAATAAACTTTATCATAAAGAAGGGAGACAGATTGGGGTATGGTGACCTCTTTTGTAGCCATGGGGCAGATTGCCATGAGAGGTGTGATTTGCATATTTACATTTTCATCGCCTGCCTATTGACAGAGGGGTAAACCAATAGGAGTGAAGCCTCTATGGGCAAAGCTTCATGATATAGAACTGAGGTTTTTCTTAGGATATGCCCCCAAAGTTTAGTCTCTACAGTAGAGGAATGCTTGTCAACTCTCAAACAGGGCCAATCACATGTTTTGGCTTTTTAGACACGGTACTTAACCAACACTAAAAGCAAAATCATTTTGAAAACATAAAAACAAATAATTGCATGGACACAGACTGCAAACTAGCTACACAAAGTTTATAGGCTACCGCAAAGGGAATCTGAACGCTGTTCGCTAGAAGACCGGTGTTTCAGCCTTTGTAAAGCTGCCTATGGTATTTCTTGGCAGTGCATACATCATTTGAGATTTTTTTCATTGATTAAACCTCAAATCTAGTGCAAAGGCATTTTAGAAACATTGCCTCTATAGCTAATAGCCTCCTGGACACTCATTAATTTCTTTATTGTGCAGTCTTCTCCTGATTACATTTAATGCCAAGATTTTTATATTTATATAGGATTATATTTTTGTAATGCTTTTTGTGACGTGCATCAAAATTACTGTTAGTCTATCACGTAACTTTTGACCACTAACGTTTCTTCTTTGATATCTGTTGTTTTGTTGTCTTCCTGAGCCTTACTTTTCTGTCCTTTTTCTTTCGCTCCTTTGCCACATTTCGCTGTCTGTATCTCTTCACTCAAACACTGTCGAAGTATGCACACGTCACGTGGTATGCTCCATCAGCTATGTTCGTGTAGTGGACCCGTTGCACTCACACTTGCATGTGACAGGGCAACTAGCCAATGAAACATGATCATTCTATAGTGGTTTCTAGTGGGCTCTAAATCCAACACAACTAAGCCACGCAGGCAAGGGATGCGTCTCTCCACAAAATAAACAGAATATTGCATACTTTTGATATTGCACAACGTGATATTGCGAGTCATTATATCGTTCACCCCTATGCTGAACCCATGAGTAGATCACTCTGTTTTACAATATAGTGTTAGGAGGCATAGTTTGGAATGTGTCCCTAGATGATGTGTCTAGTCTTCAGGACTTGTGATTCCTAGGTTAGCCAAACTACACCCACTCTCTAGTTTTAGGATAAAACCAGGGCAGGATTTGGGAAAGGGCTATTCTTGCATTTTCCTGAACTCTGCATGCTTCTCTGCTCTTGCGAACACCTTCAATCTCCAGATAACTTTTATCTTTTAAACTTGTACTGTAATTGTAATACTTTATATATTAAATTAATTTGTTACATTCATTCATTGACTATTTGGAATTAATCTAAAACGTGTCGAAATCCAGTTCCTTCAGAACTCGGTGCTAAGTACTTATCAACATAGCTCAATAATGTTCAACACACTTTTCTTGATATCCTGAACTGCTGAATTTTAGAACAAAATGTATGCTTTTCAATGGAAACCACCTGTACCTAGCCACCCTAAAAACATTCTCATCTTAGAAGGATCTGAGCTGGAGTATGTCGATACTATTATTAGTAACTTGTTAGACTGCTTATTCCATTTTCAGATCCGCATTCCTGTTAGTTTCAGGTTTGGCAACAAAGCCTCCTTCAGCCATGTTGCAACACTCAACATTGTGATCGTTATGCACTGGTAAACTTGGTGCATACATTACGCCAGACTCACTGGTACCAAATTATACCAAGACACTTGTTTCACTCCTTTAAAAACACATTGTGTGAGCTGCTACCTAATCACTGCACCAGCTAGGCATCCTATCCATATGTAAATATATACATGGTATATGCAGTGCACCTTACCTGTATATTTGTACATCGTTCTATGTTGTAACCTATTGGTGTAATTTTGCATATTCCATTGTACATTGCATTCTTGATTGTATTTATGTGTAACTAAGTGTTGTCTTGCAGTTTTTATACCTTAGACCAGGTCATCATTTTTAAATTAGAATTTGTTCTTACCTTGTTAAATAAAAGAAAATATGACTTATAGTATTCATATGGAAATCTGTCACCAACTGGATGACAAATCATCTTTGATTGTTTTTCTCACCATTAAGATTTTGTTTGACTTCACAGAACCTCCAGGATTCAGGGCTGTAGATGAATGCATGTACATGTTCGACACCATTCTGTACAAGAAATAAAATCAACATTTAAAAACATCTCTATTAAAGGTTTAAAGTCACCTTATTTTCTTAAGTATACATGTGGCTTATATCGAATAGCTTCCCTGTCCTCTCAAAACATACCCCTGCTTCAAATCTAAAGGGACATTTTGTATAGGGGGTATGGGGATTTTTCCCTCATTGTACACCTCAATAATCTAAACCGAAACTCTAGCATACCATTGCTGTAACCTATCTAGTCTCTAAAAGGAGAAATAACAGAATTTCCAACTTGATGTTAGATGTTTCCACCCTGTAAGTAGTCTATGAGCCAAGCGGAAGCACAATGAATTGTTCAGTCAACTTGTAGAACTAGTAGAATATCTATGTAAATGATCAGGGCAAGTAAGCATGTTATTCTTTCATTGGTCCCATTACACAATGTGCAGTTGATTTGTAGTGATTTCTTAATATTTCTTCAATTGCTCACACATCACAACTACCAAATGTTTAATTAGTGGTGGCTAAAATTAGCAGATGTTTTTAATGGATGTTTGAAGAAATGTGTCACGGATGAAAGTTTCTCTTTACCCTCAGACTTGTTTTGGTGTGAGGATACATTTAACATTATTGAAAAAAGGAACATTTTCTAAGATGTTTAAGATGTATAAATGTCATAAATGGCTATGTTTTGTAGACTTTGAATCCAGCCATATTCTACTGTACCTTCTCTAGCCTCCTCCATGGGGACTCCTCAATTTTTACAGTTGCTCTGGTCACATGTTTGAAAGCTGTCAGGAAATGTTTGCTGATGTCCATGGCAAACTGCTCTATGGTTACAACCTAAACAAAACAGAAATCGATGTTCCTCAGTATTCCTTATTAAAGTAGCAAAATCTAAAAAAACTAAAGTTTAATTAAAACACTAGGGAGAAAAGGAAGCATTACGTGTATTCACCTTGATTCCACATGGGTATACATATTACTACTTTAAAATTTGTTGGAACAACATATATTAAATTAGATCTTTCCAATTCATGTAGGAAACATGAGTATTTTTAGTCTCTTGGAACTAGTTACAATGCTGAACATAACAATCACCCTGGTCTTACATCGCTACAGAAATGCACTTATTATACCACCTTTCAGGTCTAAAAATGCCTACCAATGTTTGGATGTTTGGATTTTTAATAGACACACAATTTCGAACAAACGAATAATTGAACTAAATCACTAAGGCATTTTTGTTTCAAATTCAATTTCAGTGCATTCATTCATTCATTCTGACATACTTTTATGATATATCATAGCTGTCTTTCCAAACCTTCCAAATCTATTAACATATATTGTACGAGTGCACTGCCACGTACTCCGTTCAGTTTAGCCAGTGCATGGACCGTATTCTTGACAGTGTCAGTGGGTATGATGTCCGAGTTGTCCCCAGTCAAGTAGTCCTTGTGAGACTTGAGGGTGAGCTCCACATTAGCTGTCAACTCAGTTATGTAGTGGTGGCTCCCATCTCTTCTTAGATATAGCACCTTGACCATATTCTTGCCATAGCCAGTCTGCACAAACTCCACATTCTGCACAAATGTCAGACATTGGGGTAGGTCATGAATAGTGCTGTAACAAGTATTAACAATAATAATAATAACATTCATCATATTGTACTTTCAATTACAATGAATCTCACAAACATTTTACATTATTGAAAGTACATCTTAATTTCACACAATGTAACCATCACAACATATGAACAATATAGATTGCAATAAAAATGCATACAAATTGGTTGGGTATTAATATTATATTTTTCTCCCTGATACATTCTTCCAGATTTTTACAACCTTGGAGAAATGTCTGGTTAACAGCCTTGCTTAAGGGAAAAATAAAAGCTTTATCTTTTATTTTAACTCAGATTAAGATCAGAAATCTGTCAGTAACTGGTTCAATTCTCTAAAAATGTTAAGAGACAAGAATTAGCTAATATCTTCTCATTTTAAAAGTAACCATACTGTTGTCATCATACGTAGATAAAGGTTTTTGGCTTAATGGTCATTGACCCCACACAACATGTTTAGTATGTATATTTTAATGTAATGGTTCAGTATTAATAAAATGCTAACTTAAATAAAGACAACTCATGCTAACCAATAAATAATACAATTTTATGTATTTGAGATCGAGGTACTTGCCATGTTGCTTTTGCTTTCTCCAAAGTCCAAATATCCTGTAAAGCACTGTACTTGTTTGCAGCAAGAGTAGAATATGGTTATGATGGGGGGAGTTAGTAAAAGGGGTAGGTTTACCTGATCTGTCATTTTAGTAGTTGCACAACTGTCATGATTATCAAATGTATTCCAATTACCAATCCAGAATAAAATATTGAACTATGGATCAAAATACAAGTACTTTTGTATTTTGAAGAAAAATGTAACTCACCACAGATGAACACACACGGAGACATGGAACAATGACCGACAACAATGACCTGGTGTGAGTACCAACAAGAATTACGTTTTTTTTAATAAAAAAAATCTAGAGTTCATCAGAAACATTACATTCTTATATCAAATATACAGTTATATCCAAAAGAATTGTCACACTAAGAACATTTTATTATTACTTTACAGAGTGGTCAGAACATTATTTTGCTTGTCAAATAAAAAGTTATGCTGTAAGGCCAAAGTCTAACAAAATGGTTTGTTACTTGATCTTTCAGGATGAGAATATATGCACTCACTAGTTTGTCTGTATAGAAGTAACTGCTAAATTACTTCAATTCAAATAATACGTGAATCTACTGTCCATCCATCCATCTTCTTCCGCTTATCCGGGGCCGGGTTGCGGGGGCAGCAGTCTAAGCAGAGATGCCCAGCTCTTCCGGGGGGACACCGAGGCGTTCCCTGGCCAGCCGGGAGACATAGTCCCTCCAGCGTGTCCTAGGTCTTCCCCGGGGTCTCCTCCTGGTGGGACGGGCCCGGAACACCTTCCCAAGCCACCTCAGCTGACCCCTCTCGATGTGGAGGAGCAGCGGCTCTACTCTGAGCTCCTCCCGGGTGACCGAGGTTTTCACCCTAAGGGATCGCCCAGCCACCATTTGGAGAAAGCTCATTTTGGCCGCCTGTATCCGGGATCTTGTCCTTTCGGTCACGACCCAAAGCTTATGACCACAGTGAATCTACTGTGTATGTGAGAAATTCAGCACGAGCAACTAGGTGGTCAATGGTCAATGGCATAAATGAGTGAGCCAGTGAACATTCACCTATAAATGCATGTATATGAAGACAGGTTTGGGTAGGTTAGGCTACATTGGGAATGTAATCTGTTACAGTTGAAAGTTACCTGACCAAAATTGTAATAATTTTTGGATTACTCAAATTCTGTAACAGTTTGATTACTCAGTTAATTCTGTGTTGCTTTTCCAAAGAGACATTAAAAGACCAAATGGAATATTAGCAATTGAATTACATCTAACACAGCATCAATGTGAAGTTTTTAAATAGCTGACAATAAATGGTGTTTAATTACATCACGAAATTGTGAAAAAAAAGAAATTCAGCTCTCATGATTCAGCTCCAATCATAATTTCTGATATTTGACTACAGTGGTAGGAGACTCACTGATTGATGTACATTGTATAGGCATGGGATGCATTGTAATTTTATATATCGTTCTTATTTGGTTACCGTCACTTTAAGACAGGTGGTGATTGGACAGCTATGTGTTCTGCTGTAACGAAGTGGGTGTCTGGAGTTTTGGATGGCGGAACAACCCAGTTATCTTCCCGTAGGGTTTCTAAAGGAATTACTTTACTTTGTCTAAGAAGATTTCTGTTAACTGTGAGGCAAACGGAATAAACACAATACATTCTATTATTCGTAACTACATGGAGACAGTTACATTATTCGTAACTGTGGAGGTATTTACTTTATATTAGCATGCACATGAGTCAAGAAGCTGATGCCACCACGCTACCTCCAAAGCCGAAGGCACCGTCCACTTATACAACTCTTATAAGTGGAATTCACAATTTGATGGAAGACTGTTACCCTCTATAAGAAAAAGAATAAGACCATCTCCAACAGTCTAAATGTTTTTAATGGTACAAGTCTTGACTGGAAAAATCTCAACATTGATGAATACCTTAAAATAAATATAACTTAAATATACATTAACCTCTTCAATTAAATAAATGAACATGATCATATATAGAATGATGCAGAATGTTTGAATTGTTATTTAAAAGGATTACATTTTTATTTTTGTATTTTTTAAATCCCACTGACTCCCTGCAATTATGCCAAGTGACATGACATTCAACACAATGCTGCTCACCACTTTCAGGAAAGTGGGGCTGGTTCAGGGGTATGGGGATAGTTGGGGAGTAATGGATCACAAAACAAGAAACCAGGCAAGCCTAGTTCAGCCGGCTCGCAATAGAAAGTGTTGCCCTCTCAAGATTTGAACCCAGATCACCCACGTAAAAGGCTATGTCATTAACCACTACAACATGGAGCTGTATGTTTGCTAGGTGTCAGTATTGCCTCTTGTGTCTATCCTGAACAAATCCTCTTTTGTCACTGGCCGTTTTAATAGTTAATTGGCCATTTGTGAATGACACTGATACAGTTAAACTGACTAACGTTTCTCATTAAGTTTACCTCCACCATAGTGTCTATGAACTGTATGGCTTTTGCCACTGGCCGTTTTAACAGCTTATTAGCCAGTAAAAGGCTTACTAGTATCTAATAACTTCCTAGGAATAATAATAAGAATTGAGCAATTGCTAGCGAGACTGAAGATGAACTTTTCCATGCCAGAAACAGTTGCAATATAACCGTATATAGTTTCAATTAAGGCTTACTATAATGTAACTACTGTATAATTGATGGCAGCTCCTGTGTTTTGCTGCTGGCGGGCTATAATGTCCTACATCGAGCATGCCGCCAGCTTTTGCCGCTTTTCTCCTGATTTCAGTTTGCATTAGCTAATTAGCATTTTTGGCGGCTTTCCACCAGTGGTCCGACTGCTTTATGCTGGCAGCTATCCGCCGAAGGTAGGACATGCTCTGTGACCTGCTGTGCCTATAAATCTGCTTGTGTGTAGTATTGCCATTTTCTTCCAGCAGAAGCACAGCGTGTAGTTTCTATAAATACTGAATCTACTATCGACTGTTGCCTTTGTGACCTCATGTAAGCACAGTCAAAGGGGTGCACATTTTTGTTTTTGCCCTAGCACTCACACACCTGTTTCAAATGTTGCCCTAGCACTTACACACGAGTGACATAATCATCCTATCAACAGGTCTTTAATTTGAATCCTGATCCTCACCCCTTTGGGTCCCGAGGACCAGGATTGGGAAACACTGGTCTAGATGCCTGAAATAAATTCTGTGTTATTCTATGACATACACATACTGGTTAGAAACAGCCATCTCTCACCTTTGCCTACCATCATTTGTTTTTCAAACTAAGGTTTCATGGGGGATAGTTCTTTACTGTGTTTAAACACGTCCGTAGATGGCGCTGTAGTGAAGGTGATTTGTAAGCGAGACAATTGCCACGTTACCCAAAACAAGGGAGAGGCCATCTTTGTTCACACAGACAAGAATGCTAGATAGCTAGTAATCCCATGTTTCAAAGTATTGATGGGAAAACCGGATAATTTTAGTGACTTGGTAAAAAAATGCCAGAAAATTTTGGCGGGAGATTTTGAGATCAAGTTGTCAGACTCTGTGTTTTGATGGGAAGAATCTAATCGAGATGTGATAGCTTTACTGCAACAGTTCCAACCACAACAAGTGGAAGCGGGGACAGCTGTACCGTAAATGAGGCTGGCATAGCAGGGAGTTCAGATGGGAGTGGAGTAGACATCACTGATGTGGATGGGAGACAGGAGGGATGGTCTTATACCGGGAGTGCCAGGAAAAAGATTAGGAAACGAGTTCGGGAGAAGGAGGATAGGGAATCCAACTCAGGTGGGGAGGTAAGTAAGGATGTGAGAGGGGAGGGAGGGGGATGTGTAGAAGGGGGGTATACGGTGGTGGTAGTGTTCATGGGACCAACCGGAAAAGTTAATGATGAACCCTGTAACTTTGACCAAAGCGATTAAAGCGGAGGTTGGGCGGGTGTTAGATGCAAGGTTTTGGTAAGGCACTTATTGTTGTGGCTGACGAAGCGCAAAGGGTTATATTTTTGAGTATGGATGTGTTAAATGTTGGATGAGTGAAGTGTCAGGTGCCGGGAAGTACACCGAAAATGAGAGGGTTGATTATGGGAGTGCCTGGAGAACTGACAATGGAAGAAAGGTAGGTGTGCAAGATGCGGGGGTCCGCATGAGTTTGGCAAGTGTGAAGGGGATAAGTTGAAGTGCTGTAACTGTGGTGGGGAACACAGTGCTGCATTTGGTGGGTGTAGGGTGCAGATGCAGGCAGCAGAGGCTCAGCAGTATAGAGTCATGTCCAATGTCACGTATGCTGAAGCAGTCCGGAGAGTGGGAGGGATGGGGTCAGGTGATAGTGGGGAGAAGGAACAGAGTGCAGGGTTGGTGTCAGATGTGATGGTGGAGAGGTGTCAGAGACGTGTAAGCATGAATGTGTGGTGGGTAAAGATACGTTGGTAGTGGACAGGATTGGCTTCTTGGCGTTCATTTGTAGTGTAAATTAATGTTAGTCAGCTGGTTAAGAAAAAGTCTGCGCGAATAGATCTAGTGGTGTGTGCTGCTAGGGGGTTTCTTTGTATTTCTGAAGTTACTAGGGCAATGATTCATAAGTGTCAGGAATGGTGTAGTGGTGGATAGGAAGGAACAAGGACCAGGCGAGTGGCAGTCGATGTTGAATATTTACTTGAAAATAACACAGAGCACGGAAACAAAAACCAAAGGGCTGGCTATGCAGAAAAATTTAACTCACCACAGATGAACACACACGGAGACATGGAACAATGACCGACAACAATGACCTGGTGTGAGTACCAATTGGAGACAAGACAAATGAAGGAGTCCGGGGTGAGTTCATGAACCATGGGAAACCGGGAAAAGCGGGAGATAACCGTCACAATGAGGTGTTGAAAGGGACAAGAAGTGAAGGGGGGTGAGTGTACAGGCTTAGGATGGTGTTGGTGGTGCTTCAATGGAATGGGCAGGAGTTAAAGAATTTTTGTATAGTATGGTTGTGGTACCTGATGAGGTGCGTGTACAAAAAACGTGGCTTAAGCCCATTTTGAATTTTGTGATCCCGGGCTTCGGGTAAGTTAGGTGTGACAGAGTGGAGGGTGCGGGTGGGGGCTGTGCTACATTTGTTAAAGTTGGTGTGAACTACAGAAGGGTGGAGGTAATGGTGTCAGATTGTGTGGGTATAGAAAGTGTAGGACAAAGAGAATATAGGCATAGTGAATTTTTATAATCCCTGTGAACGATTGGTGTTGGGGACGTAGGAAGAGGTCGATTAGAGATTCAATGAGGGAAAGGTGATGTGGTGTGGGGATTTTAATGCACATAGCTAAGTGTGGGGGAGTGTGCATACAGATGGCAATGGGAGAACAGTGGAGGACTTTATAGGGTATTGTGGCCTGGTGTGCTTGAATGATGGGAGGGGTACTAGGATCGATGTTGCAAGGGGTTCAGAATCGTGTCTGGATCTGACACTGGTGTCTGCTGTGCTGGCAGGATGGTGTGAGTGGGAGGTGCATCGGGAGACTACAGTAAGTAGTGATCATTATCCAGTTGTTTGTAAATTAGGGTTTGGGTTAAGTAGACACCCCTCCAAGAACTGCCACCTTAACGTGGTGGAGGGGTTTGAGTACCCGAGTGACCCTAGGAGCTATGTTGTCTGGGGCTATATGCCCCTGGTAGGGTCTCCCAAGGCAAACAGGTCTTAGGCGACGGGTCAGACTAAGAGCGGTTCAAAACCCCTTAATGAAGAATTCAATTTTGAGTACCGTGACGTCGCCCGGTATGGCGCAGCCGGGGCCCCACCCCGGAGCCAGGCCCGGGGTTGGGGCTCGAATGCGAGCGCCTGGTGGCCGGGCCTTCCCCCATGGGGCCCGGCCGGGCTCAGCCCGAACGGGTGACGTGGGGCCGCCCTCCCGTGGGCTCACCACCCACAGGAGGGACCATAAGGGGCCGGTGCAAAGAGGATCGGGCGGCAGTCGAAGGCAGGGGCCTAGACAACCCGATCTCTGGACACGGAAACTAGCTCTAGGGACGTGGAATGTCACCTCGCTGGCGGGGAAGGAGCCTGAGTTAGTGCGTGAGGTTGAGAGGTTCCGATTAGAGGTAGTCGGGATCACCTCTACGCACGGCTTGGGCTCTGGAACCACACTCCTTGAGAGAGGATGGACTCTTCACCACTCTGGAGTTGCCCATGGTGAGAGGCGGCGGGCTGGTGTGGGTTTGCTCATAGCTCCCCAGCTCTGCCGCCATGTGTTGGAGTTTACCCCGGTGAACGAGAGGGTCGTTTCCCTGCGCCTACGGGTCGGGGATAGGTCTCTCACTGTTGTTTGTGCCTACGGGCCTAACGGCAGTGCAGAGTACCCGACCTTCTTGGAGTCTCTGGGAGGGGTGCTGGAAAGTGCTCCGACTGGGGACTCTATTGTTCTACTGGGGGACTTCAACGCCCACGTGGGCAACGACAGTGACACCTGGAGGGGCGTGATTGGGAGGAACGGCCCCCCTGATCTGAACCCGAGGGAGGTTGGAGATATTGAGTCCGAGTGGACCATGTTCTCCACCGCCATTGTCGAAGCGGCCGCTCGGAGCTGTGGCCGTAAGGTCTCCGGTGCCTGTCGAGGCGGCAATCCCCGAACCCGGTGGTGGACACCGGAAGTAAGGGATGCCGTCAAGCTGAAGAAGGAGTCCTATCAGGCCTGGTTGGCTTGTGGGACTCCTGAGGCAGCTGACGGGTACCGACAGGCCAAGCGGGCTGCAGCCCGGGTGGTTGTGGAGGCAAAAACTCGGGCCTGGGAGGAGTTCGGTGAGGCCATGGAGAAGGACTTTCGGCTGGCCTCGAAGAGATTCTGGCAAACCATCCGGCGCCTCAGGAGAGGGAAACAGTGCCCTACCACCGCTGTTTACAGTAGAGGTGGGCAGCTGTTGACCTCAAGTGAGGATGTCGTCGGGCGGTGGAAGGAGTACTTCGAGGATCTCCTCAATCCCGCTGACATGTCTTCCATTGAGGAAGCAGAGGATGAGGGCTCAGAGGTGAACTCGTCCATCACCCGGGCTGAAGTCACAGAGGTGGTCAAGAAACTCCTCGGTGGCAAGGCACCGGGGGTGGATGAGATCCGCCCTGAGTACCTCAAGTCTCTGGATGTTGTGGGGCTGTCTTGGTTGACACGCCTGTGCAACATCGCGTGGCGGTCGGGGACAGTGCCTCTGGGATGGCAGACCGGGGTGGTGGTCCCTCTTTTTAAGAAGGGGGACCGGAGGGTGTGTTCCAACTACAGGGGGATCACACTTCTCAGCCTGCCCGGGAAAGTCTATGCCAGGGTTCTGGAGAGGAGAATACGGCTGATAGTAGAACCTCGGATTCAGGAGGAACAGTGTGGTTTTCGTCCGGGCCGTGGAACACTGGACCAGCTCTATACCCTCTACGGGGTGTTGGAGGGTTCATGGGAGTTTGCCCAACCAATCCACATGTGTTTTGTGGATTTGGAGAAGGCATTCGACTGTGTCCCTCGCGGCATCTTGTGGAGGGTGCTTGGGGAATATGGGGTCCTGGGTCCTTTGCTAAGGGCTGTCAGGTCCCTATACAACCGAAGCAGGAGCTTGGTCCGCATTGCCGGCAGTAAGTCAGACTTGTTCCCAGTGCATGTTGGACTCCGGCAGGGCTGCCCTTTGTCACCGGTTCTGTTTGTAATTTTTATGGACAGAATTTCTAGGCGCAGCCAGGGGCCGGAGGGTGTCAGGTTTGGGGACCACACGATTTCGTCTCTGCTCTTTGCAGATGATGTTGTCGTGTTGGCCCCTTCTAACCAGGACCTTCAGCATGCACTGGGACGGTTTGCAGCCGAGTGTGAAGCGGTGGGGATGAAAATCAGTACCTCCAAATCCGAGGCCATGGTCCTCAGTCGGAAAAGGGTGGCTTGCCCACTTCAGGTTGGTGGAGAGTGCCTGCCTCAAGTGGAGGAGTTTAAGTATCTAGGGGTCTTGTTCACGAGTGAGGGAAGGATGGAACGGGAGATTGACAGACGGATCGGTGCAGCTTCTGCAGTAATGCAGTCGATGTATCGGTCTGTCGTGGTGAAGAAAGAGCTGAGCCGCAAGGCGAAGCTCTCGATTTACCAGTCAATCTACGTTCCTACTCTCACCTATGGTCATGAGCTTTGGGTCATGACCGAAAGGACAAGATCCCGGATACAGGCGGCCGAAATGAGTTTTCTCCGCAGGGTGGCTGGGCGATCCCTTAGAGATAGGGTGAGAAGCTCGGTCACCCGGGAGGAGCTCAGAGTAGAGCCACTGCTCCTCCACATCGAGAGGGGTCAGCTGAGGTGGCTTGGGCATCTTTTTCGGATGCCTCCGGAACGCCTTCCTGGGAAGGTGTTCCGGTCCCGTCCCACCGGGAGGAGACCCCGGGGAAGACCTAGGACACGCTGGAGGGACTATGTCTCCCGGCTGGCCTGGGAACGCCTCGGTGTCCCCCCGGAAGAGCTAGAGGAAGTGTCTGGGGAGAGGGAAGTCTGGGCATCCCTGCTTAGACTGCTGCCCCCGCGACCCGGCCCCGGATAAGCGGGATGGATGGATGGATGGTTAAGTAGACAAAGTAGTGTGGTGACGCAAATATAGTGTTTTAGGAAGGCAGATTGGAAAGAGTATAAGCGTGTGTGTGGAGTATTGGGGGACGTTGTGGTAGGGGAGGAGTCTGTGGATGTGTGTGCAGAGGGTGACGGCTGTAGGATATTGGCGGCAGCATTGCTGGTAATACTGGTGTCCAAAAGTGGGGGTCAAAGGAGGGTGGTACCGTGGTGGACAGATTAATGCACGAAAGGAGTGGTGGAGAGGGATGTTGCATTGCGAGTCCTGAAGAATGGTCTGACAGAATTTTAATTGAGGGATTATCAAAGGAAATGAGCAGTGGCAAGGAGGACAATTAACACAGTTAAAAGGGAGGGGTGGCGTGAGTACTGTTTGACTATTGGGAGTGGGACAGATCTGAGTAGCCACACTGTTCCTCCTGAATCGGAAGTTCTCCTATCGGCTGTATTCTCCTCTCCAGTACCCTGGCATAGACTTTCCCGGGGAGGCTGAAAAGTGTGATCCCCCTGTAGTTGGAACACACCCTCCGGTCCCCCTTCTTAAAAAGAGGGACCACCACCCCGGTCTGCCATCCCAGAGGCACTGTCCCCGACCGCCACGCGATGTTGCACAGGCGTGTCAACCAAGACAGCCCCACAACATCCAGAGACTTGAGGTACTCAGGGCGGATCTTATCCACCCCCGGTGCCTTGCCACCGAGGAGTTTCTTGACTACCTCAGTGACTTCAGCCCGGGTGATGGAAGAGTCCACCTCTGAGCCCTCATTCTCTGCTTCCTCAATGGAAGACGTGACGGCGGGATTGAGGAGATCCTTGAAGTACTCCTTCCACCGCCCGACGACATCAACAGCTGCCCACCTCTACTGTAAATAGCGTTGGTAGGCACTGTTTCCCTCTCCTGAGGCGCCGGACGGTTTGCCAGAATCTCTTCGAGGCCAGCCGATAGTCCTTCTCCATGGCCTCATCGAACTCCTCCCAGGCCCAAGTTTTTGCCTCCACAACCACCTGGGCTGCAGTCCGCTTGGCCTGTCGGTACCCGTCAGCTGCCTCAGGAGTCCCACAAGCCAACCAGGCCTGATAGGACTCCTCCTTCAGCTTGACGGCATCCCTTACTTCCGGTGTCCACCATCGACAGGCACCGGAGACCTAACGGCCACAGCTCTGAGCGGCCGCTTCGACAATGGCGGTGGACAACATGGTCCACTCGGACTCAATATCTCCAGCCTCCAAAGGCATCTCCTATGCAAATTATTGTTTAATTTTGGACTTTGTCACGACGTATTTCAGAATTATAACAAGGTCTTTTAGATTCCGTAACGTTAGACATTATTTATCCGACTAGAGTTAGGGTAGGTTAGAGCAGAGCTGGCAACCCGGATCCTGAAACACTACTGACTTCGTGATTGGTAGATAGGTGGAGGGTGGCACATCAGGCCAAAACACAACATGACAACATCAACATCAGTTGAGGGCTGCAACTCTCACTTTTAAATGACAATATCCTGGCCAGACTACTGTTGTCAGTGATATACACTCACCTAAAGGATTATTAGGAACACCATACTAATACTGTGTTTGACCCCCTTTAGCCTTCAGAACTGCCATTAATTCTACGTGGCATTGATTCAACAAGGTGCTGAAAGCATTCTTTAGAATTGTTGGCCCATATTGATAGGATAGCATCTTGCAGTTGATGGAGATTTGTGGGATGTACACCCAGGGCACGAAGCTCCCGTTCCACCACATCCCAAAGATGATCTATTGGGTTGAGATCTGGTGACTGTGGGGGCCATTTCAGTACAGTGAACTCATTGTCATGTTCAAGAAACCAATTTGAAATGTTTCGAGCTTTGTGACATGGTGCATTATCCTGCTGGAAGTAGCCATCAGAGGATGGGTACATGGTGGTCATAAAGGGATGGACATGGTCAGAAACAATGCTCAGGTTCCCAATTGGCACTAAGGGGCCTAAAGTGTGCCAAGAAAACTTCCCCCACACCATTACACCACCACCACCAGCCTGCACAGTGGTAACAAGGCATGATGGATCCATGTTCTCATTTTGTTTACGCCAAATTCTGACTCTACCATCTGAATGTCTCAACAGAAATCGAGACTCATCAGACCAGGCAACATTCCTCCAGTCTTCAAATGTCCAATTTTGGTGAGCTCTTGCAAATTGTAGCCTCTTTTTCCTATTTGTAGTGGAGATGAGTGGTACCCGGTGGGGTCTTCTGCTGTTGTAGCCCATCCGCCTCAAGGTTGTGCGTGTTGTCGCTTCACAAATGCTTTGCTGCATACCTCGGTTGTAACGAGTGGTTATTTCAGTCAAAGTTGCTCTTCTATCAGCTTGAATCAGTCGGCCCATTCTCCTCTGACCTCTAGCATCAACAAGGCATTTTCGCCCACAGGACTGCCGCATACTGGATGTTTTTCCCTATTCACACCATTCTTTGTAAACCCTAGAAATGGTTGTGCGTGAAAATCCCAGTAACTGAGCAGATTGTGAAACACTCAGGCCTGACCCGTCTGGAACCAACAAGCATGCCACGCTCAAAATTGCTTAAATCACCTTTCTTTCCCATTCTGACATTCAGTTTGGAGTTCAGGAGATTGTCTTGACCAGGACCACACCCCTAAATGCATTGAAGCAACTGCCATGTGATTGGTTGATTAGATACTTGCATTAATGAGAAATTGAACAGGTGTTTCTAATAATCCTTTAGGTGAGTGTAAGTATTTGAAATTAACATGATTTCTTAATGTCTAGTGACACATCAGGGCCATTTTATGATTAATTGAATTAGATTTCTTACATATGGTTCCTTTAAGTAATGGTACCACCATCTCTTTAACTGTTTGCTGGGGCCCAGGAGAATAATTAAACTGATGCAGTGTTTTGTCTTGTCCTTTCTCCTATAAGGACGGTGTGGCAGACCTCTAGTTCAATGCATGGAGATGAATTGGGAACAATCATGTGAAGTGAATCCTCCTGCAACCTTTCCCTTTGGCACCTTTGAGTTCCAAAAACAGATTTCTGGCATAACGGACATTTGTTAGGGAAAGGCGGAAGGCCTAACCACCTTTTTATTTCTGGAACACATCTCCAATCCAAAGGTGAGACATAACAAATTGAACCTTGAGCCTAGTGCCCAACAGCAACAGATCTGAGGCATAGAGTCGCTTAGTACAGAAGAAGATGAGACTGTGTGTACAGCATTAAGACTGATACAAAGAGGCCTTTTGGGTCAATATCAATGGACAAGAACAACAACTATGTGTCAGGTAAAGGGAGAGGACTGGGGAGTAACTTCACAATTAAATTTAGACTTTGACATGTATTGGGATAGAGGTCACGCTATATCAGGTCAAAATGGAGCGGGAAGTCAAAACTTAACTAGAATGAAATAGCTAAATTAAAATCCAATGTGAGTAAAGTTTAAATTGGGATGAGTAAAGATACATTGAATGGCTGAAACAAAAATTCTACCAGAAGAAGTACTCCATTGGGAAGCCCAAACAATTCGCACCAACCAGGAAAACAGTTGTAAAGATAACTGATCTTCCTTCTGTGAAGGAAGCAACAACTGATCAACCAACTGACAATGGGCCTTAGCAGATGGACCCCAATGAGCAACACGACAGCTTAACATCTTAGGAAAAGACGGGCCTAGAAATTGACTCTGACAGCCAAACTGAACAAGCAAAGAGACCAAATGTCACCACATGTAAACGCACTTACACTGAACCCTTACAGTGCACCTCAACACATCCACCACTCACCCATACACTCCAAGAACACATTCTGGGGGCTCTCCCACCTATACATTACAATTAAACGACAGACTAAATATCCCTAAAAGGATTTTCACTGTATGCATTTCTTTCATCCTTTTAACCCCAAAAAGGGAGCTAATCAAGAACAGGTAGCTCTCATTGTTTGAGGTATCCAGGAGCCAGGGTGCCCTTGCCCCAATACACAACCCAATTTAGACCAGAGGTAAGAAACAGACGAACTCTCTCTCCTCCATTAGTGAACCATACTGTTTGCAGGTAAGACAGAATAGCCCATATACAGTAGAATGTCTGTTTACCCCAGGGTCTCCTGCAACTGTAGTAAGTCTCTTATCTGCTTCACCAAAGTTCTGCCCAAATGTGTAAAACAGCTTCATGGGACCAGGAAAAGAAGGAAGCAGTTACAGGCAATGATTGCCCAGAAAGAGTAATGATAACCCATGTGCTCATGTGATACAAAGTTAGAATTGTATTCTCTGTGATTAACCCATCCATATTAATCAATGGAACTGTGTTCTACTGTACTTTCTCCACCCCTGAAAGAGCTTCAAAACAAGAGAACTGGGTGATTCGCCCAGGCCATCAGGTGGTAGTGATAAACTGTAACAGACTCAAGGTAACCAACACACACCACGATTCACCCAAGGGATTTGGTCATACTCCGCCAGCCTCTCTTTTTGTTCAGGACCATGCCGTTAAAGGCAGGACCAGTAACCTATATAGGTAACTTGCTCTCGCTCATGCAAGTGCGTGTGGTCTAATGTGTGTGGGCTAATGCATGTGGGCTAATGCATGTGGGCTAATTCCACACAGTTCCACAGGGGGTGTGCCCCTTATGTCTGTTCCAATCTCTGACTGTGACACTTGTGCTTTATTGTTTCCCAAGAGTACCCAGCCGGACAGTAAATGTGGGCCCATGTACGGTGTAATGCAGTCCTTGGAACAGGTGCGTGATTTAGCTTTAGAAGTAGAACATCTAACTAATGTGACCGCTAGGGCCAGCAATTTGATCTCTAAGGAGCTGGAAGCTGTACGCTTGCTTGCTCTCCAGAACAGGGCAGCCCTAGACTATATTGCTGGCAAGTCTTGTGTTAATATAATAATCAATTCGGCCTAGAGCTAAAATACATGCTTTAGTCTAAAACATCCCATTGTTCAGAATGTATCTACTGATGCTGATTTACTGATGCTCACATATACTGACTGCCTCACAAGCCCACGCTTAGGTAAATATACACATAGTTAACCTGGAGTTGTCACGATGGAATACATCAAACCCAGAAGAGGCTTTTGCCCAGTGTGGTGAACCACAGGACGACTACGATGATGGACCCTCCCATTGCAGAAGAGCCAGATCCTCCTGTTTCAGTTTTTTGTATTTTCTATAATTTCTATAACTATAACAACTTTATTGTCAGTGTTTGATTCAGATGTAACTTATTTAAAGTAACTGTGGCCTCCTGATCCTTAAGATCCAGGATGAATTTTTGATAAAATTCTTCTGATAAATGTAATTCCTTTTAATAATCCTCTATATGCATTCTTTTAATAAGTTGATTGTTTGTTTATTGTCCCTGGTGGGACAAAAGGGAGGAATTTATTTAAGGATCAATTTATTACCCTATTCTTATTCTATCCTTTATTCTGCAAATTAACTGTTATAAATTGACTGTTTTAGACTAGGCCTGAAATTGCTTTAGACTGTTCATGGTTACCACATATAGAAGAAGACCTCGGTCAGCATGCCCCTGTTCTTGGAAGTGATTAGGGCCACAACCAAGGCGCCAGGCCTGAACCCTATCTTATCAACGACCCTGTTCAGTTGGCGCCAAGGTAAATCTGCCTGTGTCTCCTCTGTATTCTTCCTTTTGTGTAGGACACTAGGGGTATCTCAGATCAGGAGGTCTGGTAACTATGACCTAGAACTATGGTTGACATGGCAGTATTGGGTTTTTCTAATAGTATGACGAATTGTTTTACTACGTCATTCGCGTAGTAGCTTATTTTTTGACACGTTTCAAACATTGACCTAAAAATCCCTTAGTTAGATTGGAAAAATTACTTTGGAATCAAAATATTGTGCAAAAAGATTGTTGTCTATAAACATAATTGCGATCTGGCTCAAATTATTTAGATAAAGCAATTACGTAGCTAATAATTGCTACAGCCCTACAGTTGGAATTCAGTATTTAAACTGAGTATATTCTAAGCTCACAAAGATTGTGAAGAGCTCATTCTGCTGACTAATTAAAATAAAATTCACAGAGTTAGTGTTTTATTGCTGTTTAAGTGTAAGCAATTATACAGTACGGCTATTTAAAACATGTCCGGTAGCTCATCTGTATGACCGGAATTCTGGAATTTTAACACCATATTGGCCGTTTTGATAAGACAAATAAGAGACTGCGCTTGTCTATTAAATAATAATGATGCAAAATTAGGCTACATCGCAGAATTGCAAAACTATTCTAAACTTTATTTAAATATTTATTTGTCAATGCAATTGATTTGGAACATACCCTTTTGAACACCCTCCTTTGATGACTTTTCCTAAATAGGTGTAGCATATATTTCATTGTTCCGTTGTCAGAATTCTATACTCACAAACTGAAAACTATTTAGAGAATAATTACAAGTATTGGAACAGGCGCTTTGTCCACTCCTCCTCCTTTTGGAAAGGAAGAGTGGCTGCCCTATTCAAAGATACATTCCAATACACTAGGTGATTTTATTTCTTTTGAATACGCCTGTTTTACATTGAAGGGTACCCCCAAGATTTACAGACCTCCACGATATTCTCCAAATTGTATTGATGATTTTGCTGAACTACCCTCTGATATATCAGTTGATTATAACTTGTTTATTATTACAGGGAACTGTAACATCCACACAGATATTAGTACGGACAATAATGCCAAATAACTTGCACTACTTGATACTTTTTATCTCACTCAACATGTGAAAGAGCGTACACACACTCAAGGCCACATTCTCGATCTGGTTATTTCAAAAGGTCTTCATATTTCCTTTGTCATGGTTAAAGACATGGCCCTGTCTGATAATTTCTGTGTCTTTTTTTAATCCCTTATCCCCCCGAATGTTCCAGTAAACTCGGTTTCTGTTAAGAAAAGGTACATTAATGAGAGTACCAATGCTCAGTTTACGGAAGCCATAGCTATCTCTCCAAAAATAAGTGCTGATAAGTGCTGAGTCAGTTGATGTAAAAAAATGTACCTCTGAAAATATTAATGAAACACTGATGGGTTTAACGCGTAGCCTATTGCCTGTTTTACAAACTAAACGTCCTTTATGTAAACACGTTATGTTAAACAATTTATATTTTCGCTTGGGTCTACTGTGGCATATTTTACTTAATCAAAGATATCTGGTGGGAAAAGTTATTTCCAATCTTTTTATTTTAATAAATTTTTATTGATAAAAACAGATGCAATCTTCAGGAAACATTTGTGCATGATGCAATAAGTAATCTACACTCAGTAGAAGTCCGCAATTAGCTTACATAAATGTTAACGTAATCATTGTAATGAACAGCTATATTTCCAGTCAAATAATTGAGGCATACAATGGCATGCCTCGTCACAGTACGCCCCCTTGGTGCTGGAATTAAACAAGCAACATCTGTACTAACAGGACAGATTGATATCCCTGAAGCTTATCTGATTTGGTGTTATACTGTGATGATTACATGTTCCCTTAATTTTTTTGAGCACTGTATAACAATTTGTACTCTTAAAATGTTCACCTGGCACAGCCAGAAGAGGACCAGCCACCCCTCAGAGACTTGTTCTATTATAGGTTTCAGCACATGTAGGGAGTTTTTCCTAGCTACTGTGCATCAACCCTTTTGTTGCTAGCTCTTTAGGGTTTCCGGCAGGGTATTTTGTAAAAGCACTTTGTGACAACTGCTGATGTAAAAGGGCTTTCTAAAATAAATGTGATTGATTGATTGATTTACAAACAAAGGTATCCATAGCATCCATGAAAGAGACAATGAGAGATGCACAGATTCTTGGAGTATTGGACATCTTGAGCATGTACTGTAGTGAAAAGAAAGAGTTGTAAACAAGGTCAGCAGACGAATCGCATACATGAAAATACTTTGTAATTCCTGATCCACACAGTCAAAACTCCTCTGTCTGGCACCTCAATGGTGGAATAAGCTTCCCTTTGAGGCTTGGATAGCAGAGTCCCCAAAATATCGGAAAACTTAGTTTTAAAAACAAGTACTTAAAATAGGTCCACTGCCAACACCTCTGTTTTCTTTGGTCATCTTTTATGTTTGTTGTTGGTATATTCTTCAGTCCAGCACTGAGCACTGAGAATGCACATATTACTAAACTATGTGATTGTTTCACATAGCTCTTTTAAAATGTATGCACTTACTGTAAGTTGCTCTGGATAAGAGTGTCTGCTAAAGGACTATGATTTAAATATTAGAGCAATGGGTCAGTAAACAATGGGTTCCTTATTATAATCCCCAAGCAGGCTATAAGGTGAAAAACCCTAAGATTCTGTGCCTAAATTGTTAATCTAACTGTTCCTAACATACATACCTGATAAACCAACAGAGAAAAATCAACCTACTTCAGTCCTTTAAAAAAACTGAAGCTTGTCAGGAAATTCACATTACAGGACTATGATCCCAAGCAAAAGACCAAAGCAAGATTGGAGTGGATCAAGAACAAAAAGGTGAATGTCCTACAGCGGCCAAGTCAAAGTCCTGATCTCAATCTCTTTCAGTATCTGTGGTACTATTTAAATATTGCAGTCAACCAGTAATAAGCGCTGCCTAACCCTACCTGAACAACAAATCTGCCAAGAAGATTGCATCAAAATGACTAACACAGTGTGCACTGACACCGGGTGCAAAGCTACCTCAAAAGACTTAAAACTGTTATTGCTGCAAACCAATCCACTGTATACTTTATAATATTTTATTCATAACGCACTGTTTACAATACATTGTAAATGGGTTGGGACTTTAAGCTTTGTTTAACTTAGAAAATTAACTGACTTGTATATTTTGGGTCCACTGTTTGCATTATTATAAAGACTTCCATAACACACTAGTTATGGAATGGCAGACAACATGCTAGGATCAGAATGACTATAGCATCAGGGGGATGTGGGGGTCAAAGAGTATCCTCTGATAGTAGTGTGACGTTTAGTGCACTTATATTGACTGACCCGGGACTGATAAGAAACAGGCAAACACTGCAGTCTCTGTGTTTCTGTGTGTCATGTGCATTTACAGTGTTAAGTAAATACAGTAGTTTTACACAACTGCTAAAACAGATGTCCTGAATTGGTACTAGATTTTCAAAAAATTAAGAGACCACTGCACCTTTTTCTTCCTGTTCCAAAAATTTTGAAAAGGAAGGTTTTGAGTGAGGAACAGAAGGGTTAAAATTAAGAGACCCTTCAAACAGGTAAGGATCAACCTGTGCAGAGTACATGCCCCTTTGTTATCTAGTGCCCTTTCCAAATGACAAGTGCTGAACCGCCTTGGTGACGCAATCTGATGGGCATATGTTGTAAAAAAATTTATGCTTGTCACTCACTCCAACACAACATCGGTCCGTGTGAGCCGACAACTTCACCCACATTTTCAAATTCAGCACATGCCCCTCGGATATGGAATCAGATTTGTACCAACTTAGTCAAACAAAACTTTTTGTAAGAATTTGAGAGAGAATAAAGAATAAAGAAATACACCAATAGCCTACACAGAAATAACAACTATTTGTTTAAACTTTTGAATTATCTTACCTTGCAGCATTCACAGACTCCACTATTAAGCACACCTGTTCCTGATCACATCACCTAGGACCTCCTGTCATTATGCACATCAAATCCTCATTACTAGGCCAACAGCTAAGAAAAACTGAGCACCAAGTTTTACGTTAGCCAGCAAAGGCTTTTCGCCGGTATCAGGTGTATTCTGCCAGATGAAAATATCAACCGGCAAAAATGTCCGGTGGGAAATATGACAAATGAATATGTGAAAAGATGAACAGCCTAATAAATGGCCTAATATTGTGTGACTTGTATGATCTGTTGCCAAGAAAACAGCAAGCCTCTGCTCACTCTCACAATAAGACATTATTGAGACATGTGACCAAGCTCTGCGCGAGAAAAGCAGCACACTCCATCACCAGCTCCAGCGTAAGACTCCGAAATGTCCAAGGTGAATTAGACATAACCGGGTTTAAAAAAAATCGAGTGATGGTGCAACTGAGGCCAGCAAACAAGGTTCAATAAACAAGCAAATAAATGATCTGACCAATAGTATAACTTTCCGCAGAGCCTTTCAAAAAAAAAATGTGCATGCATAGGCTAGACATCCTATGGAAACTGACATAATTCGCATGATAGCCTATTTTAATAGACAACACAATTTTTTTTCTAACATTGACCTCAAAATCCCTTAGTCAGATTGGAAACATAACTTGGGAATCAAAATATTGTGCAAAAATTGTGTTGTCTATAAACATAATTGCAACCTGGCTCAAGTTATTTAGATTCTGCTGACTAATTTAAATAAAAAACATTTGTTGGATCACTGAGTTTGTTTTATTGCTGTTTAAGTGTAGGCTATTATACAGTATGGCTATTTAAAACATGTCCGGTAGCTCTTCTCTATGGCCGGAATTCTTGAATTTTAACGCCATATTGGCAGTTTTGAGAGACTGCGCTTGTCTATTAAATAATAATGATGCGAAATTAGACTACATTGCGGAATTTCCAAACTATTCCAAACTTGATTTAAACATACTGAAATTTAGACGCAACTTTTATTTAATTGTCATGTAACAGTGTGTCTAGAGGTGTGTAGAAAAGGAGTCGAATGCAGGGATGCAGGGAAAGTAAATGTATTGCGTTCTGCAGAATACAAGGCACGCAAAACTCAAATTACGCACAAGCGCAAAAACACACAGCACAAGGCAAATACAGAACACTGAACATAGAACAATACCACACAAAGACGCCCAGAAACAAGGGAACTAATATAGGCAACCTAATGAGGGAATGGACACCAGGTGTGTGCAATAACAAGACAGGACAGTGCCGTGGGAGGAGGAGCGGCGTGGCTAGAAGGCCGGCGATGACGCGCACCGAACACCACGTCGGGAGGGGTGGCGCGCATCCTCCATGCGCGTCCTCGTTACAGTACCCCCCCCTCGACGCGCGGCTCCGGCAGCGCGCCCCCGCCGGCCCCGGGGCCGACCAGGAGGGCGCCGCGCAGGACGATCAGGGGGCCGACGATGGAAGTCGGCGAGGAGCTCCGGATAAAGAACATCCACCGCCGGCACCCAGCAACGCTCCTCCGGGCCGTACCCCTCCCACTCCACCAGGTACTGCAGGCCCCCCCCCCGGCGCCTCGAGTCGAGGATGGAACGGACCGAATACGCCGGGCCCCCCTCAATGTCCAGAGGGGGCGGAGGGACCTCCCGCACCTCAGATTGCTGGAGGGGACCCGCCACCAACGGCCTGAGGAGAGACACATGGAACGAGGCATTAATCCTGTAATCAGGGGGAAGTTGCAACTTATAGGTTACCTCGTTCACTCTCCTCAGGACTTTGAACGGCCCCACAAACCGCGGACCCAGCTTCCGGCAGGGCAGGCGGAGAGGGAGGTTCCGGGTCGAGAGCCAGACCCGGTCGCCCACTGTGTAGACCGGGGCGTCGCTACGCCGGCGGTCGGCAGCGGACTTCTGGCGAGCCCCGGCGCGCCGGATGTGCCGATGAGCTACGGACCAGGTGTCCTCGGCGCGCCGGAACCAGTCGTCCACCGCCGGAGCCCCGGTCTCGGGCTGGCTCTGCCAGGGTGCCAAGACCGGCTGGTACCCTAGGACGCACTGAAAAGGGGTCAAGGAAGTGGAGGAGTGGCGGAGCGAATTCTGGGCATACTCTGCCCAGGGCAGGAACTCCGACCACTCCCCCGGCCGGTCCTGGCAATAGGACCACAGGAACCTCCCCAGGTCTTGGTTCACACGCTCCACCTGCCCGTTAGCTTCGGGGTGGAACCCGGAGGTGAGGCTGACCGAGACCCCCAACCGGCCCATAAAGGCCTTCCAAACTCGAGACGTGAACTGAGGGCCCCGGTCAGATACAATGTCCTCCGGCACCCCGTAGTGCCGGAAGACATGGGTGAATAGAGCCTCTGCGGTCTGCAGGGCCGTCGGGAGACCGGGGAGAGGAAGGAACCGGCAGGCCTTTGAAAACCGGTCCACAACGACCAGGATCGTGGTGTTGCCTAGTGAGGGGGGTAGATCGGTTAGAAAATCAATGGACAGGTGAGACCACAGTCGTTGTGGAACGGGCAAAGGATGTAACTTACCTGCCGGAAGGTGTCTAGGTGCCTTACACTGAGCGCACACCGAACAGGAGGACACATACACTCTCACATCCTTGGCCAGACCAGGCCACCAGTACTTATCGGTAAGGCAGCGCACCGTACGGTCTATGCCTGGGTGACCCGTGGAAGGGGACGTGTGGGCCCAGTAAATGAGACGGTCACGGACATCCAGCGGGACGTACTGATGACCCGCAGGACACCCAGGGGGCCCAGGATCGTCACGCAACGCCCGCTGAAGGTCCGCGTCCACGTCCCACAGAACCGGCGCCTCAATGCACGAGGCGGGCAGAATCGGTGTCTCATCTACCCGCCTCACACCCGCGTCGCACAACCGAGACAGCGCGTCTGCCTTGGCGTTTTTCGTACCCGGCACGTATGACAGTGTGAAATCAAACCGGGCAAAAAACAACGCCCACCTGGCCTGACGAGGGTTCAGTCTCCTCGCCGCCCGGATATACTCCAGGTTTCGGTGGTCGGTCCAGACTACAAACGGGTGTCTCGCTCCTTCGAGCCAATGTCTCCAAACAGTCAAGGCGCTAAACACAGCCAACAGCTCCCTATCACCGACGCCATAGTTGCGTTCTGCCTCACTGAGCTTCCGCGAGTAAAAAGCGCAGGGGCGACGCTTAGGAGGGGTACCTGATAGTTGGGACAACACAGCACCTATCCCTACCTCAGATGCATCCACCTCCACTATGAACGGCAGTGACGGGTCGGGGTGAGCCAAAACCGGGGCAGAGGTGAACATTCTCTTAAGGGTGCGAAACGCCTCGTCTGCCTCGTCCGTCCAGGTGATCTGGCTCGGCCCACCCTTTAATAAGGAAGTGATGGGAGCTGCTACCTTGCCGAAGCCCCGTATA
The DNA here is from genome assembly GCF_011004845.1 of Esox lucius. Taxonomy (NCBI): domain Eukaryota; kingdom Metazoa; phylum Chordata; class Actinopteri; order Esociformes; family Esocidae; genus Esox; species Esox lucius. The sequence goes on from NC_047576.1 coordinate 38,176,416, forward strand.
AACCTACGGTAGAAATTGGCAAACCCAATGAACCGCTGTACCGCCTTAACCGTGGTAGGAACGGGCCAATTACGCACGGCTGACACACGATCAACTTCCATTTCCACCCCATCGGCGGAAATTCGAAACCCGAGGAAGGAGACGGCTCGCTGTAAGAACGCGCACTTCTCTACTTTAGCGTACAGGCCATGCTCCAACAGCCGCCTCAATACCCTGCGAACGAGAGACACATGTTCAGCACGCGTAGCGGAGTACACGAGGATGTCGTCGATGTAAACCACAACTCCGCGCCCCAGCATGTCCCTAAACACATCGTTCACAAAGGACTGAAACACTGCCGGGGCATTCATCAACCCATACGGCATCACCAGGTACTCGTAGTGCCCTGTGGTGGTGCTGAAGGCAGTCAACCACTCGTCTCCCTCTCGGATTCTCACCAAGTTATACGCACTCCTGAGGTCCAGTTTCGTGAAGAAGCGCGCCCCATGCATTGACTCGATGTACTGGGAAATAAGGGGGATGGGATATGAATAACGGACTGTCAATTTATTCAGCGCCCTGTAGTCAATGCATGGACGCAAACCCCCATCCTTCTTCTTCACGAAAAAGAAACTCGAGGAGGCGGGCGAGGTGGAACGGCGGATCTGCCCCTGCCGCAGGGATTCGGGCACGTAGGTCTCCATCGCTGCCGTTTCTGCCTGCGACAGGGGATACACATGACAATAAGGCGGCACAGCGTTCCCCTTTAGATTTATAGCACAATCCCTGGGCCGATGTGGTGGCAAACGACTTGCCATGGCCTTAGAAAAAACCAGCGCTAAATCGGCATATTCCGGGGGTATGCGCACTGCGGAGACACTGTCTGGACTTTCCACCGAGGTCGCACCTATGGAAACACCTAGACACCTCTCCTGACACCCCTGAGACCACCCCGTCAATACTCTCTGCGACCAGGAAATAGTCGGGTTGTGTACCGACAACCAGGAAAGACCCAGCACCACAGGGAAAGCAGGTGAGTGGATAACATGGAATTCGATGAGTTCAGTGTGGGCGTGCTGTACGGTCATCGTGATAGGGACCGTGACGTGCTCAACGAGACCAGTGCCTAGTGGTTTGCTGTCTAAGCCTGTAATGGACCTAGGCTGAGACAATGGCACCAGCGGAATGCGCAGTTTCCGTGCGTAACCGCTGTCCATAAAATTCCCAGCTGCGCCTGAGTCTATGAGCGCCTTACACTGAGAGGTAGTAGGAAAATCCGGGAAGGCCACCAAAAGTGTCATGTGCTTCGCAGAGAGCCCTGACAGTGTGTGTGGTCTACTCACCTGACTCAGTGTAGGGGTGTCAGGCCTCCTCCGCTTGACCCTCTCTCGCTGGAAACAGTGGGAGGCAGAGTGTCCCTTCCTCCCACAAAAGGAACACTCCCTAGGCCGCACCGTCTCCCTTCGTGCGGCGCCTCCCACTTCCATGGGTTCAGGTCCGGCGACGGGGTGTACCAGAGGGGGCTGATCATTCCCGGTGCGTCCGCGGGTGGCTAGCAGATTGTCCAGCCGGATCGCCATGTCGACGAGCTGGTCGAACGTCAACATGGCGTCCCGGCATGCCAGCTCCCTACGGACGTCAGACCGTAAGTGGCACCGGAAATGATCAATAAGTGCCCTGTCGTTCCAGCCCGACCCCGCCGCCAGGGTCCTGAACTCCAGGGCGAAGGCCTGTACGCTCCTTGTCCCCTGCCTCAGGTGCACGAGACGCTCGCCGACCTCCCTGCCGTCGGGCGGGTGATCGAACACGGCCCGGAAGAGGCCAACGAACTAATGGGCCAACTCCGGCCCGTTAGCGGACCAAACGGAGTTGGGCCAGTCCAACGCCTTGCCCCTCAGGCAGGAGACAAGGGCCGAGACCTTCTCCCTATCCCCAGGGTGAGGGCTAAGGGAGGCAAAGTAGAGCTCCAATTGGAGCAGGAACCCAGAACACTGGGCAGCTTCCCCGCCGAATCCCTGGGGAAGGCTCAGCTGTATGGTCCTCCTCGGCGACGGTGGAGACGATGGCAGGGGCACTCCAGCCGGGTCTTGTGTCGGGGGTTGCTGCTCAGGTGGCAGCCTCGCCTCCAGCCGCCGCATAGCGTGGACCATCTCCGTCACGGCCTCCCCCAGGGACGCGATCATGTTCCCATGTTGGAGAACCAGGTCGCTTCCCGCTGACTCCATTTGCAGGTGTGGTATTCTGTAACAGTGTGTCTAGAGGTGTGTAGAAAAGGAGTCGAATGCAGGGATGCAGGGAAAGTAAATGTATTGCGTTCTGCAGAATACAAGGCACGCAAAACTCAAATTACGCACAAGCGCAAAAACACACAGCACAAGGCAAATACAGAACACTGAACATAGAACAATACCACACAAAGACGCCCAGAAACAAGGGAACTAATATAGGCAACCTAATGAGGGAATGGACACCAGGTGTGTGCAATAACAAGACAGGACAGTGCCGTGGGAGGAGGAGCGGCGTGGCTAGAAGGCCGGTGATGACGCGCACCGAACACCACGTCGGGAGGGGTGGCGCGCGTCCTCCATGCGCGTCCTCGTTACATGTCAATGCAATTGATGATACCATTTTGAACACCCTACTTTGATCACTTTTCCTAAATAGGTGTTCCATTGTCAGAATTCTATACTCACAATCTGAAAACTATTTAGAGAGTAATTTCGGTTTGTTTGAAATTGTATTCCTACTTTACTGAATAGGCATGTGAGTGTACAAGTATTGTAACAGGCACTTTGCCTCGCCAGTCTCTCTCTTTGGGTTAATGTGGAGTGATTAAATGTAATTTGTCGACTTAAGGCCATTGTACAGTAAATAAACGAATTACATGTTCTGTTCAAATGGCATTTTATTAAAAACTTTATTAAAGAAATCAATCATTATTTACCTCTGAAAATATTTATGAAACATTAATGCGTTTAACATGTAGCCCATGTCTGTTTAACAAACTAAACACCCTTTATGTAAACACGCTAAGTTAAACACAAATTATATTTTCGCTTGGGTCTACTGTGGCATATTTCCAGAAGAAATCTGGTGGGAAAAGTAATTTCCATTTTTTTTATTTTCCATCCATCATCTTCCGCTTATCCGGGGCCGGGTCGCGGGGGCAGCAGTCTAAGCAGGGAAGCCCAGACTTCCCTCTCCCCAGACACTTCCTCCAGCTCTTCCGGGGGGACACCGAGACGTTCCCAGGCCAGCCGGGAGACATAGTCCCTCCAGCGTGTCCTAGGTCTTCCCCGGGGTCTCTTCCCGGTGGGACGGGACCGGAACGCCTTCCCAGGAAGGCGTTCCGGAGGCATCCGAAACAGATGCCCAAGATTGACCAGTGTGGTGAACCAATTTTCATCTAGGACCCATTTCTATGGTGTGCTGGCAAGTGACCAACTACCTAGGGTGCCTGTCCGAGATGTTGCATCAATGATGATTGTTAATACACACCCAGGCTATCAACCTGGGGAGCACTGGCTGGCTATTTACATAACGGATGAGGGCATTGGAAGGTTTTATGACAGTTTTGGAAACCCCCCGGATTTTACATATTTTCCCAAGTCAATCAAGGCCTTTCTGAAAACCTGGGAGAATGTGGAATACAGTTCAAAACAAGTACAGGACCTGGTTTCAACCACGTGTGGACAGCATTGTTTGTTCTTTCTCTTTCTAATGACAAAAGGTCTGAGTTATAAAGATTTTATGTCTTTTTATGCTGATGATTTACGAGAAAATGATGCCCTAGTCTCAAAGTTTGTAGCTAAGATGTACCAGAGTAAGCGTGATAAGCAAATCTTTAATTGCATACAACGTGCTCAATCTTGTGAAACGTTTAATTTGTGCCATGGTTGTTGAAGAAATAGAAAAGCCATTCACGTGTATGTTAACTTTATTATTCAAAAATAAAAACATTTGTAAAACCACATCAATGTTTACATATTATTTTTCATACAACATTTATTCAAGATAAAACAAACATACAATGTATCACAAAAAAAATAAAAACATTAAAATGGAAGCCATTTTGCGGGGTCCGTGGTATTAGGTTCAAAGAAAGCTTTGGTTGGTTGAAAACCAGTTGCTGGTAGTGTGGCTAAATCATCCATTGTGTCACCAGATGTTTGTTTATACAAATTGATTTTACGTCTTACATGCGCATTTGGAATAGTTGTAAAAGGCATGTTGAGACACCCCACCCCAACGGTCTTCTATCGTCAGCAATTTTATTGGTAGCTGTCACACTTTTAACAAGATCCAATAGGTGCGAGCCCTTGATTATCTCAGTGTGTTTGTATCAAGCTCCCCCTGTCACACAACAGTCAAAAATCTTTGTAAAATGGCAGAGTATCTTTTAGCTTTCTCATGTAAATCCATATCAGGCTTCAACAGTATATTGCGAATCGATGAGTCCAAATCATTTTCAACAGTCTTACATCGGTGCTAGTCGTTTTGGATTCTCGCAGTTTTTCTAACTGATGTTGTGGCACCAGAAAAATTTTCTGAGCATGCTCCATGTTGTTTAACCCTGTCTCGATGCAATTAGACTGGTTAAGAATGGAACTGCAACGCTTAGTAACGGCAGTAGAAAACCTCCAGATTGGTTGATGTTTTTTCTTTTCCGTGCAACTGAAGTGTTCTTTCTAGACATGTATATAATTTTGGCTTTTTGTCTCTTTACTTTTCGGAGCTGCGACTCGGTTAAGGGTATATTACCGCGCCTTAGATTAAGCGCTATTTCACAAAGTGATAGAATGAGGTCGGTGGATGCTGATTCTAAAATAACTTTTCGTTGACTTGCCGGTGCCTTAAATATCATTTTCAAAAGTGGTAAATTTCTACGAATGCGTTTAGACATGATCGAATTTTCTTAGGAACGTACACAACAGGCCAATCCCCTGAAAATAACCCTGTTTTCAGACGGTAGTCTTCTGGTGTTGTAGCTTTAAAGGCAATAAGTAAATAACCAAAAGGCGGATGTGTTGCATCTTTAAAACTCTCCATGAAGAATCGAGAAAGACCGGGGAATATCTGTCTGCCTAAAATACTAATCTGCTGATTGTCGCGGGGGTTTTTAAACAAGATGAGGTAGTTTGTGTTAAGTTAATAGTTCTACTAGATTTGCCTTTAACAAACATGATTTGGACAAGGTAAATTGCACTCAGGTTACGGTGGTGTGAATATTGTGTGAAAACTCTCTCCATCTCCAAACTCTCTGATGCACTTTTCATTAAATCGTCAATAATTAAAAGGTTGTTTTTCTGAATCGGTAGCAGATTGTCATCACACAGCGATGTTGATAGACCTTCTATAAAATGTATCTCCCTTACCTTCAACATTTCGTCATACAGCGGTTGCCAACATGAATAAATCCAGACGATATTTTGAATTTCTTTGGAGAATACAACCTCAGCATTATCCAACAACATCTTTACAAAATATGTTTTACCAGAGTTACTGGGGCCACTAATGACACAGCTGAACGGGTGTTGTAGTCGTGGGTCAAAACCGCTATCCATCCTAGACTGTGGTTTAGTACCCATAAGGCCTTGTGCTGTAATCTGGGAGCAGTACACGCTTGTTGTACACAACTCTGAAACGCTTAGACACTACTCGGTTTTTCAACGTGAATGTTCTTTTATCTCTAGCAATTGTGTCTGCATTAGCAAGGACATGATCATCATCACCGTCCTCACCCCGTACAAAGTTATCAACCAGGCGTGTCAGCGTCTCCAAATTAACAATGGTTGTGTTGTAGCTGTTGAGCGTAATGCCTTTTGCTTTGAGACAGGTCAGACCTTTAACGGTTTTGTAACCGTATGTCTTTGGCCCACCACTAACAAATTGAGCTATGCTGTCACCATCCGGTAACTCATCGGTCAAGTCACCCAAGAACGGGCCCAGTGGGGGCCTAGCACTGTTTATAACAATGTTTTCCTTGTCAAGCTGCACACCCTCCTTTTCATGATATTCACGGATATACCGGTCTTTAGCCTCATCGTCAACCACAGATGGTGGGAAGCCACTAGCTTCCTGCTTGTGCTTCAGGAATGTTCTCATGTAATCTGCAAAAAGATCATCTGATGTCCTGGTGAAATCCCAGACTTCAAATATTTCCACAATGCGATAACCTTTCTCAACAGCCTTAACCAGCTCAATAGAAACCCAGGTACCGGTTAAAGATCTTTCTGAATCAGTATGTGAACAATCAGTTACCTGGTTTTCAGACTCTGCACATAATCTGCACAATGGAAAGAACAGCTTACCGCCAACGCTGTGTGGTAAAACGGGGTGATAAAGGCCTTTCGGTGGACACACTGTAGCCTTAACAATACCAAAGTAGTTGTCTAGTGGTTTGAAATCTCGAAAGATTATGTCTGGATGCCCAATCGGATAAGTCTTTGTCTTGTTGCAGAATGGGTAAAGACTACAGTCATCGTAATACTGAATAGTCTCCCCTTCTCGGGCCGTAAACTTCAGATGAATCGCATTAGTACGACCACCAAAAAGATCATCCCGAGGGTCAAGGCGCTCTGGAGCACCAAAGGTCTTCAAGAAAGCTTTGACATCTGCGGATGTGTTTTTAAGCCGGTTCCACTCACACTCCCACATGTATTGAACATGTACATTGTGTTGTTCTTTCAAAGCCTCTAGCTTTGTCAACCATTGCTGGTGCATCAACCCATACTGAATCTTTGTCATTGGATTGATGCTTGTTGAACAATGACACTTTGGGTGACCGTGCCAGAAACAACATAGAAATTCATAGACCGTGCTAAAACCATCGCGTTCAGCATATCCATCAACGTAGTAGGCACCGATTTTCACTTCACCCCTGTTCAGGGCGTGCTGTATTGATATATTCTCATTGGAGGCCACATATTCAAGCCACTGGATTGAGCTGTTTGAGAATGTCTTCTGACAACGGTTGTAGTTGTCTGAGGGGACCAATGCAATGGTGTCCTTGGTGAGGAATCTGTTGCAAAAGACTTTCATGCAAGCCGAAGCAATCGTAATTGACCGGAATGGGTCAACAGACTGTAGCGCATACAACCCTCTCTCAAGATGACCACATCATTCACGCAGTGAGCCTTTATTTCATCCTGCATGACAAAGGGGTCTGCGGAAACAGTTGCATACCATTGCAAAAACTCATCTTTTTCTTTAGCCATCATGGTATTCACACCATAGTAATGCGGTTTCGGATGGGAGCCAACATAGTTCTCATTCTCCTTGATGTTAAACTTGTAAGGAAAGTTGCCTTTTTTCAAATCCTGCACGTGGCAAGGCTGACAGCTTCATAGGTAGAAAGCAATGACTATCAATGTATCTCTGATTGAATGTGCGGTCTGTAAAAATCATGAGCTTGCTACCATTAGCAATAAGTGTCGTGCCAATACCATTGTTAGCAAGGAACTGCATCAAGATGTAACCATTGAAACCTTTAGAGTTGTGTGCTATAAATGTGTAGTCATTATATTTAGGTTGTCTAAACTTTTGAAAAAAAGCAGTGACACAACCATCTCCGGCTGAACACCACGTCTTGTTATCAAAGCTTATTGCACACACAAAATTTGCAGTGTGTACACCATTCACCGGATTGGCAATAGTCTCAAAATCATAAAATATGTAGCGCTCACTGGGGTCCTCGGGCTTGGAGGGTTTTATAAAACACTGATGATTCATTTCAAAAGCCAGATCCACATTACAATTGGGACACATGTTAGCAATACACCTGTGTGCTTTATAGTTGGTAATACTGACATTGTAATAGCGACCACAATCGACACAGTATTTCTTCTGGTCACACCTGCTAACCCAACGATCCCCACTTTTATGGTGCTTCAAACGTTTATGCTGGCTATAACAAAAATCTGAATAACATATCCGTTTACAGTCAGGGCACTGCTTTGTGTTACGGGGTTGGGTATGACAATATTCATGAAGACAGACACTACAGCTATGTTTACAACCATGATCACCACGTGTGTTGAAACCGGTATAGCACCAGTCACAAACATAAGACACACCCAGAAAACCCTTCAGATTCATGATACCGTAGAAATGGTTATCGTGTAAGTACATAAAGACAGTTCTAGGGTGGGTTTCCTCGCTGTTTTGAAACTTGGTGACCATCCCGTGTTCGGTGAAAGACAACAATTTTACACCCTGTCATTTCTTCAAACCGAACAATATCTGTGAATGACACACATTCATCTAACGCTAAACCAGCCCCCTTATGTAGCTCACGACCACTAACCAGGGCCTTGGGATATGTGTACTGCGGGTTCAACATACCCATCAAACAAACAGAAAAACACGTAGAATCATTATTCACAGCCACATATAAATGTCTTCTTTTTTTATTGATAATCTGATCTATCAACAATGTTTGAGCTTTACGTCGCGGGGCACCACCCTCACGGTTTTTGACAATTTGTACCACCAGTTCTAGTGATTCATCAATCATAAGCTCCGTATTACTCTGCATAACACTTTCAAGTAAATTACCAAACGTGCGTTCATTATATTCATCCGCTCTCATGGTCACATGTACGGGATCTATCAGAGATTCACCAATCAACTCAATCTGCAGACGATCACCAGGCCCTTGTACAAAGTCTGAGGCTCTAACAATCAATGTATCCAAGCCTGCCATAATACTTGCGTAGAATGTGCCAAAATCACCAACTTCACCAGTATTTTGTAAATTTATCAACTGTCGTAATTCAACATTGTCAAACGCATTACGCTGTATAACTCTAACATCGCCATCACTGCACTTAGTTTGCATCAGAGAGCTTGAAGGAGTGTCAACTAGATCGTGTGAAAAATGGGGGCTACTAAGCTCGGTTAACAAGCCTTGTATCTGAGGATTATTGTGCGCATCGCTGTGTAACAAAGTATTGGTTGGTTCATTTGTATTTTGGGGTATGGTCGATTGATTATGTGTAGAGGTTGTTGGCTGTTCCGTGTCTGGACTGTCGTTAGCATTATCTTTCGCCATTTCTCTGGTTTAACGTGTAAATAACAATCCACTTTTCAGATTTGAATATTCTAACTCAAACATACATTTACATACAGCACAGTTTTGAAGAGTTGGCTGTATTACCTTCAGCTTTCAAGCCTGAAAGAAAACAAAAATCCCCTCACGCTGTGCAGCCACAAGGAAGGGTGTCCGTAACTGACCCCATTGTGGTAATGTACTTTGTATCATCGCCCGGCTGTCCTCAATCTGTTGGAATATAGAATGTTGTACCAAGGGTCAGTATGCATAGTCATAATTGTTAATAACACTTTAGAACAAGACTAAAAATGTCTGTAAATAATTAAACTTACACAAAGTATCTGCTCAGGTTGTGTAAGATCACAGTCTGACCACCCAGTCCAACTGACGCAGATGCCGGTCACTTGAACTAAATACAAATAGGATTAACAAGCGTATACAGGTAATTTAAGCTGATTAACAATAATGTCAAAAGTCTACTTACCAAGATTTGGAGGTCCAAAAATGTGTTTACCAAACACGGTCGGTGTTCAAATCCGCTCAACCTAAACCGGAGATTTAAACAGGCAAAATGAAAGACAGCTAAAAATGAATGGATTGTGCAATCGTAAAATTGATTTACAAATTCTTAAAAAGTTGCATCACAATTCAAATAAATTACTTCAAATAAAACAACTTGTACTTACAACAGAAACGATATACTCCACGCTTGAAATAACCGCTGTCTTTTGTGGATGCTGCGGGGTTTAATTACTGTCTTCACATCGCAGCCGGGGCTCCTCCAGCAAGTCACGCCTCTTAACTTTGTCACTGGTTACATGTCATCGTTCTTCACGTTAGATTCAAATTGTGTTAGAACTATACATGCTGCAATGATACAAATTCAGGATAAAACTTATCTATTTAGTTCTGATATTTGTAGCCATTTGGCAACCAAATATATTGCTATATCCTGTCTGGTAGAACAGCCGTTCTCGTTAATTTTCGCGGCTCAGCCGTGACATCACGTCATAGAATTGTATATATTAACGATAAACTCATCTGCTTACATATAAACGCTTGCTATTGTCACCATATCGCCATTAATCAGTTCAACATTTAACAAACACAGGACCATAATACAGCAATACAAAATCAGATTTCACGAGTTGGTCATTAAGAGAATGCAGCATCTTCACCCGGAAGTGACAGCATAAGCCCATACTAACACAAATACTATAGTATTTTTTTAACCAACGTTGCCTATTATTAAACATTTCTACCAATGTGTGGAAAACAATCTTGCGTTGATCTCTGTTGTACAATTTCAAAAGACGGCTTTACGAATGTTTTAATTACCTGAAATAACCTATCCTTACCTGTCAACGATTCGCCGTTGTTCATGCAAATTTATACGCGACCTTGCTGGTAACTTTGTAACGTTTTGCCATATAATGCAACTTAGAAGTTAATGCTGACTTAACCATTTTTATTACAAAACTCAACATTGCTCATACATACACTTGTTTTTATTTATAACAATATTTTAAAACCCCAACCGCTTCAAAATCCACCTTTGCGAAACTTGTGGTTGGCCCTGGGCCATGGATGCTCCTTCAAAATAATAGCATTGCTCATGCGATGTTAGCTTGCTGTAATGCTGTGTTGGACTACAAACCGTGAGACACAGGATGGTTTCTAACCTGCATATACTACAGTTTGTATTAGTGGTTATTTAGGGACCATTACTACTGGGCAGATATAACCTTGAAGCCCATCTCTTGTTAAAATGAATGATGAAAACTATCCAAAATCGTAAGTCCCTCCCCAATCCCCTTCTTTATATCTTACAGAAAAACATGTCTCTCACATGTAATTCCGTGCTTGTGGAAAAACACCATGTTACAACCACATTGTAAAACATGGAAGTTTACATCTGTACCACAAGGCATTGGAACCCTGGCCCCCTTTTGTTTAACACCAAACACCTTACCGCTGACACAACACTTATTTACTGCCTGGGAATTTAACATTCCGCAACCCTAAGCCCCATTTGTTAATCATCAATCATAGCCCACCTGTTATAACACTAGTCTGGTTTGCTCATCAGACGTTGTAAAACATCAAACACTGACACATCAATGTAATCATAAATCACAAAGTCACCGGACATGCATACGTCACTCCTGAAGTCCCACCCTAACATACGTCATACCGGAAGTCCCACCCTAACATACGTCATACCGGAAGTCCCACCCTAACATACGTCATAACGGAAGTCCCACCCTACAAACCGGATGTCCCGCCCACCTGTCACATCAATATGGAAGTCCCGCCCCCCCAGGGCCATAAATCACCATTCTGACACAATATACCCTACACTAACTACTCTCGTTGTGTTTGGAGGAGAAAGAATGCTGAGTTGCATCAAAAGAAAACCATACCTACTGTGAAGCAGGGGGTGTGAAGCATCATGCTTTGGGACTGTTTTTCTGCAAAGGGACCAGGACGACTGATCCGTGTAAAGGAAAGAATGAATGGGGCCATGTATCGTGAGATTTTGAGTGAAAACCTCCTTCCATCAGCAAGGGCATTGAAGATGAAACGTGGCTGGGTCTTTCAGCATGACAATGATCCCCAACACCACCCGGGCAACGAAGGAGTGGCTTCGTAAGAAGTATTTCAAGGTCCTGGAGTGGCCTAGCCAGTCACCAGATCTCAACCCCATAGAAAATCTTTGGAGAGAGTTGAAAGTCTGTGTTGCCCAGCGACAGCCCCAAAACATCACTGCTCTAGAGGAGATCTGCATGGAGGAATGGGCCAAAATACCAGCAAGTGTGTGAAAACCTTGTAAAGACTTACAGAAAACGTTTGACCTCTGTCATTGCCAGCAAAGGGTATATAACAAAGTATTGAGTTGAACTTTTGTTATTGACCAAATACTTATTTTCCACCATAATTTACCAATACATTCATTAAAAATCCTGCAATGTGATTTTCTGGATTTTCTTTTCTCATTTTGTCTCTCATAGTTGAAGTGTACCTATGATGAAAACTACATTCTTGCACAATTGGTGGCTGACTAAATACTTTTTTGCCCCACTGTATGTGGAAAGAAGAGACTGATAAAAGATTTAGGCAGGGTAGTGTAGTGTAGGGACTACTGATCAATGTGTTCTGGCTTCTCTTACAAAAGTGGATCTGGACCTAGACTGCCTTTCTTGTGGCCAGCCTCCATCCTGTACTGCTGCCCCACTACGAACGTCTGCAGCAGTTCCTGAACCATGGGCAGAAATACTGCCGAAGCTGTCCTGCCCAGAAGATTTACCTTTCGCTCGCGGCTGACCTTGGTGCGACGTCCCCAATTGCTGGGAGGACTAGGAGCGTCACACCCTTTGGGCAGCCTGAAGGTTGGTTCCCGATGGTAGAAGTTGCGAATCTGGTCGCAGGAGGTGAAGACTACGCGCCCTCAACTATTTTCGTCTACTGCCCATGGTCGCCTGCCGACCTGAAAGATGTGGCCGCCTCACTACCCAACCTGGAAAAAGAATGAGGAGAGGAATTCAATTGTGTGTTTCTCCAGATGCTTGAAAGGAGACTGGCCCGTGCAGAATGCCCCGTATAATTGGGACGCTGGTTCTCAATACAGTTTCACAATCATGGCGCTGTGTGGACAGATTGGTGCTTTTTTCCCTGAGACGGATGAACTGGGAGAAAATTTCTGACTGCAAACAGAAACAGGGAGAAAGAGTCACAGACTATTGTAATATACTTCAGAGAAAGAATTTCAGATTCACAACGGAATGGGCTGCAAACCAGATGGGGCTAATGATTCTCCCTGGGAACAACAGTGTAAGATGAGACTGGTTGCAGGTCTGCTCCCATATTTAAAAAAACATGTGAAGGAGCACTGTGTGGCCTTGGACGAGGGCCGCTTGGAAATCGTTTGGCCTCATATCATGCTGAGAAAGTCTACAAGGGCCATGAAGACAAGAAAAAAGACGATAAAGGGAAACGGTAAACAAAACTACAGATGGCTCAACTAGGTTTCTACAGCAACTACGACTAAAGAGGTCAAGGACGTGGTAGAGCTAGAGGACGAACACAGACTTGAGGCAGAGGATGAGGTTATGCTAACCGCTCCAATTCGGACAATGCCTGCCTCCGTTCTCTTGAACATTGGGTTCGCAATGGTCCTGAAAAGGAGACGAGAGAAGATGGCCAAAGGAATAGAGACAATTTAAATTCTGCTGGATTTACAGTGAATAATACAAGAGGAACACGTAGGAACGAGAACTACCAAGAGGAGGGGTTTTGACAGTAAGAGGGTGCAGGACAGGACACATCTACTGGTGAGATCAATCCATTACATTGTTTCCAATTGTTGTCTAGTTAATTTGTTAGCCTGGGATTTGATGACACAGCTATGGATCACGCTAGAATGTTCAGACAGAGGCATGCAAATTAAACGTACTGTCTTACAAGCAGGTCAAAACATTGTGCAGCCTGTTGATTATTGTTATTCATGGGATTTAGAAAGAACAGGGCCTAGAGCTGTTTCACATGAGTTTGTAAATAAGGCGATGAATCGAGTAGAAACAAGTCTGGCCCAGTTTATGGATATGGGCGACTTGCGTTGCTTGGCGAAGGTTTCAGAATTTCAGGATGTTGAGAAAGTGTGGTTTGAAGATGTTAAAAGTGTTTTTTTGACAGATGAATATGTATACTAGTCTTTGGAAGGTTTTTGTGCATGGTCTGTGCGAAATGTGAGAGAGGTATCTCACTTTTTCAAAGTGGAGGGGTCGGTCCCTCATGTCTCCCTCGCTAAACCTGTGTTTAGTATGTGGGAAAGCTTGGGTCCTTGGGTGAGGGGGTGCAATGAAGCAGTGGACTGGGTCCCTTGTCACATGGTGGGAGTGGTTTTTTCCATAGCAGCCCAAGCCTATAGAGAAAGATTTGGGTGCACCATTTTGGGTAAACGGGAATTACATCTTATGCCGCATGACGACTGGGTCCGTCAGGTCTGTGCAGTCCAGGTGGCTGCTACAGATCCTAGGTTAGCGGAAGTTCCACTCTCCCTGTGGTCACAGCATAAATATGATGTTGGGCTAATAAACAATGCACAGCCTCTTGTAGTTACACCTAGAGGAACCCACAGACCATGCGAGTTTCAATACCGACTGAAAGCAGAGGCTATTGAAGGGATAGCTCTCGTGTTTAAAGCATTGTTAGAAAAAGGCATAATTGTTCCATGTCCAAACAGCCCCTGTCGCCCTCCTATTTTCCCAGTAAAGAAAGCCAAAGTTCTTGGACAACCTGTGGTTTGGCGATTTGTACAAGAGCTTAAAAAAGTTTTAAAAACGAAGCAGTATATGCGTGCCACCAATTGTACCTGATCTATGTACAATCATGAACCAAATCCCAAGCAATAGTCAGTTTTTCTCAGTGGTCGACCTAGCTAATGCATTTTTTTGTATTACTATGCACAAGGATTCACAATATTCATTTGCATTTGAATTCTTCGGCCAATTATACACGTGGACGAGATTGCCTCAAGGCTATTGTGAATCTCCTGCCATGTTTGCGTCCACACTAAAAGATAACTTGGAAGGGTTCCAATTGAAACATGGCAGCACCCTTATCCAATACGTTGATGATCTTCTTGTCTGTTCCCCAGATAAAGATACGTGTGTGTGAAAAATATACTGTGCTGTTGTTACAGTATTTGGCCTCGCAAAGTCATTAAGCCAGTTTGAATAAGCTACAGTTTGTCCAGAAGGAAGTTATTATTCTAGGCCACAAACTAACACCAGAGGGTAACAGTCTCAGTGCAGACAGAATAGAAGCCATCATTGGCATCCCAAAACCTCTCACTAAAACTCAACTTCTGTCCTTTCTGGGCATGACAGGTTTTGTAGGCAATGGGTTTTGTAGGCCTGAATATGCTTGTTTAGTACAGCCCTTGCAGGACATGCCCTGCGGCCAGAAGCTCACATCACATGATAGAGTAGTGTGGACTCCTGAGGGCGATGCTTCCTTTACTTCTTTGAAATGGGCCCTGGCTACTTCTCCTACCTTAGGGCTCCCTGCTCCTAAAAATATGTTTATTCAAGCAGTGGTTGAAAAGGATTGTTATATGTCCTCTGTATTAATGCAGAAACATGGTGATAAGTTGAGGCCAATTGCATACTTCTCTTCTAAACTAGACGCTGTAGCACAAGGCCTTCCCTATTGTCTTAAGGCTGTGGTAGCAGCAGCAGATGCTGTTTTGGGATAACAGCCTCTGGTGTGCTATCAGCCGCTTGAGCTACAAGTTCCTCACTCTGTTGCCTCCATTTTGTTAGAACACAAAACTAGTCATCTGTCAGGTACTAGGTTTCTGCATTACCATAAAATGTTACTGTTGTTACCCCATGTCACTATTGTAAGGAGTCCTGTTTTGAATCCAGCCATATTCCTCCCCACGGAAGTAGATGGCGAGCCGCATGACTCCCTTTCTGCTATTAACCAACAATATACCCCTTGTGATGACTTGTCTGATGAACCCCTACCCAATAGCGACTTTGTTTTTTATGTTGATGTGTCTGCTAGTAAATCTCCTACTTCCACTGTTCATAATGTAGGTTATGCCATTGTCACTGATCATGATGTGGTTGAGGGTCATAGACTGCCACAACATCGGTCTCCCTCTCTGACCTTGTTGAAGTGCAATCTCAGGCTTCACCTAAAGAGAGAACTGCCTAAAAGAAAGCAGGGGCATCCTATATAAATACGGTTTGGACTGGCCCTAATGGTAACCCCGGTTTGCCAAAATGTTTGTTTAATTTCGGTGCTCGCTCATGGAAAAGATCACACTTCAAAAGGGGGTATGGTAAATATGGTAAATAATTATTGGTATACACATGGGCTTTACAAATTATGCTCAAAATCTTTTGTTTCAAGTGCTTAGTCAATCAATCAATCAAATGTATTCATAAAGCCCTTTTTACACCAGCAGTTGTCACAAAGTGTTTTTACAGAAACACCCGGCCTTAAACCCCAAGGAGCAAACAATAGTAGTGTTGAATTTCTGTGGCTAGGAAAAACTCCCTAAGAAGGCTGTAATTTAGGAAGAAACCTAGAGAGGACCACTGCTCTTCTGGCTGTTCCCGGGTGAGATGTTAAGAGTCCAATTGGAATAATTAATTAATGCATGTGGGCTAAATTCTATGTGGGCTAAAGTCTATTTAAATTTAGACTAGGTCAGAAGCATGACCAGATGGACAAGGACAGGGACAGCAACAGGCCCCCCAAACCAGGTACTCTGCAGGTGTGGAACAGGACCTCATGTCCTCCTAATGTTTAAAACAGGAGGAGACTGGGAAAATTCAGAAAATGCATTCCTCATATCAACAACGATTTATAGTGGAGAAGGAGAACTTAGTGGGGAAGGAGACCTGACCCAATCCCCCAGCAAAATAGTATAGCAGCGTAAGACCTTGGGACTGAGACGGGGGGTCCGGCGATACTGTGGCCCTACCCAGGGGAGGCCCCGGACAGGGCCCAACAGGCAGGAAATCAATCCACCCACATTGCCAAGCATCAACCAAAGGGACACCCACCAACCGCAACCACCCTGAATGAGGGCCGAGTATTGCCAGCATTGTACAGCCCAATTGCAATTGTGGACAGTATCAAGCCTTCTGGTCACCTTCACTCCCCCGGGCCAGGCTACTCCTAATCATAAACCGTGCTGTAGAGATGAGTTTTTAGTAGACACTTGAAAGTTTGCACTGAGTTTGCATTTCTAACCTTAATTGGCTGATCATTCCGCAATTGAAGTTTATTTATTGATTTGTCAGGGTAACCGGAAAGAAGAGCATTGCAGTAATCTAGTCTAGAATCAACGAAAGCATGGATAAGTTTTTCTGCATCTGTTTCTGATAGATTTCTGATTTTTGCAATGTTTTGAAGATGAAAATAAGCAACTATTGAGACATATTTTATATGTTCATCAAAGGAGAGGTCAGGATCAAGGGTAACGCCAAGGTTTCTTACAATTTTTTGGGATACGACCATGCAGGTTCACAGTGAGATCTGCTAACAACACTCCTTGTTTCTTGGGTCCTAAAATGAGCATTTCTGTTTTTCTTGAGTTTAAGAGCAAGAAGTTCTCTGTCATCTACTTCCTATTATCTGAAACGCACGCTTCCAAAGTAGCTAATTTTGTGGCTTCTCCATGCTTCATTGGAATATATAACTATGTGTCATCAGCATAACAGTGAACATCTACATTGTGATTTCGAATTACATCGCCCAGAGGCAGCACTATAGTGAGAACAATAATGGGCCCAGAACCGAGCCTTGAGGAACACCAAAGCATACCTTTGACTTGTCAGAGGATATGCCATCCACACTAACAAACTGATATCTTTCAGATAAATAAGATTTAAACCAGGCTAAAACATGTCCACGTAGCCCAATATGGGTTTCCAGTCTCTCTAAGAGAAGGGAGTGATCAATAGTGTCAAAAGCAGCACTGAGATCAAGAAGCAACAGGACGGATGCGGAACCTTTGTCTGAGGCCATTAGAAGCTCATTTGTTACCTTCACAAGTGCAGTCTCAGTACTATGATGGGATCTGAAACCGGACTGGAGCATTTCATAAATGTTATTTATAAGGCATTCAGTTTTTGGGAAACAAATGTTTCTAAGATTTTTGAGAGAAACGGTAGGTTCAAAATTGGCCTATAATTGTTTAATATGTTGGGATCCTGATTAGATTTTTTTAGAAGAGACTTAATTTATGCAATTTTTAGTGAGTTTGGTATACATCCGGAGGAAAGGGAGCAATTTATTATGTTCAACATTGGCTGACCTAGCACAGGAAATATATCCTTAAGTAATTTAGTTTAAATCGGGTCTAGCTGACAATTTCTGGGTTTAGAACTCATTACAAATTTAGTGAATGTGTCGAGCGATACAGGATAAAAAAAATGTAAGTGTCCCCATTGACACCTGGTCAGGGAGGTTCAGGACATTCTCAGGAGATTTTGGGGACTATAACTATTTAAGGAGTCGGTTATTTGTTTTCTAATGGTGATGATCTTTTAATCAAAAAAGTTAATGTATTCATTACTGCTGAAGTGAAGACCCACTTTACTTCTTGAGCTTTGCTTTTTTGTTAACTTTGCAACTGTATCGAAGATACATTTTGGATTGTTTTTTTTCACCCCAATCATTTTGGAGAAATAAGCTGATCGAGCAGACATGAGTGATTTTCTGTATTGTAGTGTACTGTCTATTCAGGCTAGTCTGAATACTTCCAACTTGGTGGAGCGCCACTTTCGCTCCAATTTTCTGGAGGCTTGCTTAAGTGCTCTAGGATTGTCTGTGTACCAGGGAGCAAGTTTCTTGTTGCATATTTCTTTTGTTTTTAGTGGTGCATCCATATCTAATGTATTTCGCAGTGTTGAGTTTAGATCCTCGATTTGATCATTTACAGATTTATTTACTCTGTCGTTAATGAGCAAACTTGTAAGAATATCAAGGAATTTATTTGTAGTCCGAGAATTTATAGTACGGCTTTTGAAACTCATTGTTTGCGGAGCAAGTGGATATCTTATTTTAATGGTAAATGTAATAAGACAGTGATCCGATAATCCATGATTTTGGGGGGAAATTATTCGATCTACAATATCTATTTCTCGTGACAGGACTAAATCTAAGGTGTGATTGTGGCAATGTGTTGGACCTGAGACATGTTTGATAAAACCCATTGAGTCAATTATTGCTTCAAAGTCTTTTTGAAGAGGATCATTGGACTTTTCCATATGAATATTGAAATCTGCAAACATTACAATACTACTGGCCATGACCACAAGGTTAGACAAGAATTCTGGAAACTAATTGAGGAACATTGTGTATGGCCCGGGCGCCTGTAGATAGTAGCTATGTAAAACGATTTCTCGGCCTGCTTCATTTTCATGAGTAAAACTTGCAACTGCCTTTGGAGCAAGGGGACTAACATTTAGGAGTCCCATTTGTGACCGAGGTGGAGGAAGGCTGTTTTTGTTAGCACTACCTTGTTTAACTTTTCTCCGCCTGGAACGAGTCACAGTGGCAATAGGTGGCAATAGGTAAAGCTGTACTAACTACTCTGGCTATGCTATTGACAGTCTCTACTATGCTAGCAGGCTGGCTAACAGCCCGCGGCCTGACCTGGACCCTATCTCATGTTGAGGCTATAGGAGTGAGACTCCTGTCAATGTTCCTAGATAAAAGAAGAGCACCACTCCAGCTAGGATGGAGTCTGTCGCTCCTCAGCAGATCAGTCCTGGCCCTATTTCTGGGAGAGTCCCAAAAAGAGAGCCAGTTATCGACAAATTCTACCTCCTGCGACGGGCAGAACTCAGTTTTCAGCCAGCGATTGAGTTGCGCAAGTATGCTGTAGAGCTCATCACTAACCCTAGCTGGGAGGTGGCCAGAGACAATTACTCGATGCCGACACTTTCTAATTAGTTTACACGCTGATGCTATATACTGCTATATTTACACGCTGAACGCTGATAACGTTCTTGCCCGGCTGCAGGAGCTGTGCCAAGGGGCTAACAACACTGTTGTTTCTTCCTGATGGCACAGACGCAGTTTTGTCCATTTCTACACTAGCATAATCCTTGCCTGACATTTGCGTCAGAAGCTGAGCCTCTAACTCTGCTATCTTTACCTGAAGACGATAGTTCTCCTCCGTGTTGTAGCTACAACAATTACAGTGACAAGCCATTTTAATGATACTTAGCGTTGGGTGTTCAGGGGTGAGCAGTTCTATTAATTACGTCCAAAAATAGTCCCGGTGTAGTAAAGTTGGTCAACAGATGAAAAATATGGCGTTGGTAAACTCTTAAAGTAGAATTTGACCAATTAGTTTATATAGAGTAAATTCGAAAAAGGATCACTGTCTTCGCAGTCTGATCTTAGTGTGTTTGAGGTTTAATGTAGGGCGGGGACAAACAGTCCAGCCATCCTCCCCCTGATGGCCCCTTTGACCATGTGATGATGGATTTTATTGAGTTGAACCCCTGCGAGGGAAATAAATACTGTGTTGTGTTTATTGATATGTTTTCTAAATGGGTTTAGGCTTTAGCTGTTATGAAGGCTGATGCAACAGCAGCTGCTAAGGCACTATGGACTGAAGTCATACCCAGATGGGGAATTCCTAAGAAACTGTCAAGTGACAATGGATCACATTTTGTGAACGGAGCCATTCAGAAGATGTTTGAGTACCTTGGAGTTGATCTGAAGACTCATTGTGCCTAAAACCCAGAGTGGAGGTGCAGTGGAGAGAGAAAATTTAACTATTAAAATGAAACTCTCAAAGTTGGGTGAAGAGACGGGTTTGAGGTGGGATAAAGCAATTCCCCTTGTGCTTACATACATGAGATTAAGACTTAGGGCGAAAACAGATCAATGAATAGATGTAATGATGATTATTGTACTGTTAACATTTCCAAACCTCTAGGAATAACCCAGGATTACTGGTTTTTCAGTACTGATGAAGACAACACCCCTTGCAGATCACCTGACTACCCCAAAGGTAGACCCGCTATATGTCCCTTAACAGTTGCATGTACTACTGTAGTTCCTACTCTTGCAACATGAGGTCCCAAGCCAGGTAGAGTAAGGAGAGCACTGTTAGAGCCAGACAGCATAGCCCTTAGGATAATGGTTGACTATGCAAAGCACAAGAACATGACTAATTGTTGGATCTGTCAACACATACCAACATCCTCACATTCCCCTATGTAAACCCCATCTCATTTTCAGTAGCAGACTAGCAGGCACATGGTTGGATGGAGGTGGCAGCACAAATGACGATGCCAGATAAGGACAGTTATACCCCGTCAGCCATTCCTGACCAGCTAAGTGAGGCTAACTTAATTTGGTCTACAGTGGGGAGAACAAGTATTTGATACACTGCCGATTTTGCAGGTTTTCCTACTTACAAAGCATGTAGAGGTCTGTAATTTCTATCATAGGTACACTTCAACTGTGAGAGACGGAATCTAAAACAAAAATCCAGAAAATCACATATATAATTTTTAAATAATTAATTTGCATTTTATTGCATGACATAAGTATTTGATCACATACCAACCAGTAAGAATTCCGTCTCTCACAGACCTGTTAGTTTTTCTTTAAGAAGCCCTCCTGTTCTCCACTCATTACCTGTACTGCACCTATTTGAACTGGTTACCTGTATAAAAGACACCTGTCCACACACTCAATCAAACAGACTCCAACCTCCCCACCACGAGGTGAGATCTTGCATGGAGCCCCAGATCAAGGGAGATTGATCGTCATCTTGAACTTCTTCCATTTTCTAATAATTGCGCCAACAGTTGTTGCCTTCTCACCAAGCTGCTTGCCTATTGTCCTGTAGCCCATCCCAGCCTTGTGCAGGTCTACAATTTTATCCTTGATGTCCTCACACAGCTCTCTGGTCTTGGCCATTGTGGAGAGGTTGGAGTCTGTTTGATTTAAAGTGTGTGGACAGGTGTCTTTTATACAGGTAACCAGTTCAAACAGGTGCAGTTAATAGAAGATGTAATGGACATTGTGAAGCTAGAGGACATCTCAATGGGAGCTGGTGCCCTACTGGGGATCTATTTAATCTTTGGAGTTAAATATGCAGAGAATATAAAGAAAACTCTCATTTGTATGCTGTGCATGGTTGGTATTAATTCAAATGGTAAAGTTCCAATAGGGGTAATTAAAATGGCAAATATTTTGCTCTAAATGTATAATGTACTATTTTGTATTCATTGAGTTTCCTATGTATATATTGCTCAACCCGTAATCATTATTGTAGTTTTCAAAAGTCTGATTTGTAAATAAAAACTTACTTGAAACTGCAGTTTCATCATCAGTATTGTTGTTGTTATTATTATTACTACTACTACTACTACTACTACAACAACACTTCTATAAAGGTTCCTCACCGAGCTTCAAAAGGTTCCTCAAGTAACCATAAGGGGTTATTCTAAGAAAATGTTCTTGAAGGTTCCTCCACAGTTTCAAATTGAAGAACCTCCAAAGGTTCCTCAAGGATCTTGTTGTTTTAACAGTGTACTAATAATCTGAATTATTATTTTTAAGTAGGCAAGCAGATTCTAAAATAAACTCTAAATTGTATACAAATATGATTATAGTGAAGATTGCACACCAGTAAAAATAATTATTTTGATTGAGCGTAAATATAAAAAGCCAAAATCGCAGCTTTCTGTGGTTTAGAAAGAGCATATTCAAATTACGATTTCAATATAATTTTGATTAATCATGCAGCCCTACTTCTTCAGCTGGACTTCTTATATTGCTCTTAGAATAATGATTTTAAAAATACAAATATAGCTGCCAGAATCAGATGGCAACAATGACAACCAGCCCTGTACTGGTGCACACTCTCTTGGCGAACTCACACAAATTCCAAATAGCGCAAAGTAGATCTGCTGCTTATATGAGACACATAGGACCCAAAAAATGCGCTTTAATGCATGATTGGAATTACAGATTAATAGATCAGGGGCTATTTTTTATTATAACTTTTTTGTAAAAATAAAAATGAAATCTGGGGTTTATCTATTCATAAAAGTTCAGAGACTATAGCCCTGGATGCCCAGGCCTAATGATGCCATTGCCCTTGACAGTTTCATAACTCTTTGATATTAGGTTTGCTTTATGCAAATCGTTTTACCTGTATGGATTTATCTATCAACATTTTAAACATGATGGATTTAAATTGTATAGATATTTGAGACTTATTAAACAAACGAAAATACTATAGCTTGTGTTCTTTGAAATAGTCATTTTTTTCTTATTCTTATGTTTCATAAGCCCTCCAATAAAAACCAACAAAATTCTTCTTCATATAATTATGATTATTATGGCGGTTCTGGTGTTAATACGCCATTAGGCATGTGACTGTACAAGTCTTGTAACAGGCGCTTTGTCTCACCCGGGTCTCTACTTCTTCGTAGAGTAATTAACAGTAATTTGTGGACTTTAGTCCATGGTAAATAAACAAATTACATGTTCTTTTCAAACACAATTTTATTACAAACTTTAGGGAAAAAACTATATTTTTTATATATATTCTATATATTTTATATATATTAACAATATTGTCTGTTTAATAACCAAAACGTCCTTCGCTATGTTATATACTTGAACAGCATTTTTGTTTTGGTCTACTGTGACTTACTGTACTTCTACATCTAAATATAATATATAGAATTCGACATCTAAATTATGATTCAGCAATGTCAGAGGTTGCGTGACAGTTGGGAGTTCATAGAATCAAACAAAGCAACATAGTAAATCATGAATAGAATTATATTAGACAATATTCTGCTGATTTGAATGGCCATATGAAAACAGACAGGCTTGATATAAAAGCAGTAAACAATTCAATAACAGCAGTTTCAGGCGGGTGTCAACATTCTTCCCCCTGGTGGCCATTCCTATTTTTATTTATTGTTTTTTCCATGACGCTTGGCACTGTAACGTGCAGCAGTATACCGCAGTATAACGAGGCATGCCCCGTTGCGGACCGCCCACTTGGATCTTGAATTAGATGAGCGACATCTGTATAAATTCCTGTCAGCCTGCCACATTGTTGTCACTGTACAGTACAGTATTGTATGCAGCATTAATTGTTGTCAAAATTCTGTTGATGTCTGTGATATTGTAAGAGCATCCCATGCTTGCCAGTGCTAGTTTATTTATTATTGCCCTGCATGTTAACAAAGCTCTACCTTTTATTTATTTGCGTATTAATTGATTGTTTAAAGGGATCAATACTTGTGTGTTGTTATAAAAATTCTGTCACCATTTAACACGGCCCTTAACAAACGGCCAACCAAGAGCCACCAATGGCCGAAACATGTCTTTGTCTCTGTACTCTGGCAAAGCTTATTCTCCCTGAAATTAGTAGAACGAATAGGAGTCGAGGAATCAATTACTTTGGAGTCAACCCTTCACAATTAGTCTTGATCACACCACACCTGTACTCGTCCCTTCTAATGGAAAAGTATAGTGCTTTAAATATTTGCATATTTAATAACAAAATAGCACACGTGTAAAGTGTATTGTTAATTTCCCCATATGGTTAGGATGATTCTCCAGTCGATATATTTATTTGCTATTGTATCGGATTTTATCAATACCTAACAATTCAACTGCCTTATCACGAACCACTGGAACAGGTTGCCTGGGAAACGGCCGCATGGCAACAGGATCAGAGCCTGGGGGTTGTCTGCTCTGCTCCCATTTTACATCGCATTTCCTCACTAGATGGTGTGCAAGCCACTGGAGAGTAGGCTACGTCTTCAAAAAACAAACCTGGAAAACTACAGTTTACGCTATTTCTTAAGACTTGAGGCGGTGTGGGAGTAAACGCTTTGTTTAAAGGTTTCTTTTCGACTGTTCGAAAAAACACACTCGAGTTGTGATGGACATAATGATTGCGGTGCATGATGCGTGTGTTTCCAGTCAGTGGCTGACAGCTATAATTCTCAGTCTGTGCTGTTTTTTACCGTCCTGTTTACCCGCTGGACAAACTGTGGACTATGCCTCGATTGAAAGTGTTGTCACCCGACAAGGAGATACGGCTCTACTAAGGTAAGAAAACAAGCAAACATGACTTCCATTTTCCTAAATTCTTTACATGTATAGACGAATTTCAATACCAAATAGTTTCGTGGCATAACAGTAAAAACGTATATGAATTTGCTACATTTTGATGTTACTTTTACTACCAGCAATTGTAAACTAGGTCATTTAATATGCTACATAGACAATCCACCCTTTGCGTTTTTTTTCATCCACCGATTGAATGGTCCATCATGTTTACGACTGTGACGGTCTAGCGAGGCGGTGTTTGCCAGTCATTTTAATCCACCTAGGTAACGTTACATCCGCACGTTAAATGTATCAGTCGTGCATGTGATTACTTGCAAGAGTTGATTACTTAATTATTTATTTGCAAGTAATCCGACTGTTTTACACGCAATGCTAGCATACCCAACTCGGTATTGTGGTTTTATGGAGGTGGTAGACTAATCGCAGTTGTTCTCAAACGTGTATCCGCGAAGGGACTACAGACAGAGATTACGTTTTTAACAACGCCTTTTCCGAAGGAAATGTTATTTATTGCATCCGTAATGGATGATCGTTCTGTAATATTACCCTATATCCAGTCTGCTTGCCATAGTTTAAGTAATAACAAAAACAGGCCTAATGGTAGGGCTTTGTTCATCCTATCAGTTCTGTTGAGCACCGTGGGACCGCTTTGGCTGTAGAACACTTCCTAATGTTCAGAACAACATTCCAATTGTAGCCCATTTTTCTGTGTCACAATGGCAGTGAGCTACTAACGGTGCTCCTCTTAGCTTATATTTCCTTTACCCTATCAGCCCCACACAACATTTTCAATCAGCAGAGGAAGGGCAGTTTCCTTTACCTGAATGCCCTAACCTAATTTGTCTTTCATTAAAGTCCCTTGCCAAATTATTTCCAGGATAACCAGGGCTACAAGTAGAATGCAAAATAATTTCAAATCTTTTAAAAAATGTATTTAAAAAAAATAGGTCTGCCAAGTAATAACTTGATAAATCATGAAATTATAGAATGCTGTAGGTAAATATTTTTTTTACACAAAGGAAAATACATATTGAACTAGTCTCTGACAATTGTGTGAATGCTTTTGTCCCAGCAACTGTGAAAGTATTGTAGACAGTATGTCCTAGGCAGAATGGACTAAAATCAATTATAATATCTTTAACAAAGAATACTTACTGTGTGTGCTCAGCAAATATCTGATGTGTCAAAGGACCCATTCATGAAGATTGTTCAACATGTATGTTTATCAAGCAGTGATTGATGAGGATTTGTTTAACAATCAGTAAAATCACTGCCAGGCGCATCCACTCAGTGATAGCAAGATGATTTGGCACTCTCATTGTTTGAACAAGCCTAACTATGGGTAAGAATAGAGCACAGCCTAAAACGACATACCCTACGTTTTCACAGTCATTTGAGCTACGATAATTTTAGTAATTTCCAGAGCAACTGGTGAGTTTGTCCCAACATTATTGACGTATAATGTGAAGTTAAGAGCCAGCCACATCCACTAAGAAATAGTGAATGGAGGATTTGGCAATCTAATATAGGACAGCCAGAAACAACATGTCTATGTTCACAATTGGCAAGGCTGTCATCTCTGCAATTTTAGGCAACGTATGTGTGTGTGTGTGTGTGTGTGTGGGGGGGGGGGGGGGGGGGGGGTCGGGTCATGACATTATTAATAGTGTCAAATGAAATGATGCACTGTCACAATCTAACAACTAAATTATTTTATGTCACTGTTCACCTGGGTAATACGTCATGAAAACCCACAGTCATCAAAAATACAATATCACTTTTTTGTGAGGTTCTCTTGTTTGCTAAATGGATGCTAAGTAATTTATGTTGCCAACTGCTTGTTAGTAGGTTTTGAATCAAGTGTATGATGCACATGGAAATGGCTTGAAGCATTTTTGATCATCGTGTAGCCTCATCTCTTTAGACAGTGGTAAATCTACTGTGTTGCATTTTTGCAAGATTATTAAATTATAATTAAGACTTCAAAGAATGTACAAATTCTAATTTGCAGCTACCATTTTATATAGAAGCCAACATCTGTAACCTAGTTATGTACAGGCAGTAGAAAATAGAAAATTCCATTATATATAAAATAGAAATTACGTCATTAATGCATATTGCATTTTTATATCCTTGGTATGATATGCATTCATTATTTTAGTATTGCTTGAATTGGGCTGTGCAGTTTGCAAAATATCTAAAAATATAGATTACTGGATTCTGTTTCATTTTGCACCTCCTTGATTCTCTATTTTAGGGAGTTCTAAGAAAAATACAGTATTTTCTAAGCTAACTCTCCAATGTCTTGATCTTCTGTTGGCAATGTTTACATTTTCAACATTCACAGGTGCCAAGTCGGCAGCCATTATCAGGCTGCAAACCCCTCAGCAGAAGTAAAATGTCTATTTTAAAATACATAATTGTGTGAATGTGTATGTAAATATGCATTCTATTTTCTGTTTCTTCATGTTAAAGTTTGAATCAGTTCCTGGGGCAAGATTTTCCTGTTTTGGTGGTGGTTGTAAGCTGTTGATTTTGCTCAGTTTTACTTTTTGAGAGATGATCAGAGTGCAATATTTACATGCCCTATTTACATGTTTTATCTATACAACAGTCTTATATTGAAATTGCTGTAATGTGGAAGATTCTGGTATTACAAACTGTCAAATTAACTTTTGTCTGTGTGATGGTGTGATATGATTGGGAACATACAGCGGGGAGAGAAAGTATTTGATACACTGCTGATTTTGCAGGTTTTCCCACTTGTAGAAGTCTGTAATTTTTATCATAGGTACTCTTCAACTGTAAGTGACGGAATCTAAAACAAAAATCCAGAAAATCACATTGTATGATCTTCAAGTAATTAATTAGCATTTTATTGCATGACATAAGTATTTGATACATCAGAAAAGGAGAACTTCATATTTGGTACAGAAACCTTTGTTTGCAATTTCAGAGATCATAGGTTTCCTGTAGTTCTTGACCAGGTTTGCACACACTGCAGCAGGGATTTTGGCCCACTCCTTCATACAGACCTTCTCCAGATCCTTCAGGTTTCACAAAGTCAAAGCTCAACCCTGGCTTAGCAATGCAGAGAGGAAATGGGGAAAAAAGATAAACTGCAAGTGTCCTATGAAACTCTGAGATATTGCCTGTCATCCTACCAACATCTTTGTCAAAGCATTTTTTTGATATTATAGCTGAAAATGCACACAGCCCCAAAACCTTGTTTAGTGCAATAAACATGTTATTGTACAGTTGTGCTCAAAAGTTTGCATACCCTTGGGGAATTGGTAATATATGTACCATTTGTAAAGAAAACATGAGTGAGCAGGCAAAACACGTCTTTTATTTCTTATGGGATTCACATTCAACTGTAGGGTCATAACAGAATGGCACAATCAAACAAAACATGGCAACAAAGAAAAGAATGAACCAACCCCTTTTCAAAATTCTGCATATCATTAGTTCTTAATACTGTGTATTGCCCCATTTAGCAGCAATGACATCGTGCAGCCTTTTGTAATAGTTGTCTATGAGGCCCCAAATTCTTGCATTCGTTTCGGCAAAATGCCTCCAGGTCATGCAAAGTCTTTATTCGTCTTGCATGAACCGCACGTTTGAGATCTCCCCAGAGTGGCTCAATTATATTAAGGTCAGGAGACTGTGGCGGCCACTCCAGAACCTTTACCTTTTTCAGCTGTAACCACTGGAGGGTCAACTTGGCCATGTGCTTAGGGTCATTGTCGTGCTGGAAAGTCCAAGAGCGTCCGATGCGCAGCTTTCGTGCAGAAGAATGCAAATTGTCTGCCAGTATTTTCGGATTACATGCTGCATTCATCTTGACATACATTTTCATTAGATTCCCGATGCCTTTAGAGCTCACCCCCCCCCCCCCCCAAAAAATAACATCAGTGAGCCACCACCATGCTTCACATTGGGGATCATATTCTGTTCACTATAGGCCTTGTTTCCCCCTCTTCAAACATAGCGCTAATGGCTGTGACCCAAAATTACAGTGTGCCAAAGGCTATAAGGTGTTGTCAGGCATATTGTAAATGTTTTTTTTTGTTGCATTGGTGTAGTAATGACTTCTTTCTGGCAACTTGCCCATGCAGCAGATCTTTGTTCAAGTATCGTTGTATTGTGCTCTTTGAAACAACCACACCGTCTTTTTCCAGAGCAGCCTGTATTTCTCCTGAGGTTACCTGTGGATTTGTCTTTGTATCTCGAACAATTCTTCTGGAAGTTTTGGCTGACATCTTTCTTGGCCTACATGACCTTGGCTTGGTATCAAGAGATCCTTGAATTTTCCACTTCTTCATAAGTGATTGAACAGTACTGACTGGCATTTGCAAGGCTTTGGATATCTTTTTATATAATGTTCCATCTTTGTAAAGTTCCATTACCTTGTTACACAGGTCTTTTGACAGTTCTGGTCTGCTTCCCATGGCTCAGTATCTAGCCTGCTCAGTGCATCCACGTTTGAGCTAACAAACTCATTTACTATTTATTCACAGACACAAATTGCAATTTAAAAAGCCACATGTATGGAAAAGTTAACTTTAATTGCTATTTTCACCTGTGTGTGTCACCTTGTGTGTCTGTAACAAGGCCAAACATTCAAGGGTATGTACAATTTTGATCATGGCCATTTGGGTGATTTGTTATTATGATTTTAAAAAGGAGTCAAACAACTTTGTGATAATAAATGGCTTCATATGATCACTATCCTTAAATAAAATGATTCATTTTCTAAATCAATGCCAGAAATTCACAATTTCTGCCAGGGTATGCAAACTTATGAGCACAACCGTTCTCCCTGATGTTATTTTTGAAATGACAGAATAATTTTTGAGTTTCTCTATCAACAAGGTTGACATTATTAGATCTCGTATCTCACCTAACGATCATAACCTTTCTGATTAAGTTGTTTACCCTGCTTCTCTCAATTTCTTTGAGCCTGTGGCACTCTCAACATTAATGGATGTAGTCTAACACATGAAGCCTAACTTTTCCCCAACAGACAGTACTCTCACACCTTTTGAAAGATATGTTAGATACTTTTAGTCTAAGCCTTTTGTCTGTAATTAATAGCTCCCTTATAAATGGTACGGTTCCATCCAGTTTTAAACATGCTGTGGTTCAGCCTCTTGCAGATTGTAACAATTTTAGGCCCATTTCTAAATGATCATTTATGTCAAATACTGGAACAGGTCGTTCTTTCTCAGCACTCTTTTTTGTGTGAAAATATTGTGTTGCATGGACAACTTTCAGTCAGGTTTCAGAGTATACCATAGCACAGAAATTGCACTTCTTAAAGTACTGAATGATTTGTTGCTGTTTGGTGATTCTGGAGATTGTTCTATTTTACTCTTGCTTAACCTTAGTGCTGCTTTCGATACTGTTGATCATGTCATCTTGTATCGCCTCCAGCAAGAGGTTGGTATCCAGGGTGTTGCCCTACAGTGGTTCAATTCTTATTTGATAGATAGAACCTCTTCTTTTAATATTGGAAATATTTCAGATCACGTGCTGTACTTCAAGGTTCGATCCTGGGGCCATTTTTATTTTCTTTGTATATTCTACCTTTGGGTCCCTTCTCTGTAAACATAATATACCATATCACTGTTATGCTGATGATACACAGCTGTACTTACTGCCAAAACCAGGTGATACCAGCTCCTTCAAGTCTCTTTTTGTCTGCCTTAAATATATTAAGTGCTGGATGGCTGAAAACTTTCTCCAACTTAATGGAAGTTATTTAGTTCCTCAATTGATTTGGAGGTGCCATCCAAAAATGTGGGGCCCTTGTCCACAAATGTGCACCCTCTGGCAAGAAATGTATGTGTTATCTTTGATTCAGCTTTAAAATTTGACAAACATATCAATTCTGTTGTCAAAGGTAGCTTTTTTCATTTGAGGGCTATTGCAAAACTAAAATCATTCCTTTCTCTTAAGGACTTGGAGATTGTTATACATGCACTTAGTCTCAAATTGATTATTGAAAATCTTTGTACATTATCACGCTTGCAGCTTATCAAGAATGTGGCTGCTAGAGGGACCATACAGTGGGGCAAAAAATTATATAGTCAGCCACCAATTGTGCAAGTTCTCCCACTTAAAAAGATGAGAGGCCTGTAATTTTCATCATAGGTACACTTCAACTATGTGAGACAAAATGAGAGAAGAAAATCCAGAAAATCACATTGTAGGATTTTTTAATGAATTTATTGTTAAATTATGGTGGAAAATAGGTATTTGTTCAATGACAAAAGTTCAGCTCAATACTTTATATACCCTTTGTTGGCAATGACAGAGGTGAAACTTTTTCTGTAAGTCTTCACAAGGTTTTCACACACTGGTATTTTGCGTGGAGCCCCGGATCGAGGAAGATTATCAGTGGTCTTTCTTATAATTGCTCCCACAGTTAATTTCTTCACACCAAGCTGCTTACCTATTGCAGATTCAGTCTTCCCAGCCTGGTGCAGGTCTACAATTTTGTTTCTGGTGTCCTTTGACAGCTCTTTGGTCTTGGCCATGGTGGAGTTTGGAGTGTGACTGTTTTTGATGTTGTGGACAGGTGTCTTTTATACTGATAACAAGATCAAACAGGTGCCATTAATACAGGTAACGAGTTGAGGACAGAGGAGCCTCTTTAAGAAGTTACAGGTCTGTGAGAGCCAGAAATCTTGCTTGTTTGTAGGTGACCAAATACTTATTTTACAGAGGAATTTACCAAGGAATTCATAAAAAATCCTACAATGTGATTTTTTAGGATTTTTTTTCTTCTCATTTTGTCTCTCATAGTTGAAGTGTACCTATGATGAAAATTACAGGCCTCTCATCTTTTTAAGTGGGAGAACTTGCACAATTGGTGGCTGACTAAATACTTTTTTGCTCCACTGTATCTCCCTGATATTGGCATCTCTTCACTGGTCACCAGTCAAATATAGAATAGATTTTTAAGGTGCTTTTACTTATTTTTCAGACATTAAATGGATTGGCTCCATTGTATAGATCAGATCTCCTTACGCTGTATCTCTCTGCCAGGCCACTTAAATCATCAAATCAGTTCCTTTTACCCATTCCACAGTCTCTGATGAAAACAAATGGTGATCGTGCCTTTTTGGTTGTGGCTCCTAGACTGTGCAATAAACTGCCGATTGTTATCAGGTCATCCCCCACCACCGAGACATTTAAGTCTCGTCTTAAAACTGAGTTATTCTTTTGCATTTGAGTCAGTTTGGGGACATTCGTGCATAACTGTCATCTTTGTTTCTTGTTTCTATTTATTATTGTATTTTTTTGATTGATTGCATAACTTTGTTCAGCATTGGTTGTTTTTAAATGTGCTTTATAAATAAATGGACATGACTTGAGTCTGTCTCTTAAATTTACTCAACTTTCCGATATATATTTTAAACAACAAAGCCTGTATGCATAACTGCATTGTGCCTAGGGTTAAGTGTTTAACGGTTCATATCACCCATTCGTCAGAATTGGGACAAAATCGTATACAAATACATTTTATGTTTTACTCTTCATTATACTGGGAAGATATATTTTATAAGATCAAAGTTTTGGCTATTAAGCCTTGTAACGGGCCAATCTCCCAGTGATTTCTTTTTTTCGTAATTAGCATTTTTTGCAGCTGAGGACTTGTATTTTGTCAACTCTGTCAGGCACATAAAAAGTAATAGTATAATAACATAAAACATGAAGGAAATGTTTTAATGATTTTGGTTGTATCAAATAGAAGATTATTTAATTTGTTGTATAATCAAAAAGTTTCTTTTTATTCAATAAATCGGCAGATGACGTGACGCATGTTTTTTCTGTAATTAAGTGTAAATGTTTACTGAACTGCATTTCTCAACTAAAACAACACTTGCCAGTGGGGCATAAAACATCATTTTATTTCAGTATTATGATTTTGGGACGTAAAATGTATTTGGTGTTGTTCATATTTCAAGGTAATTAGCAAAATGTCCTGCGGTGTGACTGTAACATTGATGAGTCATCAAATGTAAATATTAATCAAATAAAGCAGATATGTTTGGAGCAGCTAATAAATGCTTTGGCATTATTTTGTATGTATTTACTTGATTAACTTATGTTTTCAAAATGATAAAAAATGACTCAAATAATATTTACAGTACATTTAATTTTGAAACACAAATGGTGTCCTGCAGTGTGACATAGGATATTAGATTTTCGTACTGGCAGTTACATGGACAGCCATAGGGGTCTTTTAATCAAGCCCCCTACCAGGGAATTCCCCAGATGTTTGGATGATCTAAGGAGGGAAAAAGCTGAGTGTTAATCTCTTATTAATTTGATAAATTTCATCATTTCTGTCAGACCATGAACGTGTCCATTTTTTATAGTCCTGTGGTGTGACTGATCTAGTTCGAGAAAAAATAAAAATGTTTAAAAAAAAGAATCATATTCAGGTTTAAAACAATGAATTTATTCAGTTACTGTAAGGCCCATGATCAGTCTTGTATAGCAATGACTCAAAATGGCCGCAAAGGTGAAAGAGTCCTGTGGTGTGACAGCCCGTCCTGTAGTGTGACATAATTAAGTCGGATGTCTAGCTAGATTCTTGTCTGTTATGCTTGCTATATTAAATATAAATATATCTCTGTCTCTCTATATATATTAAACAAATATTGTAAATATTATATATAATATACCTATATTATACATATATTAAACAAATATATATCTGTCTTTATTATGCATAATATACATATATATATATATATATATATATATATATATATATATATATATATTAAAATATATATATATATATTATATATATATATCTGTCTTCCTTTGTTTGTTGTATATGTATGTTAACAGTCACTGATCATTGTTTTTAAAGTGATTTTTGTCAGTTTTTAGGCATGAGCAAAGAAAGGACAAGGAGGTACCGGGAAAGGTTAGCACAGGATGAAGCCAAACATGTTTTGTATAGAAAACAGTTGTTTTTGTTCCAACAACAGATATCAAGAAAAAAAATCTAAAGGGGAAATTCGACCACGAAAAATAACCAGCCTCCCAAAACATAAGAGAGCAAAGCTTCGTGAGGAATGGGGCCACGGAAAAGGAGCTCCTGATGGGGTTGGAGCTTGTGTGAAGCGGATGGCAGACCAGGCTGTCCAAAGGGGAGCTGATCTGCAAACTGCAGAGGCCTTCTTTGAGTTCTTGTCCAGCAAAGAGATTAAAATCCAAATGAAATGGATAGAGGAAAAGGACATAGAAGAATTTGACAAACTGCTCCCTCCTGTGCTCCCTGCTGTAAAAGGCATACTAGGTACACACCAGATTTTCTCTACAACACCAGGGGAGGTGTTTCATAGGGCAGTAAGTTGCTTCTGCAGCTACCCAAAAGTGTGTGGCTGCTTCAAGGTTACAAAAGTCACAATGACTGGTGACAGTCCAGCTCAAGAGATTACCCCTATCCCTACCCCGTCCTTCTTGGATGAAGATGTTGAAAGTGACCAAGACCAAGTGTGTGAAGTGGGAATGTTCATCATAGTAATATATGATGAGAAGCGATATGTGGGCCAAGTGTTGAATATTCAGGGAGAGGAAATACAAGTGAACTGTATGGTTCAACATGGAAACAAGAATGCCTTCCAGTGGCCGGACAAAGGAGATACCATAACCCTAACCCTAAATAAAATAAATGATGCATTTTCAATTTTGTTCAAATAGAGATGAAAATGAATTTGTTTGTTACAAAAATATTCAATACATTTTACCATAAATATTCATACAGTGTCTAATTTTGTCCTGTGGTGTGACGGGATGTCCTGTGGTGTGACATTACTTCAAACACAATTAAACGACTTTTATATGTTAACTAGCTTAAATAATTATATGCATTTGAAAACATTGCATAATATAACTATATATATATATATATATATAAAAACATTTTCAAATATTTTTTTCTCATTTTACACAATATTTCCACTGGAGTGAGTGGTAAAAGATGGCACAAGCAAAGAATATAATTGAAAAACAGCTGTGAAAAAAAATTATATGCAGAATTTTAATCATTCTTTAAGAATACTTGTTAAACTTAAAACATACCTGATTTGTATTTTAAATTAATAATATTTCAATATTTACATTTTATAGTAATGTCATGTCACACCGCAGGACACATTTTGCCTGGAGCTGTGAGAAAAACTTAATAATAACATAATGAAAAAGAAAATCTGCTAGCCTTTAACAGTTTCAAAAACAACAGTATTTGAACTTTACAAATTCATACAATTCTCAAACAATTTAAAACTTTATTTAAAAAAATGCTGTTTCACCCTTATTTGTCATCTGACCAAATACTGTTATAATGTTTCCATCTTACAATTGCCGATTTTGCAGGTTTTCCCACTTACAAAGTATGTAGAAGTCTGTAATTTTTATCATAGGTACTCTTCAACTGTGAGTGACTGAATCTAAAACAAAAATCCAGAAAATCACATTGTATGATTTTTAAGTAATTAATTTGCATTTTATTGCATGACATAAGTATTTGATACATCAGAAAAGCAGAACTTCATATTTGGTACAGAACCTTTGTTTGCAATTACAGAGATCATACGTTTCCTGTAGTTCTTGACCAGGTTTGCACACACTGCAGCCGGGATTTTGGCCCACTCCTCCATACAGACCTTCTACATATCCTTCAGGTTTCAGGGCTCTCGCTGGGACTTTCAGACTTTCAGCTCCCTCCAAAGATTTTCTATTAGGCCACTCCAGGACCTTGAGATGCTTCTTACAGAGCCACTCCTTAGTTGCCCTGGCTGTGTGTTTCAGGTCGTTGTCATGCTGGAAGACCCAGCCCCGACCCATCTTCAATGCTCTTACTGAGGGAAGGATGTTGTTGGCCAAGATCTCGCAATATATGGCCCCATCCATCCTCCCCTCAATACGGTGCAGTCGTCCTGTCCCCTTTGCAGAAAAGCATCCCCAAAGAACGATGTTTCCACCTCCATGCTTCACGGTTGTGATGGTGTTCTTAAAGTGGTACTCGTCCTTCTTCCTCCAAACACGGCGAGTGGAGTTAAGACCAAAAAGCTATATTTTTGTCTCATCAGACCACATGACCCTCTCCCATTCCTCCTCTGGATCATCCAGATGGTCATTGGCAAACTTCAGATGGGCCTGGACATGTGCTGGCTGGAGCAGGGGGACCTTGCGTGCAATGGAGGATTTTAATCCATGACGGCGTAATGTGTTACTAATGATTTTCTAGACACGCTCAACACTTCCAAAGCGGAGCAGAAAACAGCCTCCAGACGGCCTACAGCATCACCACGTTCACAACGAAAAGGTCCACAGAACATTGTATGCAAAAGATGGTAGGGAAATGTCCACCAACGAGGCAGTGTTGCCGGGCTTGATGGAACGATGCAAAACTCCAAGGAGTCCCAGCAATCGGCGGAAATTCCGCAGGAGGGTGAGGGCAGTCAGAGGAGTTGGTTTTATTGTTCTATTGTTTTAGTTGGTTCTGTCATGGCCCACGTAACTACGAGAGACGAACAATGGCAAACTGCCGCACCTACCCATGTTCCCAATTTACCCAGTGAATCTAATTCAAAAAGGTCTATCTTTTACTGTAGATTGAAAGAGATCAAATCGCTCAAAAAGCCCAGCTTTTGCTACAGATTTTTAAAGGTCTAACCTTTCCTGCAGGTCTAAAGAAATCCAATCTCTCAAAAAGTCCAACTTTTGCTGCAGATTAAATTGATAAGGTCTCTAACCTCAACTGCAGATTTTAACCCTTGCGGTCCAACCGCAACTGTATTGCGCTCTAACCTCCTTAGCACTAAATTTAAGCCTGGGTACCTGTACTGATGAATCTCAAAAATCGTGGGGGGGGGGGGGGGGTCGGGCTCCAGAGACCTAGTCTCCAGCCGTGCACGGATAACCAGCTAGGATATGATTAGAGACACCAGGTTAAGGAACCAAGGACAAGCTCCCAAAATGGGATGGCAGTTCCATCGATCGACTCTTAAAGGAGTAAGAAACAGACACAAAATTCTCTTGGCACAATATAACAGTTTACCACAGTGTCTCCAGACTCATTCTTGTCTGTCACATGCTCAGTGTGAACCTGTTCTCATCTGTGAAGTGAACGGAGCACCAATGCCAGACCTGCCAATTCTGGTGTTTTCTGGCACATGCCAATCGATCTGCATGGTGCTGGGCTGTGATTACAGGTCCCACTAGAGGATGTCGGGCCCTCATGGAGTCTGTTTCTGACAGTTTGGTCAGACATGCACCCCAGTAGCTTGCTGGAGGTCATTTTGTAGGGCTCTGGCAGTGCTTCTCCTGTTCCTCCTGACACAAAGGAACAAATACCGGTCCTGATTTTAGGGTGATGCCCTTATATGGCCCTGTCCAGCTCTCCTCGTGTAACGGCCCATCTCCAGTAATCTCCTCCCCATCAGGTTATCTGATGCAGCACCACCACTCTCCATCTTGGACAAATAGCCACTGAACAGTTGATGTTGAGATGTCTGTCACTTGACCTCTGTGATGCTTCAATCTGAGGTGCAGTTAATAGCCTATATCTGAGACTGAGAGTCTCAAAGTCTCTCTCTTTTAGAGCATTTGAAGTGATCAGTATGATCGTAGATCAATGTTGCTTGTTGAGGAGCCTTATGGCCTGGGGGGAAAAACTGTGAGTCTGGAACTTTGTGCCTGGTAACATCTGCCAGACAGCAGCAGTGTGAACCGTTCATAGCCTGGGTGGCTGTAGTCTTTTATGAAGTTTCTTGCTTTCCCATCTGCCCCCCCTCACCCTGGGTGGCTACCCAGTCAACTCTGTGGAGTCCTTTTGCTTCCTGGGCACCACCATCGCCCAGGACCTCAAGTAGGAGCTGAACATCACCTCCCTTACCAAAAGCTTTACTTCCGCTGAAGAAGTTCACCCTGCCAAAGACTATGATGTTGCATTTACACTGCCATCATAGAGTCCATCCTGACCTCCTCCATCACCATCTGGTACGCTGCAGCCACTGCAAAGGGCAGGCTAAAGTGTATTATTCACTCTGCAGAGAAGGTGATTGGCTGCAATCTGCCATCTCTACAGGACCTACACACCTCCAAGACGCGGAGGCGAGCGGCAAATATTGGGGCTGATCTCACTTATCCTGGAAATTGTCTATTCAGAACTCTCCCCTCTGGCTGAAGGTTGAGGTCCATCAGGACCAAAACCTCTCACTTACAAGAGCAGTTTCTTTCCTACCGCAGTAGGCCTCATGAACATGCCCCCTGAACCAAATTAACTATAGCCCGCTCCTCACATACCAACCCTCACATACCAACTGGACAAATCTGTAAACCTTTCCTATATACGTACACAACCCTCAACTGGACAAAACTTGCACCTCATACTAGTTATTTTTTATAATTTAATTGATGTAGATTTTTTACATACATAATACAGATAAAACAAAAACAAAAAACACGAACAGCCAGCAAACACACATTATATAAAAAGGAAAAAGTATACACGTGTCCATTCACTGAGCAGATATCCCAAAACGTCCACAGATTGAGTCAAGGAGGCCTGGGCCTGAGAGGAGTGACAAAATGACCTTCAGTAAGGATAAAGAATAATTTTTAAAAATGTAGGTCCCTTTTTGCGATGGTCATACCAAACATGAGGGCTTGTTGTAAAGCTATTTTAGCTTCACAACAAGAGCCAAAGAATCGTTGGAGCAGCCCAATATCGCTAAGAGACAGGAGCTAGTTGTCTATTGTAAACAGCACTGTACAACCTAAAAATGTCAACCCAGAAGTTGGTGAGCTTAGAGCAGGACCAGAAAAGATGCCCAAGAGTTCCATCAGCTGATTTGCATTTATCACAAGTTGTGGAAACAGCAGGAAAAAAATTATTCAGTCTAGCCTTGGAATAGTACAACCTATGTGAACTACTTTAAACTGGATAAGCTGAAGTCGAGCATTAATAGAGCATGATTTTATCCTGTTTAAACCTATCACCCATTGCTCATCAGATATCATTTCGCCAGTGTCCTTGATCCACGCCTCTTTAATATGGAGAGATGGGGCTGCCACAACGAAGAGATTAACAAACCGAGAGACCAAATGTTTGGAGGTGGGAGGGGTGGTCATTATATAAAAAAGTAATGTTGCATGGGGGTCGCATCTAGAAGAGAAGAAGTATGCTTGACAAAATTCCTAATTTGTAGATAACAAAAAAAATTATTAGTAGGGAGTTCAAACTTAGCCTGGAGTTGGGCAAAAGATACAAAGTAATTATCAATGTAGAGATCTCTGATAGTAGTTAAACCTTTATTTGACCATTGCATAAAAACAGCATCCATCATACCAGGCTTGAAACAGGGGTTCTGACATATGGGGGCATGAATTGACTTTCCTGGGAGGTTCAGAATTACCTTGATTTGCTTTAAAAATTTTATCAAGTTGCAAAGTAAAAAATTATTCCGTAGCGATTAAATTTTTATATCTGGTTTTGAGAATAGAATGGCTGACAAGGAGGCACCAGTAAGCAGAGGTGGGGGACTCGAGTCACATGACTTGACTCGAGTCTGACTCGAGTCACAATTTTCAGGACTTGTGACTTGCTTGATTAAAGTATGAAAATGACTTAACTTGACTTTGACTTGAGAACAAGTCACTTGAGACTTGACTTGAAGTGGAAGACTCGACAATGACTTGAACTTATAATAAACAGCAATACATTTATTTTATATGTTGTGACATCAGCACCACTAATCAGCGTATGTGCCTTTAACGCTGCACAATTCAAACCGCGCCAAACATGGCAGACAGTAACGTTAGTCGAGCTCCACAAATAGTATCGTTGGATACAAGGACTTTGAACTGGACTGTGTGAATAAAAAAAGATTTGCCAGATGCTAAATATGCAACAACGTCAAATTTCATTTATCATTTTAAGAAACACAAGGAAAGGTAAGAAAGTAATCTCTTTATATTCAGTTTCACTAAGATCTATAACGATTAAGTTACTAATGTAATGAATTAATCTTTGGTTTGTCATAATTTGGCCTTGGTTGCATATTATGTTTGTTTTTTTCTTGTTAGAAATGTGACCATTATCATTACTAAATACGTCTGGTAAATAGATGTAAGGGAATTTGACTATAACAGTGGCATAGCCTGAATTTTAATGTTGATGGGCATCTTAAAATGAGCGGGCATGTATATTATTACACGTAGGCTATAATGTCTGTATTAAATGTGCGCATTTTCAAGTGTTAGTGGACTGCGCGTGGAAACTAAAAAGCATTGTGCTTACACCATAACAGTTAACTTTACTGCATGAAAGGCTAACATGGAGGCGCCGATGTGATTACTAGCACCTAAACATTTCGAAGAGTTTTATTTTTTTACTCATACAGACAAGAATAATTACAGCGTAATTACATATTAGGCAGTTTTTCAGTCACAATAATTAGTTAATAAGGTTGTTATTATTAGCCCTTATTACATGGATTGTCCGAATTACAGTGCAGAATGCGTGTTATTTCTTGATAACAGACCGTTGCCATGAAAAACAGCGCGTTGCTATGGACGCAGCAGGATTCTAACCAGAGACGGAACGGTATTTGATTTTGAAATCGAGCTTCGCACCGAGCGCACGTCAGAAACAGAGGACAGTGTGTGTGTGTGTGTGTTCATCTCTTTAGTACTGTGACTTGACTTGACTTGAAACTTATAAGGACTCGACTTGACTTGCTTAGGGTGAACCCTTGACTTGACTTGCTTGATTTATCTGAACTGTGACTTGAGACTTGACTCGAGACTTGATGGTTAAGACTTGAGACTTGCTTGGACTTGACCATGTGTGACTTGTCCCCATCTCTGCCAGTAAGTGACACAGCATTACTAAGTTCAATCTCAGGCCATCTAGGGCTGGGACCACTCCACTCTGACCATTTTCATGGGATACTCTAAAGGGCAGATTGTGAAGAAAAATTTGGTCAAGACCATTAGATAGAGGCATAAAAACAGATTTCTCCCAGTTTATAATAAATCCAGAGAATCGTTCCAAAGCCATCTATCAGTTTAAGAAGGGGTGAAAGGGATGTTTTTACATCTGAAAGGGTCAGAATTATATCATCTGCGTATAGACCGATGGTGCACTCGGATGTGCCGCACCTTATGCCGGAAATTTGGGGGTTGGCTCTAATGGCAATGGCCAGCGGCTTAAGAGCTAAAGCAAAGAACATTGGAGAAAGGCAGCAGCCACGGCACCCGCGGTGTAACAGGAACGGTGAAGATCTTTCGTGGTTTGTTAGAACAGAAGATTGGGGAGCAGCATAAAGCATTTTTAATATATTCATACATTTCAACCCAAACCCATATTTGTCAAGTGCAGCGAACATGTATTTCCACTCCACCTGATCAAAGGCCTGCTGGACATCAAGAGTTGAATACATTAGTTGAATACAATTGCTGGGGCAATTTAGTTGAGTACATTAAATTAAGCAAACACCTCGTGTTTGAGAAGGAAAATCTATCGGGGATGAAACCTGATTGATCAGGATGAATTAAAGTGCCAATATATTTTTTTTACCGGTTGGACAGGACTTTAGCTATAATTTTTTGGTCGGAGTTAAGCCAAGATAGGGGACGATACGAAGAGACATTGGTTTCGTCTCTGTCCTTTTTTAATAGGACACAGATATGGGCGTCATAGAGAGTATGAGGGAAAGTACCCTTTTTCACTGAGCAAATGACCATCCGCTGTAGGAGGGGGTCGATAACGTCTATGTGCGTCTTGTAAAATTTGATCCCAAACCCATCTGGACCGCATGCTTTGC
This sequence comes from Esox lucius, assembly GCF_011004845.1. Classification (NCBI taxonomy): domain Eukaryota; kingdom Metazoa; phylum Chordata; class Actinopteri; order Esociformes; family Esocidae; genus Esox; species Esox lucius. The sequence continues at coordinate 38,217,963 of NC_047576.1, forward strand.
CACCGGGAAAAGAACGAATAGCGTTTCTGATCTCCTCCAGTGTAAATTCAGATTCCAATTCTAGTCTTGCAAACTCCCGACAGAACTGGAACGTCTAATGTATGAAGAAAATTGTCAATGTCTGTATCTGTGGCAATAGATCTGGAAATATATAGCTGGCTATAAAAACAAAAAAATCTGTCATTAATCTGCCTGTGATCAGTTAATAGCTGACCGGTGGAGGAGGAAGTTTTATGTATTGCCCTATCAGAAATGACGCCCTTCAGTTGCCTAGCGAGCAATTTATCCGGCTTCTCACCCAAGTCAAAGTGCTTCTGCTTTAGTTTGCGAATATAGTTCCCAACCTGCTCACCCAGAATATGGCTGTATTTGTATTTCACTTTCAAAATAGAGCTAAGTGTATCTTCAGAGCCTGGGTTTTGATATTCCTTCTCCAGTTTAGCTAGTTCAACCTCAATATCAGTGCGATGCCTGAGCCTGACCCTTTTGCGAGACGACTGATACAAAATAATGTGCCCTCTTATTACGGCTTTAAACGACTCCCACAAAGTAGAATCAGAGACCGCGCCATTGTCATCAAAATGTTGGTTGATATATAGCCACTGAACGCCTCATCTAAATATAGAAAAGGTTTGAATTTCCAGCTATATTGAGGGGCATAAAGTTTAAAGTCAATCACCAATGAAAGGGGCGCATGGTCGGAAATTAGGATACTATGGTAAGTTGAGCTTATTACATTTGAAATAAGTCTGGAGTCAACCAGCATATAATCAATTCTAGTGAAACTACCATGCACAGGGGAGAAGAACGAACATTTATTTTCTAAGGGGTGCTGGTGCCTTCATATGTCAACCAAATCTAAAGAATTGGCAAGGTTATTGAGAACAGAGACAGATTTCAATAATGGGGCCACGGATGAGGAGGACCTGTCCAATAGCGGATCAAAATAGCAATTAAAGTCGCCGCCGATAATTATGTTGTATTCTGCGACAAGGTTGAATATTTTACAGAAAAAATTGGGGTTATCGAAATTTGGGGCATAAATGTTTAAGAGGACTAAAGGGACTGAGTTAACCGTACCCGTGACAAGTATGAACCTCCCACCTGGATCGGTAGTCTGCGATTTGAATACAAATGGGATGGTTCTGCGAACAAGAATGACAACCCCCCTCGCCTTGGAGGAAAAGGTGGACTGGTACACCTGTGACACCCACGCAGATCTTAAGCGCCTCTGTTCTGAAAGTTGAATATGGGTCTCCTGTAAAAATACAATATCAGACGACAAGTACTTCAAATGTGAGAATACTTTACCTCGTTAAAAAGCCCTGCCCATACCCCTACAGTTCCAAGTAGTAAAAGTGATGTGACTTATCCCTGATCTAAGTGAGTAAATTACGTATATTTATGCGGAGAGACATAGGATGAAGTTGGACACGTGACATACAAAGTGCTGGCAAAACAAAGCATAATAAAAAAAGACATAAAGAAAAACAAATAGAAACCCCAAAAAACCCAAACCCGCTAAAAGAACTAAGCGGTACATCCCACTAGCTAACAAGGAGGCAGCTGGGTAACAGAGCCCGCCAAATGACACACAAAAAGGCCCACTTACCACGGGGCCCTGTGCGCATCTCCAACACATTAACAAATGATTGAATTGCACCCACAAATAGTACTCAGTAAGCGATATTCAGAACACACGCTTGGTGAGATGTAAATAACAGGAGGAAGGGTACAAACGGTGCAGCATAGAACATCAAACTTAAGAAAATAAGGAGAAAATACCACAGAGAAGTGTTTGTATATATATGAAAAGATAAACGCATAAATTAATACACATAGCTGGGAGTGCCAGCAAAATGTCAGTAAAATCTAAAATTATTTAAAAATAAAATTATAATAACAATTATTGAATGAAATTGTCCCAGTCATAGATTTGTGTACCCGAAAAGGACACTGTGTGAAACGCTATTTAAACACATGAAGTTACTATGCTGCATCAACGACGAACTGAAAGTAAAAGTTAAACCTGAACCTTTATCAAAACGCGGAATAGGAAAATATCCATTTAAGAGTCATTTGCTGGGCCTAAAGAGTTGGCAAAAGGTTCAGCATCAGCTGGAGACACAAACATCTTCGATGTGTTGTTGTAGTCGACATGCAGCTTGGCTGGAAAACGCAGGGAACATTTAGCACCAGCTTCGGTTAGCCGCTTCCTCACACTTGTATAGGCTTGCCGCTGTGCCGAGACCTCCGCCGTGTAGTCAGGGAGAATAGAGACTCTCTCACCGTGATAGTACAGGGGTGCTTGTTGACGACTGAGTCATGTCGAACATGTCCCGATCGTTGTGGACCTTGGCAATGATGATCCGTGGCCGCTCGTTAGGTTGAGGCTTCGGTCTCAGGCTACGGTGGCCGCGGTCTATTTTTACAGGTCTGCTAAAGTTGTCTTGGCTGAGTAACTCTGGAATCAGCTTAGAAACAAAGTCAGTAGGGCTGCCTTTCTCTTCCCCTTCTTTAATGCCCACGATCCTGACATTGAGTCTGCGGGAGCGGCCCTCCAAGTTGTTCACTTTCGCCCTGAGGAGACCGTTAGCCACCTGTAGCTCACTGCACGTAGCTTCCAGAGCTGTTATCCGGCTGTCTCTGGCTGACAAGGCTTCGTCGAAATCATCAAAGCGGCGCTCAGTTTCATGTTTTTTTTCAGAAGCGATGATAGCGTTACTTCGATTGCGTCAAGACAGCCCTCCAGAGATTTCTTTAGGCCATCCATGAGAGGTGATTTTTGCGAGTTCAGCCCCATGGCTAGTAATACCAGCTAGTATTGCATCGTTGCTAGCGGCCGACGAGCTCGTCTTGGATGTATGCCTCTGACTATCGTCTTTCTTAGGCATGTTGGCATAAAACCACTCCCAACAGGTTACAGCACAGTTTTAAGGGCAAATCAGCATAAAATAGAGTTAAAGTGCAATAATATGAAAGTAAAATTAAGGAGATGTCACAGAGCACTCCAAAAACACGTCTACTCCATTACTGCGCACGAGCGCCCCCCTGATTCTGATTAGTTGATTGTAGACATGTTTTTTTAAATGTCAACTTTCCTTATATAATTCTTTAAGATGAAGATCCAAAGTAAGGATCAGAACAAATAGTTCACATTTCGACAAGGATGACATTTATTGACAAGATTGACTAACATAGCGGCAATAATGACGGGTTATTTCTTATAGACTAAACAAATCTGACTAACAGCCAAGTACAGGAAATTATCATGGCTAGCGAAAGCATACCTGTGCATCTCGACAACATCTGTATCAACAAAGGATTTTCTCTTATTAGGAACACCATACTAATACTGTGTTTGACCCCCTTTCGCCTTCAGAACTGCCTTAATTCTACGTGGCATTGATTCAACAAGGTGCTGAAAGCATTCTTTAGAAATGTTGGCCCATATTGATAGGATAGCATCTTGCAGTTGATGGAGAGTGTGGGATGCACATCCAGGGCACGAAGCTCCCGTTCCACCACATTCCAAAGATGCTCTATTTGGTTGAGATCTGGTGACTGTGGGGGCCATTTCAGTACAGTGAACTCATTGTCATGTTCAAGAAACCAATTTGAAATGATTCGAGCTTTGTGACATGGTGCATTATCCTGCTGGAAGTAGCCATCAGAGGATGGGTACATGGTGGTCATAAAGGGATGGACATGGTCAGAAACAATGCTTAGGTAGGCCGTGGCATTTAAACGATCCCCAACTGGCACTAAGGGGCCTAAAATGTGCCAAGAAAACATCCCCCACACCATTACACCACCACCACCAGCCTGCACAGTGGTAACAAAGCATGATGATCCATGTTCTCATTCTGTTTACGCCAAATTCTGACTCTACCATCTGAATGTCTCAACAGAAATCGAGACTCATCAGACCAGGCAACATTCTTCCAGTCTTCAACTGTCCAATTTTGGTGAGCTCGTGCAAATTGTAGCCTCTTTTTCCTATTTGTAGTGGAGATGAGTGGTACCCAGTGGGGTCTTCTGCTGTTGTAGCCCATCCACCTCAAGGTTGTGCGTGTTGTGGCTTCACAAATGCTTTGCTGCGTACCTCGGTTGTAACGAGTGGTTATTTCAGTCAAAGTTGCTCTTCTATCAGCTTGAATCAGTCGGCCCATTCTCCTCTGACCTCTAGCATCAACAAGGCATTTTCGCCCACAGGACTGCCGCATACTGGATGTTTTTCCCTTTTCACACCATTCTTTGTAAACCCTGGAAATGGTTGTATGTGAAAATCCCAGTAACTGAGCAGATTGTGAAATACTCAGACTGGTCCGTCTGGCACCAACAACCATGCCATGCTCAAAATTGCTTAAATAACCTTTCTTTCCCATTCTGACATTCAGTTTGGAGATTGTCTTGACCAGGACCACACCCCTAAATGCATTGAAGCAACAGCCATGTGATTGGTTGATTAGATAATTGCATTAATGAGAAATTGGTGGTCCTAATAATCCTTTAGGTGAGTGTATATACATATTTTTTTGCATTATCAGTTATGTTTTCAAAATCACTGCCAACATTTCCAAATTTCTGCTTGGGTATGCAAACTTTTGAGCACAACTGTATACCGGTTACGTGGATAAAAATTGTAATATGGATAAAGTTAATAAATTAGTTCAGGTAGTTGTATATGTTTGACTAACACATTGATACTTCCGGTCCGGTATAAACACTGTTCTCGTTAGTTATCGGCTATCGCGGCGGCTCAGCTGCAACATAACGTCATTTAATTTTATCTATTAACAACAAACTCATCCACTTACATACACTAGCCAGGGTTTATCTTAATATTGCCATTATCACTTAAAACAATATTCAACAAACATAAGTCCATAATACAGCAATCAAAAATCGGATTTCACAACCTGCTTCAAATCATTACAAAAACGCAACACATCTTACCCGGAAGTCCCTCATCCGCACACACTAACACACACACACAAACAAGAATTCTCTAACTCACAAAAACTACAGTTTGTAAGCATCGTTGCATGTTAAACATTTCTACCAATGTATAGAAAACCAGCTCGCGTTAATGCTCGTACATTTTAAGAAGACACACAACATTTTTGTTTACCTGAAACAACATATCTGTCAACGAACCAAATTCAAACACAACCTTCTGGGTGACTTTGTAACGTTTTGCCATATTATGCAACTCAAAAGTTAATACTGACTTAAAATACCTATTTTTATTTCACGATTCGTCATTGCTCATACATACACATGTAACATAGTCATCAGTTTTATTTTTAACAATATTGTAAATCCAACCACGATACAATCAACCTAGCCATAATGTCATAATTTAGCATTCCTGAACCATGGCTCCCTTTTGTTAAACATATTGCCGCTGTTATAACACTTATAAATGACCCGGGAATTTAACATTCCAGAACCCTAAGACCCATTGTTAAACTTCACACATCTTGTTACTGTTATAACACTTGTCTGGGGTGTTTATCATTCGTTGTAAAACATCTAACATGAACACAACAATGCTATCATAAACTACAAAGTCACCGGACATGCATGCGTCATTCTGGAAGTCCCGCCTTAACACACGTCATACAGGAAGTCCATATGTCACACAGGAAGTCCCACCCAACAAACCAGAAGTCCCGCCTGCCAAACCGGAAGTCCTGCCCACCTGTCAAATCAAACCGGAAGCCCCATCCACCAGGGTCACAAATCACCAAAGTGACAGAAGCTACCCTACATTTCTACTGCTGTCAAAAGGAGGAGTGTGAGTCTTGGATTGTACAGTGTTCTTTCAAGTATACCGCTAATTGTCTGTACATTTACAAATAAATTGGTACCAATTAGGGCTGTAACAATATCAGATTTTCACTACACGATTATCGTGGCCCAAAGAATTCACAGTAACGGCATTATTGCGATATCGATAGAAAATTAGAAGTAAAAAAATGTTAGCAGTCAAATTCATCTTTGTTTTAATGTTTTTTTCTCTTTTTTGGCAAATGATTTACACTCAGAATACAAGTGTATTGAGGTGGAGAGAGTCTGTAACCATAACTCTATAACCATACAAATAAAAAAGACTGTAACCATACAAATAAAAAAATATAGGCGTATAAAACGTACAGTTACACTTGATGGATAGTGAAAAGGCAACCAGATGAACTGCTAAACAAAAGACCTGCAAGGCCTCACACGGAGAGGAGAAAAATACAAAACATTTAATCTAGTGAATAGGCAACGAGAAGACGTTAATACAAACTCTAGTGTATAGGTCCAGACTTGTAGTTTGATCACATGCATCGTTTGTCCATAAAAAAGCTATGGAAAAACGAGAGGTTTTAAATAGGCTACAAAAACAGTGTAAGAAATTGTGGGACTTTGCGGGTCTCTCCCGGGGTTCTAGTGGGGGTTGATTTCAATGCCAGTCTTCTTGTTTAACTACATGCATCGTTCGTCTATAGGTGACAGGAATAAGGTATCAAAAAAACAAAAGGTGTTTTTGGGAAAATACAACTTTAGTTTTGACTAGTCAATACCATATTAACATAATATCAATATTTCATTTTTTAACAGTTTGACGCGTACGATCACACCAGTGTGATCAGGCTAGAATGGTCCCTGAAGCGTACGATCACACCGGTTTGATTAGAACGTCATGTTTAGAACGCACCATTAGCATGCCTAGCTACAAGTAACGTAACAATGGCTGGTTAGACCGCGCTGTTATTTACTCACATTTAGCTCAAATAGTGTTTATAACTTTATTTCCTGATTGTAATTGTTTCAAGACCACACTATGATATTAACCATGTAGAAAGCATTAAAATCGGGACAGGAAGTGTTACTTACGTACCAACAGACAGCCAACACTAGTACACAAAAACGAATTATATTAGCGACTACTACCGATCAAAACCATTGCAAAAACTTTCTAGAAGTTACGTTACCCGTTGTATGCATTTTATATAGTTTATTCATTTTCACTGCACTGAATAACTGGTCACGATTTGTTAGCTAGCAGGCAGCTGACGTTTGCTGGCGGTTAGCTGACGTTTTCTAGCTAGCTACAGTTATAAATCAACCAACTTTTGTAGCTCTTAGAATTCGAGTCAACGAGAGAAGCTTGCAATGCAATGCATGTAGTGTTCCTTACCTAGCAAGGTGACTGTTCAAATGCTGGCGTGAGTTCAAATGCTGGAGAGTACTGAAGTCATGTGCAAAAAAACTCACGCTGAGGGGTCGGTAAGTATTATTTGAAACCCACGCGTGAAAAAGTTAAATATCACGGTTATCGTCAATACCGGTATATCGCGACACTCTTAGTACCAATGCAGTTCTTTCTGGGAGTAACAGTTTTGTGATTCATACATTGTACAGATAATCACATCCAGGAAACGATCTGCAAAGATTTTTACAAATGACATCAAACATCTTTATGACAGCAATCCTTTTAATGGACTAGGGATGGGAGGATAGACAATGTCTGTACTAATCGCAATGGAAAATATACAAGATTATGAAATCATGGAGAAATGTAATTCAATTTAGAGAATAATTGCAGAATATTTAAATGTATTTTCATGTAATGGCTTTTTAAATGCAGAAAAACAAGTTGTAATTAATAGAGGAAAATGAGCAGAGATCAAAGTAAGCCAGGTAAGAGAATAGAAGAATATTGTGAATTACATTAAAAATGTAATTATTAAATGTCGTCATGAGTTGGGTTTGTATTGTATAGATTAAAAAAATAAATATACATATCCCAAACTCTTGAGATTGCAAGAATGCAATCTTAAATTATAAAATGGCTCCATCCATCCATCTTCTTCCGCTTATCCGGGGCCGGGTCGCGGGGGCAGCAGTCTAAGCAGGGATGCCCAGACTTCCCTCTCCCCAGACACTTCCTCTAGCTCTTCCGGGGGGACACCGAGGCGTTCCCAGGCCAGCCGGGAGACATAGTCCCTCCAGCGTGTCCTAGGTCTTCCCCGGGGTCTCCTCCCGGTGGGACGGGACCGGAACACCTTCCCAGGAAGGTGTTCCGGAGGCATCCGAAACAGATGCCCAAGCCACCTCAGCTGACCCCTCTCGATGTGGAGGAGCAGCGGCTCTACTCTGAGCTCCTCCCGGGTGACCGAGCTTCTCACCCTATCTCTAAGGGATCGCCCGGCCACCCTGCGGAGAAAGCTCATTTCGGCCTCCTGTATCCGGGATCTTGTCCTTTCGGTCATGACCCAAAGCTCATGACCATAGGTGAGAGTAGGAACGTAGATTGACTGGTAAATCGAGAGCTTCGCCTTGCGGCTCAGCTCTTTCTTCACCACGACAGACCGATACATCGACTGCATTACTGCAGAAGCTGCACCGATCCGTCTGTCAATCTCCCGTTCCATCCTTCCCTCACTCGTGAACAAGACCCCTAGATACTTAAACTCCTCCACTTGAGGCAGGCACTCTCCACCAACCTGAAGTGGGCAAGCCACCCTTTTCCGACTGAGGACCATGGCCTCGGATTTCGAGGTACTGATTTTCATCCCCACTGCTTCACACTCGGCTGCAAACCGTCCCAGTGCATGCTGAAGGTCCTGGTTAGAAGGGGCCAACACGACGACATCATCCGCAAAGAGCAGAGACGAAATTGTATGGTCCCCAAACCTGACACCCTCCGGCCCCTGGCTGCGCCTAGAAATTCTGTCCATAAAAATTATGAACAGAACCGGCGACAAAGGGCAGCCTTGCCGGAGTCCAACATGCACTGGGAATAAGTCTGACTTACTGCCGGCAATGCGGACCAAGCTCCTGCTTCGGTTGTACAGGGACCTGACAGCCCTTAGCAAAGGACCCAGGACCCCATATTCCCGAAGCACCCTCCACAAGATGCCGCGAGGGACACAGTCGAATGCCTTCTCCAAATCCACAAAACACATGTGGATTGGTTGGGCAAACTCCCATGAACCCTACAACACCCCGTAGAGGGTATAGAGCTGGTCCAGTGTTCCACGGCCCGGACGAAAACGACACTGTTCCTCCTGAATCCGAGGTTCTACTATCGGCCGTATTCTCCTCTCCAGAACCCTGGCATAGACTTTCCCGGGGAGGCTGAGAAGTGTGATCCCCCTATAGTTGGAACACACCCTCCGGTCCCCCTTCTTAAAAAGAGGGACCACCACCCCAGTCTGCCATCCCAGAGGCACTGTCCCCGACCGCCACGCAATGTTGCACAGGCGTGTCAACCAAGACAGCCCCACAACATCCAGAGACTTGAGGTACTCAGGGCGGATCTCATCCACCCCCGGTGCCTTGCCACCGAGGAGTTTCTTGACCACCTCTGTGACTTCAGCCCGGGTGATGGACGAGTCCACCTCTGAGCCCTCATCCTCTGCTTCCTCAATGGAAGACGTGACGGCGGGATTGAGGAGATCCTCGAAGTACTCCTTCCACCGCCCGACGACATCCTCAGTTGAGATCAACAGCTGCCCCCCTCTACTGTAAACAGCGATGGTAGGGCACTGTTTCCCTCTCCTGAGGCGCCGGATGGTTTGCCAGAATCTCTTCGAGGCCAGCCGATAGTCCTTCTCCATGGCCTCACCGAACTCCTCCCAGGCCCGAGTTTTTGCCTCCACAACCACCCGGGCTGCAGCCTGCTTGGCCTGTCGGTACCTGTCAGCTGCCTCAGGAGTCCCACAAGCCAACCAGGCCTGATAGGACTCCTTCTTCAGCTTGACGGCATCCCTTACTTCCGGTGTCCACCACCGGGTTCGAGGATTGCCGCCTCGACCGGCACCGGAGACCTTACGGCCACAGCTCCGAGCGGCCGCTTCGACAATGGCGGTGGAGAACATGATCCACTCGGACTCAATATCTCCAGCCTCCCTCGGGATCCAGTCGAAGCTCTGCCGGAGGTGGGAGTTAAAGATCTCTCTGACAGGAGACTCGGCCAGACGTTCCCAGCAGACCCTTACAGTACGCTTGGGCCTGCCGAGTCTGTCCAGCTTCCTCCCCCGTCATCGGATCCAACTCACCACCAGGTGGTGATCAGTTGACAGCTCCGCCCCTCTCTTCACCCGAGTGTCCATGACATATGGCCACAGGTCAGATGAGACGACAACAAAGTCGATCATCGACCTGCGGCCTAGGGTGTCCAGGTGCCACGTGCACTGATGGACACCCTTATGCATGAACATGGTGTTCGTTATGGACAAACTGTGACTAGCACAGAAGTCCAATAACTGAACACCACTCGGGTTCAGATCAGGGGGGCCGTTCCTCCCAATCACGCCCCTCCAGGTGTCACTGTCATTGCCCACGTGGGCGTTGAAGTCCCCCAGTAGAACGATAGAGTCCCCAGTCGGAGCACTTTCCAGCACCCCTCCCAGAGACTCCAAGAAGGTCGGGTACTCTGCACTGCCGTTCGGCCCGTAGGCACAAACAACAGTGAGAGACCTATCCCCGACCCGTAGGCGCAGGGAAACGACCCTCTCGTTCACCGGGGTAAACTCCAACACATGGCGGCAGAGCTGGGGAGCTATAAGCAAACCCACACCAGCCCGCCGCCTCTCACCATGGGCAACTCCAGAGTGGTGAAGAGTCCATCCTCTCTCAAGGAGTGTGGTTCCAGAGCCCAAGCCGTGCGTAGAGGTGATCCCGACTACCTCTAATCGTAACCTCTCAACCTCACGCACGATCTCAGGCTCCTTCCCCGCCAGCGAGGTGACATTCCATGTCCCTAGAGCCAGTTTCCGTGTCCAGAGATCGGGTTGTCTAGGCCCCTGCCTTCGACTGCCGCCCGATCCTCTTCGCACCGGCCACTTATGGTCCCTCCTGTGGGTGGTGAGCCAAAGGGAAGGCGGCCCCACGTCGCCCGTTCGGGCTGAGCCCGGCCGGGCCCCATGGGGGAAGGCCCGGCCACCAGGCGCTCGCATACGAGCCCCAACCCCGGGCCTGGCTCCAGGGTGGGGCCCCGGCTGCGCCATACTGGGCGACGTCACGGTACTCAAAATCTTATGCATCATTAAGGGGGTTTTGAACATAAAATGGCTCATTATTTATTATTCTATCAGCCTAATTATCTGTCTCTCCCCAGAGGAAGCGTGAGAATAAATGTCTTGGATGTGCTTCAGCCAAGGAAGTGTCATCATGGTCGAGATTTGTTGAAAACTCTATACCCAATCCGACCCAAAATATGTCAGAGATCCGATCGTCAAATTGTTGGATAATTAGGCCATCAGACAGAAATGTGTCCAAAAGACAAAAATTCTGCATTAAGTCCACTAAATTGATTTAACTTGCCTTGCAATATTGCAAATGCATTTTATATTATAGCTTGGCCAGTCTTAGATTTCTTATGATCTACAGTTTTGTATTTTCATAAAGACATCCTCATTTTAAAATGTTGAGCCAAGAAGATAGGGTGTATTTTAAATCCATCTCTCTCATCCGCTAATTTGTGTGCTTTCATTTATTTGTTGAATAGGATATTGCTTGGGAATGAATCAGGCCTACCAGGGCTATAAAGGTGTGTCTGGGGTGTCTGATAGTTGGCTAGTAATCAAAATGAACGTCCCTCAAGAGTTAGTGTTTTAGTTTTATCATCACATCACATACAATGTCAACCATGTTTTAGGCTATTCATTGCAATGGAGAATGATATAATGAATAAACAAAAGTTCCTTTACAACAGGACTTAGTAGTCTAACCATTACACTTAGCAGCCTACAGAAAAAAATTATGATGTCTCCAATTCCCGCTTATGCAAATATCTGTCCATTACATTACCGCGGAAAATACCTAGTTGAAACAATGTAGAGCTCAAACAAACCAATGATATTTATCCTAGAAGACATGCAGCTACGAGAGATGCATGCAGAAAAAAAACTTAAACTGCAAATGGTAAGTCTTAATTATGGGATATAAATTAAATTGACAAGAGATGAGAATTAGAATATAATTTGCATGGGCCAAAATAATATTGTCTATCTGCATGATATTCAGAATACAGTGGGGAGAACAAGTATTTGATACACTGCTGATTTTGCAGGTTTTCCTACTTACAAAGCATGTAGAGGTCTGTATCATATGTACATTTCGACTGTGAGAGACAGAATCTAAAACAAAAATCCATGAAAATCACATTGTATGATTTTTAAATAATTAATTAGCATTTTATTGCATGACAAAAGTATTTGATCACCTACCAACCAGTGAGAATTCCTACTCTCACCGACCTGTTCTTTAAGAAGCCCTCCTGTTCTCCACTCGTTACCTGTATAAAAGACACCTGTCCACACACAATCAAACAGACCTCAACCTCTCCACAATGGCCAAGACCAGAGAGCTGTGTAAGGACATCAGGGATAAAATTGTAGACCTGCACAAGACTGGGATGGGCTACAGTGCAATAGTCAAGCAGCTTGGTGAGAAGGCAACAACTGTTGGCCAATTATAAAAAAATGGAAGAAGTTCAAGATGATGGTCAATCTCCCTCGGCCTGGGGCTCCATGCAAGAACTCACCTCGTGTGGCATCAACGATCATGAGGAAGGTGAGGGATCAGCCCAGAACTACACGGCAGGACCTGGTCAATGACCTGGAGAGAGCTAGGACCACAGTCTCAAAGAAAACCATTAGTAACACACTACGCCGTCATGGATTAAAATCCTGCAGTGCACGCAAGGTCCCCCTGCTCAAGCCAGCGCATGTCCAGGCCCGTCTGAAGTTTGCCAATGACCATCTGGATGATCGAGAGGAGGAATGGGAGAAGGTCATGTGGTCTGATGAGACAAAAATTGAGCTTTTTGGTCTAAACTCCACTCACCGTGTTTGGAGGAAGAAGGAGGATGAGTACAACCCCAAGAACACCATCCCAACCGTGAAGCATGGAGGTGGAAACATAATTCTTTGGGGATGCTTTTCTGCAAAGGGGACAGGACGACTGCACCTTATTGAGGGGAGGATGGATAGGGCCATGTATCGTGAGATCTTGGCCAACAACCTCCTTCCCTCAGTAAGAGCATTGAAGATCGTGGCTGGGTCTTCCAGCATGACAACGACCCGAAACACACAGCCAGGGTAACTAAGGAGTGGCTTTGTAAGAAGCATCTCAAGGTCCTGAAGTGTCCTAGCCAGTCTCCAGACCTGAACCCAATGGAAAATCTTTGGAGGGAGCTGAAAGTCTGTATTGCCCAGCAACAACCCTGAAACCTGAAGGATCTGGAGAAGGTCTGTATGGAGGAGTGGGCCAAAATCCCTGCTGCAGTTTGTGCAAACCTGGTCAAGAACTATAGGAAACGTATGGTCTCTGTAATTGCAAACAAAGGTTTCTTTACCAAATATTATGTTCTGCTTTCCTAATGTATCAAATACTTATTAATTACTTAAAAATCATACAATGTGATTTTTCTGGATTCCGTCACTCACAGTTGAAGAGTCGCATCGCATCGCATCATCTTCCGCTTAATCCGGGGCCGGGTCGCGGGGGCAGCAGTCTAAGCAGGGATGCCCAGACTTCCCTCTCCCCAGACACTTCCTCCAGCTCTTCCGGGGGGACACCGAGGCGTTCCCAGGCCAGCCGGGAGACATAGTCCCTCCAGCGTGTCCTAGGTCTTCCCCGGGGTCTCTTCCCGGTGGGACGGGACCGGAACACCTTCCCAGGAAGGCGTTCCGGAGGCATCCGAAACAGATGCCCAAGCCACCTCAGCTGACCCCTCTCGATGTGGAGGAGCAGCGGCTCTACTCTGAGCTCCTCCCGGGTGACCGAGCTTCTCACCCTATCTCTAAGGGATCGCCCAGCCACCCTGCGGAGAAAGCTCATTTCGGCCGCCTGTATCCGGGATCTTGTCCTTTCGGTCATGACCCAAAGCTCATGACCATAGGTGAGAGTAGGAACGTAGATTGACCGGTAAATCGAGAGCTTCGCCTTACGGCTCAGCTCTTTCTTCACCACGACAGACCGATACATCGACCGCATTACTGCAGAAGCTGCACCGATCCGTCTGTCAATCTCCCGTTCCATCCTTCCCTCACTCGTGAACAGGACCCCTAGATACTTAAACTCCTCCACTTGAGGCAGGCACTCTCCACCAACCTGAAGTGGGCAAGCCACTCTTTTCCGACTGATGACCATGGCCTCGGATTTGGAGGTACTGATTTTCATCCCCACCGCTTCACACTCGGCTGCAAACCGTCCAAGTGCATGCTGGAGGTCCTGGCTTGAAGGGGCCAACACGACAACATCATCCGCAAAGAGCAGAGACGAAATCGTGTGGTCCCCAAACCTGACACCCTCCGGCCCCTGGCTGCGCCTAGAAATTCTGTCCATAAAAATTACGAACAGAACCGGTGACAAAGGGCAGCCCTGCCGGAGTCCAACATGCACAGGGAACAAGTCTGACTTACTGCCGGCAATGCGGACCAAGCTCCTGCTTCGGTCGTACAGGGACCTGACAGCCCTTAGCAAAGGACCCAGGACCCCATATTCCCGAAGCACCCTCCACAGGATGCCACGAGGGACACAGTCGAATGCCTTCTCCAAATCCACAAAACACATGTGGACTGGTTGGGCAAACTCCCATGAACCCTCCATCACCCTGTAGAGGGTATAGAGCTGGTCCAGTGTTCCGCGGCCTGGACGAAAACCACACTGTTCCTCCTGAATCCGAGGTTCTACTATCGGCCGTATTCTCCTCTCCAGAACCCTGGCATAGACTTTCCCGGGGAGGCTGAGAAGTGTGATCCCCCTATAGTTGGAACACACCCTCCGGTCCCCCTTCTTATAAAGAGGGACCACCACCCCGGTCTGCCATCCCAGAGGCACTGTCCCCGACTGCCACGCGATGTTGCACAGGCGTGTCAGCCAAGACAGCCCCACAACATCCAGAGACTTGAGGTACTCAGGGCGGATCTCATCCACCCCCGGTGCCTTGCCACCGAGGAGTTTCTTAACCACCTCGGTGACTTCAGCCCGGGTGATGGACGAGTCCACATCTGAGCCCTCATCCTCTGCTTCCTCAATGGAAGACGTGACGGCGGGATTGAGGAGATCCTCGAAGTATTCCTTCCACCGCCCGACGACATCCTCAGTTGAGGTCAACAGCTGCCCACCTCTACTGTAAACAGCGTTGGTAGGGCACTGTTTCCCTCTCCTGAGGCGCCGGATGGTTTGCCAGAATCTCTTCGAGGCCAGCCGATAGTCCTTCTCCATGGCCTCACCGAACTCCTCCCAGGCCCGAGTTTTTGCCTCCACAACCACTCGGGCTGCAGCCCGCTTGGCCTGTCGGTACCCGTCAGCTGCGTCAGGAGTCCCACAAGCCAACCAGGCCTGATAGGACTCCTTCTTCAGCTTGACGGCATCCCTTACTTCCGGTGTCCACCACCGGGTTCGGGGATTGCCGCCTCGACAGGCACCGGAGACCTTACGGCCACAGCTCCGAGCGGCCGCTTCGACAATGGCGGTGGAGAACATGGTCCACTCGGACTCAATATCTCCAACCTCCCTCGGGATCCAGTCGAAGCTCTGCCGGAGGTGGGAGTTAAAGATCTCTCTGACAGGAGACTCGGCCAGACGTTCCCAGCAGACCCTTACAGTACGCTTGGGCCTGCCGAGTCTGTCCAGCTTTCTCCCCCGCCATCGGATCCAACTCACCACCAGGTGGTGATCAGTTGACAGCTCCGCCCCTCTCTTCACCCGAGTGTCCAAGACATACGGCCGCAGGTCAGATGAGACGACAACAAAGTCGATCATCGACCTGCGGCCTAGGGTGTCCTGGTGCCACGTGCACTGATGGACACCCTTATGCTTGAACATGGTGTTCGTTATGGACAAACTGTGACTAGCACAGAAGTCCAATAACTGAACACCACTCGGGTTCAGATCAGGGGGGCCGTTCCTCCCAATCACGCCCCTCCAGGTGTCACTGTCGTTGCCCACGTGGGCGTTGAAGTCCCCCAGTAGAACAATAGAGTCCCCAGTCGGAGCACTTTCCAGCACCCCTCCCAGAGACTCCAAGAAGGTCGGGTACTCTGCACTGCCGTTCGGCCCGTAGGCACAAACAACAGTGAGAGACCTATCCCCGACCCGTAGGCGCAGGGAAACGACCCTCTCGTTCACCGGGGTAAACTCCAACACATGGCGGCAGAGCTGGGGAGCTATAAGCAACCCACACCAGCCCGCCGCCTCTCACCATGGGCAACTCCAGAGTGGTGAAGAGTCCATCCTCTCTCAAGGAGTGTGGTTCCAGAGCCCAAGCCGTGCGTAGAGGTGATCCCGACTACCTCTAATCGGAACCTCTCAACCTCACGCACTAGCTCAGGCTCCTTCCCCGCCAGCGAGGTGACATTCCACGTCCCTAGAGCTAGTTTCCGTGTCCAGAGATCGGGTTGTCTAGGCCCCTGCCTTCGACTGCCGCCCGATCCTCTTCGCACCGGCCCCTTATGGTCCCTCCTGTGGGTGGTGAGCCCACGGGAGGGCGGCCCCACGTCGCCCGTTCGGGCTGAGCCCGGCCGGGCCCCATGGGGGAAGGCCCGGCCACCAGGCGCTCGCATACGAGCCCCAACCCCGGGCCTGGCTCCAGGGTGGGGCCCCGGCTGCGCCATACCGGGCGACGTCACGGTACTCAATATTTTTTTCATCATTAAGGGGGGTTTGAACCGCTCTTAGTCTGACCCGTCGCCTAAGACCTGTTTGCCTTGGGAGACCCTACCAGGGGCATATAGCCCCAGACAACATAGCTCCTAGGGTCACTCGGGTACTCAAACCCCTCCACCACGTTAAGTTGAAGAGTACCTATGATAAAAATTACAGACTTCTACATGCTTTGAAAGTGGGAAAATCTGCAAGATCGGCAGTGTATCAAATACTTGTTCTCCCCACTGTACATGATGTGCACAACATCACGAGGAGCTGTTATAATTATTTATGGAGTTATTATGGCACATCTAATAGGCCTATATCGTTAGCTAATAAGGCACATAAAATCTGCGTGCACCTACAGGTCTGTACCAATAAGAAATGTAATCTACATTCACCCCTGATCCTCAGATGAGTGACTTAAAAAAGCTCTTGCCAGTCACCGAAGTGTTTCTGACTACTTGTTTTATTTTATAAGTGGAGTGCAGCCCTGCCGGAATCCAACATGCACTTTTTCGCCGGTTCTGTTCATAATTTTTATGAACAGAATTTCTAGGCGCAGCCAGGGGCCGGAGGGTGTCAGGTTTGAGGACCACACGATTTCATCTCTGCTCTTTGCGGATGATGTTGTCGTGTTGGCCCCTTCAAAACCAGAACCTTCAGCATGCACTGGGACAGTTTGCAGCCGAATGTGAAGCGGTGGGGATGAAAATCAGTACCTCCAAATCCGAGGCCATGGTCTTCAGTCGGGAAAAGGGTGGCTTGCCCACTTCAGGTTGGTGGAGAGTGCCTGCCTCAAGTGGAGGAGTTTAAGTATCTAGGGGTCTTGTTCACGAGTGAGGGAAGGATGGAACGGGAGATTGACAGACGGATCGGTGCAGCTTCTGCAGTAATGCGGTTGATGTATCGGTCTGTCGTGGTGAAGAAAGAGCTGAGCCGCAAGGCGAAGCTCTCGATTTACCGGTCAATCTACGTTCCTACTCTCACCTATGGTCGTGAGCTTTGGGTCGTGACCAAAAGGACAAGATCCCGGATACAGGAGGCCGAAATGAGCTTTCTCCGCAGGGTGGCTGGGCGATCCCTTAGAGATAGGGTGAGAAGCTCGGTCACCCGGGAGGAGCTCAGAGTAGAGCCGCTGCTCCTCCACATCGAGAGGGGTCAGCTGAGGTGGCTTGGGCATCTTTTCCGTCCCACTGGGAGGAGACCCCGGGGAAGACCTAGGACACGCTGGAGGGGGCCAGACCCGGTCGCCCACTGTGTAGACCGGGGCGTCGCTACGCCGGCGGTCGGCAGCGGACTTCTGGTGAGCCCCGGCACGCCGGATGTGCCGATGAGCTACAGACCAGGTGCCCTCGGTGCGCCGGAACCAGTCGTCCACCGCCGGAGCCCCGGTCTCGGGCTGGCTCTGCCAGGGTGCCAAGACCGGCTGGTACCCTAGGTCGCACTGGAAAGGGGTCAAGGAAGTGGAGGAGTGGCGGAGCGAATTCTGGGCATACTCTGCCCAGGGCAAAAACTCCGACCACTCCCCCGGCCGGTCCTGGCAATAGGACCGCAGGAACCTCCCCAGGTCTTGGTTCACACGCTCCACCTGCCCATTAGCTTCGGGGTGGAACCCGGAGGTGAGGCTGACCGAGACCCCCAATCGGCCCATAAAGGCCTTCCAGACCCGAGACGTGAACTGAGGGCCCCGGTCAGATACAATGTCCTCCGGCACCCCGTAGTGCGGGAAGACATGGGTGAATAAAGCCTCCGCGGTCTGCATGGCCGTCGGGAGACCGGGGAGAGGAAGGAACCGGCAGGCCTTTGAAAACCGGTCCACAACAACCAGGATCGTGGTGTTGCCTAGTGATTTGCTGTCTAGGCCCGTAATGGACCTAGGCTGAGACAATGGCACCAGCGGAATGCGCAGTTTCCGTGCGTAACCGCTGTCCATAAAATTCCCAGCTGCGCCTGAGTCTACGAGCGCCTTACACTGAGAGTTAGCAGGAAAATCAGGAAAGGCCACCAAAAGTGTCATGTGCTTCACAGAGAGCCCTGACAGTGTGTGTGGTCTACTCACCTGACTCAGTGTAGGGGTGTCAGGCCTCCTCCGCTCGACCCTCTCTCGCTGGAAACAGTGGGAGGCAGAGTGTCCCTTCCTCCCACAAAAGGAACACTCCCTAGGCCGCACCGTCTCCCTTCGTGCGGCGCCTCCCACTTCCATGGGTTCAGGTCCGGCGACGGGGTGTACCGGAGGGGGATGATCATTCCCGGTGCGTCCGCGGGTGGCTAGCAGATTGTCCAGCCGGATCGCCATGTCGACGAGCTGGTCGAATGTCAACATGGCGTCCCGGCATGCCAGCTCCCTACGGACGTCAGACCGTAAGTGGCACCGGAAATGATCAATAAGTGCCCTGTCGTTCCAGCCCGACCCCGCCGCCAGGGTCCTGAACTCCAGGGCGAAGGCCTGTACGCTCCTTGTTCCCTGCCTCAGGTGCACGAGACGCTCGCCGACCTCTCTGCCGTCGGGCGGGTGATCGAACACGGCCCGGAAGAGGCCGACGAACGCCCCGTAATGGGCCAACTCCGGCCCGTTAGTGGACCAAACGGAGTTGGCCCAGTCCAAAGCCTTGCCCCTCAGGCAGGAGACAAGGGCCGAGACCCTCTCCCTATCCCCCGGGTGAGGGCTAAGGGAGGCAAAGTAGAGCTCCAGTTGGAGCAGGAACCCAGAGCACTGGGCAGCGTCCCCGCAGAATCCCTGGGGAAGGCTCAGCTGTATGGTCCTCCTCGGCGACGGTGGAGACGATGGCAGGGGCACTCCAGCCGGGTCTTTGTCGGGGGTTGCTGCTCAGGTGGCAGCCTCGCCTCCAACCGCCGCATAGCGTGGACCATCTCCGTCACGGCCTTCCCCAGGGACGCGATCATGTTCCCATGTTGGAGAACCAGGTCGCTTCCCGCTGACTCCATTTGCTTAGGTGTGGTATTCTGTAGCAGTGTGTCTAGAGGTGTGTTGAAAAAGGAGTCGAATGCAGGGATGCAGGGAAAGTAATTGTATTGCGTTCTTCAGAAAACAAGGCACGCAAAACTCAAATAACACACAAGCGCAAAACCCACAGCACAAGGCAAATACAGAACACTGAACATAGAACAATACCACACAAAGAGGCCCAGAAACAAGGGAACTAATATAGGCAACCTAATGAGGGAATGGACACCAGGTGTGTGCAATAACAAGACAGGACAGTGCCGTGGGAGGAGGAGCGGCGTGGCTAGAAGGCCGGCGATGACGCGCACCGAACACCACGTCGGGAGGGGTGGCGCGCGTCCTCCATGCGCGTCCTCGTTACAGTTATATTATTTATACAATTATTATATTGTTTGATATACTTCGTAGCCTGAAGTTGAAGGTGGTGTTCAAGCATATTTCTCATCGAAAAAAAGGGAGAGATGGGGAGAGCGGTAATATAATCCTTCTGACAAATTACAGCATGGGAAATTAACAAAAGCTGAAAATAAATACGGGTGCAAAACATACATTTTTAGGATCAAAAAGGGGCTTAGGTGCTGGTCATGGTCAGGGGCGTGTCAAGTGGACATAGCTAGGTGCACAGCGATAGGCAAAGTTGGCCCCCTCACCCCACCAGATGTAATAACTTAAAAATAATTTAAAATGTCCTTAAATTCTCCAAAGATATGTTTGTTATTTTAAAACAAATTTCCTGAAATTCAAAAAAACATCCCATGAAGCTGAGAACAATGGCACTGCAAACACGGTTGTGCTCATAAGTTTGCGTACCCAGGCAGAAATTGTAAAATGTTGACACTGATCTTGAAAATATAACTGATTATTCAATAAAACTGTCTTTTATTTAAGGATAATTATCATATGAAGCCATTTATTATCACATAGTTGTTTGGCTCTTTTTTAAATCATAATGATAACAGAAATAACCCAAATTGCCCTGATCAAAGGTTTATATATCCTTGAGTATTTGACCTTGTTACAGACACACAAGGTGACACACAAAGGTGAAAATGGCAATTAAAGGGGAATTTCCCACACATTTGGCTTTTTAAATTCCAATTAGTGTCTGTGTATAAATAGAATTTGTTAGCTCTCATGTGGAACAGAAAAGAACTGTCAAAAGACCTGCGTAACAAGCAAATGGAAAAGGATAGAAGAAGATTTCCAAATACTTGCAAATGCCAGTCAGTACTGTTCAATCACTTATTAAGAAGTGGAAAATTCAGGGATCTCTTGATACCAAGCCAAGGTCAGTTAGACCAAGAAAGATTTCAGCCAAAACTGCCAGAAGATTTGTTCGGGATACAAAGAAATACCCACAGGTAACCTCAGGAGAAATACAGGCTATTCTGGTAAAATATTGTGTGGTTGTTTCAAGGAGCACAACATGATGATACTTAAACAAAAATTACCTGCATAGTGGATCTGCCAGAAAGAAGCCTTTACTGTGCCAATGGCACAAAAAGCCTGGTTACAATATGCCTGACAATCGTCACAACCATAATCGCTATGTTTGGAGAGGGGTCAACAAGGCCTATAGTGAACAGAATACCATCGCCACTGTGAAGCATGTTAGTGGCTCTCTAATATTTTGGGGCACTAACTCATAAAAACGTCTTTGTAAACACTGTGAAAGGCATTGCCTGCACTTAATTCACAAATACGTCAAAAGCCATAACAAAATAAGCTCTAAATAAACAGCAATAAATAAATCCACTATTTAGCCAATGTCTGCCTGCCTCCTGCTAAATCTATGACTGCTTAGGTCCATCAAGCTAATAGCAAGCTTTTGTGAAATGTTGCTATCATCAGTTCCATGTGATATATCAGGCAACAATTGTAAAGTAATATTATGTAGAGCCAGTTGCGAATTCAATTTTAAAATAATGTTATGTACAGCCAGTTGCGAATTCATTGTTCCACTGTGCTGGCTGTATTAAAACTGGTAAGAAATTACCAAGTCATGAGTGAAGACATAACATACATAACATATAGTGCTAATATACAGCCAGATGGCAGATTCAATGAAAGAAACAACAAAGTGTCTCAGTAAAATGTGGGGCCACCACCATTCTTCCAAATTATGTTCACTAATTTTGTGTTTGAAAGATGGTAATGAAGAGCACTGTCTAACATGCCTGTCCAAAATCCCCCATAGGTATTCACTTGAGTGAAGATCTTGTGAATGCAAAGGCCATAGAATATGATTCATATCATTTTCTTACTCATCAAACCATTCAGTGACCCCTCATGCACTGTGGATGGGGGCATTGTCAGCCTGGAAGAGACCCAATAATGAATCCTTTTTCAAAGTCGATTAGATCCTTTCCTCTTGCCATGTTGATCCAAAATAAATATCAACTGGGCATGCTCAGCATTTTTACATATGCCACTGAGCATGATATTAATTGATGTTAATTGCTAAATTGGGTCGTGCAGCACACCTATTTGGAAGCATCTGCATTTGTTATGTTCCGCAACTTGATTATTCTTTTTTATTCCTTTAAATTGTTTAAACATTTGCATATATATAAGTATGTATGGGAGGGGTCTAAATCTCTAATTCCAGAAACATAGTCTGAAATTATGTCAAATATTTTGCCAAACACTGCAGTCTAATTAACATTGTTTAATCCTGCATGCACTTTGAGATGGTCTAAATGACCTGCTTAGTGACCCAAATATGTATGTGTTAATTTTTTGAGAATAGCCTGAAATGGGCTTTACAATTTGACTAAAACATTTTTTAAAACATTGAGTCCTTTCTAGTTTCAATCGCACCTCTCATGAAGCTCTATGGCGCACCCCTGGCTAGGTACGCTTCACACTTGATTAGAAACCCCTGCTTTACATGATGCTGTATGGAAGTGTGGCAGCAGCGTACCATTGGTCCAGTAACCAAAATATTTCTGGATTACCTGGCAAGGTAAAAAATATTTCAGTCGTTCAGCCCTTGAAAAAGGCGATTTAACCTAATTTAAGGTCACTGCTATTATAGATTATCCCTGTGCGGTGACAAAACTCTTGTCCCAGGCAGGTCTATTTGTGACATAGTATGCCAATGAACATAGTTCTTAGATATAATGTAAAAAAATATCTGGGACATGGCAACTAAATATATGCTTTCCAGCAGGGCTGCTCAAACCTGTATGTTTTCTCTCTCTCTAAAAACCCTGATTTTGC
Source organism: Esox lucius (assembly GCF_011004845.1). NCBI lineage: Eukaryota > Metazoa > Chordata > Actinopteri > Esociformes > Esocidae > Esox > Esox lucius. The sequence goes on from NC_047576.1 coordinate 38,240,809, forward strand.
ACACCTGATTCTAATAAAGAGTTGGATAAAAAGTTAAGTCAGGCTTGTCACAACTGGGGTTAAAGAGAAAATCTACTGGATGGTATATCTCCAGGACCAAGATTGAGCAGACCTGCTTTACAGGATTTTGTAGATTAGTCATAGATTAGCCATGTCATCACTGACCTTCGTGCCTAGAGAGTCCTTGAAATCTGACTGGATTTGTTTTGTTTCTTCTTATAGGTGCACTTCTGATGGAATCTCAAAAGGGGCCTGGTTGAACCGTTCCAGCATAATCTTTGCAGGGAATGACAAGTGGTCCGTGGACCCCCGTGTGTCCATCATATCAACTGGTGAGGAGTACAGTTTGCAGATACAGAAAGTGGATGTTACCGATGACGGCATGTACACCTGTTCTGTTCAGAGTGAGCACAATCCAAAGCCAAAGCACCTGCATCTAGTTGTAAAAGGTATCTGTCAACTTCTTTAAATATTAAGTGTGGTTTATGCTGCAAAAAAAAGCGTTTTCACTCAATAATTAGTATATGTTAATTGGTGATCTCTACGCAATCACCCCAAATATGTTCTGAAATCTGTAGAAACTTTGTTTTACGAATAAAATGGGGGATTGCTGACAGACATTTTAGCTATACTTTTATGGTAAGGCTCTCTTAGATATAAAGTCCCTGTCTACAGTGATTTTAAATTATTATAAAAAAGGTTATCAAGGTATACCACGGTATATCTAGCATATGTCATCTTGACTAATCTTTGGAGATGACAGCAAATTTTCTGGTTGTCCCATAAATGTTGTTAGATTTTATCCTCTTGTGATCCATGAAAAAATTATTAAACCGGAACTTTCTTTACTAGCATGATTCCAAGATGTTGATCTTCCATATCAACGTCTTGTTCTCCAAATGTCTTTGTCTTTAACAGCATATTTATAGTTGACCAGACCTTCCACTATTAGGCTATTCCAATCACATTAGTGTATTCTATATCCTAACTTTAAATGGCCTGGTGTAATGTCCCTTCTTGAGTTTTTAGCTCCACACACATACTTGTCGATCCCTGCTATTTGTTATTTGGTATCTGAAACAGCACTGTATAGTGAAGCACCATTGTGTTTTGTGTTCTTTGTTTAGAGTTAGTCAGCGCTAACTCATGCCCATAATTTCTCACATTGCATATTAAACCTTGAAACATATGTTGCTACTTAGGGAAGGCTATTTCAAATAACTATAGGCACTTTGAAATATCTTGGCAATAATATTTGCAGCAGAGCGAGGTGAAAAGTCACGATGCACAGGGAAACGTAATTGTCATTGCTTTGCGGTTGCGTTTTGCGAAGGGATGTAATCCAGGCTACGTACAACCCGTGCTAGCCTTGCATAGGGTAGTGCTGGTGGCTACTATCAGCTGGTTGACTTTAGTTGGTTAGTTTGCATTTAGCAAATCAGAAAAGTATACGTAAAAATAGTAAAACGATGGATGATGGTGAAAAATTTGTACTGAATAAGACGGAGAATGAAAATACATTTTACTTAGGACAGGATGAAAACAAGGTCTGCACAGTTACGCCATTTTATGTATTCTTTTGTATTATTTTTAGTTCCTGTCCGTTTGGTGTCATTTAATTAAATGTCCTCTGTTCTCCCTGTGCTTGTGTCCTGCCTCCATCCAATATCGTGACACTTGACAACTTGAGGTACAAGTTGATATAATTGGTTCAGGTCATTAAGGGCGAGAATTTTCTTTTTCTTCTACCAAATGTCACGGAGTGAAATACCCATTTGCCAGACGACACTTTTACATGACAGTATGAAGAGAGGATCTACAGCAGCTTTAAGTTCATACCCTGTTGATCATTTGGTTGATCATTTGAGGTAAGGGTTGTTCATTTGTTTATGTCAATGTTTCATCAATATAGTCCCTTGAAAGATTTAATTATTTTTGATAAAAAATAGTTTAATGTAGAATAAATTGCTGCACCGTAGCTGAGGTTAGATATCTTGACTGAAGCAATTAGCTTGCTTCTGTACCTGCTGTGCTCTCTACCACTGTGTCTGAATGAATTTCTTTATTTATGTCTAGTTGGCCAAATAAACAAGCTATTTTGTGTGTGATGGGACAGATTTGTGTGGCTACTTATTTACATGGGATTCACTACTCTTCAACGATATTGGGAAACCAAGTCCCTTCAGTTCAGGTGGGCTAGGTAATTCATGTCGCAAGATTGTTACAAGGCTCTGTTGGCAGCACAGCATGTTGTAGGGCAACCAGCATCTTCTTACAAAGCTTTGTTACCTGATAGACCACCTCAAACACCTTTAGAGCGTATACAGCTGTTTCAACCTAAACAGGATAATATTGTAAAATCGAAAGGTCGTTCAGGTTTTAAACAATACATGAAAGGCAAGGCTGCTTTCTTGGGGTGTTAATCTGTGGGTGATAGCTACGTCCACAGTACCTTAGGTTTCAATGTTTACACTGGTATTTGTAATTTTTGGCAAATTGCTTTAATATATTCAATTCAAGTGTTTCTATATATAACCTCATGATCACCATGGTGTGTATTTTGCAATGTAATTCATTAATTCTGTACATAATACAACTAATCCTTTTGATTGCATTATTTAGTCAAATAAACAGTATTTTATGAGGGCATGAAATTTATATTGCGGTGAATTTGTCTTTTACTTGTGTATTTAATCTCAATGTATTCTTTGCAGTTGCTCATCATGGGTATGGACTGATGGTAGTAACATGTCAAACTAAGAAATCAAATCCTTTAATTTCCGTAATTAGCAGTTAAGCTGTATCTTTTGAATCATTCGAGCTACAGACACGAAACCGACGTTGTGTCACTTGTTTAGGCTATCCCCAGTTCATATATTGACACATTTATTGATTGTATGTACGCTAATTAGCGTGATTAGCATTCATTCTTTATTAGACTGTATCTTTTGAACAGTTTGAGCTGCAGACACAAAGACAACTTTCATTCACTAGTTTAGCTATCCCCACTTCAAATTATGAAGCATTTATCGATTTTACTTATGCTATTTAGCGTTAATTAACTATTTTACTAAATCTTTACAGACATGAAATCAACTTTGGTTTACCAGTTTAGCTATCCCCTGTTCATATAATAACACGTTAATTTACTTTACGTATGCAATTTGCGTAATTAGCATTCATTATCTATTAAGCTGTTTCTGTTGAAGCGTTCATGCTACCGACATGAAACCAACTTTATTTCACATGTTTAGGCTATCCCTACTGCAAATTAAGCAGCGATGGGAAGTAACGAAGTACAAATACTTCGTTACTGTACTTAAGTAGAATTTTCAGGTATTTTTACTTTACTTTACTACTTATTTTTGTGCTGACTTTTTACTTTTACTCCTTACATTTTTAACACAAATATCAGTACTTTCTACTCATTACATTTTACAAAAGTGGCTCGCTACTTTAGTTTCAAATAATTTCACTGGAGTTACCGTTATTATTTTTCGCGTCATCAATACCAAATTCAATCTACTTGGATGGGAATATACGTTGCATTTGACGCACCACTACATGACGACTCTGCAGATTCGGCGGCATTCATTCGTAGCAAATCATTGCGGCTTGATGGGTAACGTTAGCATAGTATTATGGACGGCGACATTGAAAATGAACAAAACGGAGATCCCAGAGATTCGGCAGACAAGCAGCAAGACATTCCCAATCATCCTTGGCCTTATCTGAGACAGATGTTTGACATAGTAGGCATGAAAAATGACTCCTGGCGAATGTGCTGCAAATTGTGCCAACCGAAACACCATGAACTGCTGGCTTTCAAGAATTCACCATCGAATTTGAAAAAGCACATAGAGGTAAATGCAGCTGGAGACCTACCTAGGGTGCCCAGGTGATACAACGGATGTACTGAAGTCTTTCCCGGCAGTATGCCTCCTGTCATTGAGGCTTAACATGGTGAGCTCCTGCTCTCCATGGGAAAGCCTTTTTGCTCAAGACTTTTCACCAGTGTGACTTTCTGATTTTATAAAGAAAAGTGTAACATATTTGTTTGTAAATATACTGTATCTAAAACCAAAAAATGTTTCACTCACTCACTGTCCTACACACAATTATGTTATGATACGGTAAGCATTACAGATGGTGTGTATATCTGTTCTGTACATAATTACGTTATGACACGTTACACTATACAGAAGGTCTGTATACCCTAGTTGCTCCCAAGTTCTTTAAGGGATTCAGGACAAATCCATGCACATCTACAGATTTGAAGGCATACATCACGTGCCATTTTTCTTTTGCTGGATGTCTATTTGCATATCAATAAAACATTTTTATAGAATGCACATTGAATTTGTAATTTCTCCAACTTGTATAGCACTTCAACTGTAAAAATTGTGAGCCTGACATATTACATTTATTATTATTAGCACTCCATGTTCAAAGATTTACTAGCTGTCAGTTTATTTCTAATACACTGCTGCCATCCGTTAGTTGTACTCTAAAAGTATGCAGAACTTACATGATTCCTTTCAATTTTAAGGGGAAGATTAAAAAAGGAACAGCATCTGTGACTTATCACAGAATCACAGTTGAATTCATATCTTGCTACTCAGTCAGAATCTTATTAACCTGGAGTCCCAGTCTCTGTCACAATAATCAAATATGTGATGTTTTAGGCCTATTGGCAGACATTCATTTAAAATGTAGACAATGGCATATAAAGAGCCTTTTCTCCATGTCTACTTAAGTTTCTCAGCTTGCACTCTAGTAACATTTGTGGTCCAGGTAGCTTTGCATAAAAAATGGTGGTCATTCGCAAGGCTACTTTTACTTTTATACTTTAAGTACATTTCCAAGCCTGTACTTTGTTACTTTTACTGGAGTAAATAAGTTAAATCAGTACTTCTACTTTTACCAGAGTATTTGTTAACACAAGTACATGTACTTCTACTTAAGTACAAGAAGTGAGTACTTTTGCCATCTCTGAAATTAAGAAACGGTTATCGATTTTACATATGCTAATTAGCGTAATTCGTTTTTATTAACTACTAGGTTGTATATTTTGAACCGTTTGAGCTACAGACATGAAACCAACTTTGTTTCACACATTTAGGCTATCCCCACTGCAACCTATGAAACAGTAATTTATTTGACAAATGCTAATTAGTGTAATTAGGCGTTCCCAGGCCAGCCGGGAGACATAGTCCCTCCAGCGTGTCCTAAGTCTTCCCCGGGGTCTCCTCCCGGTGGGACGGGACCGGAACACCTTCCCAGGAAGGTGTTCCGGAGGCATCCGAAACAGATGCCCAAGCCACCTCAGCTGACCCCTCTCGATGTGGAGGAGCAGCGGCTCTACTCTGAGCTCCTCCCGGGTGACCGAGCTTCTCACCCTATCTCTAAGGGATCGCCCAGCCACCCTGCGGAGAAAGCTAATTTCGGCCGCATGTATCCGGGATGTTGTCCTTTCGGTCATGACCCAAAGCTCATGACCATAGGTGAGAGTAGGAACGTAGATTGACTGGTAAATCGAGAGTTTCGCCTTGTGGCTCAGCTCTTTCTTCACCACGACAGACCGATACATCAACCGCATTACTGCAGAAGCTGCACCGATCCGTCTGTCAATCTCCCGTTCCATCCTTCCCTCACTCGTGAACAAGACCCCTAGATACTTAAACTCCTCCACTTGAGGCAGGCACTCTCCACCAACCTGAAGTGGGCAAGCCACCCTTTTCCGACTGAGGACCATGGCCTCGGATTTGGAGGTACTGATTCTCATCCCCACCGCTTCACACTCGGCTCCAAACCGTCCCAGCGCATGCTGAAGGTCCTGGTTTGAAGGGGCCAACACGACAACATCATCCGCAAAGAGCAAAGACGAAATTGTGTGGTCCCCAAACCTGACACCCTCCGGCCCCTGGCTGCGCCTAGAAATTCTGTCCATGAAAATTATGAACAGAACCGGCGACAAAGGGTAGCCTTGCCGGAGTCCAACATGCACTGGGAATAAGTCTGACTTACTGCCGGCAATGCGGACCAAGCTCCTGCTTCGGTCGTACAGGGACCTGACAGCCATTAGCAAAGGACCCAGGACCCCATATTCCCGAAGCACCCTCCACAGGATGCCGCGAGGGACACAGTCGAATGCCTTCTCCAAATCCACAAAACACATGTGGATTGGTTGGGCAAACTCCCATGAACCCTCCAGCACCCCGTAGAGTGTTGAGTTGGTCCTGTGTTCCACGGCCCGGACGAAAACCACACAGTAGAACCTCGGATTCAGGAGGAACAATCGGCCGTATTCTCCTTTCCAGAACCCTGGCATAGACTTTCCCGGGGAGGCTGAGAAGTGTGATCCCCCTGTAGTTGGAACACACCCTCCGGTCCCCCTTCTTAAAAAGAGGGACCACCACCCCAGTCTGCCATCCCAATGGCACTGTCCCCGACCGCCACGCGATGTTGCACAGGCGTGTCAACCAAGACAGCCCCACAACATCCAGAGACTTGAGGTACTCAGGGCGGATCTCATCCACCCCCGGTGCCTTGCCACTGAGGAGTTTCTTGACCACCTCTGTGACTTCAGCCTGGGTGATGGACGAGACCACCTCTGAGCCCTCATCCTCTGCTTCCTCAATGGAAGACGTGACTGCGGGATTGAGGAGATCCTCGAAGTACTCCTTCCACCACCCGACGACATCCCCAGTTGAGGTCAACAGCTGCCCACCTCTACTGTAAACAGCCTTGGTAGGGCACTGTTTCCCTCTCCTGAGGCGCCGGACGGTTTGCCAGAATCTCTTCGAGGCCAGCCGATAGTCCTTCTCCATGGCCTCACCGAACTCCTCCCAGGCCCGAGTTTTTGCCTCCACAACCACTCGGGCTGCAGTCCGCTTGGCCTGTCGGTACCAGTCAGCCGCCTCAGGAGTCCCACAAGCCAACCAGGCCTGATAGGACTCCTTCTTCAGCTTGACGGCATCCCTTACTTCCTGTGTCCACCACCGGGTTCGGGATTGCCGCCTCGACAGGCACCGGAGACCTTACGGCCACATATCCGAGTGGCCGCTTCGACAATGGCGGTGGAGAACATGGTCCACTCGGACTCAATATCTCCAGCCTCCCTCGGGATCCAGTCGAAGCTCTGCCGGAGGTGGGAGTTAAAGATCTCTCTTACAGGAGACTCGGCCAGACGTTCCCAGCAGACCCTTACAGTACGCTTGGGCCTGCCGAGTCTGTCCAGCTTCCTCCCCTGCCATCCGATCCAACTCACCACCAGGTGTTGATCAGTTGACAGCTCCGCCCCTCTCTTCATCCGAGTGTCCAAGACATACGGCCGCAGCTCAGATGAAACGACAACAAAGTCGATCATCGACCTGCGGCCTAGGGTGTCCAGGTGCCACGTGCACTGATGGACACCCTTATGCTTGAACATGGTGTTCGTTATGGACAAACTGTGACTAGCACAGAAGTCCAATAACTGAACACCGCTCGGGTTCAGATCAGGGGGGCCGTTCCTCCCAATCAAGCCCCTCCAGGTGTCACTGTCGTTGCCCACGTGGGCGTTGAAGTCCCCCAGTAGAACGATGGAGTCCCCAGTCGGAGCACTTTCCAGCACCCCTCCCAGAGACTCCAAGAAGGTCGGGTACTCTGCACTGCCGTTCGGCCCGTAGGCACAAACAACAGTGAGAGACCTATCCACGACCCGTAGGCGCAGGGAAACGACCCTCTCGTTCACCGGGGTAAACTCCACTACATGGCGGCAGAGCTGCGGAGCTATAAGCAAACCCACACCAGCCCGCCGCCTCTCACCATGGGCAACTCCAGAGTGGTGAATAGTCCATCCTCTCTCAAGGAGTGTGGTTCCAGAGCCCAAGCCGTGCGTAGAGGTGATCCCGACTACCTCTAGTCGGAACCTCTCAACCTCATGCACGATCTCAGGCTCCTTCCCCGCCAGCGAGGTAACATTCCACGTCCCTAGAGCTAGTTTCCGTGTCCAGGGATCTGGTTGTCTAGGCCCCCGCCTTCGATTGCCGCCCGATCCTCTCTGCACCGACCCCTTATGGTCCCTCCTGTGGGTGATGAGCCCACGGGAAGGCGGCCCCACGTCGCTCGTACCTCCAAATCCGAGGCCATGGTCCTCAGTCGGAAAAGGGTGGCTTGCCCACTTCAGGTTGGTGGAGAGTGCTTGCCTCAAGTTGAGGAGTTTAAGTATCTAGGGATCTTGTTCACGAGTGAGGGAAGGATGGAACGGGAGATTGACAGACGGATCGGTGCAGCTTCTGCAGTAATGCGGTCGATGTATCGGTCTGTCGTGGTGAAGAAAGAGCTGAGCCTCAAGGCGAAGCTCTCGATTTACCGGTCAATCTACGTTCCTACTCTCACCTATGGTCATGAGGTTTGGGTCATGACCGAAAAGACAAGATCCCGGATACAGGCGGCCGAAATGAGCTTTCTCCGCAGGGTGGCCGGGCGATCCCTTAGAGATAGGGTGAGAAGCTCGGTCACCCGGGAGGAGCTTGGAGTAGAGCCGCTGCTCCTCCACATCGAGAGGGGTCAGCTGAGGTGGCTTGGGCATCTGTTTCGGATGCCTCCGGAACACCTTCCTGGGAAGGTGTTCCAGTCCCGTCCCACTGGGAGGAGACCCCGGGGAAGACCTAGGACACGCTGGAGGGACTGTGTCTCCCGGCTGGCCTGGGAACGCCTCGGTGTCCCCCCGGAAGAGCTGGAGGAAGTGCCTGGGGAGAGGGAAGTCTGGGCATCTCTGCTTAGACTGCTGCCCCCGCGACCCGGCCCCGGATGAAGCGGAAGAAGATGAATGAATGAATGAATTAGAGATTCGTCAGTAATAACTAGACCTCTGGTTTTTGCATTTTACCTTCAAAATAAGTCTGCGGTGAAACGTTATATACATTTGGCAGCAACAACAAGACTTATGATTTTCATATATTGCCTTCAAAATAAATGTCTGCGGTGCGTCTGTATTTTGTATTGTGTAGGGTAGATTTTCAAAGGAAAAACTGGGGGGGAAATTTTATACGAACAAAATTAATATTTCAATAATACATAATTTACATACGTTTAAAAATATAAGGTGGAGCACACTGAGAAATGGTTAAAGCATAAGTTAATGTTGAGAACATTATCTAATATAAAACTTGTTGTTAATTTGCATGTGCTCATTGGCTTTGGGGAGGGATTGTGTAATAAATCCAACCACACTATTTTCCATCCCCCCGCTGTAATGTACAAGGGATACTTTTTGCGGAAAAACACTTCAGTCCCGCAGTGATTGTATTGTACGAAATACTCAGGAGAGTTTTTTAAATTACAAACAATGTGAAGTCATGGGGCACTTTGTACTACATCCAGCAAAACTACATTTTCTACTCCCTCTTTAACCCCCAATGCAACACACCATACTGTACATGGAATTCATATTGCCTCATTAGTTAGTTGCTAGTGGCGTTTATTAGGAGTCTGTGTGATTCATGAACAGTTTTAAATAATAGTTAACTGAGAGCATAACAAAGAAATTGATATAATTAAAAAGAAAACACTCACTCAACCTACTATCCCAGCTACAGTTAGTGCCAAGCTACCAATAAACTCAATAGTGAAGTTTATGGCAATGTATCTGCAGCCATGCCAAATAAATGTCAGGGTGTAAATTGTTATATTAAAATAGGCAACAAGTGCTGGACATTAAAAGTATATTTTACATTGTAATTGATGTAAGTGTTCTATTTTTGAGAGTTGTTCAAGTTAATTGTATTTAAATAACATTTGTTTTAGCAAAAAGCAGGGCCAATAGTCTTAACAGCACTGTAGTCAGCACTGAAAAAAAGGTAGATAATCATGAACATTATAACAAACCCTTATAGCTAATAAAAGTTTGCCTTTTATACATGGTGTCGTTTTCCAGCCTTGGTAGCTAATCTATGATCAATAGCTAAATTAATCCACAGTTTTCATTTGTACAAGGACTTGCTACTATAGACAAATATTTAGTGGGATGCAACGTTGTAATGATTATTTAATTTAAAAAACAATCTAGCAGGGTCAATAAAAAAGACACTAACATTACGAATAAATGCTAACAATGTTAGCTAGCTCGTAACATTAGATAATAGAAATATGGTTAACTAACCTCAGTTTAAGATAACGTTAGTCCATCTAAAATCATTCTGGTGACATGAACATTATAACAAATGGTTTAGCTATTAATAACTTGCCTTGTTAAATGGGGTTATGTTTTCCAGTCTCAGTAGCTAAATGAATCCACTGTTTTCATTTGTACAATGAATTGCTAATATAAGCAGATATTTAGTGGAATGCAACATTGCCATGATTATTTCATCCAAAACAATTGGTAGAAGATCCTCAGTCTAAGCTTGCATTAGTTCATCTTTAATCATTCTGGTGACATGAACATTATAACCAGTGCTTTAGCTATTAATAATTTGCTAATTTAAGGGTTTTATGTGTTCAAACCTCAGTAGATAATCCATGCTCAGTAGTTATGTAATTTCTCTTTTCATTTGTTTCTACAATTCCACTTCTAACTGAGAGAGGGTTACATTTATCAGTGCACCTTTAAATTGTAGCCATGACAGTTCTGAGTTTTAATTTAGCAACATCACATGAGTAGGCTACACCATGCCCTACCAAAGTGAACATATTTTTATAGTAAGAGTAGGGAGGATATTTTTACAAATAAATGAAAATCTGGAAAGTCTTTTGATCATCAAAATTAAACAATTCTAAGATTGTTTGCTCAATCATTGATGTTAATACACATACTTAAGTAAACACAACTTTGAAAATCATAATGATTCTCTTCTAACCCCATCATTATCTTATAACAAGCAAAAGGTGAATTCATTAATAAGCTCTGGCTGGGGAAGACAGAAACTTCCATTCAGTTAAATTTACCATAGAATTAGACTGCATTTATTACATTCTGAAAAATTCAAACTACCCCCTAATTTTTTTGTTTGGTGCTTATGGTGTTGTACTGCTCTGATAGTGTCAGACTTCTGAAGTATCCATATTTATCTGATGCAGAACATTTTATTAAAATAGCAGTTGAGATACATGTCCTGAAAACTATTGCAACATGCAGGAAAAATTCGGGTTGGCCAGACAGTGGCGGCATAATAGCCATAACACTATCTGTTGTTCTTTGTCACTCCATGAGATTACATTTGGTATACATGGTCAGGGTTGTGATTTTACTTTATATACACTCACCTAAAGGATTATTAGGAACACCATACTAATACTGTGTTTGACCCCTTTCGCCTTCAGAACTGCCTTAATTCTACATGGCATTGATTCAACAAGGTGCTGAAAGCATTCTTTAGAAATGTTGGCCCATATTGATAGGATAGCGTCTTGCAGTTGATGGAGATTTGTGGGATGCACATCCAGGGCACGAAGCTCCCGTTCCACCACATCCCAAAGATGCTCTATTGGGTTGAGATCTGGTGACTGTGGGGGCCATTTCAGTACAGTGAACTCATTGTCATGTTCAAGAAACCAATTTGAAATGATTTGAGCTTTGTGACATGGTGAATTATCCTGCTGGAAGTAGCCATCAGAGGATGGGTACAAGGTGGTCATAAAGGGATGGACATGGTCAGAAACAATGCTCAGGTAGGCCGTGGCATTTAAACGATGCCCAATTGGCACTAAGGGGCCTAAAGTGTGCCAAGAAAACATCCCCCACACCATTACACCACCACCACCAGCCTGCACAGTGGTAACAAAGCATGATGGATCCATGTTCTCATTCTGTTTACGCCAAATTCTGACCATCTGAATGTCTCAACAGAAATCGAGACTCTTCAGACCAGGCAACATTCTTCCAGTCTTCAACTGTCCAATTTTGGTGAGCTCGTGCAAATTGTAGCCTCTTTTTCCTATTTGTAGTGGAGATGAGTGGGACCCGGTGGGGTCTTCTGCTGTTGTAGCCCATCCGCCTCAAGGTTGTGCGTGTTGTGGCTTCACAAATTCTTTGCTGTATACCTCGGTTGTAACGAGTGGTTATTTCAGTCAAAGTTGCTCTTCTATCAGCTTGAATCAGTCGGCCCATTCTCCTCTGACCTCTAGCATCAACAAGGCATTTTCATCCCCACAGGACTGCCGCATACTGGATGTTTTTCCCTTTTCACACCATTCTTTGTAAACCCTAGAAATGGTTGTGCGTGAATTTCCCAGTAACTGAGCAGATTGTGAAATACTCAGTCCAGCCCGTCTAGCACCAACAACCATGCCACGGTCAAAATTGCTTAAATCACCTTTCTTTCCCACTCTGACATTCAGTTTGGAGTTCTGGAGATTATCTTGACCATGGCCACACCCCTAAATGCATTGAAGCAACTGCCATGTGATTGGTTGATGAGATAATTGCATTAATGAGAAATTGAAAAGGTGTTCCTAATAATCCTGGTGAGTGTATGAATGATGTTTCAAGTTGGTCACATGGGGCCACGAAAAAACCATAGATATTGATGGATGTAAGTTTTGCAGTCTGGCTAATTGTAGCTTCAATGCTGAAACCTACTAAATGTTGCTTGCAGCTTAAATGTTTATTACATTTATGGGGATTTTGATATTTGTTGGGTTAAAACTGCTAATTCTCCTTTTGAATACCACATATAAAATTTAGATGTGTGAAGTAATATGACCATACCACAAACATTTTTATATAGGAATGTTATATGGTGGTAAAAAATGAATAATTATCCCAATAACAATTATGGTCTCTAGCTCAAAACGTCTGACGGAAATTTCTTCCGTTACATAAATATTGTTCTTGTGCATTTAAAAAGCCATTTCAATAAATTATTATTAAAGAAGGTTTTTAATTATAAACTAATATAATACATGTACATCTTTAAATTTTATATGGTTGCTAGCTTCATTGACAATATTTTGCAGAGGATGTTTAATGGCATTTAGTGAGGTATATGCGCCCCAAGAGCGTATATGACTGGCAAGAGCTTTTTCAAGTCACTCATCTGAGGATCAGGGGTGAACATTATTTCCGGCACTGACTTGTAGGTGCATGCACTTCCATGTGCATTTTATGTTCCTTATTAGCTAATGATAGGCAAATGCCTATCATGCCTATGTGCAATGAAGGCAAATACAAAGGCATGTTGCCATATTGATATAAAGATATTCAAATAAAAATGTAGGCTGTCACTGATTAAACATGAAACCAAAAATGGTATACTGAGTAGTCAAGATATGTTCAGCTAATTGTCAGCCTCTTATAGGTATGGGCAGCTTAAAGAAATGTACGTTCATCTTTTGATGGTGTAATCATTTGTGCAATTTTCTCATTTATAGCACCAACTATACCCAATGGTCGAGCTATGGGCTTGAAGTCGGCTTTGTTTCTCTGTTGTTGGTGAACATCATGAGGAAACTGAATGATTTATTGCGTGATGTTATATTTTACTGACAGATGACTGAGATACACGTAGTTCGTTTGCACTGCATAGTTGCATTTTTTCTGTGGCCAAGTAGCGTAGAGGGGACACAACCTTGATCTCCAATGTTATTGGGTTGTTTCTGTTTGTGGCTGAACTGACTGCATCTTTGACTAGCTCTACTATGATCATAATACTGTCACGATTAAGGCAATACCTTGTTAAAAGCTCAGTATCAATACATGTTTCTAAAACGTCAACCTGATTACAAGGTGGATTGCCGGCAGCAGCCCTTATAAGCTTGTTTGTGACTTGGTCATAGTGACTTAGATGTCCTCTTGACTACCCCTAACTTTTCACAGATTTAGGATCTGGTTTTAGTGCTAAAACACTGTAAAATACTTTTAGAGCAAAAATGGCCCAATGAGTCCTAAATTTAGGACTGACATGAATTTATTTTTAAGAGTTACCCCTAAATCAGCAACTTAGGAGCTACTTTTAGCATTAAGATGTTTTGTGAATAAAACCCCAGGTATATTAGCCTTTTGCATTGTTTTATTATTTCCAGTAACTGACGTTTTATCTCCAATGTATTCTTCAAAGATAAAACATGTCATATCAGGATGAATACTGTTCGGGTTTACATTTTTTATTCAAAGTGCAATGCATTTCACACATTGAAGCTTAAGAGGCCTAAAGGTTTTCACATGAATTGGATCTTTATATTTCCTATTTGGTCCTGTTTTACTAATAGGGAGATTAAATCTTCTTCCTAGGTTTCAGATGATCTACCTTTTTCATAGGAGTAAAACAAGCTAATGAAGGCTCCTTCAGTGCATCAAAAAAAGTAAGATATTTTTACAATGTTGGTATGCAATTGAACCCTGGTGACTTATGCATTTTTAAGTTCACCCAAAGAAGTTATCTCCCAAAGAAGCATTAGACATTTTTGCTGTGGTATCGAAGTGGGTATGGAGAGTCTTGTAATTAATTTTGTGTGGTATAGAAGTTTAAAATTATGGTATTGTGGCAACCCTAGTGCAGGCTATAAAACGACATACGCCATATGATATTAAATCAGGTAATTAAGCTTTATTTGAAAGTTTGGTAATTAAGCTTTATTTGAAAATGACTTATAGAGACTTATGTAAGGTGTAATAACAGATGACATAAGATGTAATTCGAACTTTATTGTAGCAGCTAATTAAAGTTGATGTTAGCTCTTAATACAAAAACATGAAATCACAACATGGGCCATTAAAATTCATACAACGATATATATAGATAATGATGCAACACTGATCCAGTGTTATTACATTGAAACTACCGTCTCTGTTCCCAGGTAACAACCAAGGGCTGGTTGGGGTGTCAAGAAAGCATTGGGAGGAAACAACAGAGTAACTACTAATGGTAACTAATTGTAATTAGGTAATGATCGTATAATTACATAGTTATTTCTAATGTATTATCTAATTGTTACTGAGCTGGAATGTAAAATCAAACAAAATTGTCATAATCGCTTCAAACTAAAAAGTATTATTATATGCCTTATACCTAGCTGTCATTCTCAGCTGAACCCAACATGGCCTGACAGCCTGGCCCAAATTCTGAGGATTGATTCACCGCAAAAAACCTAAAACACAACATTTAATAACAATACAAACTGCTTCTTCCTCCACTAGCTGCAAATAGGGTATGCTGTTAGAGCAGCCAGAATTCCCAGCAATATCACTTACTGTGGTGAAGGTGCTATATAATTACAGATATTTTCTTATACATTCTTACCTGTTATTTACCTCGTAGAAATTTTCACTTAAAAGTTTCCATGCTTTTTCTTCACAACACACGGAAGTGACCCCTCGGGCAGAGGCCTTGAAAAATGATATTCTTCTGTTATACAGGTGACGTAGGAGAAGCAGAGACTAAAATCAACTGCCTGGCAAGCGGTAATTTTTATTTTAGGTACACTTCAACTGTGAGAGACGGAATCTAAACAAAAATCCAGATAATCACATTGTATGATTGTTAAATAATTAATTTGCATTTTTTTGCATGACGTAAGTATTTGATCACCTACCAACAAGTAAGAAATCCGTATTTCGCAGACCTGTTAGTTTTTCTTTAAGAAGCCCTCCTGTTCTCCACTCATTACTTGTATTAACTGCACCTGTTTGAACTGGTTACCTGTATAAAAGACACCTGTCCACACACGCAATCAAACAGACTCCAACCTCTCCACTATGGCCAAGACCAGAGAGCTGTGTAAGGACATCAGGGATAAAATTGTAGACCTGCACAAGGCTGGGATGGGCTACAGGACAATAGGCAAGCAGCTTGGTGAGAAGGCAACAACTGTTGGCACAATTATTAGAAAATGGAAGAGGTTCAAGATGACGGTCATTCTCCCTCGGTCTGGGGCTCCATGCAAGATCTCACCTCGTGGGGCATCAATGATCATGAGGAAGGTGAGGAATCAGCCCAGAACTACATGGCAGGACCTGGTCAATGACCTGAAGAGAGCTGGGACCACAGTCTCAAAGAAAACCATTAGTAACACACTACGCCGTCATGGATTAAAATCCTGCAGCGCACGCAAGGTCCCCCTGCTCAAGCCAGCGCATGTCCAGAACACCGTCCCAACCGTGAAGCATGGAGGTGGAAACATCATTCTTTGGGGATGCTTTTCTGCAAAGGGGACAGGACGACTGCACCATATTGAGGGGAGGATGGATAGTGCCATGTATCGCGAGATCTTGGCCAACAACCTCCTTCCCTCAGTAAGAGCATTGAAGATGGGTCATGGCTGGGTCTTCCAGCATGTCAACGACCCGAAACACACAGCCAGGGCAACTAAGGAGTGGCTCCGTAAGAAGCATCTCAAGGTCCTGGAGTGGCCAACCAGTCTCCAGACCTGAACCCAATAGAAAATCTTTGGAAGGAGCTGAAAGTCTGTATTGCCCAGCGACAGCCCCGAAACCTGAAGGATCTGGAGAAGGTCTGTATGGAGGAGTGGGCCATAATCCCTGCTGCAGTGATCAAGATCTGCAGGAAACGTATGATCTCTGTAATTGCAAACAAAGGTTTCTGTACCAAATATTAAGTTCTGCTTTTCTGATGTATCAAATACTTATGTCATGCAATAAAATGCAAATTCATTACTTAAAAATCATACAATGTGATTTTCTGGAATTTTTTGTTCTAAATTCCATCAATCACAGTTGAAGAGTACCTATGATAAAAATGACAGACTTCTACATGCTTTGTAAGTGGGAAAACCTGCAAAATCGGCAGTGTATCAAATACTTGTACCCCCCACTGTATCTGTTTATTCTGAAGAAAAGGACAATAATAACAGCTGTGAGGGGAGTATTTAAATTGATAAAAGCTTCAGTACTAGTGTTTTTTGACAAACCGCGTAAGCGGAGCAGGCCTGGAAGAGCGAATGTCTTTTATTGACTGAAATAATTATGTATTGTCAATGGGCTATACCGACACCAGCTCTGAGGCGTAGTGGTTAACGACATAGCCTTTCACCTGGGCGACCCGGGTTTGAATCTTAAGAGGGCAGCCACGATCATATATACATACACTCACCTAAAGTATTATTAGGAACACCATACTAATACTGTGTTTGACCCCCTTTCACCTTCAGAACTGCCTTAATTCTACATGGCATTGATTTAACAAGGTGCTGAATGCATTCTTTAGAAATGTTGGCCCATATTGAGAGGATAGCATCTTGCAGTTGATGGATATTTGTGGGATGCACATCCAGGGCACGAAGCTCCCGTTCCACCACATCCCAAAGATGCTCTATTGGGTTGAGATCTGGTGACTGTGGGGGCCATTTCAGTACAGTGAACTCATTGTCATGTTCAAGAAACCAATTTGAAATGATTCAAGCTTTGTGACATGGTGAATTATCCTGCTGGAAGTAGCCATCAGAGGATGGGTACATGGTGGTCATAAAGGGATGGACATGGTCAGAAACAATGCTCAGGTAGGCTGTGGCATTTAAACAATGCCCAATTGGCACTAAGGGGCCTAAAGTGTGCCAAGAAAACATCCCCCACACCATTACACCACCACCATCAGCCTGCACAAGGCATGATGGATCCATGTTCTCATTCTGTTTACGCCAAATTCCTACTCTGCCATCTGAATGTCTCAACAGAAATCGAGACTCTTCAGACCAGGCAACATTCTTCCAGTCTTCAACTGTCCAATTTTGGTGAGCTCTTGCAAATTGTAGCCTCTTTTTCCTATTTGTAGTGGAGATGAGTGGTACCCGGTGGGGTCTTCTGCTGTTGTAGCCCATCCGCCTCAAGGTTGTGCATGTTGTGGCTTCACAAATGCTTTGCTGCATACCTCAGTTGTAACGAGTGGTTATTGCAGTTAAAGTTGCTCTTCTATCAGCTTGAATCAGTCGGCCCATTCTCCTCTGACCTCTAGCATCAACAAGGCATTTTCGCCCACAGGACTGCCGCATACTGGATGTTTTTCCCTTTTCACACCATTCTTTATAAACCCTAGAAATGGTTGTGTGTGAAAATCCCAGTAACTGAGCAGATTGTGAAATACTCAGACCGGCCCATCTGGCACCAACAACCATGCCACGCTCAAAATAGCTTAAATCACCTTTTTTTCCCATTCTGACATTCAGTTTGGAGTTCAGGAGATTGTCTTGACCAGGACCACACCCCTAAATGCATTGAAGCAACTGCCATGTGATTGGATGATTAGATAATTGCATTAATGAGAATTTGAACAGGTGTTCCTAATAATCCTTTAGGTGAGTGTATATAGTCAGTCATGTAATTAATACTTAAACATTTCTGCCCTCTTCTATTTAGTATTGCATTTGCCTTCATTGCACATCTATGCATTCCAATTCCATTAATATTCTTAATACTATGTTCTGCCCTCTTCTATTTGCACTTCTGGTTAGATGTTAACAGCATTTAATTCTACTGTACTTTTTCAATGACAATAAAGTTTAATCTGTCTAAAAATAGGCTACACAACTCTCAAGCTTCCCACTGGGGTTTTAACCCTAAAAGGCATATATTTAGTTAGGTGGTTATTACAATTCTTAATTTTTATTTAATGTCCTAATCAAGCAATTATTCTTAAATGGCAACAACAGTCAAATAATCACCCTATTGAAATTGACAAGGTCAAAAACAAAAAATAATTTCGTCCTAACCTTATAATCTATAATTCCTGTTTAAACTATACTTTTTGAAGGGTCTCAAAAATCTGCCAACAAAATCACTGTAATCACTGGAAAAATATTATTTTTGAACCACTGTGGTTGTACTTTAAATACTATTTTAAAACCATGTAATGTACTAAATATATTTCAGTGCGTTAAAATTGACATAATTGTTGTATTTGCGTTATATTTGCTAATTTGCTTGTACAAAGATCAAGGAGTTTCCAGACGTGTCAAGAGCTGACTTCTTACGACTTGTTAAAATATTTTTATATTGTGACTTCTCTGTATTGGCCTTTTACTTGTCATCATTACAAATATGTTTATTTTTATGGACACACTGAAACAGGCCTTCTTGTACTGATGGACTGGGTTGTTCACATCACGCATCAGCAAGGGGATCTACACTGCTCAAAAAATTAAAGAAACACTTAATCATCACAGTATAACACAAAGTCAATTAAATTTCAAGGATATTAATCTGGTCAGTTAGGAAGCATAAACGATTGTGAATCAATGTCACCTGTTTTGGTGCAAATGAAAGTGACAACAGGTGCATCTGAGAGGCAAAAGTAAAACATCCCTGAAAAAGGGAATGGTATTGCTCTCTCCTTATCCTTTCTGACTGATTCTTCTCTATTCTTGCATTTTGGTAGTGTCCTTGTCACTGCTAGTAGCATGAGGCAGTACCTGCAGCCCATTCAGGTTGCACAGGTAGTCCAGCTCCTTCAGCCGGACTACCTGTGCCGGACTACCTTTTGCTGAAAGGTTTACTGTCTCCCAGCAAGTATCTCCAGCGTGCTATTGGTGTGCATATTTCTGACCAAACTGTCTGAAACAGACTCCATGAGGGAGGCATGAGGGCCCAACATCCTCTAGTTTGACCTGTGCTCACAGCCCAACACTGTGCAGCTTGAATGGCATTCACCAGAGTACAGAACATTCGGTAGGTCCGCCATTGGCACCCTGTTCTCTTCACAGATAAGAGCAGGTTCACACTGAGCACATGACAGAAGTGAAAGAGTGTGGAGACGCTGCGGTAAAAGTTATGCTGCCTGCAATATCATTCAGCATGACCGGTTTGGCAGTGGGTCAGTGATGGTCTGTGGAGGCAAATCCTTGGAGGGTCACACATACCTCCATGTGTTAGCCAACGGTACACTGACTGCTGTTAGGTACTGGAATGAATTACTCAGACCCATTGTCTGACCTTATGCTGGGTCAGTAGGCCCTTGAAAAAATACAATAATGTTTTTGTATTGAAGGTCTAATCCTAATACATAGAACTATTATTTCTAAGAACACAGGCTATGTTTGTTCGTTTATCATGTCCTACACATGTACAAAATGAAAATTAAACAACACTTAAATTATTCAAAAATAAATCCTTTAGAATTTAGTTTTCACTTTGATCTCATTTTCGTGATGTATAAGGTAAAATAGACATTATCGACCAGTTTGCGACAGTTAGAGGAAATATGCATGAATAGCCGTACATACAGAATCTCACGGAAGTGAGTACACCTCTCACATATGTGTAAATATTTGATTATATCTTTTCATGTGACAACACTGAAGAAATGACACTTTGCTACAATGTAAAGTAGTGAGTGTACATCTTGTATAACAGTGTAAATTTGCTGTCCCCTAAAAATAACACAACACAGCCATTAATGTCTAAAACGCTGGCAACAAAAGTGAGTACACCCCCAAGTGAACATTTCCAAATTGGGCCCAAAGTGCCAATATTATGTGTGGTGTTATGGTACTTTTTAACTAAGGTACATTTGAGAAATGTCTGTCTTTCCATTTGGCTGATATGTAGATCTTTACTTTGATTGTGACAGACGTGTCTGTATAATATCAGAGGATTAACAGGTATTTGGGCCATGTCCTCCTGCCTAGAAGAAGGGTGTCTGTCTTTTGTTCCTCAGGAATGTGGTCCTTGGGGGGAGTAAGGTCAGTTGGCCCCTTTGGGTAAACACTACAGTAAACATTATGGCAGGAAGGATAAGGTGGGGGAAGATAGCATTTGACTTGTGTGATAGAACAAAGGGAATGTGTTTGATTGACATGAGACAGATGGCAGCATCTTACCACACCCCTTTTTCCTATGTGATATATACGGTTGAATGAGCTATATTGAGTTAGACTATTCACTGTTACTTTGTAACCTGCGTACTCTCTCCTAGCAAGTTTATTAAAACCGTTTATTGCGCAATTGATTTCTCCTGTCTTACCTACCATTTCCATAGAACTGTTTTGCACTTTAGAAATTGCCATCACAGTGGCCACCATTATTTTCCAGCACTGCCTTAACCCTCTGGGCATGGAGTTCACCAGAGCTTCACAGGTTGCCACTTGAGTCCTCTTCCACTCCTCCATGACGACATCACAGAGCTGGTGGATGTTAGAGACCTTGCGCTCCTCCACCTTCTGTTTGAGGATGCCCCACAGATGCTCAATAGGGTTTAGGTCTGGAGACATGCTTGGCCTGTCCATCACCTTTATCCTCAGCTTCTTAAGCAAGGCAGGAGGTGTGTTTGGGGTTGTTATGTTGGAATACTGCCCTGCGGCCCAGTCTCTGAAGGGAGGAAATCACGCTCTGCTTCAGTATGTCACAGTATATGTTGGCATTCATGGTTCCCTCAGTGAACTGTAGCTCCCCAGTGCCGGCAGCACTCATGCAGCCCCAGACCATGACACTCCCACCACCATGCTTGACTGTAGGCAAGACATACTTGTCTTTGTACTCCTTACCTGGTTGCCACCACACACGCTTGATACCATCTGAACCAAATAAGTTTATCTTGGTCTCATCAGACCACAGGACATGGTTCCAGTAATCCATGTCCTTAGTCTGCTTGTCTGCAGCAAACTGTTTGTGGGCTTTCTTGTGCATCATCTTTAGAAGAGGCTTCCTTCTGCGACGACAGCCATGCAGACCAATTTGATGCACTGTGCGACGTATGGTCTGAGCACTTGTAGGCTGACCCCCCCCACCCCTTCAATCTCTGCAGCAATGCTGGCAGCACTCATACGTCTATTTCCCAAAGACAACCTCTGGATATGACGCTGAGCACGTGCACTCAACTTCTTTGGCCGACCATGGCAAGGCCTATTCTGAATGGAACCTGTCCTGTTAAACCGCTGTATGGTCTTGGCCACCGTGCTGCAGCTAAGTTTCAGGGTTTTGGCAATCTTCTTATAGCCTATGCCATCTTTATGTAGAGCAACAATTCTTTTTTTCAGATCTTCAGGTCTTTTCCATGAGGTGCCATGTTGAACTTCCAGTGACCATGGCTAATTGGGCCCAATATGGACATTTTCATTTAGGGGTTTTGAATATTCAAACCCGACAGGTCCTCACCCACACTACAACCCAGTGTACTGAACGACGTATACAGCCATCTGCTTATGGTTTGGGATAAACATTTGAAAATTTAAAAACACAATAGCATTTTTGTTTAATGACTTAGAAACATCAAACCACTTTCAAATTGTTCAAAGAAGACACCCACGTGTTGCACAGCCATTGGATTTGACAAAGTTTAGAATTATTAAAAAAAACATTTGACATTTTTTAAAATGCAATAGCTTTTTTGGTTAATGACTTAGAAACCTCAAACAACTTTCAAATTGTTCAGAGAGGATGCCCACAGGTTGCACAGCCTTTGGATTTTCCCCCCAATTTTTTTTTATAGTTACTGACCAAGTAGTTGTGTTTTGACATAAGCCTGTGACATAAACTTGGCAGACCAATCAGAACTCAGCCAATCATGTCTAGCAGGAAAATGCCTGTATTCTCCACTGGTTAAACAAGGCTTTGAGTTTTAAATTCTATTCGTATTTGCACTTCGTATAGTGGTTTGTTATTAAGTCACATGAACGTTTACATCTTCAAGAAGGCATTTCTGAAAATAAAGACATGTCCCAGAACATGTTATTCTTCTTAAAAACATCTCTCCTGAAAAGTGGTGACATGCGACATATGCCCCTGTTCCTGAGTTCTGTCATGTGTCCGCCAGGCCCCTTAATCCTGCACAGAAGCGCTGGTCCAAGTTTGATAGAGCTGTGGGCTATTTTGTGGTTGTGGATGAGCATTATACATAAATCACAATTATCACTGATCACTTTCCACTACTGGGTGTTCACTGTAGGTACAGTGCCCCAACTGGCGTTAGGAGTAGGTAGGATCTGGAGCCACAAAGATGGGATCTGGAGCCTTAAAAATGGCCAGCGCCTTACTAATACAGAAGCTATGTCTCGTAGGCCTGTGGACACACTACCGAAAGCAATGCGAGTGTGTCAGTAGTTAACTCTGTTTACTTAGGTGATCCTACTCAAACCCCCTGCACTGTGGCATGTGAGGGGCAGCCTTACTCCTCCCCATCCCCTTTCAGAGATCCTGTATAGCTTCTGCTGGATGTGGACATTTTGGTACATCCTAACAGGCTCTGATATAAGAATACTAAAAAAAGGCAGCTTCAAACATTAGCACTGTGCTGGGCGGGTTGGAGGGTGTATCCAAGAGACTGTCTGTGGACACTTCATTAATTCTTCTCTACGGCGTAGAAAGCTATATGTAGAATTTGGTCAGCTCTCAGTTATTAATGGACTTTTGTACTGGTGTACACAGTCTTCTCTAATGGGATGGCCTAGTACAGGTTCTCATTCTTACATCTCCTGTACCAGACATTCTCCAACAGCTCTGCGTTAGTCCTGTCTTCACCAATGTCTCATCTGAGCTTCTGTGGGAGAAAGCTAGACAAACATGTGACCAGTCTAAAATTTGTCAAACTCTGCACCAAGACAAAGAGCCCCTATGGAAAGGTAATCTGCAGCTCACCCATTTCGAAGAGTGGCAGCTGATATATTGGAACTTCAAGTGACTGCTAGTGGCAAAAGGTGTGTACTTAAAGTGAAAGACAATATCAAAAGAAATGTATGTGTATGCTTCAGCAAATCAGACCACAAACAGTTGCGCAGTATCGTTTTGATGACCAAGTTTTGATGACTTTGCTACATTGATTTGCTGAAGGTTTACACAGTGACTACGATAAAATTATACATAACAATAGAGACTAGCAGCAATAAATATTATAAATATAATAGTTGTAGTGCCTATAAATTAAAATGTGTTAATGTACATTGAATGCACATAGACAGTGACCAGAGCATATGAAGTGTTCATATGATCAATAGATCAATGTTTCTCCTTATGGCCTAGGGGAAAAACTTTTGTGAGTCTGAAAGTGCATGTCCTGATGTTCCGGTAACATCAGCCAGGCGACAGCAGTGTGAACTGGACATAGCCTGGGTGGCTGTAGTCTTGTATGATGTTCTGTGCTTTCCTAAGGCATTATGTATGGTAGATGCTTTGCACAGAAGGGAGATGGCAACTGATGATGCACTCTGCTGTCTTCACCACTCTCTGGAGGGCCTTGCGGTCAGCAGTGGAGCAGCTGTCATACCAGGCAGTAATGCAGCCTGAGAGAATGCTCTCAATGGACCAGGGGCCTCATGTACCAATCTTGCGTACGTTTCGAACAAAATTCTAGCATGTGGAAATCCTACAATTTGCATTTGCACAAAATTATTGGGATTTATCAAACTGACATACGCAACACATACACATGCTTCCGTTAATAAATCAGACCCATACTACATGAACAAGCTTACGGTCTCCACCCAAAGTACGCCTACATTAACCCATATAAGATATCCAAATTAGAACTATGTAATTTTAGTCGATACATGATGCAAGGTGGAGACCGGTCAGAGAAAAAAATACATTTCCCATAGTGTGAACAAATAATATTATCTGATACACAATCTAAAAACATGTCCTTTTTCGAAACGTATCAAGTAGCCTGACAAGCAGTCATAAATACTCTGCATTGCAAGACGTGGCTGTTGTAAATAAAATAAAATGGTCAGAGTTCAGTCAAGGTGGACACGAGAAAGCAATTTGCTTTAACCAGTGTCCAAACTACAGGAGGTGGGCAAAGTGTGGCAGATATTTGTTCCATTGACTAGCAAATCGCTGGCATTATTGGGGAGATCTGAGTGGAAAAATCCTAGATGGGGTCACCGACATATGTCACTGTGGGAGGGTTGCAGTAAGTGATAATTTGCCAATAGGCTAATCATAACATTTCAACTTCACATTCAAGAAACATCAACAGACATAACATGAAAGTGAATTGGTAAACCCAGTTCAAGTCATGTGGGCCTAGGACTTAGCTGTTATTTTCGCTACAGAACAATCTGCAGTGGGCAGTTGCATACCAGAGTGGGGTTGCAGGGCTCTGCAGGTTGGCAGCGTTCTGTATGGTTTCGAGTGAGGACTGTACCGGGTCGCAAGATCTTTTATGAGAAATAGTAGCTTAGAGATTGTGGCAGTATAATAATATAATATACTGTATAACATATAACGATTTATTTTAAAGATGCTCACTTTTTCGATTTGTGGTGAATAAGCATACCTTTTTTCAGAGTCATCGCTAGGATCACAATACATTCTGGGCTTATTCTGACATTCAGGGTAATTTCTGAAATGTATTGTCAATTTTGTCAAATTACAAATTGTTAGCCAACATGTGATAATGCTGTAGCTTATTCAAAAACACAAAGTCGTAAAAGTGAGCATCTTTAAAATAAATCGTTATATGTTATACAGTATATTATATGTGACGTGATCTTTTCAAAACATTTTGGAGTCATGGTCCTGGAGATGGTACTCCTACAGAGTACAACATATACAGGGTCGGTGGTCTTTGTGTATTTTCTGAACCCCTGTCCTTAAAAGAACAGAAAAACGTAAATTCTATTTTTATTTACTTAAAAATTGATTCTCCATTATTTAGTACAGACATTTATACAGATATACTAAATTTCTGTCCTAGCTAACATCCTGTGTGTCTGGTCATATGCTATCATTGGAAAGTTAATGTTTTGTTAATGAAAATTGTTGGTCTGAGTACAAGTCCAAAAGGTCATGATTTAAGTACCCTAACTTGACCCATGAGTTGGACCACTCAGTCATATGATATGGCACCAGGAAGTACAGATTGGAATATCTGTAACTGATAAGAGGGCTATTCTTCTGGACTAGTCTTGTGATTCTCCCTTTGGTTTATATCCTCAAACCTACATTTCTGGAGGTTTGATAGCTAACCTGAGTGGGGTTTGGAAACTCTCTCTCTCTCTTGCTTTGTCTTTATCTGTGCATGTATCTTAGCCCTTACAAACTCAAATCTCTGGAGAAGTATCTTTGATACAATTGTATACTCTCTTTACCTATTAAGTTCAGTTATTGCATAAAATTGTTGACTCTTTGTAAATGTATCTAAAACGGGTCAAGATCTAGTTCCATGATCCTCAATAATGGAGAAGATCAGCAGCACTCAAATCAGTAGCACTCATTTATACAAGAGTAGGATCAACCTTGCTCTGTTTTAGAGGCTTAGTTGGACTTCTGACAAAACCACTTATTGATGCTTGTTGTGGTCTAGACCGTGAACTGACTACTGGATGAAGATCAGGTCTGAATGTTGTATTTATATTTAACATCATGGCAGGCACTGGGCTGTCCCCATCAAATTGGTGGATGTGTCAGTTAAATCACAGACCAGCCCTCAGAATGCTGCTGCTCGAGTTCTAACAAAAACAGCTGAACACCTTACACCAATTCTTATGTCTCTGCAATGGTTCTCTGTATCTCTTATAATTGATTTTAACATAATGCTACTCATGTCAGACCTACTCTCTCAGTATGAACCCTCTAGACCCCTCATGTCATCAGGGTCTGGTCTGCTAAATGTTCAGAAAGTAAGGACAAAGGTTGTTGTGGCACACAGAAAAGTGGAGAATACTGCCAGAATATTTTACATTTGCTCCAACAGTCTTTGCCGTCTTAAATGTGATGAACACTTTGTCTTTTATGCAAAATTTATTTTTAGTATGTCTAATGTTTGTTGTAATGTAAAGCACTTTGAATTGCCCTATGTATGAAATCTGTTATACAGATATGCCTTACCAGCATATACAGAAACACAGATTTCTCTTCTCACAGTGATTGAGCCACATTCATATTCATGTATAATATAGGAACTGTATGTTCCACGTACATGTTACAATGTGAAAAACACCAATTTAAGTAAAGTTGCCAGCAGCATTGGGCATGTGTACTGAGAGATCCATATGCACCACTTAATGAATACGTTCTCCAGATAAAGCATGAATTATGTTCATGCCCCCATGTGGCAAAATTGAGCCATAGTTCATACATTAGCTAGATTCAAAACCCTGACTGCTTTCCTGTACACAGCTCCAACATCATTGTCAAGTTTGCAGACGACACCAGTGGCAGGCCTGATCAGTGACAATGACGAGTCAGCCTTCAGGGAGGAGGTCAAGTCCCTGGTGGCATGGTGCGCTAATAACAACCTGGCCCTCAATGCAAAAAATAAAAACGAGTTAATTGTGGATTACAGAACATCTGAAGGCTCCAGTCACACCCCAGTTCTCATCGATGGCACTGAGGTGGAGCGTGTGCAGCTTCAAATTCCTGGGTGTCCGCAAATCCAAGGACCTCTCCTGATCCCTCAACACCTCAGGTCTCTCTGTTCTTGCACCAGCAGGCTCAGTAACAGTTTATTTCCATCTACTATAACCCTGCTTAACTCTGTGACTTCCCATCACTAACTATATGCATTCATTAGCACATCTATACATTCTACTTGAAAAGAAAAAGGTGCAGTGGTCTTTTAATTTCTTCTGGAGCTGTATACATAATAAATTTTCTGCCCTCTATTTGCACTTCTGGTTAGACGCAAACTGCATTTTGTTGGGCTGCACTTGTACTTGTTCAATGACAAAGTTGAATCTAATCTTACCTTAAAATATATTCTAATATCAGGGTAAGCAAAATAGCAAGCGCCGAAAGTCAGGGTTTAAGATATCCAGGCCAGGGTTTACATTAGCCGGCAAATGCTGGCTTTTAGCCGGTATCAGTTGTCAGACAGATGAAAATAACAACGGCCAAAATATGCCAAATAAGTGAATATATTGATTAACAGCATATTAAATAGCCTAATATGGTCGTGTGACTATGTGTGACAAGATGTGTTTCAACTTTTAATATGCAATAGGACAACATATTTTTATACCCATACATTTTAATGGGCATTATCTAACTAGTATATATGGTTAGAAATGACAATATTATAGCCAAAATATTTTACACATGCTTGGGTGTTGTTCTTCTGTTATAAGCGACTGAAACACACATCCTTGTTTTTGTTACATTGTGAGGGCCCCTGACAGGAACATGAGTTATGAGGACCACCCTACCTAGAGGTCTCACGTGCCTGAGAAAAATGAGGCATGATCAGAAGCACGTAGAAAGCATAGATATCAAAATAAAAATGTATGAACCTTTTGTCGTAAACCACTCCTTACGAGGTCTTTTTTCCAAGTTCATTTTGTGGGGCTAACACACCCTTACCGGTGTTCCTTTTTTGTGGGGCTATGCTTACACACAGCTTGTTTGGCAGTAATAGTGGGAACATTATTCCTGGATATTCACCTAACACCTACACACGCTGCCTTACAAAGTAATAGCTAAACTTCATTGGAAATAATAGGATCCAACAATGATTGCTGGTGTCCTTGACATTCTGCATTATAAAATTTTAATTGTGTGAAGAAACATACACCACCATTTTTGGCAAAGTAAAACAACAAAAGCAAATTTAAACAACTGCCTCAGAAAATAAAGGTTATTTCTTTGGATGTAATTCTGTTTTTTACATAGCATTTCAGTGCCATCCCACTTCTGCCTTTGAAGGCATTTGGCTCTGACTTAAGGTATATTTCACATGCATCCTTCCCTGGAACATTACAGCCTTGAATTAAATGTATTAAGTGTTTCTAAATGGCAGCAACCTCTTCCTTTTCCCATAACCTCCTCTTCTGTGGCATGCATTCTAAACAAAAAATAACAAATGACAAAATACAAATTCAATTATGTTATTAGTAGTGTTGTCCAATAATTTGGACCAATACTAGTACCAGGCATACAACACTCAATATCAAAATGGTACTCTACTGGAAATGATACTAATCACAAAATTGATAACAGGATAGCTTCTGCTATGACTTAGTGTAGCCCACCTCACTCATTATGTAGGGTTTTTCTAGTGCTGATTTTGTGCTTATAAAGCATGCCAACTGTCAACACATTCAGCATGGATATCAAAATCAGAATTTGAGCGCTCAACATTTGCATAGCATGCTACAGTATATGAAATGTTTTTGGTTTAATTACCTTACCTCTCTTTGCAAGCAAGCCATGTGATGTGGACTGTACCAGCAGGATCTCACACTTTTTCCCCTGTTGTCCTCAACACGTGACAAACTTAGGAAGCGTGAGCGATTGTGAGTCAATGTCACCTGTTTTGGTGAAAATGAAAGTGACAACAGGTGCATTGGAGGGGCAATAGCAAGAGAACCCCCAAAAAGGGAATGGTTTTGCAGGTAGTGGCCACAGACAATTGCACTCTCCTTATCTTGCCTGAATTTTCTCTAGTATAGCATTTTGCTTGTGTCTGCAGCCCATTCAGGTTACACAGGTAGTCTAGCTCCTCCAAAATGGCACATCCATACGTGCTGTCGCAAGAAGCTTGCAAAGTTTATTTTCCAGATCTGAGAGAGCCAGGTTCACATCATCGTGTTCTGATGCATCTCTTGAGGTGAATGCAGACATGAGCATTTTGGAAACGTCTTCACTACAGCTATTAAAAATAATTACCTCGGCTAGAACCACGATTCGGAAATCAACTCATTGTTGTATTGTTTCTGCACCTCATTAAGGTAAGAGTGTAGAATCTTTACATATTTTGTGAAAGGTAACAATTCCGGAGCATTCCACTTAGACTCATTGAGGTCCTGTAAAGCTCTTGCAGACACAAGCTCATGCCATCTGGATTCATAGATTTGGCGGAAGTTGCGGGCTTTGTCTTCTACAGCCTTGTCTCCTTTAATCATTGCATCCCCTTCAAGGAGCATAGAGACCTCCTTTAGACTTCACTGAAGTAACTGTAAGCATGAAATTTGCTGGTAAGATGTGGTCCTTGATGGTCTTCAGATGGGTGGTCTGTGCACTCTGTAATCAGTCTACCAAGCTCTCTCAATTTTTACCTGATA
Organism: Esox lucius; assembly: GCF_011004845.1. Lineage (NCBI taxonomy): Eukaryota > Metazoa > Chordata > Actinopteri > Esociformes > Esocidae > Esox > Esox lucius. The sequence goes on from NC_047576.1 coordinate 38,270,674, forward strand.
TACTCATGCTTGTCAGCATCAGATCCAAGTCTACTATGCAAGTGGTTTTCATGTTCCATCGTGCACCAGGCCCTTTCACTTCCTTTTTGAGACTTCATCCTGAACCATGTTGCTCACTAGCTTCCAGAGGTCTTCAGCAACACCAGAAGGTGCAAGTTCAGCAAAGGCACAGAGTGATTGAACTCTTTTACCTGGCTTGGGTTTTACATTGTCGGGTTTGAATTTGCTGCTGCAGGATCTTTTTTTGTGAACAATCCCTGACAATATGTCTCCACTGGTGGCTTGAATAAATTCTTCTTCGCTATCTGGACTGGAGTCGAATAGATCATCCAAGTCATCAGGGATCTTAAAGAAACAATAATAAAAAGGAGATACACAGTATGCTTCCTTATTTAACAAATGTCTGTCTTTCATTGTGTAGCAATTTGAGGCAGATTAAGAGCCAGATTAAGTGAACAGACAGATTGTGACAAAGGGTTGTTGGAGGGCTTACTAGGATACCTTTTGGTCCTCCTGAGCTGTGGCACAATCCCATTATCGCGGTCAGACAAATTTTGCACTTGCACTCAAGTTCTACTATTAAAATATAATTTACATTTGTGATTAGTTATTTGATTAGCAGAATTGTAGAATGTAAATACAATAATACTTTATATAATTTGTTTTTATACATTATGATAAAACCACTCCAGTTGACAAAGATTCACCCAGCTAAGAGAGAATTAAAACTACCATCATCTTTCACATGAAATAGTATAGCATGTAACAGTAGGTTTCAGGTTATTGCTAAAACAATAACTACATTTTATACATTATGTAGTTCATTTTATACATTATGCTTAATTTGTCACGCTGAGTGTAGGCAGGACACAAGCTAATGAACCGGAACAGCCCCCGGAGCCGGATGTGGCAGGTGGGGGCTCCACATCTCAGCACAGCAGATGGCGCCGGGAGGGCAGGTGGAGACACCAGAGGATCTGGAGGCACCGAAGGAGCAAGAGAACACTCCGCACCCGAATCGGTACTGGGGAACGGAGCAAGGAGGAGCTCCACCCCCAAGTCAGTTCGGGGTGCTGGAGCCGAGGGAGGCTCCGCCCCCCGAAGCAGGACGGGATGCCGGAACTGGGCTGATAAGCCTCAGGGTGTGAGGTACCAGCGCTGGGGGTACAGGACAGAGAAACGTTACCAGGGGTGTCCGAGTTGGGGACTGGAGCAGGAGCCCTGGTGCATGGTGCCGGTGGCACTCAGTCCCCGAGCATGGCAGGCGGGAGAGCCTTCCTACCCCCAAGGCTGCTCTCCAGAGAACCCACGGGTGTGGTGGCAGGAGTACCTCGTCTTCCTACTCCTCTGGGTACTCCTGGTCCCAGTGCTGCATGGGCTCTCTCAAGAGCCCCCACGAGTGAGGCTGCTGGGGCTCCATGTCTCACCCCCAAAAGGCCCCCATAGACCCCCATAAATTGTATGGGGGGGGGGGTCTCTTGAGCTGGTCGCTGGGCCTGCCTCCCGGAATGCCGACGTTGCCGCCGCCCTGGACCCCTGGCTTGGTCCATGGCTTGACCATGGAGGTACTCCTCATCAGAGACTAGCTCCTTGTCTCAGATGAGTTCCCCCATGGTCCCGTCCCGCTTGGTCCTGGTGGGGTCGGTCATTCTGTTACATCTGAGTGTAGGCAGGACATGAGGCGCAGAGCTAATGAACATCCTTAAATGTTACTACCAAATTTAACAAAAAAACAAAGGGGCGGTACAAACCATGAACTGAAGTGTAGCAAACCACAAAGCAAACCCTAAACAATGACCGACAACCAAGGGAACAACAGGGCAACGTAACTTGTATCCCCAATCAGAGACAATAGGGAGCAGCTGCCTCTGATTGGGGATAATTAAACCGTAGTGCACATGGAGATGCCCAGAAGCTCCTCTGCTGTCAGGCCTTGACTGTAGTCTCCAGGCACATAGAGACCCCAGCCAGGTCCTGACAAAATTTAGACAATTTACTAAAGATCAGGGTTCATGGTAGCTGATTAAAACCAGGTAACAAATATATATGGCTCTTGAACCGTATGACAACAGCTCAGTAGACTCACTGTATAGAGCACATGCTGTATAGAGCACAAATACCTGGATGAACCAACATTTTCTACAGTTAAACCAAGATAAAACAGATTATTGTGTTTGGCAACAAATAGAAAAGAACTACACTGTAAAATTGCTACACTGGACCTTGTTAATGTAACACCTTTGAAAGTGTTAAAAAGCTAACACCCAATTATTGTTGATTGAACACTACATTGTTAAAAATCAACACCACACCAACCCCTACACAACACTTTACAGTTCACACTACACTGGTGTTGGGGTTAAATTAAAATGTTAAAAAGGAACACTGTTTTGTTTTTAAACACTAACACTAGTGTAGTGGGAAGACAATAACTAATGTTACACTTGGGTGTAAATGTCCCCCATACCCCATTTACTTAAATAAAAGACAAATGGCAGAAATTGTAGAGAACTTTATTAACACATTTTTACATTCAATATTTCAGACTTTATAATTCAGTGCACATCTCAGACAAAACTGCAGTAGGGCACACTATATGTTCTCTCATCATTGTCAGGTGAAAACTGCCTGTCATAAGGTCTATAATAGGTCTGATCATTCACACAAATGACTGAACACGTCATCCACCTCCTCAATGCTGAATGCATTCAGGTGATCATCGAAATACAATGTAATAACTTTAGTGGTCAAAAGAAATGCTTCATCATCCTTGATAATATTGATAATCCAATATAAAAATAGGCATTTCATCTTCAATACTAGCACAGACAAACATTCTCTGTTCCATAGTATTTCACCCACAAATTAATGGAGACAGTAGATGGATTCAAGTTTCAACAAGACTTCAAGACCTTGTTGCCCTCTAGATTGCTAGTTAAGACATGTTTAACAGGAAAAATATTTTTTTAATAAAAGTTCTCCCAATGAAAAGCCAATTGATTCTGATGTTTCTTGACTAGTGTTTTGGTTGTTTTAAAAGTTTTTACAGATTTCTTGAAGTTGTCTTTCCCTTGGAACCTCATCCACCACATATAAGTGGACTAATACATCTGGGATAATGAATAATTACATGATGCTTTGGGATCAGTCTCTTATCTGTAAAATCTACTTAAAAAGTTTGTGATGGTCTGAAATTAATTGCTTCAAATAGTCAGTCATACCATCTGTTAAGATTGGTGAGAATACAATGTTGAATAAAATCATGTTTCAATAACCTGGTCAACTAAATCTAAAAAAATCAAGAGAGTATTGCGCAGGAGGCACCATGACTGAATAGCATTGAGACCAAGGTCATTGCTACCATCATTAACTTGACTGAACTGGGTCTGTTCTTTCTCTCACTGTACAACACCTTCTAGTAGGTTGTGCATAATATCCACTGCATAATTGCTTGAGGAATGAAATAAATTTAAGTGCATTTAGAGGACAGGTTCTCTTAACACCAAATAAGTTAACTAGAGAGGGATCTTGGGCCAATGCATTGCAGTGTTCTGAGTAGAGCTCCTTTGTGTGAAGAATTAAGTCTGTCATCCTCACTAAAGACCGACTGCAAACTTGTTTTGTCAGTTAAACAAAATCGACAACAGTAATTCGCACTGAACTACTCAACCATACTACTCAAGCAAATTTCTTTAAATGAAGTAAACACAGCCAAGTTTATTCCCTTTTTAGATTAGGATCGGATTGGCAGTTTCAAAATCATCATAATAAAGCTTAATTTGAAGCGCATGTTTTTGCTGTGAAAGTAATGTCTGATTTCTGAAATATGAACCATCATTAATGTCTTTGAATATGCCATCTTCATGAAGCTTTACTTGCTGGAAACAGTTGCTGAGTTCTTGGTAAACATTTGCTCAAGAGTTCCCAAAATAGGTACATTTTGTCATTGACTGGAATTTGACTGTATACACCAGTAGTACACTATCTTTGCGTACAACATAACGCAAATCAAGAACATGCTCTACTGGTTCCATGATTTTCAAAATGGCTTTGCCTCTTAGTTTCGGTACTGAGGAGTGAAAATGGATTTTCAAGCTGCTCTAAACAGTCTTCAACGTTATCTAGAGCTTCTTCAGATGAAAGAAATTTAAGAACAGCATCCTGTACTTGGACATGGACGTCAGTTACAAGTTACTCCATTGAACCAACTAAAGACTGCATAGTGCTTTCAGGGACTCCAGATGCTTGTACTTGAGCGATAATAGAGCTACACATATCCAGCCTTTTTTTTAAAGGAGCTGGGCAACTAACAGGAGGATCTGCACTTGGCAGTGAATCAGGAACACAAACATTGTCAACATTGTCCAAATAATCAACAGAACCTGGAGCTACACAGCCTTCCGGCTCAGCTCTCTTTTCGTCACAACGGTGCGGTTAAACAAATGCAATACCGCCCCCGCTGCTCCGATTCTCCGGCCAATCTCCTGCTCAATTGTCCCCTCACTCGCGAACAAAACCCAGAGATACTTGAACTCCTTTACTTGGGGTAACGCCTCATTCCCTACCCAGAGGAGGCACTCCATCGGTTTCCTGCTGAGAACCATGGCCTCAGATTTAGAGGTGCTAATCCTCATCCCAACCGCTTCGCACTCGGCTGCGAACCGGTCCACTGAGTGCTGAAGGTAACAGACCGATGATCACATCATCCGCAACAAGCAGCGATGAGATCCCCAGCCCACCGAACTGCAACCCCTCCCCACCCCGACTACGCCTTGATATCCTGTCCATAAAATTGGTTTGGTGACAAAGCGCAGCCCTGGCGGAGGCCAATCCCCACCTGGAACGAGTCTGACTTACTACCAAGAACCCAAACACAGCTCTCACTTTGGACGTACAGGGATTGGATAGCCCTCAAAAGGGACCTCCTCACCCCATACTCCCGCAGCACCTCCCACAGTATCTCCCGGGGGACTCGGTCATACGCCTTCTCCAAATCCACAAAACACATGTAGACATGTAGATGGGCATATTCCCAGGCCCCTTCCAGGATCCTTGCAAGAGTAAAGAGCTGGTCGGTTGTTCCGCGACCAGGACGGAATCCGCATTGTTCCTCTTCAATCTGAGGTTCGACTATCTGCCGAACCCTCCTATCCAGTACCTTTGAGTAGATGATCCCAGAGAGGCTGAGAAGTGTGATACCCCTATAATTGGCACACACCCTCTGGTCCCCCTTTTTGAACAGGGGAACCTTCACCCCGGTCCGCCACTGCTTAGGCCCTTTCCCGGACTCCCATGTGATGTTGAAGAGGCATGTCATCCAAGACATCCCCTCTACACCCAAAGCTTTCAACATTTCTGGACGGATCTCGTCAATCCCCGGAGCTTTGGCACTGTGGAGTTGTTTGACTACCTCAGTGACTTCTGCCATGGAGATTGACGATGCTTCCCCATCAGCCTCCAGCTCTGCCTCCACTATAGAGGGCGTGTTAGTGGGATTTAGTAGACATTCCCTCTACACCCAAAGCTTTCAACATTTCTGGACGGATCTTGTCAATCCCCGGAGCTTTGGCACTGTGGAGTTGTTTGACTACCTCAGTGACTTCTGCCATGGAGATTGACGATGCTTCCCCATCAGCCTCCAGCTCTGCCTCCACTATAGAGAGGGCGTGTTAGTGGGATTTAGTAGTTCCTCAAAGTGTTCCTTCCATCGCCCGATTACCTCCTCAGTTGAGGTCAACAGTGTCCCATCCTTACTGTACACAGCTTGGATAGTTCCCCGTTTTCCCCTCCTGAGGTGGCGGACGGTTTTCCAGAAACACCTTGGTGCTGACCGAAGGTCCTTCTCCATGGTTTCCCCAAACTCCTCCCACACTCGCTGTTTTGCCTCTTTCAGCCCTTCGGTCTGTTGGTACACTGGAACAGTTTCTGGAGTCCTCCGGGATAACATATCCCAGAAAACCTCCTTCTTCAGTCGGACGGCATCCCTGACCACCGGTGTCCATCTTAGTGAATTAGAATGACAACACCCACACTGGTGAACACAAACATTTGTGTACATTTACCATAATCATTTCATTACTCCTGAGCAGACAGAAGGTCATCCACGTGAATACCAGGATGAAGGCCTTTGCAGTCAGTGACAATCCTAGGTTTGTAGAAGGTTGGCCATTTTGCGATAAACTTGCCTGAGGTGTCTTCTCCAAAGTGCATTGTGAAGTCTTGGTCAATCTAACACACGGAAAAAACATGAAAACATGACACACAACACATTTAATAATTAGCATAACAATCGGGTAATTGATGTAGGGTGAGTCAAGACTGGTCTGAATCATGTAGCATTTTCTGACAGTGCTTGAACGTCACCTTCATTTTCTAGACAACTGATCGGTCCGCTAAATACTTTATTACGTACATTGCTTCTCTGCGTTCATCACCTGACAGCTGCCCAGATGTTGATGTCTCACGCAAGTTCTTAGGGCCATTTTGATAAGCAGACTTGGAGCTTCTCTTGGAGTCACTTCAACTGTTGCGCTGTACCGTTTTCAATCTGTAGGCCAGGTAACCCTGGCCACTATGAGGATCACAGTAATGTTCCTGTCAGAAAAGAAAGACCGAAAGATGCACTGTCAATATTAAAATCCATCAACGCTGATGTTTGTATCAGGACCTTAAAATAAGGCTTGTCTCTATAAATGACTAAATTACAGTAAAGGAGGGGTTCCTAAAACTTAAAACTTAAAACTCACATAAACTCACATAACATAACAGTGGGTGAAGCCTTATCCTTCAAATTGGAGAAAGGGTGACTATTCCAAGGGCATATGTAATGCGGACATTGACTGTTGGGACCCTCCTACACCATAACAAGACACAGATTAAGATCAGTTTGAAATGTAGTTCAAGTTTATACTGGCTGGTGTAAAAGCTTAAGAATAGAGGATGGATATTTTAAGTATTTCAGTTTATGAAGTATATTTTATTGCTGACTCGATCATATCCGCCACCAAGATGTTGATGAGTTTCTTTCTTATTTGATCAGAAAGGCCTTTGGTTTTGTTGTACTCTTTAAATATGTCTTCACCCCCTGGTTTTTGATGCAACCATAAACCATCTGCAATGGAGGTAATGTAAAACTGCTATGCATTTTGAAATTGGTTTGACATTCTACCAACAACCTGAGAACAACTCACATCTTTTGCCACCTTACTGTCAGGTGGTCCTTCTACCAGTTGCCTTCTCCGTGCTTTGGTGCACTCTGTATTTACAGTGGAACCTGAACTCACAGACTCCACTGATGAGTGACCGCACAGACACAATTGGTGAGAATGACCCCTCATCTGAGCAGAAGGAGGCATCAGAGACCTTCTCAGCTAAGGGGACAAGAGGGGGAGGGGGAGAGAGGGATTCAGTTGCATAATATTTAACTTCAGTAAGGCAGCATCAACAAAGTGGCCTGATCTGGTAGATTTGCTCTACATCTGCAGCAGTACCAATAGTGATATTGTTGTTTCTCTTCCTACTGATTGTACTAATTGTAAGTCACTTTTGATAAAAGCTTCTGCTAAATACCCTAAAGATAAGTGCAATGTGTCTTACCAGAGTCCTCAGTGAACATCTTAAAAGATACTAGAGCAGATCTCACTAGCTAATCAAAAATGTCAGCAGCCACATCGACACCTGATGAGTCCTTCAGGTCCACATCAGTTCCATTTGACAAGTTATATTAAGCTGAAACTGAGAGCCAAAAAACACAGTTTATACAGTGATTTTGTAAAATTTCTGCAGCCCTGCATTTAATACTTGGGGAAATGCATTTTTATCTCACTGGACTATTAGATGCTTGGTAGTTTGTAATGTGCTACTATAGGGCTGTGCAATATGACGATATATGTCAGATGATTACATAAACTTTGATGGGGTTTATACAATTTGCAGTTAATAGTCAGAAAATTACTCATATTACTGTAGCATGTAATAATAGGTGTGATGTGAAAAATCAGTGGGCTGCCCCTTACCTTCTTGAATGAATTGGAAGGAATCATAGCTGTCATCCTTCTTTGTTACTAGTACCCATTTTAGGATTCACTTGCACTCCACTTGAACCAGAATTTCTTTGTGTAAAAAACTAAACGCACAAATTTAAGGCCTCGACTACACGTACAGCTATTTTTTCAAAACTGATATTTCCAGCATCTGTTTAAAAAAAAAACACAAAACTGTTGATAGACACGGCCTAATTGTCAATTTAAGTTGCGCCAAACACATTGTGGCTAGCATACACATTTTTACTATCTCAGCTTGCAGGGAGTAAACAGTTCACTATAACTTATGGGTGTGAGCACCTTGCCCTACTGTAGCTGGAAGTGGAATCTGAACTGCTTGGTCTTGTTCATTTAGCTAACTGTTTAGTTCAATGCAAAAAACGGATAGTTACATTAAATTAGCAAGTTATGAAACAAATGCAAATTTTCATAATATGCGTGTGATTAAGAAAGTCTTGCTTACCTTGTGATATAATGTACTGTCTTCCTCATGTGACAGAAAACGGTGCAGGTGGAAAATTTGCGAACTTTATCATCTGGATTATGTCCCGGAGAGCGGTTACGTGAGGGCGTGGTTTTGATCTACTCCAATAGGAGTAAATTTAAACATCAGTGAATAATAAACTCTGATTTGATAATGCAAGTGAGACACAGGCAACACATGCAGTGCTATTTTATATCAGTGTGGTGTTATAACAACACCAACACTCACTATTCAAATCCATCCCTAGAATTTCAACACTCATTTATTTGCTGTGTAGCATTAGTAAAGAGCTGGAGTTTTAGGCCCTAAACACCAGTGTGTAATCTTGGTGTTCTGACACACCTCACATTTAACATTCATACCAAAGCAGTCACCAAAACAGCATTCTATCATCTTAAAAATATAGCCAGAATCAAGGGCTTGGTGTCCAAAAAAGACAAAGAGAAGCTCATCTATGCTTTTATCTCTAGTAGGGTTGACTACTGTAATGGCCACTCAACTCAACTCCCCAAAAAGACTGTAAAACAACTGCAGCTCATTCAGAAATGTTCTTCTAAAATGTTAACCAGGACCAAGAGAACAGAGCACATCACTCAGGTTCTTAAATCTTTGCACTGGGTCCCAGTCAGTTACAGAACAGATTTTAAAGTGGTGCTTTTAGTTTAAAAATCACTGAATGGTTTAGGCCCCGAATACATATCTGTTATGTTTGAAGATTTTAAACCAAGGCTCTTAGATCCATGAACACAGGTCAGCTAGTAGTCCAAACTAAACATGGCCAAGTTGCGTTTAGCAGTTATGCTGCACACAACTGGAATAAACTACCAGAAGATCTTAGACGTGCCCCAAACGTATCCATTTTTAAATGCAGGTTAAAAACACTTTTTTATACTATTGTATTTTTATTTATTTTTTAAATTTGTAAAGCACATTGAATAGCTTCTATGTATGAATTGTGCTATATAAATAAACATGTTTGCCTGTATGCTTATGCACCCCCATACCATCATGGATGCTGGCTTTTGAATTTTGCACTGTTAACCGACTGGATAAGCCGGATGGTCTCTCTCCTCTTTAGTCCAGAGGATGCGGTATCCATGAATCCCAAAAATAATTTCCAATTTTAATTTGTCAGACCACAGAGAAGACGGCGACATTTCTTGATTTTGTTTATATGGTTTCTTCTTTGCATGGTAGAGATTTAACATGCATTGTGTGTTCACAGACCATGTTTTCGGAAGTGTTCCTGAGCCCATGCAGTGATGTCCACTACAGAATCCGGTCTGTTTTTAATGCAGTGCCGTCTGAGGGTCTGAAGATCACGGTTATCCATTATTGGTTTTCGGCCCTTTCTCTTGCGTACATTTCTCTGGATTCTCTGAATCTTTTAATGATGTGATGTGCTGTAGATGATGAGATCCCCAAAAACTTCAATTTCACGTTGAGTAACGTGCAGTCTATGCAGGCTTTCACTGCCCCCCCTCCCTCCTTAATTCTGAAATACTCAACCTCTCTGGGATGCTCTTTTTATACCAGATGACCTGTTGCCATCCATCCATCCATCCATCTTCTTCCGCTTCATCCGGGGCCGGGTCGCGGGGGCAGCAGTCTAAGCAGAGATGCCCAGACTTCCCTCTCCCCAGACACTTCCTCCAGCTCTTCCGGGGGGACACCGAGGCGTTCCCAGGCCAGCCGGGAGACATAGGCCAGACATAGGCCAGATGACCTGTTGCCAATGAACCTAATTAGTTGTGAGATGTTCCCTTAGATATTTTAGCATTACACAACTTTTCCAGTGTTTTGTTGCCCCAGTTTTTTGGAAATGTATTGCTGGCATCAAATTCAAAGTGGGCATATCTTTTTCAAGAAACAATAACATTTCTCAGTTTCAACATTTGCTATATTGCCTTTTAACTATTTTCAACTGAATACAGGGTTTAAATGACTAGCCCACCATTGCATTCTGTTTTTCTTTACATTTTACAGTCACAACTTTTTTGGAATTGGGGGTGTATTTCATGGTAAGCATTATTTGGTCATACACTGTTTTCTTGGTGTACATGGTTGTTTGCCATTCCAAAATCAACAGTTCTTTCTTTAATTTTCTTAATGCAGAAAACATGATTCTGGACGATTGATTTGGCTACCCACTCTAGAAAGAAAAGTTTAAGGATCTTCTCTTTAAACAAGAAACCAGGCAAGCCTAGTTCAGCCAGCCCACAATAGAAAGTGTTGATCATGGCTGCCTTCTCAAGATTCTAACCACGTGAAAGGCTGTGACTTTAATCACAACACCACACCTCCATCACAAATAGCATCTATTAACTGTATGGCTTTTGCCACTGGCCGTTTTAACAGCTTATTTGCCATTCGTGAATGACATTGATACAATAACTACAGTATCAATATAGGTGAAGATAACTGACTTTTACTTAAAGTGAAAAGACGAGAGAATCATGTAGCCAGCAAAGGGTTTGACTATCCTGGAGAAATGCTAAGAGAATTCAAAAATCCACCAGAAATATTTGCAATATAATAGTAAACTAGTGATGGCCATTCTTCTAGCAGCAGGATATTATGCTAGCAGCGCTAACCCAGATTTTCATTTTCTAAATAAAAGCCATCATTGAATTATATAAGACAATATAATGAACAATCTAGTCCGTCAATCTAGTCTGTCATTATATGTTTAATTGTCCGTTCCAATGTTGTTCTTGTCTGTTCTTTTTTTACATACTAGATTGTTAACTATATGGCCTTATAAATGTCAATGATGGCTTTTATTGTGATAATTAAAATCTGAGTGCTGCCAACATAATATCCTGCTGCTAAAATAACACTAATGAAGCCTCGTTTGGCAATCACTGCAGTAAACAGTTTCATTTTAGGCTTTCCGTAGCTAAAGAAGGTTGAAGCCAGCTAAGTTTTTGTCTATTCTGAACAAATCCTCTTTTACCAATGGCCGTTTTAACAGCTAATTAGCCATTCTTGAATGACATTGAGTATCTATCAATATAGGTGATGATAACTGACTTTTTTGTCAAGGGAAAAGACGGGAGAATCATGTAGGCAGCGAAGTGTTTGTCTATCCTAAACAAATACTATCCACCAGAACTGTTTTATTTCAGGCTTCCTATTACGTAGCTACATAAAGTTATAGCTAGCAAAGTTTTTCTCTGTCCTGAACCTCAGGCATAATCTATGAGGTTGCTTGGTTTATTGTGTATTTATGTGTACTGTATATTGCAGTCCGTGACTCTTGTTGAGTGTCCTTTGTTTAAGTTTATGAGTAAGCACATTGTGAGCCTGTATAATCCAGAGTCAAATTCCTCGTATGTGTACACATACCTGGTGAATAGAGCTGATTCTGTTTCTGACTGTTAAAGGAGTCGAACGCGGGACCTGTAGTTCCGTAGCCCGCAAATCTCTAACCACTAGACTATTTAAGAAGGGGTAGTCAGTCACTCAGTCAGGGACTGACGTATGGACGGACTCTGTGAGAGACATTCACTCTTCTAGGCCAGCTCTGCTTACGCGGTCCGGCAAAAATGTCCTTAATGGTTTCAAAATAACCCAAAAAATATATTTTTGGGTTGAACATTTAGGGGGGTTCCTCATCAAAAGATTGAGGAACCATTAAAATTATGTCTTTGAAATGTATTTTTACGTTTTCCCGGTAATAACATTTAGGGGTTCCTACACAATTTTAATGAAGAACCCTGAAAGTATGCTCTAAGACCCTTTTCTTTTTAGTAGGATGGAACTCCAATTTCTTCTGATTTATGTGTCATGATGGGCTTGCACTGATTCTTTGGTCCTCATATTGTCAGACACTAGCAGCCAAGTCCAAATTTAAATGGAAAGCCTAAAATCAAGACCAGACATTGACAACTATCAGGGGAGAATATGGAACAGTGTGTGGTTATTAATGAAAAACATAATCAGCTTTAATTATGCCCGGAAGGAAGGAGAGGCTGTTAGTCCTTGGTTAGCTCTGGCGCTATATTTCTTCTCTCTTCTACTGCAACACATGTACAGAGAAGCAATAAGGGTGATGAGTTTAGTCGTCTTGCTGTCTCTCTTACTTTTATCTGCCCTGTTGTACTACTTCATGTTTGCCCTGAAGAGGAGTGTTTTGTCAGTGTTGGCCAGCAAAGCTAGATACAGCCCACTCACGTCTACAGCTTCAGACCTTCCGGTCCTCACGGAGGCATTGGCACAACGGTGACAACAAAGTTTTATTTTCTTTAACCTTTGTTTTTTTTATTGAATCTTTATTTAACCAGGAAAAGGACTCACTGAGATTAAAAATGCCTTGGCCAAAACGGGCATCAACAAACAAAAACGAATTTAAAACACACAACACAATATTGGGAAATCAAAATACAGCACCCATGCCATATAGCGTCAATAAATATATATATACAAATATACAAATCAATACAGCAAAAATGTAAAACAGATGCACAGCTTTAAAAGCACTGACTTCTAGATAGGCCCTCCTCCAATATTTTGAATTTGTCTTTAAACACACCTAGTGCTACAAGCTCCCATATTTTTAGGTTAGAATGAAGTAGACATGAAAGTTAGCTTGGAGTGCATCTATGCCTATGGTATTTATGTAAATTGTAAAGAGATTCCAGAAACCGAACCCTGACACACACCCTTTAACACATTCACAGGCTTACAAGGTGAGACCTTGTATATGCACTCATTGTGATCTATTTGATAGTTTTCAAACCTATATCCAAGAGTCTATGCTTCATCATTTCTTGATCCACCTTATCAAAAGCCTTTGATAGGTCAATGAAGAGGGCTGCAAAGTGGTACCTCCTTGTCAAGAGAGACAATAAAATCATTACTTTAAGACCTGCTGTGTTTTTTTCTAAAATCAGATTGATATACTGATAAGATCTAATTTGCAAGTAAAAAATATTTCAGTTGCTTAAGGTTCAAGTAATTCTAAGATTTTCGCCAAAACAGAGAGTTTGGAAATAGGTCTATAATTATTTAACAATGTGGGATCACCTCCTTTTAACAGGGGAAGCACAAAGACAGATGTCCAAATTAATGGAATTTTGTTTGATCTTAACGAAAAATTTAAAATATAAGACAATGTTGGTGCAATAAAATCAGCTGCTAGCTTTAGAAAGATTGGATCTAAATAATCAGGACCAGCTGATTTATTTGTATTCAAAGACTTGAGGGCTTTATGTATCGCTGAGTTAGTAATTTGTTTAAAACCAAACAACTGATTTGATGACCATCAGCAACAGCATTTTCAAGTATTGGGCAGGAATGGTTTAGAGATTGAAATTTAAAAAGCATATGAAACTTTGTCAGAGATCCTAACTGAATCTTTGACCATGCATGGAGGAGCGTCTGAAGCCATTTTATAACAATCCAGGGATTAAATAGTTTTCCAAAACTTCCTTGCATCATTTAGATTGTTTGCATTGTTAATAGAAACAGGGCATTTATTCCTAAATTGCCTAAAAGACAGCCAGTCTGACTCAAAAATAAAAAGATATGGGGAGCATAACCAAAAAGTAAATAAAAAATACAACCTGAACACTCAATTCATAAGACACATTCTTCATGGGAATATTCCTCTATCGTCCTTTTTAATTGCCATAGAGGCACCAACTCAATTCAGTTTTAAATGGTCTTGGAATTTATTCCAAATGTGAGGTACTGAAAAACTAAAAGCTGATCTACCTAACTCAGTGGAGATTGCAGGTATCCCTGAAGTGAACCATGCCTAAGACTGTGTTTGATAGTTTGTATTTCTTTATGTCAGCAGATAAGTAATGTATGGTGGTAATTGATGCAGGAGTGATTTAAAAAAAAAACTGTTATATGTAAGAATCTACGTAACTTCAGAGGGCCAACCTACTATGTGGAGAGGTTTTATAACAGAGGTAAGCGAATTCATATAAATAATATCCCCGTAATCACTAACCAGTATGAAAGTCAACTGAACAATTCACTTTCTGCTAGATAGTGTAAGTCGTGATCTATTTCTGTATGAAAAGAAAATTTTCATCCTGAATTTTCATCTACATGTTTTTTAAAGGAAAGTTTTTCATCTCTTCATATGCCCAGGTATTTGTAATCAAACCCAAATTTACAGGCACATTTTTAGAATTAGAAAATAACCTACGTGTTTTTTTTTAAGAATCTGACACCTACTTGAGATCAAAAAGAGATTTCTGAAGGGTATTGAATGCAGACCATAACCAACAAAGAACCTGGTCAAACGTAGAAGTAATTGCATAAGTGTCGTCAGCATAGAGATGCAAGTTATAACCTTTAATAGACAGACCAATATAATTCATGTAAAGGGAAAATATAAATGGACAAAGAATTACAGCTCGAATTCACCACAGCCTGTATCTCAATAGCCAAATATCCTTTTGGAGTGGCTGTTTTTGTTTCCTTTGCAAAATGTTTCTTTCAGTTTGGCTACATTTTATAAATCTTATAACTGCTCATATATTTTAAATTGCATTTTTGTCTTGTGTATTTTGTACAAGCCTTTTTGTTAAATAATAACTTGGCCTTAAAGATGCAGTCCAGTTCTTTGGGAAATAAGAAAAATGTAACCCTCAGTTTTGCCTGGATGTGTAAAATTTTGTTTATGTGTATAGCACACCCCTCACATTTGTGCAAATATTTGATTACATCCTTTCATGTGACACTGAGGAAATGACACTTTGCTACAATGTGAAGTAGTGAGTGTACAGCTTGTATAACAGTGTACATTTGCTGTCCCCTGAAATAACTCAACACACAGACGTTGATGGTTAAACCGCTGGCAACAAAAGTGAGTACACCCCTAAGTGAACATTTCCAAATTGGGCCCAAGTAGCCATTTTCCCTCCCCGGTGTCATGTGACTCGTTAGTGTTACAAGGTCTCAGGTGTGAATGGGGAGCAGATGTGTTAAATTTGGTGTTATCGCTCTCACACTCCCTCATACTGGTCACTGGAAGTTCAACATGGCACCTCATGGAAAAGACCTCTCTGAGAATCAGAAAAAAAGAATTGTTGCTCTACATAAAGATGGCATAGACTATAAGAAGATTGCCAAGACCCTGAAACTGAGCTGCAGCATGGTGGCCAAGACCATACAGCGGTTTAACAGGACAGGTTCCAATCAGAATAGGCCTTGCCATGGTTCGACCAAATAAGTTGAGGGTACGTGCTCAGCGTCATATCCAGAGGTTGTCTTTTGGGAAATAGACGTATGAGTGCTGCCAGCATTGCTGCAGAGGTTGAAGCAGTGGGGGGTCAGCTTGTAAGTGCTCAGACCATACACTGCTCACTGCATCAAATTGGTCTGCATGGCTGTCGCCCCAGCAGGAAGCCTCTTCTAAAGATGATGCACAAGAAAGCCCGCAAACAGTTTGCTGAAGACAAACAGACTAAGGACATGGATTACTGGAACCATGTCCTGTGGTTTGATGAGACCAAGATAAACTTATTTGGTTCAGATAGTGTCAAGTGTGTGTGGCGGCAACCAGGTGAGGAGTACAAAGACAAGTGTGTCTTGCCTACAGTCAAGCATGGTGGTGGGAGTGTCATGATCTGCGGCTGCATGAGTGCTGCCAGCACTGGGGAACTACAGTTCATTTAGGGAACCATGAATGCCAACATGAACTGTGACATACTGAAGCAGAGCATGATCCCCTCCCTTTGGAGACTGGGCCGCAGGGGCAGTATTCCAACATAACGATCCCAAACACACCTCCAAGACGATGTCTCCAGACCTTAACCCTATTGAGCATCTGTGGGGCATCCTCAAACGGAAGGTGGAGGAGCGCAAGGTCTCTAACATCCACCAGCTTTGTGATGTCGTCATGGAGGAGTGGAAGAGGACTCCAGTGGCAACCTGTGAAGCTCTGGTGAACTCCATGCCCAAGAGGGTTAAGGCAGTGCTGGAAAATAATGGTGGCCACACAGAATATTGACACTTTGGGCGCAATTCGAAAATTTTCACTTAGGGGTGTACTCTCTTCTGTTGTCAGCAGTTGGACATTACTGGCTGTGTGTTGGGTTATTTTGAGGGGACAGCAAATGTACACTGTTATACAAGCTGTACACTCACTACATTGTAGCAGTGTCATTTCTTCAGTGTTGTCACATGAAAATATATAATCAAATATTTACAAAAATGTGAGGGGTGTACTCACTTTTGTGAGTTGCTGTAACTATAACCACTGTCATATCTCAGTTAGCCATGAAATTATAAGTTTAAAAACAAGTGTTTTTAATTATATGGCACACATATCTACACATACCTGACATAGTTCACAATTGTTTGGAACCCAATTTGGCTCACCTGTGACATCTTGTTAAACAGTATACAAAACTGATGCGTCTTTAATAATTTGTTTAAAAAAGTTTCTTATATATTTCTTTCTTCTCAGTTCCTCCCAAGATCTATGACATTTCCTCTGACATCACAGTGAATGAGGGAAGCAACGTGTCACTAATCTGCACAGCCAGTGGGAAACCAGAGCCCACCATCTCCTGGAGACACATAACCCCATTAGGTAAGTTGATTTACCAGAGAATGTCATACCTGAATGGATAAAGTTATTGTTTTCTTATAGATATTGTAAAATATATAGATAGTGGTTATATGACAGTAAGGATGTGACAAATGTTACATTTTCCTTAATGCTACAACCGGAATCTAGTTTTTTTGTGAAAAAATTGTGTTTTCACGTGTAGGTTGGCATTAAACATGTAGTTTAATGCCAAATCACTTTGGCATTAAACAAAGCACACTAGACAAAATTTACATTAGACCTTAAGTGTGGCACTAAATTATTCACAAAACATAATTCCAATGATATTGACCTCATCCTTTTCTAATAATTCCTTTCGGTTTTTCCATATCCTATTCATGTCACCTATAGAAAAATCTTATGTCAGTAATCTAGGAGACTAGAGCTATGCATTGGGTTTGTTAGAAATCTGACTTTTCGTTTAGTGGTTGTAATAATTAGCATACTGTGATGGTAATTTTATCGATCAGAACTCTTTAAGAAGGAGTACAGAGACGAAGTTCTCTTGGCACATTCTAACAGTTTATTAATCATTTGCAAATGAGAGAGACGCGTCAAACGCTTACCAACATAATCGCCCGATGAGTCTCTAACTCAATATAGCTCATTCAACAGTAAATATCACTTACAAAAAGGGGTGTGGCAAGTTGTTACCAATCTGTCTTGTGTCACAAAGGCTTTACCCAAAGGGTGGGCTGTCCCCCCACCTTATCTTTCCTGCCATAATGTTTACTGTAGTGTTTACCTAAAGGGGCCAACTGACCTTACTCCCCCCAAGGACCACATTCCTGAGGAACAAAAGACTGACACCCTTCTTTATCTAGGCAGGAGGACATGGCCCAAATACCTAATAATCCTCTGATATTATACAGACGTGTGTCACAATCAAAGTAAAGATCTACATACCAGCCAATGGAAAGACAGACATTTCTCAAATGCACCTTAGTTAAAAAGTTCCATAACAATCCATCCTCTTGATACCATGTCAAACCTTGGTATCAAACCTTAAACAGTTCACTCATTAGGATGTAGACTGCAACAAAACAGTACTCTTTAACAACATGACCCGGTCAATATCATTACCCTTAATGACTAGAGAACGGAACAAATCTGAAATGTCTGGATCCTCATTTACATTCTTCTAGATCATTACCTTCGTATTAACTCCAAGATCACACATTGTCATTTATACAGCATAACATAGTACAGCAAAACCTTTTATGTTAGAAACATTATAAACACCTATCACTGAATACATCCTTCAATTTATCACTGTTACAAAGTCCTCCCATGCCAATTACTTGATTCACTGAAAAGTCCTCTCCATGGTTCCATTTAGATGTACTTCCAAAGTCATCACAAATGGTCACAAATGGTCTCCTTCAAAGTCAGACAGTCAGTTATGAACCATTTCCTGACAGGCCAGTGCAACAGAACGTAAAAGTCAGATGTAAATTCCAAGGTGTTGTCCTTCATAGTTCAGATAAAGACACAGCTCTAGTTGTCTCCATACTAGCTGCTTTATCAGCCAGGTCAGGAGAATCTGTGTTCTCCCTTGTGAATGCCAAGATGACCAATTTTAGCTAAAGGCTCTATAGCTGCAGGCCAGGCCGGAAGTGATGGTTACTAGTACCAGAAAATTCACTTTTCCCTCAGTGACTTCAATTCACTGTGCCTAACCTTTAAACACCGAAGCCCTCCTGTAGCGTGTGTCGTCGACCCCAGGCTCCTCTCTCAGCTACCTGGACAGCAGATGAGATGTACCTGGTATGGACCAAATCAACGTGGCGTGATGTCGTGCAGTTGGTCTTTCCGCGCCCCCATAAACATTGTCCAGAACTGGAGCTTTCCTTCGTCTCCATCCTCTCGGTTGGAGGTTGCCTTCTCCATCTCATGGCAGAATCATCAGGACTAGAATTAGTCCAGCTCACAGGAACCAAACATCACTGTAGACGTGCGGCGCCCCCAGGGTATTCTCCACTCATAGCTGTAGGACAGGACAGTCTGTGTGTGTGTGTGTGTGTATGAGAGCAATCTTATCTCAGCACACCTCACAGTTGTCCTTTAAGTCAAACTCAGTCTCTCTCTAGGCTCCAACAAGTCCTCTATTGCTGAATCGCTTTCAAGTGTTCTGTACCTGAAGTGTGAATTTTCCTTGAGAAGATTAGTTGCAACTGCACAGTACACCATCACGAATATGTCCATTACAATAGCTTGTTGCATCTCGCTGATGCAGTAGAGCCAAACACTCAAAACCGTATTTCCAATGTCCTTTGTCTAAATAGATTAGACCAGTTGTAGACAGTTACATTAACATTTCTGGTGCTTCTGTTCTGCTAGTATAGCAAAATAACAATTCCACTCTTTTCTAAGAACAGAAGAACACAATTTCTAATTTCTCATCACTGTTTCAATTACATATCAGTTAAGATAGTTTGCTTGCATTGAAGTATCACTCTCAAAGAGTAGTTCATGGACAATTCTTAGTTCACCATCCAACCAGATCACAGTTGCTATATAAATTACATCTGATTTTGTTGTATCAGAACTACAATCAAATTCACCTTTATTTCCCATAAATGATCAAATAACTTATTGCAAATCAAAACATGTCGCACCATCTTGAAGGTCAGCTAACATAACTTATTTAGCCTAATTTCTCTACAAGATGAAACTCAGTGTGAATTCTCCAAGTCTCTTCTTATTATCCTAGCACATCAAAGACATTCCCCCCCCTTTTTTTTTGTCTTATAAACAAGTTATAAAACCATCTCAAACAGCCCCCTCCACCTAGCACACTGGTTTTTGTGTCAGTGAGTTGAGCGCTCCAGGGGGTCTGTACCTCTATATACAATTTAGACTATGTAAAACTTCTCAACTTGGTTTTCTAGAAATATAACTTGATGCAGAATTACTTTCTCAGTATCAATTAAAACATGGCAACATTTTGTAAACATGTAAGGAATAACAAAATGTGCTCCCTGCACGTTTTGACCCACTTATTCCATAATGCATGAGATTAAAAGGATTACTTCTAATCAAATATCAAACAAAGTGAACAATCCCATCAAATTAGTTATTTCTTAGTTAAACCACTTCAAAATGGTAAGATGTATTCTACTCAACCATAACCATGTTTGATTTTGTATAAAACAAACTTCTCAAAAACCCAATTAGACAAACACTGTGAAGGGATGTTGATTTTAACAGATGCCAATTTTTTGCTATAACTTTTGGAAACAGAAAAACTAAATAGTTCATGTAACTCTTTAAATGCCTATTTAATTCACTTTGAACTCAAGTTCAACTCTTTTTCATCATAGATAATCATTTCATACAATCCCCCCTGCTTTCACGACAGAGTCAACGGAAAATGACTGACATGAAAAGAAAACCGATAGTTGGGAGGAATCTAACATTCAATCAGTAAAAGTCGCAAACTAAACATCTAGCAAAAACAAACGTAAAACCGAGAAATACTACCATAAAGAAAATTTTAAAAACAACTGTGCCACACGGTCGCTTGAGTGAAGGAAACATATTGAAACAACTCCAAAATTAGCATATCAAAATTAGCCTTTCCACAGGCAAGGGCCAAACCAAGGTGAAACAAAACAAGCATCATGACTCAATTTACCTCCTAAAGTCTAGGGAATTTTCTCACCTTAGATGCATGTCCATGTTATTCAAATTAGCGGTGATTAGACAAAAATCGTTACTGTCATGCAACGACAGCAAGATTGTTCTAGCAATGAACAATGTTGGATGATTTAAGGTCTCCACCCTTAATATAATGCATTTCAAAATCATACATTTCAACATGAAAGCTATTGAGAGGAAAATGTATGTAGCTTCCACTTATTGTTGGATTATCCCAAAACGAAACATACTAATGTAGGGGAAATTACCACAGGTGAGGACAGTCAGAAAACCCGAACGGAAACCTTAGTGCAAAGGCCAACCCAGGGGGTGAGCCCCCCTTCCTGGAGCCAATGAAAGTCCCCACACAAAAACGTGACATGGTTTTCAGACTGCCTGGACCAAAAGACGTCATGCCGACAATTTAGCCGTTTTCCTACGTTAACTAAAAGTCCAGAGTCAATGCTCTACCCATCTAATATCGTTGCTGTAAGCAAAAAAAATCGCTTATCCTATCAACACAGCAACAGTAGTGGGAAAAACTCTCAAAATAAAGACAAGTTAACAGAAAACAGATGTATAAAGTCATGATACCCCAGGCTAGACCTCTAAATACAGCCACATCAATCAACCCCATTCGTCAGTTTACCAGGCTAGAATTTCAAATCGCCAGCAACGAGCATCAGGCATAGGCCCGAAAACACAAGTATTAACCCAGGTACCATTGGAAATTCTAGACAAATTGAAACTACATCAATTAACCAAACCCAATTGAACATTCTCAATAGGACATCGAATGTTATGGATTTATTTAGTCAGGGAAGAAACGGGCCGTGGCCATTTTAATCTATTAACCAGGCTATGATTATATTGGCTGCGAATCCAGTCTTCATGGAAAACATCACGTTAACCTAAAGACATTGGCCAAACTACCCCATACAAGGAGAGAGAAAACACTATTTTAACCCCTCATTACGAAACTGTGATGGCAATTTCTCAAGTCCAAACGATTTACGAAAATGGTAGGTAAGACAGAGTAAATCTCGAATGCACAATAAACAGTTTATTCTTGCAAGGAGAGAATACACAGGTTACAAAGTAACAATGAATAATCTCTAAAGTAACACAGAACAAGCATCCTCATTTAAAGGAGGAAAAAGGGGTGTGGTAAGATGTGTGTCAATAAAACACATTCACATGGTAAACCTTTTCAACCTTTTAGTAGCCACAATGTCTGGACACCCAAGGATAGACCCTAAAAGTGTTATACAGATTAACTAATTTACGAGTAACTAATCCACTAGTGCCGGTCAAGGATGCTGTTCAAGGATGTCTCCCTGAGACAAACACCAGAACCCACTCTACCTACATTCCTTTACTTATCTAAACATGGGGACTCAGTCCTTTAATCAGTAAGAATACATCACTGTAAGAAATGTCCGTGACAATCCGCCCTATATCATAAAATGTCATGTAATACTAACATGCAACGTTTAACCAATCAGACCATTTACATCTATTCATTAAGCTTCAGACTACTACAAACAATGCTCTTGAACAACATGATCTTTTATGATATCATCATCATCCCAGTAATTTGGGAACTGGAACATCTCTGAAACATCGGAATCCTCATTTACATGCTTCTGGACCATTACCTGTGTTGCAAACTTAGAAACCCAAATTTTTATTAAACAAGACAATAATATACCACAAACAAACAAAAAGGCTTTTAGCGGCTAAGGCAGTAGTCAATAACTTGTATATTGTCATCCCCCAGGGACCAACCACAGGGGAAAGTCCTGAGAATGGGTCCCACCCATGAACTATATGAAGCTCTTCTATTCCTTTATTAGTTTCTTGGACTAAATTAATTACCTTTTGTGATGCATCTGAAATGTATGTGCAACACTCGAATCCCACCACCTTACAGACACCGCCCTGAGAAACCAAAATCATATCTAGGGCCATTCTATTCTGCAGAGCAACTGAACGGTTTCACTCAGCTCCGTGCCTATTGCCGCAATTGTGTCAGTGGTCAAATTCATATGTTTCTCCAACACTGCGGACAGGGCCATTATTTCTTCCTGTGAGGTGTATGTGCCATATCCTGGGATCAGAACACTAAATATACGTTCAGTTCTAGTAAGTGTTCGCTTATGGCGAAATTGGGACTGATATAAGGCTGCCATTTCCCTGTGATCTGCTCGCCTAATCAAAGGGACCAAGTACGCCATATAGCATACTCCACCTGCGTCTCTATGAATGCAACTGTATGCTTTCCCTCCACAGACTATAAAGACCTGCTCCGGCAAAGCCCCTAGAGTTGTGAAGTTGGTTTGTGTTGTGGTGGAGCAATCACTTTGTCCTAAACTCTGTGTGGCTCCTGAAGCACCTGTAATACAGAGCGAGACATTATGCAATTCATAAACAGGTATTGGTGACCAAATCTGGGCACAATCACGCAACCTGAGTTTCTCAGGTATAGCTGGAGCAGAACAATTATGTAAATTGATGGTCATTGAATCTAAATTCATGTATCTCTCCCATGGGATATAGTTAACCACTGCATCAATACGAATAGAGAAACCCGAGGGTAAGGGATTACAGGTCATACCTGATCTGACTTCATCCTCCTCAGTGCGACAGTCTGTCAGCACCAGGATCATTTGCATCCTTACAAAGAAGCCATGTGCTCCTACTCGCTGACTGAGTGACCAGTTGAACTTGGTATGGGCCCAACCAGCGTGGCTTGCTCCAGTGCTTTCTTTTGCAGTCCTTGATGACTACCCAATCCCCAGGCTCGATGTCGTGCAGCGGGCCGTCAATGGGAGTTGGTAGAGCAGCTTTTACACTCCTGTGGATGTTGTTCAAAACCTTTGACAGATCAGTGCAGTAAGTTAACATTGTATCATTCACATGTTCTGTGGTGAGGTATGTGGGAGTAGGGGCACCTAAGCCTGTGTTCATTGGTCTTCCGGTGATGACCTCATGAGGTTAGAGGGCTGTTTTCACCCTGGGCCTTCCTCTCATGTATGTAAGCACAAGGGGGAGTGCTTTTACCCAGGTCAACCCTGTCTCCTCACCCAACTTTGAGAGTTTCATTTTAATTGTCCCATTTTCTCTTTCCACTGCCCCTCCACTCTGCGGGTGGTAGGCACAGTGAGTCTTCAGATCAACTCCTAGGTACTCCGACATCTTCTGAATAGCTCCGTTCACAAAATGTGATCCATTGTCATTTGACAGTTTCTTAGGAATACCCCATCTGGGTATGATTTCAGTCAATAATGCCTTAGCAACCACTGTTGCATCAGCCTTCCCAGCCGGGAAAGCCTCAACCCATTTAGAAAACATGTCAACAAACATAACACAGTATTTCTTTCCCTCGCAGGGGTTCAACTCAATAAAATCCATCATTACATGGTCAAAAGGACCATCAGGAGTAGGATGGCTGGACTGGGGAACTGCTTGTCCCTGCCCTATATTAAACCTCAAACACACTAGGCATTTTAAACAAAAATGTTGAGCATAATTCGTAAAGCCCTGTGTGTACCAATACTTATTTACAATATTCACCATCCCCCCTTTTGAAGCGTGATCTTTTCCATGAGAGAGCACCGCATAGAAATGAAACAGACATTTCGGCAAGCAGGGGTTACCATTAGGACCGATCCAAACAGTATCCACATAGGATGCCCATGCTTTCTTCCAAGCGGTCCTCTCTTTAGGCGAAGCCTGAGATTGCGCTTCAACAAGATCAGAGAGGGAAACTGTGGGGGTCAGATGGGTCATCTGCAAAGCAGAATGAGGGGGGGCCTGAGCAGCGGCTTTAGCAGCTGCATCTGCCCTGCGATTCCCAAGAGAAACAACATTTCTGCTTGTAGTATGGGCCTCACATTTACAAATGGCCACTTCCTTAGGTAACAAAACAGCTTCCAAAAGGTTATGAATAAGGTGGCCATGTTGAATCCATGCACCAGAAGAAGTAATAAACCCCCTAATTTTCCACAATGTACCAAAGTCATGTACAACCCCAAAAGCATATCTACTGTCAGTGTAAATAGTAACACTGTGACCCTCAGCAAGGATGCAAGCTCGATTCAAAGCAAACAGCTCTGGCAGCCTGAGCAGAAAGGTGGTGTGGCAGTCTGTGACCCTCAACCACATCATGATCAGTGACAATGGCATAACCCACATTATTGATAGCAGAAATAGGAGATTTACCAGCAGACCTATCAACATAAAAAACAAGATCACACTTTGGTAGTGGTTCATCAGACAAATCATCACGAGGGGTACACTGTTGGTTAATAACAGAGAGGCAGTCATGCGGCTCACCATCCATCTCTGTGGGGAGGAAAGTGGCCGGATTCAAAACAGGACTCCTTACAACAGTGACATGGGGTAAAGACAGTAGAACGTTATGATAATGCAGAAACCTAGCACCTGACAGATGACTAGTCTTGTGTTCCAACAAAATAGAGGCAACAGAATGAGGAACGTGTAGTTCAAGTGGGTGATAACACACTTGAGGCCGAGACCGCAAAACAGCATCTGCTGCCGCTGCCACAGCCTTCAGACAATAGGGAAGGCCTTGTGCTACAGCATCCAGTCTAGAAGAAAAGTATGCAATTGGCCTCAACTTATCACCATGTTTCTGCATTAAGACTGAGGACATATAACCATTCTTTTCACAAACTGCTTGAACAAACTTCTTCTTAGGATCAGGGAGCCCTAAAGTGGGAGAGGTAGCCAAGGCCTGTTTTCAGGACCTAAAAGAAGCATCTCCCTCAGGGGTCCACACTACCCTATCATGTGACGCGAGCTTCTGGCCATGGGCCATGTCATGTAAGGGCCGTACCAAACGAGCATATTCAGGAACCCATTGTCTACAGAAACCTGTCTTGCCCAGAAAAGACAGAAGTTGAGTTTTAGTAAGAGGTTTTGGGATGCCAACAATGGCTTCTATTCTGTCTGCACTGAGACTTTTACCCTCTGGTGTTAGTTCATGGCCCAGAAAAATAACTTCCTGCTGGACTAGCTGTAGTTTATTCAAACTGGCTTTATGACCTTGCGAGGCCAAGTATTGTAACAACAGCACAGTGTCCTTTTCACAGGTATCCCTATCTGGGGAACAGACAAGAAGATCATCAACGTATTGAATAAGGGTGCTGCCATGTTTAAATTGGAACCCTTCCAAGTTATCTTTTAGCGCGGACGCAAACACAGCAGGAGATTCACAATAGCCTTGAGGCAATCTCATCCACGTGTACAATTGGCCGGAAAATTCAAATGCAAACCAAAATTGCGAATCCTTGTGCACAGGAATGCTAAAAAACGCGTTGGCTAAGTCGACCACAGAGAAAAATTGACTATTACTTGGAACTTGATTGTATATGGATCAGGTACAATCGTTGTGCGCGCATATACAGCCTCGTTAACTTTTTTAAGATCTTGTACAAATCGCCAAGCCACAGGTTGTCCAACCACTTTGGCTTTCTTTATTGGGAAAATAGGAGTGCGACAGGGGCTGTTTGGACATGGAACAATTATGCCTTTCTTCAACAATGCTTTAAAAACGTGAGCTATCCCTTCAATAGCCTCCGCTTTCAGTGGATATTGAGCCTGGCATGGTCTATGGGGTCCTCTAGGTGTAACTACAAGAGGCTGTGCATTGTCAATAAACCCAACATCATATTTATGCTGTGACCACAAGGAGGGTGGAACTTCCGCTAACCTAGGATCTGTGGCAGCCACCTGGACTGCACAGACCTGACGGACCCAGTCGTCATGCCGCACAAGATGTACTTCCCATTTACCCAAAACGGTACCCCCAAACCTCTCTCTATAGGCCTGGGCTGCCACGGAAAATTCCACTCCCACCATGTGACAAGGGACCCAGTCCAACACTTCCTTGCACCCCTTCACCCAAGGACCCAAGCTTGCCCACGTGCTAAACACAGGTTTAGCAAGTGGGACATGGGGGTCTGAACCCTCCACATCAAAAAAGCGAGACACCTCTCTCAAATTTCGCACAGACCATGCACAAAAACCCTCTGAAGACCAGTATACATTTTCACCCGTCAAAAAAATCACTTTTACCATCACCAAACCACACCTTCTGAAAACCAACATCCTGACTTTCTGAAACTCCAGAATCAACCAAAAATTCTATCTGTTTACCATTAATTGTAAGAAACATCATGGGTTTAACTTGGTACTCTACGTTTTCTCTAAAGGCTTGTACATTAAGTGTCTGCATAACATCAATATATGCGGGGTCATGTAATGGATTGATCTTACCAGTAGCCGTGTCCTGTCCTGCCCCCTCCGAGCGTCAAAACCCCTCCTCCTGGTAGCCTTCGTTTCTCCGAGTTCCCCTTGGATTGTTTACTGTAAATCCACTGGAATTAAAATTGTCTCTATTGTTTTGTCCATCTTCCCTTGTGTCTTTTTCAGGACAATCGTGTACCCAATGTTCAATCGAGCCACACGATGGCAACCTTTGTCATAGTTGTATCGGTTAGCAGACCCTCGTCCTCTGCCTCTAGTCTGTGTTCGTCCTCTCGCTCTACCCCGTCCTCGGCCTCTTTGGTCGTAGCCGCTGTAAAAACCTAGCTTGGCCATCTGTAATTTTGTTTCACGTTTCCCTTTATCGGTTTGTCTCTTGTCCTCTTGGTCCTCGCAGACTTTTTCAGCATGCTTGATATATGGCCAAATTTTCAATGCGGCCCTCGTCCAAGGCCACACAGTGCTCCTTTACATTTTTCTGAAATGTTGGGAGCAGACCCGCAAACAGTCTCATCTTACACTGTTGTTCCCAGGGAGAATCATTACCTCCATCTGGTTTGCGGCCCATTCCACTGTGAATTGCGAATTCTTTCTCAAATCTATTACGATAGTCTATAACTTTTTCTCCCTGTTTCTGTTTGCAGTCAGAAATGTTCTCCCAGTTCATCTGTCTCGGGAAGAAAGCACCTATCCGTCCACACAGCGCCATGATTATCAGCCTGTATTGAGAACCAACGGCCCAATTATACTGGCCATTATGCACGGGCCAGTCTCCTTTCACCCTACCCCACCGTAACTGTAATGCTTTCATCATTACCATTTCTACTTCAACTATTTTTGGTTTATATTGGTCAAGCATCTGGAGGAAAACACGATTTAATTCCTTTTTCCGGGTTGGGCAGCGAACCGGCTACGTCTCTCAGGCCGTAGACTTTCGCACAGTGTTATAAGGAGGAGGAGGTCGGGGAGGGCAGTCCAGGTCCACGTCCACTCTAGTAAGGAGAAGCCAGAACACATTGATCAGTAGTCCCTACACTACTCTGCCTAAATCTTTTATCAGTCTCTTCCTTCCATATACCATAAGCTTTCCAATCTACTTTCCGTTTCCCTTTCTGTATTTTTTTTAATTTTCCCCTGTTCGTATTCCTCCAACTTCTCTTTCAACCCATTTCAACCCACTGTCTTTGGCTGAAGCTGCCATTTTTCGGAAAACCCAAAACTTCCCAGAGATTCAATTGTTCACAAGTCCAAACACCATACTTATCTTTCATTATCTCCGCTGGCCCAACGTAACTACGAGGGACAAACACCAAACCCCACTCTACCTACATTCCTTTACTTATCTAAACATGGGGACTCAGTCCTTTAATCAGTAAGAATACATCACTGTAAGAAATTTCCCTGACAGAAACCACAAGACCATATATAACCAAATTAGAGAAGCACCATTATACCAATTTCCAATCTATCCCTCTAATGAAATTTAGGTCGTATACAATCCTAAGTTAGCAGGCTAACACTTCCATGTGTGCCAGCCACCAGCACACTACCGGAAGGCAAAGTTCAATTTCGCAATTGCAGCACAAAGGCAAAAGCCGAAAGAGTAGGCCTCCCCAAAGAACCACAACAATGACGCAATGAATGCGTTCACCCAAATGTACACCAAACAAGACAAAACATTGCGATTACAAAACTTCCAAGTTAACACCAACCTCGGTACATGAGATCAAAATTCTATCAAGGAATATACAATGCAGCCAATCAGATCCCTCATGCACAGGGAATACCAAAATGGACAAATGCATTTACTGGGCCGACCACAACCAGACATAGTCACACTAGGTCGACCACAACCATTATATACAGGAGCACGCTATACTCCATCACGCAGTCCAACTGCCTATGATCCAGCACAAATCGCAATGCAATAGGTTAGCTGCACGGGAATGGGTGTCAGGACATGGAACAAAACGATATTCTTCTAACTACAAGCGCTATAACTAAAATACCCTAAAAAATTACTTCTAGTGATCATACTTTCTCAAATCCATCTATCAACTTCCACAAAACCATCAAATCTGACATACAAAACCCAAACACATAGTTTACTAAAGCATATGAAAGCCGTATTAAGGAACAATCTCACCGGTCGATGCTCCCTCTGGTCAGTCTCCTGTCTGACCGTCAGCACCCCTCCCCTAGGCGGTTCAGCGTTCCTGCGTGTTCCCGTCGGTTCGCTCACGGCAAGGCCAAAGAGAAGCCGAAACTGTCTCTATTCTTGCGGGAACAAAACGTCTAAACAGCCGCCATCTTGATGCGCACTGGTATCTTCCCAAATCCAACGTCCAGTCGAATGGCAAGTGGTAGCTCCATTAATACAAACGTAGCGGTTAGCAAAGTCTCTTCCTCAGCCCTGGGCCTGTCGCTGCAAACACCGGAGAATATGGATGTGTACAACTGGTGTGTACAACTCCCCACTTTTGTAACTTTACTTGACTCGAACAAAGAAAAGGTCCATAGAGCTTGGCCTCCAGAGGGGTTGGCTACATCAATTGTAGGGAAATGTCCTCCAAAGATGCAGTGTCGCAGAGCGGGCCTCCAAGGGGTGGGGTGACAGGTGGACAGAGGAGAACGAGCCATCCAACCTAAGCAAAAAAAAAACTACAACACAGATCAATAGACCCCACACAAACTGTCCCAAAGCTTCCATCAGTCACCACATCCTACATACCGTAGCCTATGCCTTCCAAACAACTCCATATTACGCCTTCAGCAACTTTATAGTATACTTCCCGAAACGTCCATTAGACAACTCGGCCAAAATCCACCAACCAGCCCGGCAGGCCGCTCATCCGCCACCGAACGAAAACGCCAGTCACCGGAAAACCTAATAACACCCAAAGAAACATTTGTTCACATGTCCAAGTACCATAAACGACAGACACAATGTTTGCTGGTCCAGCGTAAACACGAGAGACCATCAAAGATGTACCGCCGCACTTACCAAAATTAAACCCAGCAAACCCCAAGAGTGGCGAAAATGCCGGATCCAGAGCGAACACAATGGTGAGGTCGTCAAACCGCCACCAGTCACCCTGGTACCTCGATCAACCTGCGTTGATCAGCATGCGTTGATAAGCTCGTCAGCCCTTTCGCGAGATATACCTTACACCAGTGTTTAACACAGTGGTCCAACCACCGTACTGTTAAAATGTTTTCCTTAAGCGCTGACTGTAATGTGCACGTACCTCCAGAGTTCGAAATTTAAGCCCGGGTACCTGTACTGATCAGGCACGAGTCACAGCTCCAGTCAGGCACTCTCAACCCCTCAAAGGATAGGCCTCATTCGGGGGATACTAGAGTTCCAGAGACTTCACTCTGGCTGTGCACGTTAACCTGTTTGGAAAAAGACTCGAACCGAGCAGGATTAGGATCCCAGACAAGCACCCCAAATTGTGATGGTAATTTTATCGATCAGAACTCTTTAAGAAGGAGTACAGAGACTAAGTTCTCTTGGCACATTCTAACAGTTAATTAATCATTTGCAAATGAGAGAGATGCGTCAAATGCTTACCAAGATAATCGTCCGAGGAGTCTCTAACTCAATATAGCGCAATCAACAGTATATATCACATACAAAAAGGGGTGTGGCAAGTTGTTACCAATCTGTCTTGTGTCACAAAGGCTTTACCCAAAGGGTGGGCTGTCCCCCCCACCTTATCCTTCCTGCCATAATGTTTACTGTAGTGTTTACCTAAAGGGGCCAACTGACCTTAATCCCCCCAAGGACCACATTCCTGAGGAACAAAAGACTGACACCCTTCTTTATCTAGGCAGGAGGACATGGCCTAAATACCTAATAATCCTCTGATATTATACAGACGTGTGTCACAATCAAAGTAAAGATCTACATACCAGCCAATGGAAAGACAGACATTTCTCAAATGCACCTTAGTTAAAAAGTTCCATAACAATCCATCCTCTTGATACCATGTCAAACCTTTCAAAAACTAAATTAGGCTATTAATACGATTCTCCAAATGCATTTAGCTAGATTATTGTTAATGAAACAAAATACCAAAGATGTTCTTTACCAATCACAAATTACCAATCCAACAAATGTAATACATAAGATTGTCGCAAAACTAGTCAATAAAGTCTCTTATTTTACCTTGTACATCATCAAAATGAAAAATTATAAATCCATTAGAATTTAGTTAAGTGTTCTGTAATTTTCATTCTGTACATTTGTAGGGATTTGTAGCGATCCCTTAGAGATAGGGTGAGAAGCTCGGTCACCCGGGAGGAGCTCAGAGTAGAGCCACTGCTCCTCCACATCGAGAGGGGTCAGCTGAGGTGGCTTGGGCATCTTTTTCGGATGCCTCCGGAACGCCTTCCTGGGAAGGTGTTCCGGTCCCGTCCCACCGGGAGGAGACCCCGGGGAAGACCTAGGACACGCTGGAGGGACTATGTCTCCCGGCTGGCCTGGGAACGCCTCGGTGTCCCCCCGGAAGAGCTAGAGGAAGTGTCTGGGGAGAGGGAAGTCTGGGCATCCCTGCTTAGACTGCTGCCCCCGCGACCCGGCCCCGGATAAGCGGAAGAAGATGGATGGATGGATGGACATTTGTAGGGCCTAATAAACTAATTAAAATACTATAGCCTGTGTTCTTTCTTGTATTTATGATAAATACACTTTCTTGTATTTTTCGAATTCATAACAATTTAAAACAAACAAATTCTGTTATTTATAATTTTTTTAGACTTCTATATAGTTTGACGATGATCTAGTAGATGAACTGATGCTCCGGCTGGATGGTGATGTGGAGAAGGAGAATGTCCATGCTAAAAGGAGCAATTAACATGCTAACGATGCTAAACTGCGTTCAGCTCTGGCAGATACTGGGGGTCAAAAAGGCTTGGTGGTTCTAGTGTTAAAAGATTTTTCTATAGATAAATGGTAATTAACAAGATATTAACAAATTTAAACTCAATATTAAGGTGTTAACCAATTTAAACAAAATTATAAGGTGTTAACCAATTTTTATAACTAGGTGCAGTGTTAATTGTACAGTGTTATTCCTGCCAAATTATACCTCCCCCAATGCCCACAGACAACCCAACCATAATCTTGTTTAATACATTTGCATGATAAATGCAAGCCAACAAACACTTATTTATTTGTTTTGCCAAGTAATATAAATTCACATTCACCTTTTATCCTTGCCAGAACTAGTGTAGGTCCCTGACAGCACGCTATGAAAATGGGGTAAATCTTGACAATTAGCAAAGGATAACAATTACAATATAATCATGATAAATAAAATCATGTTGATTAAAATGACAAACCGCACAAATCTAACATAGATACGGTAGTTAAAGGTTCAACTTACAGATAATATATTTTGTCTTGCTCAATGAAGACCAGGTCCCGGGCCTTCCGTCGAGCATGCTGGAATAAATACAGTCAATAGTCTGTTAATTTGCTGGGTAAGTACAAACCTGATTCCAAAAAAGTTGGGACACTGTACAAATTGTGAGTAAAAAAGGAATGGAATAATTCACAAATCTCATAAACTTATATTTAATTCCCAATAGAATATAGATAACATATCGAATGTTGAAAGTGAGACATTTTGTAATGTCATGCCAAATATTGGCTCATTTTGGATTTCATGAGAGCTACACATTCCAAAAAAGTTGGGACAGGTAGCAATAAGAGGCCAGAAAAGTAAAATGTACAGATAAGGAACAGCTGGAGGACCAATTCACAACTTATTATGTCAATTGGCAACATGATTGGGTATAAAACCAGCCTCTCAGGGTGGCAGTGTCTCTCAGAAGTCAAGATGGGCAGAGGATCACTCCCAATTCCCCCAATGCTGCAGGGAAAAATTGTGGAGCAATATCAGAAAGGAGTTTGTCAGAGAAAAATTGCAAAGAGTTTGAAGTTATCATCATCTACAGTGCATAATATCATCCAAAGATTCAGAGAATCTGGAACAATCTCTGTGCGTAAGGGTCAAGGCCGGAAAACCATACTGGATGCCCGTGATCTTCGGCCCCTCAGACGGCACTGCATCAGATACAGGAATGATACTGTAATGGAAATCACAACATGGGCTCAGGAATACTTCCAGAAAACATTGTCGGTGAACACAATCCACCATGCCATTCGCTGTTGCCGGCTAAAACTCTATAGGAAAAAAGAAGCCGTATCTAAACAGGATCCAGAAGCGCAGGTGTTTTCTCTGGGCCAAGGATAATTTAAAATGGACTGTGGCAAAGTGGAAAAGTGTTCTGTGGTCAGACGAATCACAATTTGAAGTTCATTTTGGAAAACTGAGACGCCATGTCATCCGGACTAAAGAG
The DNA here is from genome assembly GCF_011004845.1 of Esox lucius. NCBI lineage: Eukaryota > Metazoa > Chordata > Actinopteri > Esociformes > Esocidae > Esox > Esox lucius. The sequence continues at coordinate 38,304,074 of NC_047576.1, forward strand.
GACAAGGACAACCCAAGTTGTTATCAGCGCTCAGTTATGGGGTTGCATGAGTGCGTGTGGCATAGGCAGCCTACACATCTGGAAAGGCACCATCAATGCTGACAGTTATATCCAAGTTCTAGAACAACATATGCTCCCATCCAGACGTCGTCTCTTTCAGGGAAGACCTTGCATTTTCCAGCATGACAATGCCAGACCACATACTGCATCAATTACAGTGTCATGGCTGCATAGAAAAAGGATCCGGGTACTGAAATGGCCAGCCTGCAGTCCAGATCTTTCACCCATAGAAAACATTTGGCGCATCATAAAGAGGAAGGTGTGACAAAGAAGACCTAAGACAGTTGAGCAACTAGAAGCCTGTATTAGACAAGAATGGGACAACATTCCTATTCATAAACTTGAGCAACTTGTCTCCTCAGTCCCCAGACGTTTGCAGTCTGTTATAAAAAGAAGGGATGCCACACAGTGGTAAACATGACCTTGTCCCAACTTTTTTGAGATGTGTTGATGCCATGTAATTTAAAATCAACTTATTTTTCCCTTAAAGTGATACATTTTCTCAGTTTAAACATTTGAGATGTCATCTATGTTGTATTCTGAATAAAATATTGAAATTTGAAACTTCCACATTATTGCATTCTGTTTTTATTCACAATTGTACAGTGTCCCAACCTTTTTGGAATCGGGTTTGTATATCTATATAATGTTTTACTAGGGTTAGTTATCTAGCTACAATGTGCTTAATATTGCGTACTGTATTGTAATTACTGTACCTAACTAGCGAGTTAGCAATAACACAGAAACAACATGCTACCGAATATAGTCGACTAGCTGATGTTGTCGACTCTTACCTTGATTTGTAGTAACAAAATTACTTGGACTGCCTCAAACTTTTGTTGCGTTTTCAATACAAAAAAAAAAAAATAACAACCAGTAAAACACATTTACAATTGCGAAGGGAAACGTTTGTGAGTTTTAAAAAGAAGCAGAATTCCAATCATGTTAATTCCATTGGTCTTTGAAAATCGTCACACCCTCACTCTTGGTTTTCTTCGCCAGATTGGATTATTTAACTTTCCATAACTATGCCCCATATTGATTAATGTCCCCCTTTTCAGTGATAATCATATTCTACATAGAAACGTTCTGTAGGAAAATAGGGTGTGTGATCTCCGCTCTGGTATTTATTTAACACCTTAAACGTAATTTGCTCTGATGGACTTGAGTCAAGTCGCTACAATGTCAAAGCACAAGGCAGATGATTGCCAAAACAGGACTTGGCCAATGCAGCAGTGTGCAAAAGTGCACAAAGTGCAAGGAAGTTTGTGGCCACAAGCTAAGACAAAAGCAGAGAGGAAAGCAATAGACTGAAACTGGGGGCAGATTCTCAGAGCTATTAAAAAGAGTGAGAAAAACATCTGACCAGTGTTTCATTTGCAATTACTTAAAAGCTGTTTGTCATATCTGATCAGTATAGGGTTTTCTCATTATTATATCTAAACAAGAATCTTGCCATTGTTCAGCTGACATTGTTTCTTGAACATTGCAATATAACTCTTTATGTGAATCTGAATCCTCAACCAGCCTTTTTATTAAGGCTTTTATTCAGACTCCTTTGTTATTTCTATATTTCCTTTGTTGTCATTGTATTGCCTGCTTTTTATTGTTTATAAATGTGTGGCTCTTTACCATTCATTTCAAATAAAAGTTGAGTTAAATTTTGATTAGATATTGGATCGTCTTATTGAGGGGATATACAGCTCTGGAAAAAATTAAGATACCACTGCAAAATTCAGTTTCTCTGGTTTTATTGTTCATATGTATGTGTTTGAGTAAAATGAACAGTTTTGTTTTATTCTATAAACTACTGACAACATTACTCCAAATTCCAAATAAAGATATTGTCATTTAGAGTATTTATTTGTAGAAAATTACAACAGGTCAAAATAACCAAAAAAGATGCATTGTTTTCAGACTTCAAATTATGCAAAGAAAACAAATTCATATTCATTTATCAACAACAAAATACTAATGTTTTAACTTAGGAAGAGTTCAGAAATTAATATTTGGTGGAATAACCCTGATTTTTAATCACAGCTTTCATGTGTTTTGGCATGCTCTCTACCAGTCCATCACATTGCTGTTGGGTAACTTCATGCCACTCCTGGCACAACATTTATTTAGTTTTTTTGCCTTTGTTTGATGGCTTGTGACCATCCAACCTTGTACTTGGCATGATTCATGCATCCTTCACAAGGACAAATAAGCCCGATTCCAGCCTTGCTGAAGCATCCCCAGATCATCACCGATCCTCCATTAAATTTCACAGTGGGTGCGCGACATTGTGGTTTGTAGGCCTCTCCAGGTCTCTGTCTAACCATTAGACGACCAGGTGTTGGGCAAAGCTAAACATGTGACATGTCAGAGAAGATTACCTCACTCCATTCCCCTACGGTCCAATTCTTATGGTCTTTTGCAAGCCTGGCTATTCTTTGCTTCTCATTGAAGGGCTTTTTTCTAGCTTTACACGACCTCAGCCCTGTCCTTAGGAGACAGTTTCGAACCGTCCTCGCCATGCACATCACCCGAGCTGCTGTTTGCAGTGATGTGTCATAAATGGATACCTTAAAACAAATCTACAAATGGAATTAAAGCTTTGAGAGAAGTAACACTTGAAATCTGCATAATCAATTAGCGGTAATAGAAGTTGCTGTGCAATACGCTTTCTTGTATCAAATGTAAAGCAATCAATTGAACGGTACAACTGACACAAACATTGTTTAACTTTCTTGACTGTAGCTTCAATATGAGCATTGAATGATAGCTCAGTATTTAACCACCGACCCAGGTACTTAAATGCATTTACATTTACAAAAGATCTTCCATCAATCATACAGATTTGTAATTAATTCATGGTAACTTTAGATGGTCTCAGTTTAAACAACATAGCGCAAGTTTTTTTCTTGTTATGAAAAAGGTTGTGCTCTCTGAGCCACTTCTGTACAATAATAAAATCAGATTGCAATGCATTTTGTACCTAGTCCTTCTGGTTATACGATGTATATAGAACTGTATCATCAGCATAAAGATGAAAATTACAGGATAAACAAATACTGGGCATATCATTAATATAAACAGAAAAGAGAATTGGCCCCAGTACAGAGCCTTGGGGCACATTTTTACCTATAATTAAACTAGTGGAGCATATATTTTGTAATGCAACATATTGAGGCCTACCATGTAAATAGGCATTAAACCATAATAACGATCTTTGACTTAAGCCAATCGAATACAATTAATCTAGGAGTAAATAAAGATCAACTGTATCAAACGCTTTCGAAAAATCTATAAAAATGGCTCCAGTATATTTTCCTTCATGAAATGCTGTATATACATCATTTGTAAAGTTGAGAAGAGCTGTGGTAGTAGAGTGATTAGGTCAGAATCCAGATTGTGCTGATGATAAGATACCATGTTCTTCAATAAATTCACATAATTGCATGAACATTTATTTTTCAAAAATTTTTTGGACTGTACATATAATAGAAATAGGTCTGTAGTTATTCAAGTCATCTGGTTTTCCACCTTTGAAAACAGGAAATACCCTAGCCATCTTCCAAATAGGTGGAAGTGAGTTTGTATTTTTAGATAAATTATATAATTTTGCCAGGGGGAACATCAAAATATGTGATGCATATTTTATAAACTTAGATTCCATTCCATCAGGTCCAGCACCAGTACTCAACTTAACTTTGCTATAGTTTGATAAACATCTATAGGTGAGATCAGTGTAAAAGAAAAAATATTTTGAGGCAGGGGATTTTTGAAAGTTGCATGTGAATATGGGGTCTCATTAGCTTGAGAGACTGCAACAAAGTGTTCATTAAGAGTTTGTGTAATTATTGTGGGATTCTGTATAATTTCATTATTGATATTCAGTGGATTAATTCGCCCTATTTTGTTACGGTTAAGCAAAGTGTTAAATTTATTCCAGAATTGTCTTGGATTCTTAAACTCTCTATTTAAGCTATTTTTATAGTATTCTGACTTTGCATTCCTTGTTTTAGTTTTACTACTGTTACGTAATTGTCTATATATTTCCCAATCGCTTTGGTTTCTAGTAAGGCAGAATTTGGCCCAAGCAACATCTCTTCGCTTAAACAAAGAAATCAGTTCTCAGTTAATCCTGGAAAGATGAGTCCCTTTTACTCTGACTGTTTTAAGTGGGGTGTGCTTATTGATCACATTTATAACCTCACTGTAAAAGAAGTCCCATGCATCATTAACAGTAGGTATAAGCAAGAGGCACTGCCAGTTAATATTGCCCATGTCATCATTAAAGAGGTTCACATCAAAATATTTACACTGTCTAAATTATATATCTTTGGGGTGTGCTTTATGGGTGGTTGACGTGAACTCAAATCCAAAGTGGAAAAGAATATATTTCTAAAATCTATGTCAAATGACATATCATTATATTGCTTAATATGTGAATAACTCAAAACTCAATGTGTCCCATTCTATTTCCTTATTTATTTTGCATTTGATTAACTTTTTTTGTGTTTTCCAAATATTGTCCACCAGTGTGACAACATTTTTAATGTTAATATTTATTTCAGAGATTGTGTGACAGATAACACAAATATGCACAATCCTTATCAATTTGTCCTAATTATATCCCCACATCAAAAGTAACCAATAAAAATTCACAATCATGTTATTATCCTACTATAAGATGTACACATATGGACTTTATCCAAATGTCTGGATTATATTCATTATAATTAGTATAAAACCTAATGAAGCTTCATTCCATCCTTATATTTGCATAGTGATGATATCATTATTATACTATTCAACACTTTTTACATTAATTTGTGCATTAAAATGCCTTTTCCACTTATAATTCAGTTTGTCACACCACAGGACATTCCGTCACACCATTGGACAACAAAAAATACCGGTACGCCCTTGTTTTGTACAAAGTCACACTTATTATTTCTTGTTATTTATTTTTTTTATTCATTAAAATAAAGTTACAACTTCAAGTTCAAATATTTTTTTGTACAATAAAGTAAGAAGAAAGAAGATACCAACATCCCATAAAAAAGACTTGGGAGCAATCGTAACATTTAGCAACATAACATGAACATGTAAACAAAATTTACCTGGCTTATTACTTTTCTTGTTCAAATTTAATCAAATACCCATAGGGCCTACTTGTCACTTTTCATAACCATAAATGGAATTGACCTAAAAACAAACTACTGTTTGGGTCAAATTCATTAAACAACCCATTAATAAAACAGCAAAACTTCTTAAAAATAATTCATAGTAAATTGATTCTTTCTTCATGAACTGTGCTGTACAAGAGTACACCATGAAATACAAACAAAATAAAAAAGCAGTAGTGTTTGAGTGTGTTTAAGGACTCATCCTCCTTTCACACCTCATTGAACAGCAGCCAGTCTTATTTGGTGAGCTGGGCTGCACGCTGGTAGGGCTCTGGCTCAGAGACACTGACAAGTTGGTCTTTGCTGTACATAATGCAGTCTCGCCTAGCAGGCCACTTGAATATGTTTTCCCCACCAATTTGCCACATGCAATTGACCTCAATATGCTCAGTATTTAATTGTGTGATCTGGCCAACAAATGGCTTCTTGTCATATGGGACAATGACAAATTTCCCTACAGTGTACTTGTCGTCAAGCTCTTTCTCCTCTTCCTCTCCACTACTGGGACTCTCAGGCTGGGCCTCTTGGACAGGCAAGCGGTTCCTCTGAATCTTCTGACCGATTGTCTGTTCTCATCTTGCTTGGAGAGAAGCAGTCGCACATCTCTGGGTATCGGCAGAAACAGCTGAGAGCCCTATAGAAGATCTCTCCTGCAGAGAAGGAAAGTATTTGGTGCGTGTTTAAGATGCCAGGTACTTTCGGGAGAGACGGTGACAACATCTCGTCGAACACCTGGATATCTGCCTCGTTGATCCATTTGAATTGTATGTTAGGGACCTCTTTTCGGGCTAGGAACTCATAGAAGTCCTTAGGGCTTTGTAAGTCTTGCCCCCCATGGACATGGTTGTCTGCCATGCGTTTCACTGATCCCCCAACTCCATCGGGTGCACCTTTCCCATGGGCTCTCTCTGAGTAATTCCAGGTGATTCGCTTCAGCCTCCATGTGTAGGGTACACTGCTCAAAAGGTAACAGTTTGCCTTGTTTCTGTATTGGGTGACTGGGCCATCACTCAACACATGAAGTGTGTCAATCTTGTGGCCAGTGTTTGCTATAATTTCCTGTACCACTGGTTTGAGATGGGCCCACACAGCACGTTTGTTGTGGCTGACAGAGTCAGAGATTGTGGCATAGGATTGTGAGCCTGTGGATGTGTAAGCCACTGCTGTATGGATGGATGCCTGCTGCCGGTTTCCTCCAAAATGAAATGACTGAATTTCTGTGTTCAGTTTTCAGGCATAATTTTCTGAAAAGTCCACATGCAGAACCATTTCATTGTCTTTTAGATTTTCTTTAAGATGCCTGAATTTCTGGGCCTGGTGAAGCCAGTTGAATTGATGAATGGCAATACCCTCCAACTCTTTGTTGAACTCCTCAACCAGTTTTCCCACTGTAGCATTTTCAGTTTTCTTCACCCAGTTTTTGTATGTTTTGTCTCCAACCACCACATCTTCCTTTGCTCAGTGTTCCCATCTAGCCCGATCATCTGGGTTATATATGGCAATCTGGACTTCATCATAGCAGCACTCAGTGCATGTGCGCTCCATGCATTTCATGTTGTCCGTATTACAGGTTATAGTGGAGAGAAGATATGATAGGCTTTTTCAAGGTAGACCACGCTGCGCAAATCCACCAAAGACTTCACAAGTACTCTCCTTTGCATTTTTACTTTCCTCCCAACTGTGTCCTTTTTCCCAGGAAGAAGCCTGCTGCTCTCATCTATCAATAGGAAGGACTCCACTTGTTTCTTCCTTTCTTGAGCAGTGTTTCTTTGTTTTGACTGTTTTGCTTGTGTTTGTGTGTGCATTTTTATCCACATTCCGTCATTGCACAAGGCGTTGATTCTTTCGTCTAAACCTATCCGCTCTTCTTTTTTCAGCTTCAAGTTGCTTCATTAACTTCTCATTTTGCATTCTTAGCTTCCTTAGTTCTTTGTTCACAGATCTTTTTCATACTCTTTTGGGTGTACTTTGGTCTCTGGTGGACATCTCTTTGGGTGACTGTGTTGGTGTGCTACACAAAACAGGCACTGCCACTGGGGCCTCATTAATCTCTTCATGATTGAATGGTTGGTCATGATCCTGATCCTGAGGTGATTGTGGCGTTAGATCAAGGACAGCCTTAGTGGCTTTTTCCCTTGCCCTACATCTCCTCTTGGACTCTCTCCATTTTTCTTGTAGCGTCTTCCTTGTTGCTGGCGACACAGACTTCACACTGAGCTGAAAAATGTTCCTGCATGCTTTCTTCTCCTGATATCTGTGGGGAAAATTATGAAACCAACCATGACTATTGTGATACGAGGAAGCATTAATCATGTCATGAAACGTTTAAATTCTTATGCTAAAATAACTTTTGGTAGCTTGTCAAATTTACTTTCTGCATCTCTCTCTCAGGATGTTCTCTCTCCTCTGAGGATCTTTATTCAGCCTCTCCCTATACTTCCTGGTCCTTTCCTTGCTTGTCATCTCAGGCTCTCACGTTCAACGTGGATCTGAAACTAGCCTTAACAAAACAGAGTAGGAACGTTTGACTTGTGGCGTCCTTCAATTCTGAGAGTAAGAGAAAAAAGCTAAACTTGAAAAAATAAAATGCAAACATCACTACTACAATTAGCTACTAAAGGTTGGGAGGGAAGTTAGGAAGGGGATTGGAAGCAGGGAGGTTGGGAGGAAGTTAGGAGTGAGGGAGGTAAGAAAGGAGGGAAGTTGGAAGGGGGGAGATTGATAGGGAGGGAGGTTGGGGGGTGAGATTAAGGGAGGTTAGGAGGGAGCAAGTTTAGGAGGGAAAAAGTGATGGTTTTGTACCCCTTGATAGAGCCTACATCCACTGGTGTGACAGCCATTTCCACCAGTGTGACACTGATTTCATGTCACACTATAGGACACTGCTGTCACACCAGTGGACATTTCCAAGATCAAGGCCAGTTTGCGGCCTAGCTATATGAGAGACAGTCTTCAATCCTGACTAATAGTGTTAAGGTTTACATTATTTTCAATAGTCACTCAATATAAATTGATGAACATTTTCAGATCAATACTTAAATGACGTCACACCAAAGGACTGCATAATGGATCCCATTTCCAACAGTGCACATAAATAGCAATATTATGAAAATATTTGAGACAGAACTCACCTTGTGTGCAGTCCATGTGCTCTAGTGAGGTCTACTGTACTTCCAGGATGAAGGGCCCCTCTCAGTAATAGGGTGCCCAAATGAATGCCCGTTTTATATCTACAGAATGGCATCACACCAGGTGGACACCAGTTTTGTGGACACAATGTAATGTGTTATAATTATTCTAAATGGGAACCTTAAGACCTATAACCTTTAGTTTCATTAAGTTAACACTACTATAACATCTATTCAAGTATTTTAATGTATTTAGACTTATTTTTCATTTAATTAAAGTAGTTTGAAGATAAGCAACGCTACCCCGGACAGTCACGCCAGTGGACAAATGTCATGTTTAAAACTAAATATTTACATATTTGAATTATAATGCTCATTAATTACAGATGTATTAGTTCTGGAAGATTAAACTGTATACATAAAACAGATATTTTAATCAAATATTATACATTTTTATTTATATTTGCCACCATGAACACAAAAATGGAGCGTCACGTCAACCACCCTCATACATTTTGATTTTCCACACACAATATATTACAGAGTGATCGCTTAAACAATCTGACATGACTCCGGAGGATAATATCCTTTCAGGGTTGGTTAAAAGTATCCAATCTATTAATGTTGATGATTGTAAATTTACTCTGGTAGGTGTATTAATCAGTTGAGATAAATTCACACTACTAATTAGATTTCGGTCTCCTGCTGAAGATTGGTCAAGCCAATTGCTGTTAAAATCACCTAGAATTATACATTCATTATTCTTTTCTATGGAGCTTAGGGATGCCAATATATTCTTCATAGAGCCAGAGGGGTCTGAGGGCGACCTATATATGTTTCCAATTGTAAGTGATTTATTTACATGTAATATTATATTAACAAAAACACATTCAAAATCAATTGGCTCAATTTTAGGGGTAAAATGCTGAGAACACAAATTGGAACACACATAAGTGACCACTCCACCACCTCTTGACCCTCTATCAACCCTGTATAACAGGTAGTCATCCATTTCAACATCATTATTAGATAAGCCACTATGTAGCCATGTTTCAGAGACTAATAATATCAGGTTTATTGTGACTTGCCCAGGCTCTTAGATCTGTTTTAGACATAAGGCTTCTAATATTTAAATGAATTATTTTAAGACCTTTATAGGAATTAAAAGCCATCATTATTATAGAAACGTGCCGTCAACAACAATAGGGTTAAGTGGTAGAAAAAGTGGGGAGCACACTGTACATTTAGAGACATGCATGACACAAAAAGACAAAACATAAAAAGCAAAGCATGTATGTACTGTAAGATTTCAATTTTGTGATGGTATAGATCCAGACTACTTTTACAAATATATCGATGCATTAATGAACTAATCCATATTTATTTACAACAACTGTGACAAATAGGCAAACAACAAACAAATCGAGTTTACGTCACTCATTTACAGCAGCAAGAACTGTGTGCTGCAAACAAAACAAGTGTATGATCATAAACATACATGCCCACATTCTTATCGAGTGGAAAATCAAAACAGGGGTCGCATACTCCTTGATAACAAAAAGTGAACTCAGAGACAATCAGGCGATCAACCAGATATTCGACTACTCACACGGACTTATGAAGAAGTTCAAATGTCATCGAAGTATTTCTCCGCATCCTCTGCTCTACGAAAGAGAGTACTTCCACGTGGTTTATTTTTTATAGTATCAAACTGCCTGCTTCGTTTAACCAGGTCAGCGCTGAAATCGGGATAAATATGAATCTGCGATCCCTTGTATAGAAGCCCCTTTTATACAAAGGTAGTCCAGGTAGTGCAGGAACTTGGCGATGATCGGTCGAGGTTTCTTTGATTTATTTGAATTATAAGACGGAGTACGATGAGTTATTTCAATCACCGGAGAAATTGAGAAATTGTCACTGCCAAGTAGACCAAGTATCAGCTGGGTCAGAAAACCAATCACGTCAACTCCTTCGCTCTTCTCAGGAACATTAATGAAACGGAGTTTGCTTATATGGCTCCTGTTTTCAGCTTCATCCACCTTCTCCTTTAGGTAAGCATTCTCCTCCTCCAATGTATGCACTCTTGTTGTTAAGTTATCAACATTGTCCTCATTACTACTCACTCTCTGCTCAAGCTTAGATATTTGGTCTCCAAGCTATGATAGAGCACCATGAATATTGTTGAGACTTGTCTGCTGTGGTTCGATTTTAGAGTCGATATGAGCAGTCATTTCAGCCTTGCTCTGTTGGATGGCCTCCCAAATTGATTGTAAAGACATCTCAGCCATTTGGGTTCAGTCAATCAATCCTTTAAGGCTGTTCAGGATATATTGGACAACAATTTAGAGCTTCAGATGTTCATACAGTTGTTAAGTGAGTTGTTCTCTGTCGATTTAGGATTTACATTAAGTCATATAATCAAAAATAAAGTAGTTGCCAGCGATCCTTCAGAGGCCAACTAGGCAGTTGCGGCCATCTAAAATGAGCTTGGGCTCAGAGCCCAACCTTGTTCTTATGAACCCCGTCTTTGAAATGTTCAGTCTGGAAGCAACCTGTCGCTTACTGTATCCCTCTGCCAGTGAAGCCAGAATTGAGCCCTTCTTTTCCTCACTTAAAGCTTTTCTTTTCAACTCTTTTGTCATACTGAATAGTTATTTTTTTATAAAAATTATCTTTGAGGTACTACTTGCACTGTTTTTGCCATTCAGCTGGTCCTATTACAAGAGGATAGTGATCACCACAGCAGTGGTTTCTATACTTTTCCTCGTTAAATTAGATTTGGTTCAGGTAATCACCCAATCAGTACCTCATTAAGTAAAATGAGGTGTGCCTGTGTTGGAATTTAACAGACACTGGAATGTGTTGTACTTTAAAAACTATTTTAAAACCATTTTATTTACTAAATATATTTCAATGTTAAATGGAAGCAATTATCGTATTTAAATTATATTATATACAAGTATACAACATTTTAAATTAAATGGGCCGATTTTCACTCACTGAATTATTTCTTAACACTTTAAGTATACCTCTTTTTAACTTTAGGTTGCCTGCTGAGTGTAACTGTTGAAGTTAGAATGAGGACAAAAGACAAGTGTTAAGAGCTAATTTGCATGTGCAAAGATCGAGGAGTTTCCAGAAATTTCAAGAGCGGACATCTTACAACTGGTTAAAATCTTTTAATATTGCGACTTCTCTGTACTGTACTTTTACTTGCATGCAGAAGATGGCACAATTAGCTAAATACCCCTAAGAAAGGTGTGGTACCCTGACAAATTTCAGTTGTTGAACAAAATGTTTTAATTATAGATTTTTTTTCTTGACGTGGGGGAAGTCATGGTCAAATGAATGCAACGGGATCACTGTATCACACCATGTGCTCCCCTCCCCCACTGAAGTGCATCAAAAAGTATCCAGACACCTTTTACTTTTTCCACATTTTGTTGAATTACATCCTTATTCTTAAAATAACTAAGGCTGTAATCATAATTCTAAAAGCAGAACTCAGTAATGATCAACCAAAAACAGGTTTTTAAACATTTCTGCAAATTTATAAAAAACATTTACATCATTCAGTCACCATCACTCAATACTTTGTTGAAGCAGCTTTGGGAGCAATTACAGCCTCAAGTCTTTTTGGGTATGACACTACAAGCTTGGCACATCTGTTTTTGTTTTTCTTCAATGCATATCCTCTCATGCTTTGTCAGGTTTGATGGGGAACTTTGCTGGACTTATATATGTATTGGTGAGACCTGATTTGTGTGAAAAAGTCAAACCGCATTATTTGTTCATTTCTGTGCATTTTCATGTGTTGAAAAGAGTTTGGGGACCTCATCTTCTACAGTTCCAAATAATTATGTAAAGATTCAGACGATCCGTAGAATCTCTGTAGGCAAGGGACAAGGGCAAAAACCAATATTGGATGGCTGTGATCTTTGGGCCCTCAGGCAACCCTGCATTATATACAGACATGATTCTGTAGTAGAAATCACTGCATGGGCTCAGGAACACTTCTGGAATAACCATTGTAGGGATGCGCCATAGGGATACCTCTTCTGCACTAGGTAGGATCTTTTTCAGTAAAAAAAACCTAAAAGGTTATAAATACAGTTGTGCTCATAAGTTCGCATACCCTGGCAGAAATTGTGAAATTTTGGCAATGATTTCAAAAATATGAATGATCATGCTAATAAACTGTCTTTTATTTAAGGATTGGGATCATATGAAGCCATTTATTATTACGTAGTTGTTTGGCTCCTTTTTAAATCATAATGATAACAGAAATTACCCAAATGGCCCTGATCAGAACTTTACATACCCTTAAATGTTTGGCCTTGTTACAGACCACACAAGGTGATACACACAAGCAATAAAAGGTGATTTAAAAAAGAAATTGCAATAAAAGGTGAATTTCCCACACCTGTGGCTTTTTAAATTGCAATTAGTGTCTGTGTATAAATAGTCAATGAGTTTGTTAGCTCTCACATGGATGCACTGAGCAGGCTAGATACTGAGCCATGGGGAGCAGAAAATAACTGACTGTAATGGAACTTTCTAAAGATAGAAAAGGCTATAAAAAGATATCCAAAGCCTTGCAAATGCCAGGCAGTACTTTTCAATCACTTATTAAGAAGTGGAACATTTGGGGATCTCTTGATAGTTCAGGTAGACCAAGAAAGATTTCAGCCAAAACTGCCAGAAGAATTGTTCGGGATACAAAGAAAAACCCACAGGTAACTTCAGGATAAATACAAACTGCTCTAGAAAATTGTTTCAAGGAGCACAATACGACAATACTTGAACAAAAAATAACTGCATGGTCGAGTTGCCAGAAAGAAGACTTTTCTGTGGCAAACATCTTGACACGCCTCACATCATCTGGCACACTGTAATTTGGAGTGACGAGACCAAAATAGAGCTTTATGGTCACAACCATAAGCGCTATGTTTGTGATTAATGCTAAAGAGGGCAATACACAGACCTGCGTGAGTTGGCCCCCCACCCAATGCAAAACTTTGGCAAAATAGGCTCAATCGTTTTTGCTCCATTTGTGCTGGTTTGTGCTGTAACAATTTTAATTTGTGCTGCTATCTTTTTATAGATATTAAAGAATATTCTATAGATAATTCTGAGGTCACTCAGCTGCCCAACATCCTCTGAAATCGATGAAAATAGTCTTGTTTGTGCTTCGTTTTGTGCCGTTAACATTTTAGTTTGTGCAGCTTCGGTATTTTATATATTAGGCATTTTATTATTGGTGATGACGTCACTCAGACCCCCAACAAGCTCAAAATTGAGTCAAAATAGGCTCATTCGTTTGTGCTGGTTTGTGCCGTTAAGAGCAGTGGCGCAAATGAGTGGCTTTCCCTCATTCTCGCCCTGCAGCCTGCAGGTCTTCTAATGTTTTGCTTGTGCACGCTCTATTCCTTTCCCTATTCAGTTTAATGGTAAGAGCTATGTTAGCTACAGTGGGGAGAATAAGTATTTGATACACTGCCGATTTTGCAGGTTTTCCCACTTACAAAGTAAGTAAGCAATGTAATTTTTAGCATAGGTACTCTTCAACTGTGAGTGACGTAATCTAAAACAAAAATTCATAAAATCACATTGTATGATTTTTAAGTAATTAATTTGCATTTTATTGGATGACATAAGTCTTTGATACATCAGAAAAACAGAACTTAATATTTGGTACAGAAACCTTTGTTTGCAATTACAGAGATCATACATTTCCTGTAGTTCTTGACCAGGTTTGCACACACTGCAGCAGGGATTTTGGTCCTCCATACAGACCTTCTCCAGATCCTTCAGGTTTCGGGGCTGTTGCTGGGCAATACGGACTTTCAGCTCCCTCCAAAGATTTTCTATTGGGTTCAGGTCTGGAGACTGGCTAGGCCACTCCAGGACCTTGAGATGCTTCTTACGGAGCCACTCCTTAGTTGCCCTGGTTGTGTTTCGAGTCATTGTCATGCTGGAAGACCCAGCCACTACCCATTTACAATGCTCTTACTGAGGGAAGGCGGTTGTTGGCCAAGATCTGGCGATACATGGCCCCATCCTCCTGTCCCCTTTGCAGAAAAGCATCCCCAAAGAATGATGTTTCCACCTCCATGCTTCACGGTTGGGATGGTGTTCTTGGGGTTGTACTCCTCCTTCTTCTTCCTCCAAACACAGTGAGTGGAGTTTAGATCAAAAAGCTACATTTGTCTCATCAGACTACATGACCTTCTCCCATTTCTCCTCTCCAACATCCAGATGGTGATTGGCAAACTTCAGATGGGCCTGGACATGCGCTGGCTTGAGCAGGGGGACCTTGCGTGTGCTGCAGGATTTTAATCCATGACAGCGTAGTGTGTTACTAATGGTTTTCTTTGAGACTGTGGTCCCAGCTCTCTTCAGGTAATTGACCAGGTCCTGCCGTGTAGTTCTGGGCTGATCCCTCACCTTCCTCATGATCATTGATGCCCCACAAGGTGAGATCTTGCATGGAGCCCCAGACCAAGGGAGATTGACTCATCTTGAACTTCTTCCAGTTTCTAATAAATGCACCAACAGTTGTTGCCTTCTCACCAAGCTGCTTGCCTATTGTCCTGTAGCCCATCCCAGCCTTGTGCAGGTCTACAATTTTATCCCTGATGTCCTTACACAGCTCTCTGGTCTTGGCCATTGTGGAGAGGTTGGAGTCTGTTTGATTGAATGTGTGGACAGGTGTCTCTACCCGCCACCTCCAATATATGTAAGCGCTGGCTAGGTTCTCATTCCGCTGCCTGCCAGTCCCGAGCTTGTTCGCTACCTGTTCCTTCTGATTGCCTCATTCCTGTCTGCACTACTCAGTGTCTCCTTAGCAACATGTCTCCACTCAGGGTGCAACGTCCGCATATGCAAATGCCGGGCTCCTCTCTCACTCAGGTTCCTGATGTCATCACCCAACAGATGTCATCACCCAACAGAGCGTCCGCTCTACTGTCCCAAAGGAGCAATCTCTGAGGTCCCGGGGGATCTCAGACCGGACGGTTTTTACTCCCGTTACTTCCTGGTTCCCAAAAGAATGGGAGGAGTGAGGCCGGTCTTGGATTTGCTCATGTAGCCAAACGACCATTCCGTATGCTCACCGCCAGTCACCTGCTAGAAGCCTTCCTGCCGGGATATTTCTGCTCGACCATAGACCTCAAGGATGCTTTCTTCCATGTCCCGATCGTTTGCAGACACAGTTTATATGGTTTGCCTTTTAGGGCAGGGTCTACGAATATACAAGGATTCCATTCGGCTACGCTCTGGCTCCACGCACCCTCTCCAAAAGTCTGGAAGCGACGCTGGAGCCCGTACGCAGGGAAGGCATCAGGATTTTTGCCTCATCCCTGGAATTGGCCAGGATACACACTGTCCGAGTGGTGTCCCTTCTCACGCGATTAGGTCACGCTGTGAATTGGAATTAAATATACGTTTATGCGATTTTTGAATTATTCCATTCCTTTTTTACTCACAATTTGTACAGTGTCCCAATTTTTTTGGAATCGGGTTTGTACTTTTTGCAACGTTCTTACGAAAGCAGTTGAAGTAATGACAGACCTATAGTGGAAAGAGAGTAAAGCCAAAGCGCTATCTAGCAGAAAATTTGGTTATACCAGAAATTGTACTAGCATAAATGACTGAGCCTATTTTGAGTCAATCTGTAGCAGGTTGGGCGGCTGGCACAAACTAAACTTTTAACATACAAACAAAAAAGACTATTTTGGGTGAATTTGAAGTATGTCAGAGAGCTGAGTGATCTCAGAATGACAAGTGAAATATTCTGTAATGTCTAAAAAAATATAGCAGCACAAACAAAAATTTGAATAGTGATTGAGCCTATTTTGAGTCAGTTTGGAGTTGGGTGGCTGGTGACGTCTTCACCTCTAATCAAACGTCTAATATTAAAAACACTGATGCAGCACGAACAAAAACACCACAAACCGGCACAAATGAAGCACAAACAAAGGATACTATTTTGACTAAATTTGGAGCATGTTGGGGGGCTGAGTGACATCACCAAATATTAACCCTTTGACGCGTACGATCACACCGGTGTGATCAGTCTAGAGTGGTCCCTGAAGCGTACGATCACACCGGTGTGATTAGAACGTATTGTTTAGAACGCATCATTAGAACGCCTAGGTACGAGTGACGTAACAATGGCTGGTCAGACCGCGCTGTTATTTACTCACATTTAGCTCAAACAGCGTTTATAACTTCATTTCCTGATTGTAATTGTTTCAAGACCACACTATGTTATTAACCAGGTAGCAAGCATAAAAAAGTGTTACTTACGTACCAACAGGTAGCCAACACTAGAAGTTAGATTTTCTAAAATAAACATAATACGCAAAAACGAATTATATTAGCGACTACTATAGAGCATCTAACCATTTCCTGAAAGAGCTGACAACCTGTCAAAATCATTGTGTAAAAACTTTCAAGTTACGTTACCTGTTGAGGGTGCTGCTATGCTTTTTATCAATCAAAGACAAAGAAAGGTGAGTAACTCTAAGACCTGATGGTCATTTACATTTGCCAGTCTTTCGGACAGATTTGCCATCCTGGGAAAACTATGATCTTCATTTTAGCTGCACTGCATTACAGGTCAAACTTTGTTAGCTAGCGGTTAGCTGACGTTTGCTAGCGGTTAGCTGATGTTTGCTAGCTAGCTACAGTTACACATAAACCAGCTCTTTGCAGCTCTTTGAACTTGAGTCAAAAAGAGAAGCTTGCAATGCAATGTATTTAGTGTTCCTTACCTGGCAAAGTGACTTCATGTCAACCGTCTGAACGCCACTCAATGCATGTAGCTAACGTGGGGTTAATCCAGTCAGTTTGTTTTGGTAGGGTTCACGCACAATAGTTCAATTGGCAGATCTAGTAGCAAACTGATGGCGCAAACTAAAACAGTAGGCATTTCTCAATGTCAAGGAAGGATCCTTCGAAGCCAGAATTTGAAGGATGCTACGTCATCGACGTCCGTCGAAGGACCGTTCCAATGCCGAGGATCCTCCGAATCCTACAAAGGACTGAGTCCTTCGTTCGGAGAATTTCCCATAGACGGCGAAGGATGCATAAGTGCATCCTTCGCGGCCCCAAATCACCCACAATCCAATGCGCACACCTTTTGCCAGCTTGTAAAAATTAATTACATGGCGGAACTAAGCGGGGAGTTGGAGCGGCATCGCTGAAGGCGAAATAATAATTTAAATGTAAGTATCTTTAGTGTTTGCCATACATTTGTTATCACCGTTAATGTGTTAAATCAATGTAAAGCTTAACGCTTTAATGCTGGTACAAATAGCTATCATAATTAGGCACCAGGACACCCTAGGCCGCAGGTCGATGATCGACTTTGTTGTCGTTTCATCTGACCTGCGGCTGTATGTCTTGGACACTCGGGTGAAGAGAGGGGCAGAGCTGTCAACTGATCACCACCTGGTTGTGAGTTGGATCCGATGGCGTGGGAGGAAGCTGGACAGACTCGGCAGGCCCAAGCGTACTGTAAGGGTCTGCTGGGAACGTCTGGCCGAGTCTCCTGTCAGAGAGATCTTTAACTCCCACCTCCGGCAGAGCTTCGACTGGATCCCGAGGGAGGTTGGAGATATTGAGTCCGAGTGGACCATGTTCTCCACCGCCATTGTCGAAGCGGCCGCTCAGAGCTGTGGCCGTAAGGTCTCCGGTGCCTGTCGAGGCGGCAATCCCCGAACCCGGTGGTGGACACCGGAAGTAAGGGATGCCGTCAAGCTGAAGAAGGAGTCCTATCAGGCCTGGTTGGCTTGTGGGACTCCTGAGGCAGCTGACGGGTACCGACAGGCTAAGCGGGCTGCAGCCCGGGTGGTTGTGGAGGCAAAAACTCGGGCCTGGGAGGAGTTCGGTGAGGCCATGGAGAAGGACTATCGGCTGGCCTCGAAGAGATTCTGGCAAACCATCCGGCGCCTCAGGAGAGGGAAACAGTGCCCTACCAACGCTGTTTACAGTAGAGGTGGGCAGCTGTTGACCTCAACTGGGGATGTCGTCGGGCGGTGGAAGGAGTACTTCGAGGATCTCCTCAATCCCGCCGTCACGTCTTCCATTGAGGAAGCAGAGGATGAGGGCTCAGAGGTGGACTCGTCCATCACCCGGGCTGAAGTCACAGAGGTGGTTAAGAAACTCCTCGGTGGCAAGGCACCAGGGGTGGATGAGATCCGCCCTGAGTACCTCAAGTCTCTGGATGTTGTGGGGCTGTCTTGGTTGACACGCCTGTGCAACATCGCGTGGCAGTCGGGGAAAGTGCCTCTGGGATGGCAGACCGGGGTGGTGGTCCCTCTTTTTAAGAAGGGGGACCGGAGGGTGTGTTCCAACTATAGGGGGATCACACTTCTCAGCCTCCCCGGGAAAGTCTATGCCAGGGTTCTGGAGAGGAGAATACAGCCGATAGTAGAACCTCGGATTCAGGAGGAACAGTGTGGTTTTCGTCCAGGCCGTGGAACACTGGACCAGCTCTATACCCTCTACAGGGTGATGGAGGGTTCATGGGAGTTTGCCCAACCAATCCACATGTGTTTTGTGGATTTGGAGAAGGCATTCGACTGTGTCCCTCGCGGCATCCTGTGGAGGGTGCTTCGGGAATATACGGTCCTGGGTCCCTTGCTAAGGGCTGTCAGGTCCCTGTACGACCGAAGCAGGAGCTTGGTCCGCATTGCCGGCAGTAAGTCAGACTTGTTCCCTGTGCATGTTGGACTCCGGCAGGGCTGCCCTTTGTCACCGGTTCTGTTCGTAATTTTTATGGACAGAATTTCTAGGCGCAGCCAGGGGCCGGAGGGTGTCAGGTTTGGGGACCACACGATTTCGTCTCTGCTCTTTGCGGATGATGTTGTCGTGTTGGCCCCTTCAAGCCAGGACCTTCAGCATGCACTTGGACGGTTTGCAGCCGAGTGTGAAGCGGTGGGGATGAAAATCAGTACCTCCAAATCCGAGGCCATGGTCCTCAGTCGGAAAAGGGTGGCTTGCCCACTTCAGGTTGGTGGAGAGTGCCTGCCTCAAGTGGAGGAGTTTAAGTATCTAGGGGTCCTGTTCACGAGTGAGGGAAGGATGGAACGGGAGATTGACAGACGGATTGGTGCAGCTTCTGCAGTAATGCGGTCGATGTATCGGTCTGTCGTGGTGAAGAAAGAGCTGAGCCGCAAGGCGAAGCTCTCGATTTACCAGTCAATCTACGTTCCTACTCTCACCTATGGTCATGAGCTTTGGGTCATGACCGAAAGGACAAGATCCCGGATACAGGCGGCCAAAATGAGCTTTCTCCGCAGGGTGGCTGGGCGATCCCTTAGGGTGAGAAGCTCGGTCACCCGGGAGGAGCTCAGAGTAGAGCCGCTGCTCCTCCACATCGAGAGGGGTCAGCTGAGGTGGCTTGGGCATCTGTTTCGGATGCCTCCGGAACGCCTTCCTGGGAAGGTGTTCCGGTCCCGTCCCACCGGGAGGAGACCCCGGGGAAGACCTAGGACACGCTGGAGGGACTATGTCTCCCGGCTGGCCTGGGAACGCCTCGGTGTCCCCCCGGAAGAGCTGGAGGAAGTGTCTGGGGAGAGGGAAGTCTGGGCATCCCTGCTTAGACTGCTGCCCCCGCGACCCGGCCCCGGATAAGCGGAAGAAAGTGATGATGATGATGATGATGATGATGATGATGATGATGATATTTAGGTAGATATATATCTAACGTTAGCTAACTGAACCTATCTTTTAACATTAGGCTGTTTGCTAGCTTGCCGTCTTTTTTACCATTTGTGTTTGTCAAGTTTAATGTCCGGTGGCATTTTCATCTCTTTTTATAAGCCGTTAATGTCACGGCACGTCACGTTAGCAGATCTTTTGAAAATGATGTGTTTATCAGTTGTAGCTTCAGGATGGTAGGTAACGCTGCACCTTGTTAACTTCACTAGCAACGTTAAATGAAACCTAAAATGTATGTGTAGTTTCTCATGTTACAAGTATAATGTTCTGTAACGTTTCGTTATAGCATTCATAACTGTAAACATATTTTTCTTATGTTTGATCTGTTAACAGGGACTAAGGAACAAACGTAGACTGTCACTGGGGATGGGAAAGCCAAAGACAAGCAGGGAGACAGATGTTGAATAGATTATTTGCTATATTTGAGATTTACATTCTAAAAATAAATGCATTAAATGAACTGGTTTGTCTGTGTAATTAATGTTTTGGGTGTGTATATTATATAAACTGTTGTTCAATGTGTATTTTTCCATCAAATTGTGATCTGCACATAGGAAACTTGTAGCTGAATAATTATTAAGATTGTACCTGTTTTAATAACTCGTTAGGTATACAAGCTCTAAAAAGACATTAATGAAACATATCTTTATTATAACATTTATTCAAACATGACTATAAGCTGTACACAAGTATATTTAACATGAAGCGGCGATCAGACTCAGCTGCCGATGATGGGGATGCTTCCAGACTGTAGACAGAAGGAGAACGCTTCAGGTTAGTCTAATTATCCAACCTGTTCTGGTAAGATAACAAGTGTATCAAGTATATTTACACATGCTGTAACATAATGGTAATTTCTTCATCGTGGTCTTATTTGACAACTGCTGACCATTTGACACACTTACACCTACCTTTACTGTGTTAGTGGGTGTTTATCAATGGTGTTATGACTTTTCCTATGTTGGTTGTAGCTTGTGCGTTTACAGTACTATTTAACATTTCTCACTTGCAGTTGTGGCAACCTTTATTAGCAGGTAGTGTTTACCTTGTTGTTCATGTTTTGCACCTCATTGGTCTGAAAGCTAGAAGCTACTGGACAATGAGCTAATGTTACATACATGCAGTAAACTACAAGCTAATGTAAACGGTTAGCTACTGAAAGCTTAATGTAATTAAGATAAATTAATGCAATTCTCCTTACCGGTAAGTGTTATGAAAACTACAAACATTAAGGGTTTACTTTATTGACATGAAATTAATAACACAAAACGACCATTGCTTATATTATAGCTTATTAGTGTCGGTAACGTTACCTACCTTCGCACGTTGCGGGCAAAGTTGTCGACAGAGTATTCTCCTCCTGCAAGCAGACCGACGCTGATTCACCTCCATCGCAACAAAAAATTGAACAGCACCGTTTACAGTTCCAACTCGATTTCATCCAGTGTTTTGAAATGTAGCGCGGAAAAGAAGGCGAAACATTTTCAATGACGCAAGCACGCAATGACGTGCACTTGCTAGCCTGTTCCATTGTACGTGTTCTTCGAATGCGAAGGAGGAGCCTGGCCTAGCCTCTGAAGGATCCTTCCTTGGAAGGACTAGTCCTACCAAGGAAGGATCCTTGACATTGAGAAACAGCTAGTATTACAGCACTACTTTTGTTGAGAAAAAAGCTCGTAATCTTCAAAAATCTACCTTTTCACTGATCGCATTTGTCCATTACTAAATGCAAGAATCGGAATCTATAATATTTTGAGAGCTTCTGAATAATTACGTAAAACTATTTACACACCACCTATTGCCTGATAGATTGCTTATGTTTTATTGATACAACAAGTGAAGCGTTTCAGTATCTTTCTCGCCGCGATCTTTAGAAATAGGACAGCATTTTTAAGATTGGTTCATAATTATTCAATATACATTTTTAACAGTTACTACCTGTAGAAGTTTGTTAACATAATTTAAATAAAAAATTAGATGCATAACTAGTAAGCAGCGTGGTGTTTTTGGGAAGCTGCAGATTAAATGTTTTGTGACGTCACAATCAAATTCTGGAACTCTGAGTGAGTGCTGAACTCACGCGCAAAAAAACTCACTCTGGGGGGCCGTTAAGGCATATTTGAAACTCACGCGTGAAAAGGTTAAATGTCTAATATATAAAATACAGAAGCAGCACAAACAAAATTATTCACGGCACAAACAAATTAGACTTATTTGACACATTTTTGAGGATGTTGGGGGGCTGGTGACACCAAACGCTACAATTAATTGTCTAATATAAAAAAAAGCAGCCAAAATGAAACTTGTAATGGCACAAAATACCACAAACGAAGCATAAACAAACAATACTTTTATGGGTGAAAATATTTTACCTGTGTTGTGTGTTGCCATGTTTTGTTTTATGATTGTGCTCTTCGGCCTACATTTGGATGTGAATCCCATAAGAAATAAAAGCCATGTTTTCTTTGCAAATGGTACATACAGTGGGGAGAACAAGTATTTGATACACTGCCGATTTTCTTACATACAAAGCATGTAGAGGTCTGTAATTTTTATCATAGGTACACTTCAGACGGACTCTAAATCAAAAATCTAGAAAATCACATTGTATGATATTTAAATAATGAATTTGCATTTTATTGCATGACAAATATTTCATCACCTACCATCCAATGACCATCTGGATGATCCAGAGGAGGAATAGGAGAAGGTCATGTGGTCTGATAATACAAAAACTTTTTGGTCTAATCTCCACTCGCCGTGTTTGAAAGAAGAAGGATGAGTACAACCCCAAGAACACCATCCCAACCGTGAAGCATGGAGGTGGAAACATCATTCTTTGGGGATGCTTTTCTGCAAAGGGGACAGGAGGACTGCACCGTATTGAGGGGAGGATGGATGGGGCCATGTATCGCCAGATCTTGGCCAACAACCTCCTTCCCTCAGTAAGAGCATTGTAGATAGGTAGTGGCTGGGTCTTCCAGCATGACAATGACTCAACACAACCAGGGCAACTAAGGAGTGGCTCTGTAAGAAGCATCTCAAGGTCCTGGAGTGGCCTAGCCAGTCTCCAGACCTGAACCCAATAGAAAATCTTTGGAGGGAGCTGAAAGTCCATATTGCCCAGCGACAGCCCCGAAACCTGAAGGATCTGGAGAAGGTCTGTATGGAGGAGTGTGCCAAAATCCCTGCTACAGTGTGTGCAGACCTGGTCAATAACTACTGTAATTGCAAACAAAGGTTTCTGTACCAAATATTAAGTTCTGCTTTTCTGATGTATTAAATACTTGTGTCATGTAATAAAATGCAAATTAATTACTTAAAAATCATACAATGTGATTTTCTGGATTTTTGTTTTAGATTCCGTCATTCACAGTTGCAGAGTACCTATGATAAAAATGACAGACTTCTACATGCTTTGTAAGTGGGAAAACCTGCAAAATCGGCAGTATATCAAGTTCTTGTTCTCCCCACTGTATATTACCAATTCTCCTTGTCCCAAGGGCATGTTTTTATGAAATGTGTTGCTGGCATCAAATTCTAAATCAAATTTTTTCAAAAACAATAACATTTCTCACTTTCAACATTTGATATGTTGTCTTTATACTATTTTAAAATGAATATAGGGATAAATGATTTGCACATCATTGCATTCTGTTTTGCACATCAGTTGCATTTTACCCAGCGTCCCAACTTTTTTGGAAACTGGGTTATACAATAAAAACGATGTTAATGTTGTGGAAAATGTTCCACTTTTTCCCCACAAATTTTGTGAACTCAAGTGTAGACTTCATTAAGAGTAATTAAGCCGTGCTGGTCTGCAGAGCAACCAACCCATGTTGGTCTGCAGAACAAATGTCTTCCAAGCATCGGACACAGAGGGTGTTGAAATGCTTGAACAGTATTGAGCGTGTGTGCATAGCAACACATCACTACTCATTACTTTTAAACAATGCATCCATTATAATGATTTAGAAGATAAAGTCAGAGCCATATGATGCTCTGAATTAAATGAATAATTTAAAAACAATCAAGATTCAATTGGGAGAAAATAACCGGGATTTGAACTTCAGCCACCACTGAACTTCACCCACAGCTTTAGTAGCCTACTGAAATTGGTAATAAGGTGACACAATTGACACAATTCATTCAAAGTTCTTGGTATTGCCACCTCAATTTTCATAGCCTGAGGCAGACAGGACTCGGACACTCAATCGACACTAGTGGTTTCGTTAAATATCACTTGTCAGTGTTTTGACACCTGCCATCAGGTGACCAGAAATGTTTCTGAATAATCGTTCCAATGCAGAGAGTGTCAGAAGGGTGTTGAAATGCTCGAACCGTATTGAGCGTGTGTGCGTAGCAACACATCACTACTCATTACTTTTAAACAATTCATCCATTATAATGATTTAGAAGATAAAGTCAGAGCCATATGATGCTCTAAATTAAATGAATAATTTAAAAACTTGTTCACGAGTGAGGGAAGGATGGAACGGGAGATTGACAGACGGATCGGTGCAGCTTCTGCAGTAATGCAGTCGATGTATCGGTCTGTCGTGGTGAAGAAAGAGCTGAGCCTCAAGGCGAAGCTCTCGATTTACCGGTCAATCTACGTTCCTACTCTCACCTATGGTCATGAGCTTTGGGTCATGACCGAAAGGACAAGATCCCGGATACAGGCGGCCGAAATGAGCTTTCTCCGCAGGGTGGCTGGGCGATCCCTTAGAGATAGGGTGAGAAGCTCGGTCACCCGGGAGGAGCTCAGAGTAGAGCCGCTGCTCCTCCACATCGAGAGGGGTCAGCTGAGGTGGCTTGGGCATCTTTTTCGGATGCCTCCGGAACGCCTTCCTGGGAAGGTGTTCCGGTCCCGTCCCACCGGGAGGAGACCCCGAGGAAGACCTAGGACATGCTGGAGGGACTATGTCTCCCGGCTGGCCTGGGAACGCCTCGGTGTCCCCCCGGAAGAGCTAGAGGAAGTGTCTGGGGAGAGGGAAGTCTGGGCATCCCTGCTTAGACTGCTGCCCCCGCGACCCGGCCCCGGATGAAGCGGAAGAAGATGGTATGGTAATTTTAAAAACAATAAACAATCAAGATTCAATTGGGAGAAAATAACCGGGATTTGAACTTCAGCCACCACTGAACTTCACCCACAGCTTTAGTAGCCTACTGAAATTGGTAATAATGTGTTCAGTAAAGGCCACGATGTGTACTGAAAGAGTTACTGCCATAGAAGATAGAACATTTCTATGGTCACTACCAACTACGCTAACTTCCAACAAAGTGACGCCACTCATTCAAAGTTGTTGTTATTGCATCTAGTTATCAAAACCTGAGTCAGTAAATTGTTTGTGACGTAATTGCACATTCAATAACACATTCAATAACACGTGACAGTGTTTCGGCAGTCAGCGTCACATGACCAGAAGTGTTTCGGAACACATCTCGGATCTGTTTTGATGCAGCGAGTGTCAAACAGATCAGAACAGTATTGAGCATGAGTGTCAAGCAGCCCATCACTATAAAATATAGTAAAGTTATTTGTCAATTACTTTGGATGATGTGGGCTACCCATGCATTTATGCATCTTGCTTGAACTTCAAACTTCCCCACAATCAGCACACAGCTTTGCGGGTTTGTGTGAGCAAGACCGGCAAACAAGACGTGTTGCAACTGTATTGCACTGCACACAGTTCTCATTGGTCTTGTTCCGTCTGCAGTTGCGGACTTGACATTGTGTCTTCTTTCTAGGTGTGAGCTGCCGAGGCTTGGGAAATGGAGGAGTGGGACAGGCTGCGTCATTGGCGGCTTGCTTCTTGGCTGTCTTATCATTCATGTTGTTTTCACAAAGCCCACATGCCAGATCCATTATGAAATGTCTTCTGCTGATATGCGTTGATAGCAGCCATGTCTAAAAGGTTGTAGAACACAGCAACAGGCCAGCGATGAGTCCATCCTTTTACAGAGTACAGTCTTGCCATCTGGTCGAGGGTATCCATGCCCACATATTGAACAAAACAAGAAACCAGGCAAGCTTAGTTCAGCCGGCCCGCAATAGAAAGTGTTGATCATGGTTGCCCTCTCGAGAATTAAACCCGGGTAAAGCCAGTGTGCTATTCAGTAGGAATGTAAGTAATGCACCAAAAGCTGTGGCAGCACAAACAAACCTTTTAGCGGCACAAACGGAGCACAAACTATTGAGCCTATTTTGAGGGAGTTTGGATCAGGTTGGGGGGCTGGTGACACCTAATATTAAATGTCTAATATATAAAACACTACATCAGCAAAAACTATCATTTTAACGGCACAAACCAGCACAAAAGAAGCACAAACAGATAGAGATAATTTTGGTTGATTTTGGAAGATGTTTGGGGGCTGAATGACCTCAGAATGACCTATAAAATATTCTTTAATATCAATAAAATGTCTCTATAAAATGACAGTCTCTGATAGTCGCTCCCCCACTGGCCTGGTTTCATCCTTCCCCAGGTATGGAATGCCATTGAGAATGTACTTCGTGTCAATATCAGCAGCTAACCACAATTTGATCCTATACTTGTCAGATTTATTGGCCATGTACTGGGTAAAACTTCCCAACATATGCACCACGGACATACAAGAGCGCAATGAATGCTTTGAGTTCATCAACAGACATGTCCCACACACTCTCTCTTCTTTTCTGTGCACACGAGTATCGCCTTGATCACACCTACAGCGTCAAAGCAGAAAGCTTGCAGGACATTTTGTGCAGCTACGCAACTACTCAGAACGCATTGATTCTCCAGAGATGTTGCGTGCTGCTTTTTATAAAATGGAGAATCATTTTCGCTGAGCATATTTTGTGTACCTACATAGGCTACCAATTATTGGCTAGTTAGCAGCTAACATAATCATATGGTTAATTAGACTTTAGAGACTTTTCATCCCTATATCAGTCCCATTTCTCATGAAAAAATAAATCTGTTACATATACAGTAATATACTGGCAGCAGGGTTGCCTGGGAGTGCTATGGCTCCTCTCAACATCAGCAGCTGTGGCAGACACCTGTCAGGCACAGACAATTAAAAAAATGTTTTATGAAGACCTGTTTCACAAGTAGAAAAGAACAATGTGAAATTAACTTACATCTGCAACAGGAGCCAGTCCATCCATGGCCTCAGTAAAGTGTGCCATCAGTAGCTGGACAACATGGAATGCTAACTCACTTTCTTCAACTTAGAATACTGCCTCTACTTTTTTGTTTGTGGATTTGCCCCTGGAGATCTCAGTAATAGCTTTTCCACACTTTTCCATGGAAAACTCCAATGCACACATGATGTTCAGGTCTGTAAGCAGTTCAAAATGAGCATTCAAGTACTTCTGAATAAACAGAAAAGGCCGCTTAGTTTGCAGGTATTCAACAGGTACTCAAACATCAGCAAAACTCTTTGGATACTTCTGGAAAATGTTGTGACAGATTCTGAAATACTGTGAGCGGGTGGGGCTTGCTTCATATTTTAGCATCTTGTCTGCTAGCACTCTCACCATCTGACTTTTTCTATTGGCAATAGCTGAGCAAATTCCTGCTGGCATCTGGTCACAAACATTCCAAGCGCCTTGGGACCAGATGCCAGCAGGGGATTCGTTCTGGACAAACTGAAACTTATTCAAACTGGCCTTATGACCTTGCGAGGCCAAGTAATGTAACAATAGCACTTTTTCACACTCATCTTTATCAGGGGAACAGACAAGAAGATCATCAACGTACTGAATAAGGGTGCTGCCATGTTTAAATTGGAACCCTTCCAAGTTATCTTTTAGCGCAGATGCAAACACGACAGGAGATTCACAATAACCTTGAGGCAGTCTTGTCCACATATATAATTGGCCGGACAATTCAAATGCAAACCAATATTGTGATTCCTTGTGCACAGGAATACTAAAAAAAGCATTAGCTAGGTCGACCACAGAAAATGTTGACTATTGCACGGGACTTGGGTCATGATTGTATATGGATCAGGTACAATCGGTGCGTGCGCATATACTGCTTCATTAACTTTTTAAGATCTTGTGCAAATTGCCAAACCACAGGTTGTCCAACAACCTTTTTTTTACTGGGAAAATAGGAGTGCGACAGGGACTGTTTGGACATTAAACAACTATGCCTTTCTCCAACAATGCTTTAAACACAGGAGTTATCCCTTCAGTAGCCTCTGCTTTCAGTGGGTATTGAGCCTGATATGGTCTGTGGGGTCCTCTAGGTATAACTACAAGAGGCTGTGCATTGTTTATTAGCCCAACATCATATTTATGCTATGACCACAGGGAGGGTGGAACTTCCACTAACCTAGGATCTGTAGCAGCCACCTGGACTGCACAGACCTGATGAACCCAGTCGTCATGCGGCGTAAGATGTACTTCCCGTTTACCCAAAACTGTGCACCCAAATCTTTCTCTATAGGCTTGGGCTGCCACGGAAAATTCCACTCCCACCATGTGACAAGGGACCCAGTCCAATGCCAAGCTCAATATCCATTGAAAAACAAGAAACCAGGCAAGCCTAGTTCGGCTGGCAACAGAAAGTGTTGCCCCCTCAAGATTCAAACCCAGGTCTCCCACATTAAAGGCTGTGTCGTTAACCACTACACCACAGAGCTGTACATCTGCCAGATGTCAGTATAACCTCTTGTCTCTATCCTGAACAAATCCTCTTGTGCCTGTTTTAATAGTTAATTGGCCATTCATGAATGACATTGATACAGTTAAACTGGTTAAAGTTTCTTACTACGTTTACCTCCACCACAAATACCACGGCTATGTATTGCGTTTGCCACTGGCCGTTTTAACAGCGTATTAACCAGTAATAAGCTTTACCGGTATCTACTAACTTACCGGAATAGTCATAAGAATTGAGCAATTGCTAGCAAGTCTGACAAAGCTATTTCATTTCATGGCAAAACAACGTACTACGTGAATGACATTTATACAATAACTATCAATAAAAGTGAAAATACCTAACTTTTTCATTGAGTGGAAAGACGAGAGAATCGTGGAATCTACCAGAATTACTTAAATGTTGTTTGCTCTCAATAGATTCAAACTTAGGTCTTCCACATGAGGCACTGTCTTTAACCACTACGCGACGGCATTACACATTTCAGCAGTCGCTAGACTCCATTGAATATTGTGTTAAACTAACTAACGTTTCTTATTAAGTTTACTTCCACCACAAAAAGCGTCTATGAACTGTATTTCTTTTAACAGCTTATTAGCCAGTAATAGGCTTACTACTATCTACTAACTTCCTAGGAATAATCATAAGAATTGAGCAATTGCTAGTTTAAACTATTCCATGCCAGAAACAGTCGCAATATAACTGTATACAGTTTCAGCCAGCAAAGTTTCCGTCTATACGGAATTATTCATAATGCATACTTCATTTTCGCCTGCTAGGAGATACGATCTCGGGACCTATAGTCCACAAGTCCACTTCTCTAACCGCTACGCTATTTAACAAGGGGTAGTCGGTCGCTCGCTCACTCAGTGCGAACAGCCACACTGAGCACAGATTAGGCCAGCCTACCCGCAGCCATGTCATGCAAGTAAAACCGGAGAAAAGGTGCAGCACAAATGTCCTCCAACCCCACGTCCCTGAACAAGGCAGCCGAAGCCTCCACCCCACGCGTGGAGTGTGCCCCAATCCCCCTAGGCTTTGGAGAGCCATGTGACGCGCTGCACATACCACCCCAAAGCGCGCACCGGGCACAGACGATGCAACCTCTCCTCCCTCGCCCCCTCATGGGGAGGGGGAGAAAACGCCCCCAATACCATCTTCATGGAACAAAACGACGACTTGATCACCTTAGGCAGAAAGGATCAGTTAGGGAGCAACACAGCCCTGTTGCCATCGCCGTTGATGGTGAGACAGCCAGGCTAGGTCAACAGCGCACAAAGGTCACTGACCTGCTTAGCAGACATCAGAGCCAACAAGAGTGCAGTTTTAAGGGATAGCATCCTGCACCCACATTGAACTCTGGGAATGTGAAGAGTCCTCAGAGGCCTGAGGTGCCCCTGCGCCCACTCAGTGACTGCCTAGAGGCAGAGGGGTAAACCAATAGGAGCCAAGCCCTTATGGGCAAAGCTTCACGAAGTAGAACAATGATGTTCACAGGAGGTGCTAAGGGGGTTCTATCTTGATGCGTGGGGGTGCTGACACAAATGGCTTTAAGGAGCGCTGATGCTAGCTGTCCAGCTTTCTTAAAATGTTATGCCACGACTGTTACTACTTCAATAGTAGGAAACAAAACGGGATTTCACAAACTCAAACATCTAGGCCTAATACTCAAGGACACCTAGCAAAATCAGCATCATTGACAGAAAGTGTGGTTAAACGGCTTAACCGGTTTTAAGAGCCCGCACTCCAGTTGACCCCTATATAACCATTACGAGAATTGTGAATGAGTGTTTTATTTATTTTTTTGAACATTCTCTTTATTACATTTTCCTACATTGGCACACATACATACACAAAAAAAAATAATTACTTTGCAAATACAGTGTGCAAAAATATTCGTACATATAAACAATTCACATTTTAACACCAGTAATGATATACAACGAAAAATATGAATAAAAATGGAGGGGTTTGTAGTAGTAGTGGGGTTAAGGTTCAATTATTGCAGTCTTATTAAAATAATTTATAAAGGGCTTCCATACTGCATAAAAATGATCAGTCTTACTTTTTAAGGAAAATCTAAATATTTTCGAGTTGAAAGTGGTGCATAACATCTCTAATCAGGGCAGAGCAGCTTGGTGGATTTTTTTGTTTCCAGTTGAGCAAAATCAATCTACGTGCTAAGAGCGTGACAACTCCAAGCACCATACACTGTTTATTAGACAGCTCAACATTGTCACTATTGACACCAAAAATATCCATAATTGGGTCTGGGTCTAGTAGTTTTCCTAACACCTTTGACAGTAATTGAAAAACTGAAATCCAATAATTACGAATATTAGGACACTTCCAAAACATATGTCCTAGCGATGCTGGTGTTTGACTGCATCTATCGCATAATGAGTCCACAGAGGAGAACATCTTGGATAGCTTTAATTTAGACAAATTAAGTCTATGTAAGATCTTGAATTGTATTAAACCGTGTCTAATACACAAAGAAGAAGAGTGAACTCGTTCTTGTGCTTCTTCCCATTGCCAGTCTGCAATATGTATTCCAAGGTCTTCCTGTCATGCTGCTCTTACAGGCTCCAATGAAACATCACCTTCCAACTGTGATAATTTGTTATATATGATGGATATTCATCCTTTGATTAATGGATTCAGTAAAAACTCTGAGAGGTTGATGGTTCATTAGGGAATGAAGAAAAATTATTTTGAACAAAGCTGTGAGCTTCTTGATATTTAAAACAATGTGAGCTAGGTAGATCGAATATCTGCTGTAACTGCTGAAATGTTGGAAAGCATTTATTAATAAACAAAGTTTGGAAGGAACGTATCCCTTTTTTGAACCAGGTCTGAAATATTGGATCAATTTAGGAAGGGAGAAAAGAATGATTCACAGTTAATGGGGCTAAGATAGAGCATGTCTGCCATTTAAAATGCCTTCTTATCTGGTTCCATTTTTTGAGTGAGTTGGAAACCACTGGATTACTCAATCCAGTTGGACAGGGGGTAGACAAGGGTGAATAAATTAAAGCTGGCCAAGAGGAAGGTGAGCATGACTTATTTTCCATATCGCACCACTCTATCGACCCTTCCTGCTTACCAAATGAGAGAGCTCTTATATTACATGCCCAGTAATACAGCTGAAAATGAGGCAGGGCCATCCCACCCTTCGGTTTAGTCCTCTGTAGATACATCATTTTGATTCTGGGGGGTTTATTATTCCAAATAAATTGGGTAATTGTCCTATCCAAATTTCTAAAAAATGATTTATTAATATAAGCTGGGATACACTGGAAAATAAATATTTGGGCAAAATATTCATTTTCACCATATTAATGCGACCCGCTAAAGAAATAAAGAGTTTGGACCACTTCTTAAAAATGTGTTGGGTATATTCGTACAACTTTAGAATATTTTCTTTAAAAAGGGTAGAAAAACATTTAGTTATGGTGATCCCCAGATATTTAAAAGAGTTTACTATTTTAAAAGGGAAAGAGGAAAGGGTTTTGAATTGGACTCTTAGAAAAGTTAATCTTGTATCCTGAGATTTTCCCAAATGTATCTAAAATGGACATTGTGGTTGGCACTGATTGTGAGGGGATGGAGATGTAAAATAACAGGTCATCAGCGTATAAGGATACTTTGTGTTCAGATACACATTGCCTATCGGCTGCCAAGAAAATTAAGTGCTCAGCATTTTTAGGGAACATTTTCCCTATAGTATGCATCAAATAAAATAGTAAATGTACTTGATTGGAATTAAGAATGCCTTATCATGCAGCTAAAAATAAACAAAATATATTATTTCAATGCACTACATTGCAAATAAGGAGATTTCAGATATTATGACCTTGGCATTTGACCAACTAATACAATGCACAAACACTGAAAAGCTAAAGAATAATAATTATATAGCCAGTTCTTTTCCAAGTTTTTTTATTCATAGAATAGACAATGCACCTGTTTTTGTGGTTCACAGCAAACACATTTATTATTTTCTGGGTATGCTAGGCTTTTGTTCTTTTTGACTTGATGGCCAGCAAGGAAGTTGCGTTTTCGCACATCTCCCATAGGCTACTGTTCCTTAGTTAGGTTTTCAAGAGCTTGATGCGATCAGTTTTAAAGTTCACTGAATCATTTTATTCAGCATTGTGGGAAAACCGACTTAGTTTAACCTGAGATAATTTAGCGACTGTGCCAACTGCTTAGGTGGCCACAAAAATGTAGAAGAGCAATCCTACGTCTTCCATTACAAATAATGCAATATTTTATTGTATTAAAAGATGGAATAATTTTAAAAAAATATTTGCGACATGCTGCTGCCATATTTTTCATCATACCACCTCTTCATCCTCATTTTTAAGTTATTTACAATTCACCCTAGGCTCTGAACTTCTATCTGGGAGTGTCGCCCATTCATTCATTGATGTCATTTAATGAAGGGTGTTCAGTGCCAGGGTACAGATTAACGCCTGCCTCGCTAGTGTGATTTTTGCAGATTAAGTAGGAATAAAAATAAATCTGTTAATAGTCTCTAAAGGTTTTCAGTTTGTGAGTTTAGAAGTTTGTTTATTTGTATTGACCCAGAGACATCGCAATATTATAATTTTTTTTGTCAATTGTTCCATAATATCTTTAACTTTTATAAATTGTATATAAATTGAATAGAATTTTGTTCATTTGGGAGAATGTTCGGTTGAGTTTGATGCTTTGAACTTAACTTGCTTATCTGAAGCGAGCTCTTTTCTGTAAAAACGTCTCCTTACTATCCGCCATCGCCATTATTGGCCGTTTCTAGTGATTGGAGAAGTAAATGCACTGGAAAGCAATGGTACGTTTTGCTAATCAATACACCCTTTCAACTAGCCCACCTCAATTTTTTACAGAAATGTTCAGTGGATATGAAATGTCTACACACCCTTAAAAAAATTATATTTTTGTGATGTAAAAGAATGAGATAAAGATAAATCATTTCAGAACATTTTCCACATTTAATGTGACCTATAATGTGAACAATTCAATTGAAAAACAAACTGATATCTTTGAGGGGGAAAAACTAAAAATACAAACCTTACAATAACCTGCTTGCATAAGTGTGCACACCCTCTTATAACTGGGGATGTGGCTGTGTTCAGAATTAACCAATCACATTCAAACTCATGTTAAATACAGTGGGGAGTACAAGTATTTGATATACTGCCAATTTGGCAGGTTTTCCCACTTACGAAGCATGTAGAAGTCTGTAATTTAAAAAAAAATCCAGAAAACCACATTATGATTTTTAAGTCAATAATTTGCATTTTATTGCATGACATAAGTATTTGATACATCAGAAAAGCAGAACTTTATATTTGGTACACAAACCTTTGTTTACAATTACAGAGATCATACGTTTCCTTTAGCTCTTGACCAGGTTTGCACACACTGCAGCAGGGATTTTGGCCCACTCCTCCATACAGACCTTCTCCAGATCCTTCAGGTTTCGGGGCTGTCGTTGGGCATTACGGACTTTCAGCTCCCTCCAAAGATTTTCTATTGGGTTCAGGTCTGGAGACTGGTTGGCCACTCCAGGACCTTGAGATTCTTCTTACGGAGCCACTCCTTAGTTGCCCTGGCTGTGTGTATCGGGTCGTTGTCATGCTGGAAGACCCAGCCACGACCCATCTTCAATGCTTTAACTGAGGGGAGGAGGTTGTTGGCCAAGATCTCACGATACATGGCCCCATCCATCCACCCCTCAATAAGGTGCAGTCGTCCTCAAGAATGATGTTTCCACCTCCATGCTTCACAGTTGGGATGTTCTTGGGGTTGTACTCATCCTTCTTCTTCCTCCAAAAACGGCAAGTGGAGTTTAGACCAAAAAAAAAACAGGACGCCAACCGGGTGAGTTGAAGAAAGTTAATCACCACCACCTGGGGTACTGACTGAACTATGGCTGGTATGCTGGGATCCGTTACGCCGTTTGACAATAAGTCACAATCATGGGAGGAGTATTGTGAAATATTGAACCATTTCTTTGTGGCAATTGATGTTGAGGAACCAGAGAAAAAACGAGCAATATTATTGAGCTGTGTGGGAGCCCAGACATACACACTGATGAGAAATGTATTGAGTCCTGTGAAACTGGGATCGAAAAGTTTTGAGGATCTGGTGGGTTTGCTGAAAGACCACTTTAATCCAAAGCCCAGTGAAATTGTTCAACGGTGGAAATGTAATTCCCATAACAGACACGGTGATGAAAGCCTGGTGGAATATGTGGCTGAACTGAGGAGGCTGGCACAAGACTAATTTGAGACACACTCACCGTTATGCTGAGAGACCGATTAGTGTGTGGTGTTAATGATGACGGAATACAACGGAGATTACTGGCTGAGGATGGACTGACGTTTGAGACATCGCTGAGGAAAGCTCCGGCAAATTAAGCTGCTAATAAGGATATGGCTGATTTGCATAATGACAAAGGAAGTCGAACTGTTTTCAAGATGGACACAGGAGAAAAAAGTAAGTAATCTTTTACAGGTCTGTGCTATCGATGTGGTGGAGGTAACCATGGGCCTAAAGACTGTAGATTTGCTAACGAAAGGTGTTATAATTGTGGGAAAATTGGTCATGTGAGAAGAGACTGTAGACTGAAACCACAAGAAACTGCTGTTGACAAAGACAAGAAATTTTGGAAATGGAGGAGAGGAACTCAATCGAAGAGGGCTAATTATCTTCAAGAAGAGGAAGGGCAGGATCAGGTTGAAGACGTGTTCACCATGTATAGTATAGAGACACCACAGCCTCATGTACCCCCCATGACACAGACATTGGTTGTAAATGACTGCCCTGTAAAGTTTGAAATTGACACTGGATGTAGTGTGACTGATTTATCAGTGATGCAGTATGGAGAAATAGAAGCTAAGAAGAATTGGCCTAAACTTAAAGAAAGCTC
Source organism: Esox lucius (assembly GCF_011004845.1). Taxonomy (NCBI): domain Eukaryota; kingdom Metazoa; phylum Chordata; class Actinopteri; order Esociformes; family Esocidae; genus Esox; species Esox lucius. The sequence goes on from NC_047576.1 coordinate 38,339,763, forward strand.
TCTCAGTTTAAAAACATACACCGGTCAGTCAGTGCACGTTCTGGGTACCATCAAGGTTCAAGTTAAGCACAAAGAGCTCATCAAAGAACTCACAGCAGTGGTGGTGGCTGGATCTGGGCCTAATTTACTGGGAAGGTCATGGCTCTCAGAGCTGGAACTCAGCTGGGAAAAAGTGAGTAAAATTAAAGACAGTTCGGAGTTGTTGCAAGATATCCTATGGAAACATGAAATTGTTTTCAAAGAGGAACTGGGAACGTTAAAAGGAGCCACTGCTAAGATTCATGTAAATGCAAAACCTCATTTTTTTTAAATCAAGGTCACTGCCGTTCGCTATGAGAGAGAAAGTCGAAACTGAACTGGATCGGCTGATCAAGGATCGTATTATAGAGCCTGTGAAATTTTCTGAGTGGGCAGCACCTGTGGTGCCTGTTTTGAAACCTGATGGATCTGTAAGGCTTTGTGGAGACTACAGAGTAACCATTAATAGAGAGTCGTCATTGGAACAGTATCCCATTCCTCAGATGGAGGACATGTTTGCAGTTTTAGCTGGAGGTGAAAAATACAGCAAATTAGAAATGAGTCATGCATATCAACAGATTCTGTTGGATAAATCATCACAGCCGTATGTGACTGTGAATACACATAAAGGGTTGTTCAGGTACACCAGATTACCTTTTGGAGTGAGTTGCAGTCCAGCAATCTTCCAGAGGACCATGGAAGGAGTCCTGAAAAATATTCCGATGGTCACTGTATATCTGGATGATATCTTGCTGACAAGCCGAGATGATCAGAAGCATTTGAGGACACTGGATAAAGTGTTGCAGCGGCTGGAGGAGTATGGTTTGAGGTTGAAAAGGGGGAAGTGTAAATTCTTGGAAAAGGAAGTCATTTTCCTGGGACATAAAGTGGATGCCACTGGTATTCATCCAGTTCCTGAAATAATCCAGGCAGTTCAAGATGCTCCAAGACCAACATCAGTAACAGAGCTGAGAGCATATTTGGGACTGTTTGGAACAGATTTCTGCCGAACCTCTCAACACTGCCAGCTTCATTACACCTGCTTTTGAAGAAGGAAGTCCCCTGGTGCTGGAAAGAGGAACAAGAGGAAGCTTTTGAAAAATCCAAGGAACTACTGCAGTCTAACCGGGTGTAAATCCACTATGATGAGAAAAAGGAGTTCGTACTTTCTTGTGATGCCTCAACATACGGTGTGGGGGACGTGTTAGCACATCGAATGACAGATGGGCTGGAGAGACCGATTGGGTTTGTATCACGAACACTTACAGTAGCAGAAAAAAACTACTCTCAACTGGAGAAGGAGGGTTTAGCTGTAGTGTTCAGGGTAAAGAAATTCCATAAATATCTGTATGGCCATAAGTTTGTGATCTGTACTGACCATAAACCTTTACTCAGTTTACGGAATGAACTCAACGCTGTGCCACAGATGGTCTCTCGAAGAATTATGAGATGGTCAGTGATGTTGGGGACCTATGAGTATGTCATGTCTTACAGAGCTGGCAAGGACAATGGAAATGCCGATGCCCTCAGTTGTCTTCCTGTTCCAGAGATTCCAGTGAGAGAATCAAATGAGGATTATGTCTTAACAGTGATTTTAGTCCTTTGACGACATCAGAACAAATCAAGCATTGGACATCTCGAGATCCTGTCCTCTCTAGAGTCTGTGAGTATGTGCTCAAAGGTTGGCCTGATCACAGTAATACCACTGAGTTTGACCCTAGGTCAGTGTTCAAGACGGGTGTGTGCTGTGGGGAGCTCGCCTCATCATTCCAGAGCAAGGACGTTTGGGGTTGCTGAAGCAGCTGCATCAATCTCACCCAGGTATGTCAAGGATGAAAGGCCTGGCCAGGAGTTACTTGTGGTGGCCAAACCTAGATGGTGACATTGAGGCCAGAGTAAAAGATTGTACTGTGTGTCAAGAACAGAGAAAAGCCCCTGTGGGGGCCCCACTCCATCCGTGGGAGTGGCCACGACAGCCATGGAAAAGAGTGCATATGGACTATGCTGGTCCACTCCTGGGGAAGATGTTTTTAATTTTAGTCGATGCCCATTCTAAGTGGATTGAGGCTTATCCAGTAAATTCAGTGACTACTCTTGAGTGTCTAAGGAAGGGTTTCAGTACTCATAGCATTCCGGAAATGATGGTGTCTGATAACCGTCAGTGCTTTGTATGTGAAGCAAGCAAAGAATTTATGTCTAAGAATGGAATTACACATGTTACTTCAGCTCCGTATCATCCATCATCTAGTGGTCTTGCGGAGCGGGCAGTTCAAACTTTTAAAGACCTTATGAAAAAAAGTTCTGGGACCACTGTGGAGACCAAGTTGCATAGAGCTTTGTTCAGTTATCATATTACACCCCAGTCGACCACGGGATTGTCGCCTGCAGAAATGATGATGGGGAGGAAATTGCGATGCACCCTAGACAAAATACACCCTGATTTCACCAGAAAAATTGAATTGAAACAACAAGTTCAACAAGAGCAACACGACCAACATGTAAAATCTCGTTATTTTGAAGTAGGAGATTTGGTGTACACTAGGAATTTTGGATATGGACCAAAATGGGTGCCGGGAGTTATTCAGGATGTCACAGGACCTGTATCCTATAAAGTAGCACTAGGAAGTGCCCAAGTAGGGCGACGTCATGTGAATCAGTTATTCTGTCGACAACAAATAGTGAGGCTGACTAAAGACGTTCAAGCGGTTCGATCCGAGGAGGCTGATGTTGTGTCAATGGACGCTGATATGCAAATGCCGGAATCAATTCCAGCTGTAGAGAATTGGGAGCCTGAAGGTTTGGCATCTGGAGGTAGAAGCAGTCAATTGCCAGAGCCACCCAGTGCTCAACGAAGGCCTGAATTGACACAAACCTCAGCTAGAAAGGTGCCCGAGAGTGAACCCTCTGGATGTCTGCGACGTTCAGGAAGAGAGAGCAAACCACCAGCATTCTTTGGGATATAAAAGAGAAATTAAGTGTTGTTTTTGAAGATTTGGGGCCTTGGGGGAAGGATTGCTTCTGAGTTAAGTGGAGGGGTAATGTTATATGTTAAGGGTGGTATTGGAGTTGGCCAGGAGGGGGCGGTGGCGCACCATGTTTGTGGGCTGTAGCACTGTTAAAAGCAGAGAAGAACACGCCGTGGGGGTGTGCTTGTGGGTGCTTGTGTGTGTATTGCTGGCTATAGAGATGAGTCCTAATAAAGAGAGACCATTCTGAAGTTCCCGTTGTGTATGAGTTTCTCTTTGGAATCTACGATACAACAATTTCCATGACCATTCAACAATTTAATTAGGCTATTATTGAAACCTAATACAAACGGTATAGGCTACTTGACAATTCAACGTATGTATCGCACTTTACCATTTTTACTATGATATTCAGCATTCTTGTGCAGGCTAAATCATAAAATTTTAATCTAAAATATAAATCTAAGTAATTATTCACTAAACGAAATACCAGACATTGTTTAGCAATCACTAATCATGTCAATTCTAGACAAACCTTATATGTCAGTAATCTAGGAGACTAGAACTATGCATTGGCATTGAAATTGACTCAACAGCCCCACTGGAAACCCCTGTGAAAGACCTGCAAAAATGTGCCTTTTCATATTGGACCTTGTCTTTTTCTAATAACTCTTGGTTTTTCGATAACGTACTCATGTCAACTATAGACAGTTCATGTCACCTATAGATTGGCTGTGTAATTGTCATTTTTTACATTTGTAGGGCCTAATAAACAAATGAAAATACTATAGCATGTGTTCTTAGAAATAATTGTTCTGTGTATTCTATTTTTAGTTGTTTTTTCGTATAATTAGACCTTCAAAATAAACACATTCTTGTATTGTATCTTGTAATTAATTCACAATTTAAAACAAATTCTGTATTTCATAATTCTTTTGACTATTCTACTGTATAAAGTTTGATGACAACCCAGTAGATAAACTGATGCTCTGGCTGGATGGTGATGCTGCAGAGGAGAATGTGTACCGTATGCTAATAGGGCCAATTCATATGCTAATTACTAAAAACGGCGTTTAGCTCTGACTGTTATTGTTCGTTTGAAAGGCTTGGCGGTCCTAGTGTTAAAGAACTCAGAAACTCAAAAATCATCAGTCAAAAATAATACTGTATACAACTTAGCTATATTCCTCTAAAAGTAGGGCAATTTTGAGATACCACATGGATGTGTGCTTACATTTGCTAGTTACATGATGAGTGACCCAAATAAATGTACTTACTCAAAGAAGGAGTCAAATAACGTTAGTATAAAACTCACCATTTCATAGGTAGAAATGCTGCATGATGGTAATAGATGTTTTTCTATTAACTCTTAAAAAGGTTTGTTACTTCTCCTTACTCCCGAGGTGCACTGCAATTTACAGTTGTGATCTGTTTTAACTCTCCACTGACTGTTGGGGGGCAAATAATTCCTTCACAGCAAAGTACTTTATGGAAATAATTCCTTCACAGCAAAGTTCTTCACATCAAAGTACTGTATACAGTTTAAACTGTAGGTCACTGTAAAAGATTGGCTGTATTTTAACAGCAATTTCTTACAGTGTACATAACATGAGCTTTATTAAAAACCCTTTACTTTAGATTGTTTAGTTCCTAATTCCAGTTACAGTATTAAACACTACAAATCAATTACATTTTTCTTACCGGAGACAAATGACCAGGTGTTCAACATGAAAAATGAAATCGCACTACTTGGTGTCCCTTTTGGTCCATGGTCCGTGGAAGAAAGCCAAGATATTCTGTCAATTCCCAAACCTGTTTTCGCGATCTCAGCAGTTGGTCTCGTTGTTGAATGAGCTTATCAATACTATCGACTGTTTAGTATTGTAAAAAAAAAGAAAGCTTTTACAGTTTCTCGATTGCTAAGACACATTTCTTGAAAGCTGCTCTCCTTTTCTCTAAACTGTGAACACAAAATCCAATTTCCAAGCTACATTCACAAAACCTCAGACTCTTCTTGCAAAACCAAACTTTCATCTCAAAACAGTCCAATCTGTGCTCAAAACTGAACTATGTTGTCAAATCGTGCCCCGAGTCAATCAAAATTAAAAACACTACTAAACAGTCACTAAACACTATGTAGAAAAATAGAAAACACAATGCTCAGGACATGAAGCTGGAAAAATACATGTTTATTGTTCACTGTAGATTAAATGCATGTTGCAAAACAAAACAAAACTGTGCATTTAGCACTTGTACCAAAAGACAAAACAGAAATCTTGTGCATTTACACGTAGCACTTGTAAAACCAAACAGAAATCTTAATGCGTTTGCCACTTGTGTACAGTAACCCCATGTAAAAATAAAGTACAAAAATATACAAATAAGTGCATTACTCAGCCACAGCATCATGTCTCCGTACTGGGTCAGGCCCCAGGACTTCATCCACATCACAGGCCACATTTTGTCTGGCCAGGCAATGGGGGGAAAAACCCCTGGCATGCCGTATCCAGGCTTGGCATGTCTCCACACCTATGTCACCACAGGCAAGTCCCATGGCTTGCAGGAGATTTACCCTGGTGTAAGGTTGGCGTTCATATACCTTCCATGACCATGAGGAGAAGAATTCCTCAATGGGGTTTAGGAAAGGGGAGTACGGTGGAAGGCAAAGATTGAACCTCTAACCTGGAGGGCTCTGTGAAAACTCACATTGTCCCAAACAGCAACATACATGGGATGCTCATCCTGCTGCCCTAACAGAGCATCTCGCATGTGATTGAGGAAAATGAGGAGCTGGTGACTGTTGTAGGGCCCCAGGTTGGCATGATGGTGGACAACCCCATGATTGCAGATGGCAGCACATAATGTGACATTGCCACCACGCTGCCCAGGAACACCAACAATGGCCCGATGGCCAATCACATTACGGCCTTTTGGTGAGATTAAACCCAGCTTCATCCATGTAGATATATTCATGGGGTCTTTCCATTGCATCCAGTTGAAAAACCCTCTGTAGAAATAGATATAGTTTTGTAAGTGATACGGAAAAAGTGATTTAGGCCACTACAGTGAATCACTACTTAGAGAAATCAACATTGAGTTGCGATCAAAGGGCACTCTGTATAGCTGTTTCATGCGCAGTCTGTTGCGCTAGAGGACTAGATGTAACATTATTTTCATTGAACAACTACAAGTACAGTATAACAAAATGCAGTAAGCAAATATCGAAAAAAATATTTGTCGATTGTATTGATGAAAAACAGTAACGTGTAATACGTTTGCTGAATTGATAATTGGTGATTGTTGGTATTTCATTTAGTGAATAATTATTTAGCAAAATAAACAAACAGGTTACAGCAAACAACAATGAACAACAAGAAACACTGGGGCAGGAGGAACTTAAATAGGGACACAACGAGGGGGCAAACAAGGCATATGTGGAAACAATAAGGACAAGGACAGGCAAAAACTAAACAAATCAGGCTGCGTTCACAAACAAAAACCAAACGGAACAGAACCTCACAGTAGAATGTTACAATTCAGAAAAATAAGTAACGATGTAATAAGTTTGTTGAATTGATAATTGGTGATCCTTGGTACTTCGTTTTGCAAATCATTATTTAGCCTAATACATTTGTTGAATCTTACTCTTCAGTAATGTAAGCAGAGATTTTGTCTTGTCTCCTAATAAAAACAGTAATAGTGTAATAAAAGTTTGTTGAATTGGTAATAGGGGATGCTAAAGAATGTCTGGTATTTTGTTTGGTGAATAAGTATTTAGATTTACATTTTAGATACACATTTGATGAATTAGCCTACACAAGAATGCTGAATCTCCTATTGAAAAACAGTGAAGTCTGATACATATGTTGACATTTTTGTATTATGTTTCAATAATATCCTAATTAAAATGTTGAATGGTCATGGAAATCTTGTCTTTCATTTGTAAGTTCATTCATATTCAACCAAGACTCTATCAATCATCTGGGAGTATTGCGCATTCATCCATTGACATCATGCATTCAATGAGGGGTGATTAGCACCTGGTACCATTGGGTACCAACGTTAAGTGCCGTAAGCTGGAAAACAGGGTAAATAGTATCTAAATAGTTTTCTGTTTGTGAGTTTAGAATTCTGACAATGCAACAATGTAATATGCACCTATTTAGGAAAAGTCATGTAAGGAGGAGGGTGTAGCTTTTAAAATGGCAGTTTTATTTTAATTACAAACTGAAACGTTAATTCCTGTAGACATTTGGCGGTCCTAGTGTGCCCTATGCAACATAACGCCATTGGCAGGGAGTTGTATGTCGGGTTTTATAACTCCGTTAGGATCCGACATTGTCATTACTAACTATACTGACCTGTTTGAAGCAGTGTCACCTCCAACCCTCGATGCAGGAAGAATGAACACAGACTTTAGTTTCAAATGGGGTTAAAGTTGATGGGCCCTTTTTACGGAACACAGAATAAACAAAGTAAACAGCTAAACCAATCAAAACGTCATCTGGGCATCTATTGCATTAGATGCATTGCCACATTTCAGAGACTCGTTGATGGCCATCTAGCGAACATGAAACTATAACCGTGCTAGCTAGCGCAAGTTGGAACAATAACATGCATACTTTGACCAGTTTGCACGAGGATAAATCTAGATAAAAGGCGATATAATTGCTTCTTCCAAGCAATATTCACTTATGCATAAGGTTTAGTAAAATAACCCACCTTTCAGGTTTTTCTTAACATTTTGCAGAGAACACCTAGTTCTAACACTATATTCCAGCAAGAAATGGAATCAAGGAGTGTCTGCTTGGACAAAACTGAGCTCTTTAGCTTATTGTCTGGACCAAAGACTTTGGAGAAACCTTCCTAAAATGTATCTGCGCTCATACAAATACAAACCCGATTCCAAAAAAGTTGGGACACTGTACAATTATGAATAAAAACAGAATGCCATGATGTGGAAGTTTCAAATTTCAATATTTTATTCAGAATACAACATAGATGACATATCAAATGTTTAAACTGAGAAAATGTTTCCCTTTAAGGGAAAAATAATTTGACTTTCAATTTCATGGCATCAACACATCTCAAAAAAGTTGGGACAAGGCCATGTTTACCACTGTGTGGCATCCCCTCCTCTTTTTATAACAGACTGCAAACGTCTGGGGACTGAGGAGACAAGTTGCTCAAGTTTATGAATAGGAATGTTGTCCCATTCTTGTCTAATACAGGCTTCTAGTTGCTCAACTGTCTTAGGTCTTCTTTGTCGCACCTTCCTCTTTATGATGTGCCAAATGTTTTCTATGGGTGAAAGATCTGAACTGCAGGCTGGCCATTTCAGTACCCGGATCCTTCTTCTATGATCCTTCTTCCATGACATTGTAATTGATGCAGTATGTGGTCTGGCATTGTCATGTTGGAAAATGCAAAGTCTTCCCTGAAAGAAACAACGTCTGGATGGGAGCATATGTTGTTCTAGAACTTGGATATAACTGTCAGCATTGATGGTGCCTTTCCAGATGTGTAGGCAGCCCATGCCACACGCACTCATGCAACCCCATTCCATCAGAGATGCAGGCTTCTGAACGGAGCGCTGATAACAACTTGGGTTGTCCTTGTCCTCTTTAGTCCAGATGACATGGCGTCCCAGTTTTTCAAAATTAACTTCAAATTTTGATTTGTCTGACCACAGAACACTTTTCCACTTTGCCACAGTCCATTTTAAATTATCCTTGGCCCAGAGAAAATGCCTGCGCTTCTGGATCCTGTTTAGATACAGCTTCTTTTTTGACCTATAGAGTTTTAGCCGGCAACAGCGAATGGCACGGTGGATTGTGTTCACTGGCAATGTTTTCTGGAAGTTATTCCTGAGCCCATGTTGTGATTTCCATTATAGTATCATTCCTGCATGTCAGGGGTTCTCAACCTTTTGCAAGCTGGGCCCCCCCAAAGCTGGGCCCCCCCTTCCCGGTGCCACCCCCACTACACCACCTTGCATAGATAGATAGATAAATAGCCCCCTAGGCTATTATTTTTAGGCCCACACATTATTATTATCATCATCATCATCATCAGTAGCGGTAGGTAGGCCTATTATCACTACTAGGCTATTGTTATAATTGGCACTTGCACCAGACTTCTAATGTGAGCTTGCAAGCATTATTATTATTATTATTATTATTATTATGAGTAGTAGTAGGCCTATTATCATTACTAGGCTATTGCTATATAATTATGAGGTTACATGCTTAATTGTTGGTATTATCATCATCATCAGTAGGCCTATTATCATTACTAGGCTATTGCTATAATTGGGAATTGGCACCAGACCTCTGATATGAATGTATGCTCTATTATTGTTATTATTACTAGGCCTAATAATAGGCATATCATCGGCATTTTTTACAGAAGCTTGCAGGTAGGCGATGTTAATGTGAGACCTGAGTCTGCTTTGCCTTGCAAAAATCCTCAATTCTTGGCGCAATGTCCGATAAACATAGCCTCAAATCATCCTCGATTTGTGCCCGATTGCAGTATTTCGTTTTGAGTGCAGTCATTTTTGAGAATCCTGCCTCATACAAATATGTTGACACGAAAGGGAGGAGAATCTTCAAGGCAAAATCACAGAGTTGAGGGTATTCCTGCATCAATGCTGCCCAGAATAACGAAAGAGGGCAGGAGGTAAAGAGTTCCTTCAGCCTACTGTCACTCTTCAGCTCAATAAGCTGTTCCTGCATATAAATTGACAACTCATTTGCTCTGAACCCACGCAAAAGAGCGATAATCCTCTTTAAAGTACGTCGCAAATTGTTCTCTCATTGCTGACAGGTGCTCAGACGCTGACTGAAATAGAGAGGAGAAATTGTGTGACGTGCCTGCATCAGTGATAAAGTCTGCAAGGCTGGGGAACATGTCGCAGTTCCCTTTGACTGATGCGGCCATGGCAGAGGTCAAGTTTTTGTGTGAAGCCGTCCCCTCTGTCTGAATATGAGTTTCGCGGCCTTGCAAAGACAGGTTGAGGCCATTCAAGCGGTCAAATATATCAACCAAATAGGACAGAGACGCAAGCCACATAGTGTCATCCAGATGCTTTGCCAGATCTGATTTGATTTCTGTCAAAAAACACTTCACCTTCTCTCGCAGCTCATACAATCGTTGTAACACCCGCCCCCTGGAGAGCCAGCAAACTTCAGTGTGCAGAAGCAGCTGTTGGTGCCCTGACCCCATCTCCTGGCAGAGGACCCCAAACAAACGAGAGTTTAGCGGCCGTGATTTGATGAGATTTATCATTTTCACGGATTGGTTCAGCACGAAGTCAAAGAGAACTGGCATTTTTTTAGCAGCTAGTGCTTCGCGGTGGACTATGCAATGTGTCCATTTCACAAGTGGAGCTACTTGCTGAACGCGAGCAGCTAGGCCACGCTCATGCCCCGTCATTGCCCGCGCACAATCCGTGCATAAGCCAACGCATCGGTCCCAAGTCAAACCATTATCACTGAGAAAAAAGGACATTGAAGATGGCTTCTCCTGTAGTGTGCGACTGAAGAGGCCGGCAAAACAGGACATCCTCCTCAATCGCCTTGTCCCGCAGATGACATGGGTGAGGAGCTGTGCCTGCCCAGCAATATCAGTGGATTCGTCCAGCTGCAGCACATAGTAAGAACTCTTTTTTATGGACTCTATCAGTTGCTCTCTGATATCATTAGACATGTCTGAAATTCTCCTAGCGATTGTGTCATTGGACAGTGGTACTGCACCGAACCTGGCTGCTGCACTCTCCCCTATCATTATTCTGCACGTCTTGCGCTGCCAGCAAAATTAGTCTCTGCAATTGTATGCGGTTTACCTAGTTTAGCTATTCTTTTGGCCACTACATACGATGCCTCCAAACACTGTTTAGACACAGTGCTGTGAACTGAAATTGTTGCCTGTTGCTGATGGAGGCCATCAAGCTTTCTTTTAAAATATTCAGCCGGTTTATCCTTAATGCCAGCATGCTTTGTTTCAAGGTGCCTTTTTAGTTTGCAGGGCTTCATGCTGTCGTTTGCCAGCACCTCGGCACACACGACACACTGAGGTCTCAGATCAGCTGTGACTGTAAACCCAAACTGCAAGTATGCTTCATCGTACCTTCAAAGCTTTTTTGCAGCTGGTGGTGCGTCGTTTGCCTTGTTGGTCCTCACTAGAAATCTCTCGATTTTTGTTTGGTTTTGAAAATAATTTGGATGTGGATTGGTTGTGTTTTCAATAAAGTTTAGGCTACGATGTAAAGATGTGTGCGTGTGTGTGGCTATGTTGAGAGACTAGTATCGGCGGCTAATCAATCGGGACTAAGGCACAATCTTTAATACAACGAACAAAATAATGATTTTATGGGCAATGCAAATTTTATTTTAAGACTTAATGATTGTAGTTCTTTGTCAGTGAGTGAGTGAGTGAGTGAGTGAGTGAGTGAGTGAGTGAGTGAGTGAGTGAATGTGTGAGTGTGTGTGTGTGTGTGTGTTGCAACACTGTGAAAAAGGCAGAGGGGTAGTTAGCTAAGAGCTAAGAAACAATTACTGGCTATGGCCGAGATGGGGATAATCTTTAAAAAGACTGTTTGTGGGATTAGTCTTTAAAAATACTTTGTGGGAGGTCTTTAAAAAGACTGTTTGGGTTTTGAAGTAAATTGATATTGATGGATAACAACTAGACTAGCGAGAGATGGCACAAGCGAACTTGGCAAGAGACTAGACTTGAGTGATTTATTTTTGTGTGAGAGTGAGTGAAGAAACATTTACATTTACACCCCGCTCTGTAAACCAGGACGGGAACGTCGGCGGCCATGCGCATGCACAATTCATTTGCAGCCTGGACGCGGAGTGGTGTGAGTGTCCTCACTGCTGCGCGAGGCTACTGAGAGACTGACCGCCTGTGAGTGCTTTTGGATGGGGGAGGGGCTCACGGCAGCACCCGCTGCTCATTGAGCACAGTAACTGCAGAGTAATACGTGCTTTTGAGTCTCCAAACACCACAAAACATTTTTCGCCATCTTATTAATCACGAAATTCACTTCTGACAACGTTTTAGGAATTCACAATTTGCTTCAAAGTTTTCGGAATTGAGAAGCTCCATGAAGTGAAGCGACAGCCAGCTAGTGCCTGCCCCGGCCGCTAGCTCGTTGGTTGGACAGTCCTGCGCAGAGGCCTCACTGTAAGCTGGAGGTCTCTCAGACCGCACTCGTTAATAAGAGGCTTTTATTTCACCATTGACGGTTCGTTTGTTTATATCACAACACATGTCCATTCTTAAGATCAACGGGAACCTGTGGTTAACTGTTTTTTTTGGAGTTAAACTCCAAGAGTGCCCTGCGGGCTTGACAACCTCGCTGACCAGGCTGTCTCTCACACACACACGCACACATGTCCACAGCGCAGCAGGCAGAGGCGGGGGAGAGAGAGATACCGTTTCTCTTTGGGAGACTTTTTTGCTATATACATGTCACTAGATTTGTCGCTAGTCGCTTTTGACACAAAAGTCCCCACCGCGGGCCCCACTGGTTGAGAACCACTGCTGTATGTGATGCAGTGCCGTCTGAGGGCCCGAAGATCACAGGCATCCAGTATGGTTTTCCGACCTTGACCCTTACGCACAAAGATTGTTCCAGATTCTCTGAATTTTAGGATGATATTATGCACTGAAGATGATGATAACTTCAAACTCTTTGCAATTTTTCTCTGAGAAACTCCTTTCTGATATTGCTCCATTATTTTTCACCGCAGCATTGGGGGAATTGATGATCCTCTGCCCATCTTGACTTCTGAGAGACACTGCCACTCTGAGAGGCTCTTTTCCGTATATTTTAGTTTCTGGTGCGTTCAGTGTTGGCAACATGAACCCAAACAAAGCTTGACATTGGCCTTCACCTCACACACTTTAAAGATAGTAAATGCCTATGAATTTTCCGGCCTTCTACGTTTTACTTGCAACTATGGCACTGGGGATAGTGTCAGTCCTGACTGTTTTTTTTATAGTTAACTGATTGTATGGAAGGGTTATTATATTTTAAATGGAAAATGCTGAAAAGGGCACTTTTGAACTTCTTTGTATAGTCTGTTATTTGTTGATTTTCTCCCTCATCATCAAAAGACGATGATATCCCCATACCAGCCAGCTTTAATGTGCACCGGAGGCAGCGTCTTTGACTGCTGGGCCATCCTAGGTCACTAAGTAAACCAATTTAATGGCTGTATTATATTTTGTGCGGTATAAAAAAGTGCTACAAAAACACCAATTGATCTGATCAACTGATCTGATATGTGACAACTTTCAAAATGAACACTACAACTGCTTTTCATTTTTATAAAACATTTCCTGTGTATAGCCAATTGAATAGCATTGTATACCTTATTTTCCTGAATATGACCTTTTCTTTCTCCTCTTATTAGCAAGGAAGTTTGACAGTGGAGAATATCTAAACATCACTGGTATCACGCGGGACCAAACAGGGGACTATGAATGCAGTGCAATGAATGACATCGCCTCTCCTGACACCAAGACTGTGAAAGTCATTGTTAAATGTAAGTACATCTCTATCCCAGCTACAATGGGGTTGTCAAGGACGCCAAAGCAATTTCTCAATTATGTCTATGAGCGCTATTTAACACTCAAGTTTGTTTTCCACAACCATCTTAAAGGATTTGGGATAATTCCCTACAAACCCAGAGTCAGACAAACACATTCAAACCATTGTGTCTACATACAGTACGAAAGACATTTGAGGTAGCATATTATTATTATTAGCTTGAAGCCTTTGGTGGGTAATATCCATCTCCTCTTAAAAGCAGGGAAATTGAGCTTCAAACTACTCCAAAACTGGGTAGTTCGTCATTTACAGTCTTGCAAAGTGATTCAAATAATATTTGATATTAAATTTCTTAGTTTCTGATAATTAAATCAGTGGTCTGGCATTTAACACATGAGATGACATCATTTTGAATATTAAACTGATGCTTGTTTGCAGTGACGGTCGCTACCATTAGGCAAGGTAGGCAGCCGCTGTCGTGGAAAACACTTCAGATTTCCAGACAATAAAAGATGCAAAGACTCAGGAGCCTTCGAATCCAAAAGTAGACTTTATTGACGTCATAAAGCCGTGCTGATCTGCAGAGCAACCAAGCCATGTTGGTCTGCAGAACAACCGACTTCCAAACCTTAAACGCACATTTTTATACAGTATGGTTATACAATGATATTAGGTCCTCCCATTATGCTAATTTCTGGATGGATCCTTCTTGAATTTTCCATCATGTTTTTCACAACCCTCTGGGATTCGCTCCCCCAGCCACTACTCATCATGACAGCATATTCTTTGAAATGGAAAGATTTCCTTATCTATGGGCTCACTCATCCTCCCAAGATTTTGCCAAGACAGTCAAGGACAAGCTACAGGTCCTTCTGTCCTCAATATGAGATAACAACAACCACTCATTGTACTGACCATGGGAACAATAGTTCATCACTCTCTCTTAACCATTAAACTGTTTGGGAAAATAATATGAGCCCTGGTTAAATGTTTTATCAATTAACACTCAATTAATATGCAAGTGATCACATGAGACGTTCTGTCTACTCTTCATCAGGTTAATGTGAAATAACATTTTATGAAAATATCCCTACACCGCCAATGACCCCAGAAGGCCTAGGGCCCAGTAAAAAAACTGGATATACAACTGAAATACAATTTAAAAAATTTAATAATACATTATGTTTCTAGCGGTCCAAGCAGTGAAGCTGTGGAGCCCTCTAGTAATTGTTAGTTTTTTTATTATTATTATTATTAGGGTTTTAGCAGTTCATTATTAGGGTTTCAGCAGTTCACCTAGTGAAACCCTATTGTGTTTCTTCTGGTTCATTATTAGGGTTTCAGCAGTTCACTGGTGAAACCCTAGTGTCTTTGTTCTGGTTCATTATTAGGGTTCCAGCAGTTCAATAGTGAAACCCTATTGTATTTGTTTTCTGGTTCATTAGGGTTTCACTGATGAAACCCTATTTTGTTTGTTCCGGTTCATTATTATTATTATTAGTGTTTCAGTAGTTCACTGGTGAAACACTATAATTTTTGTTATCATTAGTTATTATTATTATCATTATTGGTGTTTCAGCATTTCACTGTTTCCCTCTACCAGTAAAGCCAGAATTTAATCTTTCTTTTCCACACTCAAAGCTTTTTTTTCAACTCTTTTGTCACGCTGAATAGTTATTTGTTTATTTAAATTACTTTTGAGATACTACTTGCACTCTTTTTGCCATCCAGCTGGTCCTATTGCAAGAGGATAGTGATGTCCACAACAGTTATACTTTTCCTCGTGTTTTTGTTCACCTCAATCAGGTTGGAGAAATAAGCTAATCGAGCAAATTTGAGTGCTTTTCGGTATTGTAGTGTACTGTCATCCAGGCTAGTCTGAATACTTCCAACTTGATGGCGGGATTAGTTTAGTTTCACTTTTGCTCCAATTTTCTGAAGGCTTGCTTGAGTGCAAGTATTATCTGTGTACCAGGGAGCACGTTTTTTTCTTTCGTTTTTTGTGCCGCAACCATATGGAGTTACTTTTGTTTCAACAAGAACAAACAAAAGCATTAGTATTGCAAACAAAATAATTAATATTGAAAGCAAAACATCAACTAAAACGTGTGTTGATCAAACATACATATACATATACAGGCATCTCAAATAAAATCCTTTGAAATGTGAAAACAAATTTATTAAAAATGAATGCAAATAATTATTTGAGAGGAAATATTTTTTCTTGATAATGTGATTGCATTAAAATAATTGTCTTTGGCTGCAGTTATTTTCTATCTTTGGTTACATTACCCTGAATTTTGCTCTCGATTTCTGTTTTGCGATTGCAAGTTTTTGACACAAATTTCACGGTGGCCGGGTTTAAGAGAGGAAATCCATCTCCATTGGCCAACCAGACTGGACAACATCAACAGCTCCAGTTCGTTAACATTGTTTACACTGTAGGCGTGTTACATTAATAAGTAGACATGCTATCGTGTATGGAATTTTATTTGGGTTTCTGCGAGTAAAAAATATATACTCAATCGTGTTTTCTGGTACAAATTGCAAATAGATTATTTGATACTCTATGCATACTATGAAGTTGCTTAATCAAATTCCATATATTAGACATGTCGATTGTATTCACTGAACAGTCATCTCGTGTACCTATGTTAGATATCTAACAGGCTAAGATGAAGCTGGCTAGAAAGCTGATACATACGAATGAACGAATAAAAGTTATTTAAGAATAACAAATAGACAACATAAAACAAATATAAGCAGTCATCTAATTAAAAAAAGCATTACATTGGAAGAACCTTAAGAGCTGAAAATGTCTGTATAGTAATTACATTTGCAGCAAACCTTGTTGAACTTGTTACTAAGGGATTGTAACAAAAGGAATTGTCCATTCGACACAGTTCAGTGATAACAGATAATTCTGTCCACCCCTTCCTCAGCAATACAGTTAGAAATATAATATACATAATAATATTGGAAACAAAGTTCCTCCTGCTGCTGAGTATTTCCACAGCCACATGTGATCAAAGAACACAAATTATTTTAAAGGGTACAATGGAAGTGGAAACCTAGAACAGAGGGTCAATGTAAAACCTAATAATGTTTCACTGTTCACATGAACAGCATGTCGCAATATGCAGTAATTTTGACTAGACTTGTCATAACAAAGGAAAATGTCAATTTCCTGTCTATCAAAACTAGTCCACACTTTGACAGGGTGATGAATCAGGACACAATAACTCATGGAGGGCAGCTTGTCCAGGAGCACCTGAAATACAGGAAGGTGTCTGATGGAGAATTTTCTGGGGTTGCCTGCACTGCAATGGCGTTATTTAGCTGTCCCACTCACGTCTGATAGTGTTCAGAGAGTTTGAATGCCAAATAGATGCACAATGGCTGGTATGGAGCAAATAATAAAATAAAGAAGTGTTTTTCCCCTTTTTATATAAAAAGATTAGCGGTGAGCAAAATGAATGCAAGGAAGTGTACAAGAGCAGTTTGTTTTGGGAAAAAGGGTAAAGAATTGGGACACAACTAACATATTAATATTACTTAATATTATGCTGCCTATGATAAACTAGACAATCCACAATGATTCTGGCACCTCCACTTCCTACCTATCCAAATAATAGTAGGCTTAACAAATAGGGAGTATCTAGGCCACTTGTATCATCTGTTATAGATTAACTCACTGAGGATGAGATACATGTGGTATGTGATCATGACTTCCACTGCTGTCTGTCACCACTCTACTCCACTCCAGCCACCTGTTTAGGTCATCTGGACTTCCTAAACAGACAATAGAACACTAAATAGCTAGTTATTTAACTGTTACAAGGCACAAAACAATTTACCGTAGCTTTTTCCAGGTATCCTCCTTGTTATAAAGGCAGCTAGCTCGGCTAGCCAGTGCCATTGGGTTGGTTGGCAATTGTGATGGTAATTCCATCGATCGACACTCTTAAAGGAGTAAGAAACAGAGACAAAATTCTCTAGGCACCATTTTAATATCATTTGCAAATAATA
The DNA here is from genome assembly GCF_011004845.1 of Esox lucius. Lineage (NCBI taxonomy): Eukaryota > Metazoa > Chordata > Actinopteri > Esociformes > Esocidae > Esox > Esox lucius. The sequence goes on from NC_047576.1 coordinate 38,357,340, forward strand.
GAGACGCGTCAACCGCTTACAAACATAATCGTCCGAGGAGTCTCTAACTCAATATAGCTCATTCAACAGTATATATCACATACAAAAAGGGGTGTAGTAAGTTGTTGCCCATCTGTCTTGTGTAACATTTAACCAAAGGGCGGGCTGTCCCCCCACCTTATCCTTCTCAACTCCTGAGGAGACACAATGTCTGGATAATCAACAGAGACACTAAAGGGTTATACAGATTTACGAGTAACCATCTAATCCACTGGTGCCGGTCAAGGATGCCTCCCCAGGCAAACACCAGACCCCTCTCGGCATCTTTTACTAGTAACTCATTCATACATGTATAGGACGACCAAGAATACATCAGTTCAAGAATTTCCACAACACTAGCTACTAACTATTGAACCTTTTCTTATCCGAAATGAAAAATGCTCACATATAAACAATTATTAGGCAAATATATCCGGGCTAGGTTGTTAAGTCAACATACTGTTGCGCTTTCACGTGCGTCCACTCAAACATAGTTCCATGCACAATAGCCTGTTCTACCTATTAATGTAGCAAGCCTACAACTTAAACGGACTGGAAATGTTGATGTTGCCCAGTCTGGTAGAACAATGGAGATGCATTTCCTCTCTTCTTCTTCTGTGGGGTTTAACGGCGGTTGGCATCCACCTACTGTAAAGGAGCTTCAGGGAGGACCTAAATTCTTCCTGCCAACCCAGTTTCTCTAAGGAACACAGACACCTAACCACTGCACCCAAACACCCCCTCCCCAACATAGATTCTAGACTCAACACATGCACCCCCTCTGCCCTCAGACCCTGTTGCAATCTTTCCCTCTCAAAGTGTCTGCACTGCCTCAGTACGTGATCCACCGTCTCCACTTCCCCACAGTAGTCACACAACCCAGTCGGATGCTTCCCTATCATGTGTTGCGTGCCATGCAATCCACATTGCCCCACCCTCAATCTAGTCAAAATCCTTTTCTCCGTCCTACTCCTAACTACCCTCCTTCCATCCCCAATCTCACCCTGTATCTGGAACAAGTGCCTTCCTTTGGTGTCCAGATTCCACTGGTCCTGCCACACCTTCCTCACCACCACCTTAGCCTCTGCCTGCACAAGGACACCACCACGTCCACCACCCCCCTCACCAGGGCCTGTTTTGCTAATTTATCAACTGCTTCGTTTCCAGCCACCCCAGCATGAGCCCGGAACCCAAATGAATGAGAACTGCATCCCATCTTACTCTATCCTGTGCTTCCAACACCCTGTTTAAAATGTCTTGCCACCTAGTGGACTTGAAAGACTGCAAACTAATCAACACCTCACATGAATCAGAGCAAATAACCACCCTATCTGGCTTCGTGTCCTCCACCCACCTCAATGCAAACTGCACTACCAGAAGCTCAGCCGTGTAAACTGCCAAGTGATAATAACCCAGTAACAAAAGCTGCCCCCGTCCGACCCGTCCCTGGGTCCTTTGAACCATCCATGAATACCAATACACACTCTAGGTACCCACCCTCCAGGCGTCTCTTAAACACCTTGGCAAAGCATAGGCCCAACCGATCCTCTCGCACCATCTCCAATATTCCAAGATCCACCACTGGAGGCAAAGGCACCCAAGGGGGTCTCAATGTCAAATCCACTGTAGGACTAAATTTTCACCCTCCGAAACATACCTCTCTGGCCAGGGAATCCCCCACCCACCCAAAGCTCATGATCTCCCTACCACTGTGTTCCCAGCTCCCCAACAACATCTCTTTTGTAGGGTGCAAACCCCCATCTCCCTGCAAAAGTAACCCAGTAATTAATCAACAATTGCCTCTCCTCAAGTGTAATGGCATCTCCCCCACCCCCACCTGCAGCGCTGATACCGGAGATGTCTGAAATGCACCACTACAAACTCATAGCCCCTGTGCCTGCACTCTATCCAACCTTTCCAGAGTGCTCACTGCAGCTGACCCATAAGCTATACACCTATAGTCCACCACCAATCTAATTAATTAATTAATTAATTACATGGTCCTCAACACAGCTCTTCCAGCCCCCCAACGCTTCCTGAACCTTCCTGACAAGATACGTCACATTTCTACCCCTCTTCCACAATGCCCCATCATCAGAATACAGCGACCTACCTACGCCCTGCTGAACACGACAGTACACATCATTAATCATTATCGAAAACAGCACCGGACTCTAATCCAATTGTAAGTCCTACCCCCAACCCCCATGATTCCGAGCTTAATCAGCAGCCCCTCCTTCCACAACGTCATATGCTTTCTCAAAGTCAAAAAAGACAGCCACCACTGCCTCCCCATTCACCTGTGCCTTCCTGACCTCCGCCTCTAAACATAGAACATGGTCCATAGTACCCCTTCCCTTCCTAAATCCACTCTGATACTGAGCCACCAACCCCTTGCTCTCCATGAAAAACACCAATCTCCCCACAATCATCCGTTCTGTAACTTTATAGAGATGTGATGTCAGTGCTATCGGCCTATAGTTGGAAGGTCTTGTTGGATCCTTCCCAGGCTTCCTAATAGGTACCACCACCAACTCCTTCCACGTGTTAGAAATCTGCGGTTTCATATAGTGGTCAAATAATGTAGAACCCGTATCAAATCGAGGGAGAAGTTTGCTCACGTTTATTGGAAAATTGCAGCACAGATGTCATACGGTGAACATTCCATTACCTTCTCACTGTAATGTTGGTTACCAGCTAGCCTACACATTAATGGTGTTTCTAACTAAGACCATGTCTTTAGAAGTCAACCCCCATGCCATATGGCCATCAAAACATTCATGTCATTAGAGCACAACCTACAGAGAGATAATCTAAACAGAAAGGTTTCTGTTGTTCTCATTATCTAGGCACATTCACTTCCAATGAAATGTACATTCATATTGTAATTGTTAATACTCAGATTCCACACTCCCCCCTATCAAACATTAAAAGAAGAACATTACATGTTTGATAAAACATTACAAGTACAATTCAAATCCTAAGGAAAAGAAAAGGCCCATACACTTATGTTACAAATGACTAAAATGAAACAACAAAAGTTGAATTTAAATGAATTTAACCAAGACAATTGACACTCCCCACTCCAACACATAACTCAATGTATGACAGTCATTAATCCTGTCCCCAGCTAAGATTATAAAGGTCAAGAAACATTATGACATCAATAGGTTATTATCAGTGCTAACGGCGTTTAGCAGAAAATCAGACTCAACATGACATCATGATTAAAACATGTCCCCAATGTCCGTTGAACAATCAAACCCCCCTGGTCCGTATCATGATCCATGCAACAATATCATACAAATGACTTATGCATATCCTATTGTACCTGTGACAGATTTCTACCTTTAAAATAGGGAAAACATCTACCTTTGACAGGGACCACCTATAATAGGGAACAATTCACTGTCCAAACATACCATGATAGCCATCATAATGTAGATCATTAAGCATCATCACAATGAGCATCATCCAATATTAAGCATCATCCAATATTGGTATTGTCATCGTATAGAGTTTCCCACCAGTCTTGCGAGGAACAAACCTCCTTACATATGAAATCACCACATCAGTTTATTTAGGAAAATCTTAGATTGTAAGGAAAGAAGTTAGTTTCCAAGTTAGTTTAATTGTCTTCAGTTTTCTTTGTCTTGCATCAGTGATGAAAGTTCCAAAATCAGTTATTGCATTCAGTGTGATGTGGACCCAGCAAATTGCCTGGTTGTCCTAACAAGTCAGTGTAGGTGTATAATGGAACAGTGAGTTTCCAACACGTCACTAATTCAAGATTAACACCACAGCAGTGTCTTCCACTGTGTTGGGACCATGTGACCTTTTCAGTCAACTGTCCCATGGTACTCTGACCTGTAGTATGTGGAGTCATTCAGGACTCAGGTGGATTCTCCTCTGATTTCACTTTCGATGATTCATCCAGAAATGGAGTGTGAAGCCAAGTCATCTGACCCTGGCATCGTTCTGCCATGTGAGTGGTCAGAAAAATTTGAAACAGATTCAACCAATGTGGTTGTAGAAGTCCTTCTTGAACATGTTGCTGGTACTCACACACTCAGTTGTCTGTGTCCAGTCAGTGACGTGATGTATCATCAGAAAAGGGTTGAAAAGTTGAAAGTTGAAACTATGACTGCAAAACAACAATTAGTGTGGTTCAACAGTCCACCGGACTTTCATCCACTGGGTATGGTTCCGTCAACTCCCAACAATGAAGACAATAGATCAGTCCTGAAAACTTATGGATCTCAGAAGTTCCATCATAAGAGTGAAGTGTACACTCTATTCAGACAAGTTTCCATAAAAGTCTATGTCAAAGTTCCTTTTCCATCCAGAACTGGCTTGGTCGTTGTTTGACTCCTTGTGCTATATTAATGCCCAATAGCAGCTAGCAGTGGAATAAAATAGTCAGACTTGACTTTGCTTAGCCAAATCCGAAATGGTTAGATCTATACTATTCAACCATTAAAATGTTAGACCTTACATCAAACAAAACAATTTCCAAATAAACCAATTGAAAACATAATGGAAAATGTAAAACATAACAGATGTCAATGCTCTGTTATAACTATGCAAACAGGAAAAACTCCTTATAAATACCAATTTGATTTGCCTTGAGCCCTAAGCTCAACTCTTTTGCCTTGAGCCCTAAGCTCAACTCTTTCCAATCATAATCAATTATCATATCATACACCCCCCCTGCCTTCACTTCATCAAGTCAATGGAAAATGACACCATGAGTGAATGCAGAACAATGACAAATACGGCTACAGGTTGCGCCTTCCTGAACCTGCACTGGCCATCTTTTCAGGACAGACATGAAAAATAGAGAATTGGTAGTAGGGATGGATCTATAATCCATTCGATAAGGAGTTGCATCCTGTATATTCATCAAAACAAAGTGAACAAGTTAAAAAACATGAACATTCACTAACAAGGACATCAATGTGCAACACGGTCGCTTGTGCGAAGGAATTATAAACCATATAACCTATTAAGTCATTTTACAGCATAGCTAAACAGCTCTCAAATTTGACTTTACCACAGTACCATCACACAGGTCTGTGAAATTGGTTATCATGCATTTATAATATCCTGTAGTTTCTTGGCACATGCCTAACTAAATTGTTTGGCCCCCAGGGGATAAACTACGCAACTATATTGTAGGAGTGAAAAAAACCCAGCCCATGTCGAGTGGTTTACCTGTTGCAACCACGAGGGCAATTGTATTAGCATAGCTACAGCATACAAATGTAGCTTTTTTACAGGCAACGGCCAAACTACCTCATGGCAAACACAGTGTCTTAATTAACCTCCTACATTTTAGGGAATTCGCAAAGTTAGATTCATTTTTATTCCAAATAGTGGTGGTCAGCCAAAACCTAAATCACAACTTTTTTGGCTATTACAGAGGAAGGTGATCAGGTTTCCTTGATAAGTTCCAGCTTCAATTAATGGTTAGGTACAATACATTTTAGAAAATGAACATTTAAGAACTCTGAATCAATGACTATGAAAGCTCACGTCAGTTTCTAGTATCGTCCATGATTCAAGGATCCCATAAGAGAGACTCCATCTTGAGACTACTGTCGGTCAGCCAGGTGGTCAAACAGAATGAATATTCGCCCATTTCGATTGTCTCCTTTACCGCCTTTCGACTGTTGTCCATTCTCGGCCATCTTAACTTTCCTCTGTCTTCTCTCTTCGTCTGTACCACATCTGTCCATATACAACTTCCTTGGAATCCATATTGTTTAGCCGGAAAACGTTCTTTTTCTTTCTGTCCATTTCGAGTCCAGGCATCGTTGTTAATGATCCTTTTCGTTCTTGATGGTATCCTATTTGCGCCATTCTATTTAAATATGAACGCGTCATGCCAGAGGCTGCACTCCTCTTCCCGTCGTATTTGTACAACTGGATGGCATTATATTTTACTTGTACAAGTCGCCTAAAGCAATTTGCATTGTAAACGAAATACAGTTTAGCGCTAATCTCCAATTTATACACCCCTATAGATTTTTGCACGTTACACAATGTAATTTGTGGCCCAGTCAGGGAGTAACTAGGTCTTCTTTCCAATTTATCCACCCCTAAAGATATTGTCCACGATTGCAATTCGTGGCCTAGTCAGGGAGTAACCAGGTCTCCTATCACTACCTGTGCTCTTGAATTACTCGATTTGTTCATTAAATGGTGTGGATTTCAGACTCACCAACTTTTCTGAGTTTTTGGTAGAATCTAAATCTCCAACCATTTTGAAAGTTCTTTATATGGCGTAGTTTTACGACTCACTGTTTAGTTGTTTTTAGCAACCAGTAACCGGGAAAAACTATTTCTTCCTCGCGATTGCAAATCAAGCCCCTAAGCTCTCCAGCCAAAGTTCAGTAGAATCGTTAAAACTTGTCCATCCGGTCGCGGCACCAAACTGTTAGAAATCGGCGGTTTCGTATAGTGGTCAAATAATGCAGAACCCGTATCAAATCGAGGGAGAAGTTCGTTCACATTTATTGGAAAATTGCAGCACAGATGTCATACGGTGAACGTTCCATTATCTTCTCACTGTAATGTTGGTTACCAGCTAGCCTATACATTAAGGGCGTTTCTAACTAAGACCATGTCTTTAGAAGTCAACCCCCATGCCATATGGCCATCGTAAAACATTCCTGTCATTAGAGCACAACCTACAGAGAGATAATCTAAACAGAAAGGTTTCTTTTGTTCTCATTATCTAGGCACACTCCTCTCACCGCCTGATTTATGAAGCTGTGCGTACCTTTAAAATCCAGGTGTACGCAATACCTGCCCTTCATAAATGCCGCGGCTGAAAACGATCGTCATTAGAATAACACGCCCCTATATATTCAAGTCTCCGCTTCCCCCACGCCCTCATTTTACACCATGGACACACGGAAGATGGCAAAAAAGAGAAACTCCTCTGACGTGTAGATTGAGACGATCACCAGAGAGGTAGAAAGAAATAAAATAGTTTTATTTGGCAGTTTTAAAAGCGGAATAAAAGATGTGGAGTACCATTCATTCACATTAATAATTGCATGACAATTTGTAATATTCGTCTTATTATTTTATGATATTTATTATTAATTACGTTTATTGTTATTTAGAAGAAGAATGTCGTTATTATTATTATTCCTATTATTATTATTATTATTTAAAAGAAGAAGAATGTCATTTTTATAATTTTGTCAGTCTGAATTATATTTTGGTCATTAAAAGCCTTTTATTACTGAATCCAGTCCGTGCGCAACTCCCGGGCCTAACCCTGAAACGTCATGTAAAGCGCACAGGCTCGCATCTGAAGGAATACATATAAATCAAATGCTTTGATTTTAAAGTCACACAAATTAAACATTGAAGTCCATGTTGCACAAAAATAAACACAGAAGTTTTTTTTACAGTGGGTCATAATATATAATATCTTTTAGTTTGTCAGTGCGTTAGGATTTTTTTTTTGGCACATTTCCGCACTAACTCAAAACGTGCGTACACCACCTCCTAGGCTGGCGTAGGATTTGAGAGTGCCGTACGCCAACGTCCATATTGATAAATCTCAAAGTCACCGTGGTTCTGGGTGTACGCCAGGTGTACGCTGGAAATTTGGTGTACGCACTTTTGATAAATAAGGGCCATTGTAATTGTTAATGCTCAGATTCCACACATGCCACAGGTCATTTCCTCTCTTAAACCCACCCACCGTGAAATGTGTAAACTCACAACCGCAAAAAAAGAAAACAAGAGCAAAATCCAGGGTAATGTAACCAAAGATAGAAAAAAACATATCGTGTTATCAAGAAAAAATATTCCCTCTCAAAGAATTATCTGCATTCATTTTAAATCAATTTGTTTTCACATTTCAATACCTTTTAGTTGATGTTTTGCTTTCAATATTAATTATTTTGTTTGCAATACTAATACTTTTGATTGTTCTTATTGAAACAAAAGTGACTCCATACAACAGTAATTAGTGTATGGTATAATGGGTCACAATGGTGATTTATGGCCCTGGGGGGCGGGACTTCCATATTGATGTGACAGGTGGGCGGGACATCCGGTTTGTAGGGTGGGACTTCCGTTATGACGTATGTTAGGGTGGGACTTCCTGTATGATGTATGTTAGGGTGGGACTTCCGGTATGACGTATGTTAGGGTGGGCCGTCCTGTATGACGTATGTTAGGGTGGGACTTCAGGAGTGACGTATGCATGTCCGGTGACTTTGTGATTTTTTATTACATTGATGTGTCAGTGTTTGATGTTTTACAACGCCTGATGAGCAAACCAGACTAGTGTTATAACAGGTGGGTTATGATTGATGATTAACAAATGGGTCTTAGGGTTCCGGAATGTTAAATTCCCAGGCAGTAAATAAGTGTTGTGTCAGCGGTAAGGTGTTTGGTGTACAGCAAATGGTGTTCGACAAATATAAAACCCGGGTGTTTTATCTTCTGACAAGTGATGCAACAGCTGGCATACAAACGGTGGTTGTTAACCTTTCATGTTTTATGGGTTGACTGGCGTGGTATGTGTATTTAAACCACGCAGACATCGGGGATGGTCATTCAGTCATGCCTGAGCGAACTTACCTACACATTACAAAACATGGAAGATTGTGCTGCAATCAATGTTTTGGTTGAAACACCGGTGAAAGCTAACAGCTTAAATGCAGCTCAGTGATTTGGTAAGAAATTGCAAATGGACCGCAGAGATGCAATCAACATGCCAGCCCCGAAGAAACCGATGCAGAGTTTAACCCGAATCCATCAATTACACCAGGATATGTTGGCACAGGAGTGGAAATTGGACGATGGTCGGATCGGGGGATACATCTTCAACCCAGAGCTACCGGAGGTTGCATTTTATGAATTACCTGAAGGCCAAGTGTTTAAGGCTGGTGTGACTGATCAAATGGTTTTTAATGCCAGTTTATGGGTCACCTTTCGAAAAGTGTTTTATTTGGGGCCAAAACAAGGCCCGCATAATACAGTAGATGTACTGTTTAAAGTTGTCGAGGGGCTGAAAGAGTATGACTCTGTCAGATTGGAGTTATTTCCGGAAAATATCAGCGTGTTAGTTTGTGACTGCGGACTGATCGACTGACCTAAGACCCCGAAGCCCCGCCTTAAGCTAACACCGTCATCAGCACAGCATAAAAGCCGACAGACCGCCTGCGACTATCAAGCAGTCAGAAGAATTTACGAAACATGTCTCAAGATTACAACCAAGTGGTGATTGAAGAACCCAAGGCTGAGGACTGGCTGTGTGACGCCTGGGATGACAACGCTGAAGCCTTCTACGGAACCTCTGACCCAGACAACTCGATTCCACCGGCATACCCATCAAGAAACTACCATTGGATTGACAGGGTTGGTGATCAACTAGGTCCTCTTAACCTGTCATACCTTTCAAATGCTAACAAGAGTTATCACAAAATGGACAAACAACTTGCACCAAAAATTTTAAAGATCATCAAAGCAACAATGGGTATGATTCTGGAAAACGTTGTTGGGGCTATTCTACACAAAGCATGCATCGGATGCGAAGTGGACCACCCGAGCCAGACAAGACATTCATGTCTCGAACCGCCTGAGTATTTTTTTGAGGCCCATTATGATGACATTGTGGCGACAGTTTTTACACCGCGACTGAAACATGTGTTGGTCAAGGCTTTGAACGCATCTGGTTTTCACGCACCGATGACTGATGTTCACGAGGCCGCTGAGAACTTTCTGCACAAGCTCAAGTTGGAGCCGAACATCACACAGAGACTGAGTGAGAACAGGGATGAGTACATGGACAAATTTTATGAGGATGTTGTATGCGACGCAGCGGGGTCATGGTGTGATGAAAGCAACAAGTCTGTTTTCTAAGGCCCGGGGTAGCTTCAGTTCTCATGTTAACATGTATATAAACAAAGACTATGAGAAATCTGAATGTTTGTGTAACTTTTCTGAATATCTTGGTTGTGTAATTTCGAAAACTCAAATAAAACATTGTTAAACATGTATTAATTCTCATTATTGCTCGAACACTCTACAATGTCTGAACAGGTTATGAAAAGTATTTACTATGACCCGGCAAACCCTGGTGCTTATGTGGGTAGAGAGGGTTTGAAAAGAGCATACTTGGAAAAAAAAATACTTGGGATACATACACGCTACACAGGCCTGTAGCTATACATTTTAAAAGAAATAGAGTTATTGTTCATGATATAAATTCACAATTTCAGCTGGATTTGGTTGACATGAGTGCTTACAGAGTGGAATACGATAACATGAAATTCATGTTAACATGCATAGATGTATTAAGCAAATACGCATGGATTCGCGTGCTGAGAAATAAAAGCGCTATAGAGGTAAAGCGAGCATTTGAAGACATATTAAAAGAAGGAAGAACACCACAAAAAGTCCAAACAGACAAGGAGAAGGAGTTTTTTAATTCACATTTTGAAATGTTGATGAAGAAGTACAACATAAAACATTTTGCTACAGGAAATTATGTCAAAGTGAGTATCGTTGAGAGGTTTAATAAAACAATTAAATCACAAATGTGGAGGTATCTGACAGCAGCCAACACTCACCGCTATGTTGAGGTTATTCAAGATTTAGTTCGTGGGTACAACCATAGCTACCATCGGGCTATTAAGATGAAGCCTGCTGATGGTAATCAAAGCTACAAGTTCCAGGTTGGGGATACTGTGAGACTCTCAAAGCTGAGAAGTGCGTTTACAAAAGGCTATGAAAAAGGGTACACAGATGAATATTTTACAATAACATAATGCATTCCTCGGGTACCTCCTGTATATAGAATAAAAGATTACGATGGTGATGTGATAGTTGGGACCTTTTATGAACAGGAATTGCTCAAAATAATCGTGGCTAAGGATAAAACTTTTAAAGTGGAAGCAGTTTTGAATGAGAAAGTACAGAAAGGGAGGAAAATGTGTCTTGTGAAGTGGCTTGGTTGGCCTCAGAAATTCAACAGCTGGATACCATCGGAACAAGTGGTTGACCTAGAAACTGGATAAAACTTTACAGGATCACGTCATTTACATTGACTGCGATCAGCATGGGTGACGGTGGCTTCTACATAACGCTGGCCAGTAACTCATCGAGACATGTCTATCCAAGCAACACGAGTTCGTGCTATACCACAAAATTTGCCAAAGGTATAGATTTGAAAGGCGATTGGGAAGTATCTTTGATAGAGTTCCAATACCCGCATTCGTGGAAAACTTTTACACGGGGCGAAAACGCATTTGAACTACATGACTTGATAAACGACAAAACTTGGAAATATGAACTCGACAGCAGCATATTAAAACTAGTGATAGAGCTCAACAGTCATATAAAAACACATGGTTTATCGGTGGGGTACAATGAATTTAAAAATAGTGTTTCTAAAAGGTGAGCACCAGTTTAGTTTGAAATTTAGTGCAAAACTGGAACAGATATTAGGGTTAAAACCATGGTACGGAACATACCCCACAGATATTCTGGCGGGGTTTAACACCCTATACATCTACACAGATATAATTGATTATCAATGTGTTGGTGACAGTCATGTCCCACTGCTGGGAACTGTACATATTACAGGGAGAAAGAACGAAGTTGTCACAGTGACGTACGACAAGCCACACTACGTACCTCTTAGTAAGAGACAATTTGATGAGATCTGTATTGAAGTAAAATCTGATCAATACCAGTTGGTTTCATTTGTAGTGGGGAAGGTGATTGCAAAATTACACTTCAGACCCGTCAAACAATCTTTTAGAGTTTAAGATGCAGCCGCAGAAGCTCTATGATGATCTTCGAAGGTATGTTGAATACTACACAACACAGGCCGGTAACGGTTTACCAGGGTATCATGGTAGCTCAGCAATGTATGGGAACGGTCTAGGGGGCCTTTTACGAGGGCTTTTCCGGATGGCAATACCTTTGTTGAAGCGCGGCTTCTCCATAGCAAAACCACATCTAAAGAGTGCGGCAAGGAATATTGTCGGCGATGTTGTCAACAGTGTTATGTCACGACAAACAAAACAGCAGGATGGTTCTCGATTGATGGTTATGTCTCGAGGTGTTAGAAAGAGACCACCTGGTAGGCGGAGCCTACCCAAGAGTAAAAAACGCAAGAATGAGACAAAAACAAGAGCCAAGGTTAAAAGAGGACACTCAAAGGGAACAGGACAAATCTGATTAAGAATATATTTTAGAGAGATGGCACTCCTACACCGTATGTCTGGCGAATGTATGAAGACAGAGTTGGATTTATTCACAGTTCCATTCACACAGACATCTATTGAGAAAAATACATACATTGAAATACCGACCCTATCAGCAATAATCAGACGCAGCCCCTCTGGAGTTCTTTATTGCCGGGAATGGCGAAGACTACGTTGATCTAAACAATACTTTGCTGTACCTACGTGTAAAAATCACTAAACCGGACGGAACTAATATTGATGCCGGACCACGTGTTGGGGTTATCAACTATCCGATAGCCACCCTATTTTCACAAGTGGATGTCTACTTGGGTGATCGTTTAATTAGCCAGAGTAGCAACACATACCCCTACAGAGCCGTTATAGAGAGCATTCTGAATTATCGATGTGATACATTAAAGACACAGTTTTCAGCTGGGTTGTTTTACAAGGATGCCGCAGGTCACATGGATGTTACGGACCCTGCAGGCGAGAATGATGGACTTACGAAAAGGGCAGCCTATTTGGCGGATAGCACAACATTTGAAATGATCGGCCCTGTTCATAGCGATATCTTCTTTCAAGAGAAACTTATGTTAAATGGCGTTGACATAAAGGTTAGGATGGTGCGCGGTAAAGATGAGTTCTGCCTTATGGGGGTCGGTGATGTGCGTTATCGTTTGCATATACTATCAGCATCACTATTTGTCAAGAAAGTGTCTGTTTCGCCAGCCGTGAAACTTGGACACGCTCAAGCGCTACTCTCAACCTATGCCAAGTACCCAATTGAAAGAGTGTGTATGAAGACATTTAGTTTACCGGCTGGGGGTCGTGTTTGCAACCAGGAAAACCTATTTTTAGGACCTCTGCCAAAATGTATTGTAATCGGATTGGTGGACAATGACAGTTTTACCGGAAGTTACACAAAAAATCCATTTAATTTCAAACATTATAATTTGGAGTTTATGGCTATGTATGTAGATGGTCAGCAATTTCCTAGCAAACCATTCCAACCAAATTACACAACAGGGGCAGCAGTGTGTGAATTTTACCAATTGGCCTTAGCTACACCTAAAGGACCAAGCCTTGGCTATTGACAGGTCGGACTTCTTACACGGCTATGCCCTTTATGCATTCAACTGCGCGCCAGACGAGGAATGTGGTCAGCACATGTCCTTGATCAAGTCAGGGAATGTACGACTTGAGATGAGGTTCAGACAACCACTACCCCACACAATTAATTTAGTTGTTTATTCAATCTTTGACTCCATTATCGAAGTGTCAAACCGGCGACAAGTCATGGTTGACTACTATTAGGAGAACTGTGTGGAAATGAATACCGCAGAGTTGACCAGTGTGGTGAACCAATTTTCATCTAGGACCCATTTCTATGGTGTGCTGGCAAGTGACCAACTACCTAGGGTGCCTGTCCGAGATGTTGCATCAATGATGATTGTTAATACACACCCAAGCAATCAACCTGGGGAGCACTGTCTGGCTATTTACATAACGGATGATGGCATTGGAAGGTTTTATGACAGTTTTGGAAACCCCCCGGATTTTACATATTTTCCCAAGTCAATCAAGGCCTTTCTGAAAACCTGGGAGAATGTGGAATACAGTTCAAAACAAGTACAGGACCTGGTTTCAACCACGTGTGGACAGCATTGTTTGTTATTTCTCTTTCTAATGACAAAAGGTCTGAGTTATAAAGATTTTATGTATTTTTATGCTGATGATTTACGAGAAAATGATGCCCTAGTCTCAAAGTTTGTAGCTAAGATGTACCAGAGTAAGCGTGATAAGCAAATGTTTAATTGCATACAACGTGCTCAATCTTGTGAAACGTTTAATTTGTGCCATGGTTGTTGAAGAAATAGAAAAGCCAATCACGTGTATGTCAACTTTATTATTCAAAAATAAAAACATTTGTAAAACCACATCAATGTTTACATTTATTCAAGATAAAACAAACATACAATGTATCACAAATAAAATAAAAACATTAAAATGGAAGCCATTTTGCGGGGTCCGTGGTATTAGGTTCAAAGAAAGCTTTGGTTGGTTGAAAACCCGTTGCTGGTAGTGTGGCTAAATCATCCATTGTGTCACCAGACGTTTGTTTATACAAATTTATTTTACGTCTTACATGCGCATTTGGAATAGTTGTAAAAGGCATGTTGAGACATGCCATGGCCTCTAAAAACACACCCCACCCCAACGGTCTTCTATCGTCAGCAATTTTATTGGTTGCTGTCACACTTTTAACAAGATCCAATAGGTGCGAGCCCTTGATTATCTCTCCTTTGAAAACGAATTCACCATTTGAATTCCATGAAGTCAAATCTTTAGACCTGTGCATTCTATTAAGAATATATACAACATTCTTTCTACACCTCGCAGGCACATTATCCAAAATTTCATCAACAAGGTCAACATTTCGGTCAACAGTTTGCTTATTCTCAGTCACATTTACTACATCAGACCCAGTCTCAGACCCGGGTAGACTTAAAGTCAGTGTGTTTGTATCAAGCTCACCCTGGCGCACAACAGTCAAAAATCTTTGTAAAATGGCAAAGTATCTTTTAGCTTTCTCATGTAAATCCATATCAGGCTTCAACAGTGTATTGCGAATCGATGAGTCCAAATCATTTTCAACAGACTGTCTTACATCGGTGCTAGTCGTTTTGGATTCTCGCAGTTTTTCTAACTGATGTTGTGGCACCAGAAAAATTTTCTGAGCATGCTCCATGTTGTTTAACCCTGTCTCGATGCAATTAGACTGGTTAAGAATGGAACTGCAACGCTTAGTAACGGCAGTAGAAAACCTCCAGATTGGTTGATGTTTTTTCTTTTCCGTGCAACTGAAGTGTTCTTTCTAGACATGTATGTAATTTTGGCTTTTTGTCTCTTTACTTTTCGGAGCTGCGACTCGGTTAAGGGTATATTACCGCGCCTTAGATTAAGCGCTATTTCACAAAGTGATAGAATGAGGTCGGTGGATGCTGATTCTAAAATAACTTTTCGTTGACTTGCCGGTGCCTTAAATATCATTTTCAAAAGTGGTAAATTTCTACGAATGCGTTTAGACATGATCAAACTTTCTTAGGAACGTACACAACAGGCCAATCCCCTGAAAATAACCCTGTTCTCAGACGGTAGTCTTCTGGTGTTGTAGCTTTAAAGTCAATAAGTAAATAACCAAAAGGCGGATGTGTTGCATCTTTAAAACTCTCCATGAAGAATCGAGAAAGACCGGGGTATATCTGTCTGCCTAAAATACTAATCTGCTGATTGTCGCGGGGGTTTTTAAACAAGATGAGGTAGTTTGTGTTCAAGTTAATAGTTCTACTAGATTTGCCTTTAACAAACATGATTTGGACAAGGTAAATTGCACTCAGGTTACGGTGGTGTGAATATTGTGTGAAAACTCTCTCCATCTCCAAACTCTCTGATGCACTTTTCATTAAATCGTCAATAATTAAAAGGTTGTTTTTCTGAATCGGTAGCAGATTGTCATCACACAGCGATGTTGATAGACCTTCTATAAAATGTATCTCCCTTACCTTCAACATTTCGTCATACAGCGGTTGCCAACATGAATAAATCCAGACGATATTTTGAATTTCTTTGGAGAATACAACCTCTGCATTATCCAACAACATCTTCACAAAATATGTTTTACCAGAGTTACTGGGGCCACTAATGACACAGCTGAACGGGTGTTGTAGTTGTGGGTCAAAACCACTATCCATCCTAGACTGTGGTTTAGTACCCATAAGGCCTTGTGCTGTAATCTGGGAGCAGTACACGCTTGTTGTACACAACTCTGAAACGCTTAGACACTACTCGGTTTTTCAACGTGAATGTTCTTTTATCTCTAGCAATTGTGTCTGCATTAGCAAGGACATGATCATCATCACCGCCCTCACCCCGTACAAAGTTATCAACCAGGCGTGTCAGCGTCTCCAAATTAACAATGGTTGTGTTGTAGCTGTTGAGCGTAATGCCTTTTGCTTTGAGACAGGTCAGACCTTTAACGGTTTTGTAACCGTATGTCTTTGGCCCACCACTAACAAATTGAGCTATGCTGTCACCATCCGGTAACTCATCGGTCAAGTCACCCAAGAACGGGCCCAGTGGGGGGACCCAATCCCCATGGCGTGTGACAAAGATCACGGAATCAGTGCCTGTGTAGAGTACACGTCTATCCAACTTTTCCAAGAGTGAATACAACTCGAGTCTAGCATAAGCTGTTGTGAACGCGGCAATAAAAATGTTGCCGTTACGTGGTTTGATTGGTGTCTGTTTTGTGTAACGCCACTGTACCATCGCAACAGTGTCTGAGATGAACGAGAAATAACCAACATCTATTTCACTGGAAAAAAAGTAGTGGCTAAACTCCTCCGGATCTGTAATTAACATTGTGTTCATAAGGTTAGTCCGCTCACCCATCTTACCCCAAAGACTATTCATTGCCAATTTAGCTAAAGATCGCCTAGCACTGTTTACAACAATGTTTTCCTTGTCATGCTGCACACCCTCCTTTTCATGATATTCACGGATATACCGGTCTTTAGCCTCATCGTCAACCACAGATGGTGGGAAGCCACTAGCTTCCTGCTTGTGCTTCAGGAATGTTCTCATGTAATCTGCAAAAAGATCATCTGATGTCCTGGTGAAATCCCAGACTTCAAATATTTCCACAATGCGATAACCTTTCTCAACAGCCTTAACCAGCTCAATAGAAACCCAGGTACCGGTTAAAGATCTTTCTGAATCAGTATGTGAACAATCAGTTACCTGGTTTTCAGACTCTGCACATAATCTGCACAATGGAAAGAACAGCTTACCGCCAACCCTGTGTGGTAAAACGGGGTGATAAAGGCCTTTCGGTGGACACACTGTAGCCTTAACAATACTTAACAAGTCTTTGTCTTGTTGCAGAATGGGTAAAGACTACAGTCATCGTAATACTGAATAGTCTCCCCTTCTCGGGCCGTAAACTTCAGATGAATCGCATTAGTCCGACCACCAAAAAGATCATCCCGAGGGTCAAGGCGCTCTGGAACACCAAAGGTCTTCAAGAAAGCTTTGACATCTGCGGATGTGTTTTTAAGCCGGTTCCACTCACACTCCCACATGTATTGAACATGTACGTTGTGTTGTTCTTTCAAAGCCTCTAGCTTTGTCAACCATTGCTGGTGCATCAACCCATACTTAATCTTTGTCATTGGATTGATGCTTGTTGAACAATGACACTTTGGGTGACCGTGCCAGAAACAACATAGAAATTCATAGACCGTGCTAAAACCATCGCGTTCAGCATATCCATCAAAGTAGTAGGCACCGATTTTCACTTCACCCCTGTTCAGGGCGTGCTGTATTGATATATTCTCATCGGAGGCCACATATTCAAGCCACTGGATTGAGCTGTTTGAGAATGTCTTCTGACAACGGTTGTAGTTGTCTGAGGGGACCAATGCAATGGTGTCCTTGGTGAGGAATCTGTTGCAAAAGACTTTCATGCAAGCCGAAGCAATCGTAATTGACCGGAATGGGTCAACAGTCTATAGCGCATACAACCCTCTCTCAAGATGACCACATCTTTCACGCAGTAAGCCTTTATTTCATCCTGCATGACAAAGGGGTCTGCGGAAACAGTTGCATACCATTGCAGAAACTAATCTTTTTCTTTAGCCTTCATGGTATTCACACCATAGTAATGCGGTTTCGGATGGGAGCCAACATAGTTCTCATTCTCCTTGATGTTAAACTTGCCTTTTTTCAAATCCTGCACGTGGCAAGGCTGACAGCTTCATAGATAGAAAGCAACGACTATCAATGTATCTCTGATTGAATGTGCTGTCTGTAAAAATCATGAGCTTGCTACCATTAGCAATAAGTGTCGTGCCAATACCATTGTTAGCAAGGAACTGCATCTCCGGCTGAACACCACGTCTTGTTATCAAAGCTTATTGCACACACAAAATTTGCAGTGTGTACACCATTCACCGGATTGGCAATAGTCTCAAAATCATAAAATATGTAGCGCTCACTGGAGTCCTCGGGCTTGGAGGGTTTTATAAAACACTGATGATTCATTTCAAAAGCCAGATCCACATTACAATTGGGACACATGTTAGCAATGCACCTGTGTGCTTTATAGTTGGTAATACTGACATTGTAATAGCGACCACAATCGACACAGTATTTCTTCTGGTCACACCTGCTAACCCAACGATCCCCACTTTTGTGGTGCTTCAAACGTTTATGCTGGCTATAACAAAAATCTGAATAACATATCCGTTTACAGTCAGGGCACTGCTTTGTGTTACGGGGTTGGGTATGACAATCTTCATGAAGACAGACACTACAGCTATGTTTACAACCATGATCACCACGTGTGTTGAAACCGGTATAGCACCAGTCACAAACATAAGACACACCCAGAAAACCCTTCAGATTCATGATGCCATAGAAATGGTTATCGTGTAAGTACATAAAGACAATTCTAGGGTGGGTTTCCTCGCTGTTTTGAAACTTGGTGACCATCCCGTGTTCGGTGAAAGACAACAATTTTACACCCTGTTATTTCTTCAAACCGAACAATATCTGTGAATGACACACATTCATCTAACGCTAAACCTGCCCCCTTATGTAGCTCACGACCACTAACCAGGGCCTCGGGATATGTGTACTGCGGGTTCAACATACCCATCAAACAAACAGAAAAACACGTAGAATCATTATTCACAGCCACATATAAATGTCTTCTTTTTTTATTGATAATCTGATCTATCAACAATGTTTGAGCTTTACGTCGCGGGGCACCACCCTCACGGTTTTTGACAATTTGTACCACCAGTTCTAGTGATTCATCAATCATAAGCTCCGTATTACTCTGCATAACACTTTCAAGTAAATTACCAAACGTGCGTTCATTATATTCATCCGCTCTCATGGTCACATGTACGGGATCTATCAGAGATTCACCAATCAACTCAATCTGCAGACGATCACCAGGCCCGTGTACAAAGTCTGAGGCTCTAACAATCAAAGTATCTAAGCCTGCCATAATACTTGCGTAGAATGTGCCAAAATCACCAACTTCACCAGTATTTTGTCAATTTATCAACTGTCGTAATTCAACATTGTCAAACGCATTACGCTGTATAACTCTAACATCGCCATCACTGCACTGAGTTTGTATCAGAGAGCTCGAAGGAGTGTCAACTAGATCGTGTGAAAAATGAGGGCTACTAAGCTCGGTTAACAAGCCTTGAATCTAAGGATTATTGTGCGCATCGCTGTGTAACAAAGTAACGGTTGGTTCATTTGTATTTTGGGGTGTGGTCGATTGATTATGTGTAGACGTTGTTGGCTGTTCCGTGTCTGGACTGTTGTTAGCATTATCTTTCGCCATTTCTCTGGTTTAACGTGTTAATAACAATCCACTTTTCAGATTTAAATATTCCAACTCAAACATACATTCACATACAGCGCAGTTTTGAAGAGTGGGCTGTATTACCTTCAGCTTTCAAACCTGAAAGAAAACAAAAATCCCCTCACGCTGTGCAGCCACAAGGAAGGGTGTCCGTAACTGACCCCATTGTGGTAATGTACTTTGTATCATCACCCCGGCTGTCCTCAATCTGTTGGAATATAGAATGTTGTACCAAGGGTCAGTATGCATAGTCATAATTGTTAATAACACTTGTGTAAGATCACAGTTTGACCGCCCAGTCCAACTGACGCAGATGCCGGTCACTTGAACTAAATACAAATAGGATTAACAAGCGTATACAGGTAATTAAAGCTGATTAACAATAATGTCAAAAGTCTACTTACCAAGATTTGGTGGTCCAAAAATGTGTTTACCAAAAACGGTCGGTGTTTAATTCCGCTCAACCTAAACCGGAGATTTAAACAGGCAATATGAAAGACAGCTAAAAATGAATGGATTGCACAATCGTAAAATTGATTTACACATTCTTAAAAAGTTGCATCACAATTCAAATAAATTACTTCAAATAAAATAACTTGTACTTAATTACTGTCTTCACATCGCAACCGGGGACGCCTCCAGCAAGTCACGCCTCTTAACTTTGTCATTGGCTACATGTCATCGTTCTTCACGTTAGATTCAAATTGTGTTAGAACTATACATGCTGCAATGATACAAATTCAGGATAAAACTTAACTATTTAGTTCTGATTATTGTAGCCGTTTGGCAACCAAATATATTGATACACCCTGTCTGGTAGGACCGCCGTTCTCGTTTATTTTCGCGGCTCAGCCGTGACATCACGTCATATAATTGTATATATTAACGATAAACTCATCTGCTTACATATAAACATTTGCTATTGTCACCATATTGCCATTAATCAATTCAACATTTAACAAACACAGGACCATAATACAGCAATACAAAATCAGATTTCACGAGTTGGTCATTAAGAGAATGCAGCATCTTCACCCGGAAGTGACAGCATAAGCCCATACTAACACAAATACTATAGTATTTTTTTAACCAACGTTGCCTATTATTAAACATTTCTACCAATGAGTGGAAAACAATCTTGCATTGATCTCTGTTGTACAATTTCAAAAGACGCCTTTACGAATGTTTTAATTACCTGAAATAACCTATCCTTACCTGTCAATGATTTGCCGTTGTTCATGCAAATTTATACACGACCTTGCTGGTAACTTTGTAACGTTTTGCCCTATAATGCAACTTAGAATTTAATGCTGACTTAAACAACCATTTTTATTACAAAACTCACAATTGCTCATACATACACTTGTTTTTATTTATAACAATATTTTAAAACCCCAACCGCGACAATCCACCTTTGCGAAATGTGTGGTTGACCCGGGCCATGGAAACTCCTTCAAAATAATAGCATTGCTCATGCGATGTTAGTTTGCTGTAATGCTGTGTTGGACTACAAACTGTGAGACACGGGATGATTTCTAACCTGCATGTACTACAGTTTGTATTAGTGGTTATTTAGGGACCATTATTACTGGGCAGATATAACTCGTAAGTCCCGCCCCATCCACTTCTTTATATCTTACAGAAAAAACATGTCTCTCACGTGTAACTCCATGCTTGTGGAAAAACACCATGTTACAACCACATTGTAAAACATGGAAGTTTACATCTGTACCACATGGCATTGGCATTGGAATTTAGATCCTCGATCATTCCCCTCTGAAGACGGCTTGGGCCTTGACTCCGACTCTAGTGGGGAAAACCTGTAGAAAATCTGTCGGCTCTAGCAGCGACCCAGGTTTAACTGATCTGGGGCATTTCTTCCCAGTGACCAAAATAAAGTTATTGCCTGGCTGCAGGAGCTGTGCCGGGGGTCTAACAATACTATTGTTTTTTCCTGGTGGCACAGATCCTGTTTTTTCAGTTTCTACACTAACATAATCCTTGCCTGACATTTACGTCTGAAACCGAGCCTCTAACTCTGGTATCTTTACCTGAAGATGATAGTTCTCCATATTGAAATTACAACAATTACAATGATAAGGCATATTGGTACTTAGCTTTGGGTGTCCAGGGGCGAGTAGCTCTGTTTATTATGTCCAAATAGAGTCCCGGTGTAGAAAAGTTGGGTACAAGTTGGGTACAAAGTCAATAGATAAAAGTATTACTAAAAACTCTTCAAACATTTAATCACTAGTTCATATAAAGTAAATAAAAAAAAGTTTGGCAGCAAACATCGTACAGCACGTCAACAAACCCTGTAGTGGGGCGTAAACTCACTTTGGTTGTTTTTCCCTCTTTTTGTAGGCTATGCTAAGCTTAGTTCTTATTTTTGGAGGTGTGTGGCTGTCAGGGTGAGCAGATGAGCTTTACCAGTGGCTCACTAATTTATATTATGATCAGCTTTATAGATGTATTGCTATTTTATGGATAAGGTAGTTATTACAAGTATGGAAAACATATTTTTTCCTTTCCAGGAGACAGTCTGTTCTGAGACAGTGAGAGTAGAGGAAAGGTCAGAAGCAGGGACAGTTCAGATCTCAGTGACTGCACAAAGCCATACCAACCACATCCACAATTTATTGATAAACAGATACTTGCAAACAAATCCTTAGCATTTCAAGATAAATGGTACCAAGACTATCCATGGCTACATTACAGTCCATCAGCCAAAGGGGTCTTGTGTTTTTACTGCAGCAAAGGTATGTTAAACCAGTCCTCTTTAGGTCATAGACCTGATGCTGCTTTCATCAGTACAGGCTTTAGAAACTGGAAGAAAGCTGTTGAAAAATTTAGAGCCCACCAGACCTCCCAAGCCCATCAACATTATGTGACTTTTGAGTGCACATCAGTCAAACCCAGTCAGTGCCCAGTTATCAAATGCATGGGGTAAGCAGCAGGAGGTGGGAAGGCATTGCTTGAGGAAAATTGTAAGCTCAGTACGGCATGTTGCAATGCAGGGACACATTTTTAAGAGGCCACACTGATGAACGTGGTAATTTGTATCTGCTCCTGAAACTCAGGGCAGAAGAGGATGATCCCATTTTATTGAAATGGTTAACAGATCGCACCACGGCATACACAAGCCCTAAATCACAAAATGAAATCCTGAGCATTATGACCAATACAATAATCAGAGGCAGTGACGTAAGGTCTCCAGCCCTTGTTCAGTTTTCTGTGATAGTGGATGGTACGCAGGATATTTCTGGTGTTGAGCAGGAAAGTGTCAGTTTGCGCTATGTGGACCATGACCTTGTCCTACATGAGCAGTTTATTGGGTTGTACGGTGTATCAGAGACAACAGGCCAGAGCCTTGCCAAGATGGTAACTGATGTGCTGTTGAGGCTCAATCTGCCCATGTCTGCTTTACATGGGCAGAGTTATGATGGTGCTTCAAACATGGCAGGAAAGTACAGTGGTGCACAGGCAATAGTGAGGGAGCAGCAGCCATTAGCCCTCTATGTGCATTGTGGCGCACACTGTGTCAATCTAATCACACAGGCTGGGTACTCAGCCTCCCCAATGATCCGGGTCTGCCTTTCTTGGGTCCACCAGTTAGGTGTCCTTTTTGGCCAGTCAGGGAAATTTAAGAGAATGTTTGAAAGCATAGTTACCTCTGAAAATGCACCCATCACCACACTGAAACCCCTATGTCCAACCAGGTGGACTGTGTGCAATTCTGCTGTAAAAGCTGTGCTAGGGCAGTATGAACGGGTACTTTGCAGCCTAGAAGGGATGGCAAAAGGTACATCCAGAACAGCTTCAACTGCCAATGGCTTATGTGAGCACTTCAGCAAAGGTAAAACTGTGTTGGGCCCAAGGTTATTATAGTTATTTTTATTTTGTTTTGACTTTTTGTTTTCAAATTCAGTTTAGTTTTAATTAGTTTTTAAAGTGGGTTTGCTAGTTTAGTAAATTTTTTATTTTTTGAAAATGCTTAGTTTTAGTTTAGTTTTTATTAGTTTTAGTGTTAGTTTTAGTATTTTTTTGTAATATGGGCTATTTGTCAGGGGCAAGATTCAAAAAGGTCAGAAAAAGTATTGTGTAATAATAACTCAACAAAAACTATGTTGTTTTGGGGCAAAGTGTTATGATATGTAGCCTATATTTGGAGCGAATACTCTGCGTGTTTTAAATAGCGTTAAAAAAGGAAAGACATTGACAAAGACGAAAACTAAGAAAATTTACTCTATAATTGTATTTTATTTTAGTTAGTTTTGTCAACCACACATTACAGTTTTAGTTAGTTATCGTTTTTTTGTTATGCCTCGTTATTATTTCAGTTAACGACAATGTTTTTTCCCACCTAGTTTTCGTTTTTTTGTTCGTTTTCGTTAACGATTATAACCTTGGTTGGGCCTCACACTTGCTTCTGCTGTTGTTGAAGAGCTTGAGTGCCTTAATATTTCACTGCAGAAGAAGATCCAGACTGTCTCTGGAATGCAGGCTGCAGTCGATTGTGTCCGATCCTCTCTTCATGGAAAGAGAAATGACAAGACCTATCTTGAACTGTATGAGAAAGCTACAGCATTGGTTAACTCCATTGAAACAGTTGACTCTATTGAAACAAAACATTCAAGATGCTTTGCTGGCAAAGCAGTGGATCATTACAGGGCAGAGTTCTTTAAAGTATTGGATTGTGTGGAGGTTCAGTTTGGTGATCGTTTCAACCAGGACAGTCTAAAGACTCTTCAAAACTTAGAGGGTGTCCTTCTGATACAATTAAGTGATACAATAAATGAGTACCCTGAGTTGCATAGAGGTTCTCTCTCAGTACAGTTGCCCCTCTTTCTCCGGAAATACCCCTGTAGCAGCAGTGGAGAGGCAGCAGAGGCCCTAAGGAGAATGCCAGTGGAGGTGCGGGGGTTGTTTGAGCAAGTTGAGGTCCTCGTCAGAATTATTTTGGTGGGGCCAGCGTCCTCATGTGAAGCTGAGAGGAGCTTCAGTGCATTGCGGAGACTGAAGACATGGCTAAGGGTGACAATGACCCAAGATCGACTTAACAGTCTGTTAGTCTGCCATGTGCACAAAGAAAGGCTGGACAGCCTTAACATAAACAACATATGACAAGAGTTTGTGGGGCCCAGTGATACGTTGATACTTTCGTTTAGTGCATATGTCGTCTTGTAAGTGTGCTTTAAGTTACAGCTATTTGTAGGGCTGCGCAATTTATGAATATTATATCGATATCGTGATATGAGACTAGATATCGTCTTATATTTTGGATATCATAATACCGTGACATGACACAATCGTTGTCTTTTTCTGGTTTTAAAGGCTGCATTACAGTAAAGTGGTGTACTTTTCTGAACTTCCCTTTCTGACTGTTCTAGCTGTTCTTGCCTTTTCCCCACTTAGATATTATGTCCACATTACTGATTATTATTAATCTAAAACATACAGTGGGGCAAAAAAGTATTTAGTCAGCCACCAATTGTGCAAGTTCTCCCACTTAAAAAGATGAGAGGCCTGTAATTTTCATCATAGGTACAATTCAACTATGAGAGACAAAATGAGAAAAAAAATCCAGAAAATCACATTGTAGGATTTTTAATGAATGTATTGGTAAATTCCTCTGTAAAATAAGTATTTGATCACCTACAAACAAGCAAGATTTCTGGCTCTCACAGACCTGTAACTTCTTTAAGAGGCTCCTCTGTCCTCCACTTGTTACCTGTATTAATGGCACCTGTTTGAACTTGTTATCAGTATAAAAGACACCTGTCCACAACCTCAAACAGTCACACTCCAAACTCCACTATGGCCAAGACAAAAGAGCTGTCAAAGGACACCAGAATCAACATTTTAGACCTGCACCAGGCTGGGAAGACTGAATCTGCAATAGGTAAGCAGCTTAGTGTGAAGAAATCAACTGTGGGAGCAATTATAAGAAAATGGAAGACATACAAGACCACTGATAATTTCCCTCGATCCGGGTCTCCACGCAAGATCTCACCCCGTAGGGTTAAAATGATCACAAGAATGGTGAGCAAAAATCTCAGAACCACATGGGGGGACCTAGTGAATGACCTGCAAAGAGCTGGGACCAAAGTAATAAAGGCTACCATCAGTAACACACTATGCCGCCAGGGACTCAAATCCTGCAGTGCCAGACGTGTCCCCCTGCTTAAGCCAGTACATGTCCAGGCCCGTCTGAGGTTTGCTTCTTGGTCAGATGAAACCAAAATATAACCTTTTGGTAAAAACTCAACTTGTTGTGTTTGGAGGAGAAAGAATGCTGAGTTGCATCCAAAGAACACCATACCTACTGTGAAGCATGGGGGTGGAAACATCATGTTTTTCTGCAAAGGGACCAGGACGACTGATCCGTGTAAAGGAAAGAATGAATGGGGCCATGTATCGTGAGATTTTGAGTGAAAACCTCCTTCCATCAGCAAGGGCATTGAAGATGAAACGTGGCTGGGTCTTTCAGCATGACAATGATCCCAAACACACCGCCCAGGCAATGAAGGACCTGGAGTGGCCTAGCCAGTCACCAGATCTCAACCCCATAGAAAATCTTTGGAGGGAGTTGAAAGTCTGTGTTGCCCAGCGACAGCCCCAAAACATCACTGCTATAGAGGAGATCTGCATGGAGGAATGGGCCAAAATACCAGCAACAGTGTGTGAAAACCTTGTGAAGACTTACAGAAAACGTTTGACCTCTGTCATTGCCAACAAAGAGTATATAACAAAGTATTGAGATTAACTTTTGTTATTGACCAAATACTTATTTTCCACCATAATTTACCCATAAATTCATAAACAATCCTACAATGTGATTTCCTGGATTTTTTCTCCTCATTTTGTCTCTCATAGTTGAAGTGTACCTATGATGAAAATTACAGGCTTCTCTCATCTTTTTAAGTGGGAGAACATGCACAATTGGTGGCTGACTAAATACTTTTTTGCCCCACTGTAAGTGTGAAGATATTTTGTTAAAGCACCAATTGTCAACCCTAGAATATCTCTGCAATATCGATATTGAAGTATTTGGTCAAGAATATTGTGATATCTGATTTTCTCCATATCACCCAACCCTAGCTATTTGGTACTTTTGTTTAGTGCCAAGTTTGCTTTAAATTAAAGTTTTTATTTTTTATTTCTACTTCTTAAGCAGTGACTATAACCTAATACATGTATTTGTTACAAAAGCATTGTATTTATTTTATATGGGGACACTTTTTAAAAATAAGGCATTATTTTTAAAGTTATATTTGTGGCTTGATTGTAAACAACTTAAAAATAAATAAATGGTTTTAAAGAAGAATATTTTGGTCAATTTAGTCAGCTTTTTCATTGAATCAAGAGAAACACTGAAAAGAAGGATAATGGTACAGTCTCCATGCTAGCCTACACTAATGATAGTATTAAGGCTTTCCTCTGTGTACACATGTCCTCTACAAGTATAATTGTGGCTGTATTATTTGTGTCCCCTTCAAAAATTGCTCTTCAGAAATATTATGTTTATTGTTTATTGCCATAAAGAGAGTTTAGATCCTATTCCTGGGGGGCGCAGTCTCTGGTAAGAGGTCAATGGCGCAGTTCCCAGAGCATTGGGGAGGGAGACACCTGGCTTTGTCACTGAAAAACACCCCACTCAGGTCCACATACTCCGGCTTGATGTTGGCTGGGAGGGCGCCCTCGGGGCTCTCTACCAATGTAGCTCCGGACGTGATGGTCAGGCAGGCCTTCCGGCACCTCGTCGACCATCCAGGATCTTCCGCTTGCTCCATGTGATGGTAGGGTCGTGCTTTGGAGCCACGGAAGACCGAGAATGACAGGCTGTATGGATGACATCACCAACAATTCCAGTCTCTCCTGATGGTAGCCATTGATGGTGAGCGTGATAGGGCGAGTCATGTGGGTGATTGAGCCAGGACAACTGTCTAAAGCTTGTATGGGCATCGAGGACCTCAAACGGCGCTACGGTAGCCGTAGCGCAGTGACTAGGGACTGGTCTACAAAGCTCTCCGCAGCCCAGGTGACAATCACTGCTGTAGAGGGGTGAGAGGGACAACCACCAAACAGAAAGAGCTGGCAAGATTGCATAAGCACAAGGCACCTACTGTGCCCAACTGTCTGCACCCCTGCCGGAAGTGCCCCTTCTCCCTGCAGAACAGGCACAGCCCCTGACGACTATGGCATTCTTTCACCTCTGCAGGGAGCCTGGTGATTCCCAGCTCCATGGGCTCCAGCTCCTTCTGAGAGAGTAGGAGATGGGAACAGCGCGCAAGGGGTTCACGGTCCCGGAGCTGCTCATCTATAGCAATAGCCTGGGCGATGAAGGCATGAAGACAGAACTGCTGACGCATGCCAGCTCCATCTTGACCTCCCTCTGCAAACCCTTGTTCCATCCGCTGTTCCAACCGCTGGATGACGCCACCATCCGGAAAATAATTCTTGAAAATCCGATCACAAAAGGAGAACCTAATGGGGAAAAAAGTACCTTGGGTTGGATGGACTATTCTGTGATGTGCGAGTGTAGCAAGGGCGTAAAAGTGAGGCATAAAAGAAGGAAAACAAACAAGGAATAACAATCAAAGATTCTTTTTTGGGGGACACAAACGTATATACACACAACTGTGTAAGTGATAGGGAGTGACAGGTGTATGCTCAGGGAGTACTGCTGCCATCAGTCTCCAGCCGGTGGTTAGTACACTGGTGAGGTGGAGCGGCGGAGAGAAGCGAGAGATGCCATGCCACACAGAATAGACCTTACAAAAATAACATCAAATTGATCAGAAATACAGTTTAGACATTGTTAATATTAATGTACATGACTATTGTAGCTGGAAACGGCAGATTTTTTATGGAATAGTTACATAGGTGTACAAAGACCTATTATCAGCAACCATAGGTCCTTTGTTCCAATGGCACGTTGTGTTTGCTAATCCAAGTATGTTACTTAAAAGTCTAATTGATCATTGAGCTTATTAAAGAAGCAATAAAACTGGCCTTCTTTAGGCTATTTGAGTATCTGACTCCGGAATGCTGGCCTTACAAAGAAAAAGCCTAGCCAATTAAAAGAAAAGATTAAGATGCGCAAAAGAACACAGACACCGGACAGAGGAAAATTGGAAAGAAAGGCCAGCATCCCAGAGTCGCCTCTTCACTGTTGATGTTGAGACTGGTGTTTTGCAGGTACAATTTAATGAAGCTGTCAAGTTTCTCAAACTTGACACACTATTTTATCTGTCCTCTCCCTCAGTTGTATCTTTCCTCTCCCGTGCCTCCCACTCTTTCTATTCTGGTTAGAGCCAGTTTGTGCTGTTCTGTGAAGGCAGTTTCTTGGCAATTTCTCGCATGGAATAGCCTTCATTTTTCAAAACAAGAACAGAGTGACGAGGTTCAGACAAAAGTTGTTTGTTTCTGGCCATTTTGAGCCTGTTATCCAGGGCTGCCCAACCCAGTTTCTGGAGATCTACTGTCCTGTCGGTAGATGGCAGATGGTTCAAGTGAACGATAGAGGCACAATAGGGTCAGACTGAATCGAATATCCAAAGGCGAGCAAAAGGTCCAATTAATCCAAAAACCCATAGAGAGGCAAAAGTACAAAAGGAGTAGGCAAGAATCAAGGTCAAAAAGCAGAATCCAAAATCACGATCAGTAACAATGTTAATAACAGAGGAACTCCGGCTCAGTAATGCGTGCAATACAAATATTATGTGTGTGACAAGACTTAACTAAGAATAACAAGGCAGATATTTCTTGCAGAAGAATACAAATTGTCTTCCACTATTTTCTAAAAACATGCTGTATTTATCTTGCCCTCAGTTTTCACAAGATTCCCTGTGCGTTTAGAACTCACACACACCCAAAACACCATGGAGCCACCACAATGCTTCACAGTGGGGATGATATTCTTTTCACTATAGGCCTTGTTGACCCCTCTCCAAACATATCCCTTATGGTTGTGACCATTAAGCTTTAATTTGGTCTCGTCACTACAAATTACTGTGCCAGAAGTTGTGAGGCGTGTCAAGGTGTTGTCGGGCATATTGTAGTCAGGTTTGTTTGTGGCATTGGCGCAGTAAAGGCTTCTTTCTGGTATCATTGTCTTATGCTCCTTGAGCAGCCTGTATTTCTCCTGAGATTACCTTTGGGTTTTTCTTTGTATCCCAAACAATTCTTCTGGCAGTTTTGGCTGAAATCTTTCTTGGTCTACCTGACCTTGGCTTGGTATCAAGAGATCTCAGAGTTTTCCACTCCTTAATTAATAAGTGATTGAACAGTGCTGACTGGCATTTGCAAGGCTTTGGATATCTTTTTCTGTCCTTTCCATCTTTATAAAGGTCTATTTCCTTGTTACCATAGGCAGAAATCCTGGAGGGGACACAACCCGGCACAGCCACAAGAGGACTGGTCACCCCTCTGAGCCTGGGTCCTCTCTAGGTTTCTTCCTATATTTCTGCCTTCTTAGGGAGTTTTTCCTAGCCACTGAAATTCAAGACTACTGTTGTTTGCTCCTTGGGGTTTAAGGTTGGGTGTTTTGTAAAAGCAATTTGTGACAGCTGCTGATGTGGAAAGGGCTTTATAAATACATTTGATTGATTGATTGACCCGCCCATCTAGGGAAAAACTATGATTTGTCCCCCCTAATATATCACTGTAAGCATAATTATGTAATTTCAATAATATCAATATGATTCAATGAAAGCACCTGTGCTGATTATCGACACTTAATAGCGCAATTTTAAGTTTCAAAAGATTGCAACCCCCACCCTCCAAAGCTGATATCATATGTTCACCTCTGCTTGTTACACAGATCTTTTGACAGTTTTTTTCTGCTCCCCATGGCTCAGTATCTAGCCTGCTCAGTACATCCACGTGAGAGCTAACAAACTCTGATTATTTATACACAATTATTTTGCATGGTCCGTCATATTTTCAAAATCAATGCCAACATTTCACAGTTTCTGCCAGGATATGCAAATTTATGAGCACAATTGTATATTGAAGTCAATGTAATCATTTTCTCAAACATTTTAACGAAGACACTATGTTGACTCTATATATTGGTGTCTTTCTGCCCCTGTTATTTGAATATTAACCAAAGTTCTTAATTGGAAGGTTGAAAAAAGCATTTGAACTGATTTACAGTAGACTACTACAATAGCAACACTACAGTTAAGTAGGCATAACTACTTGATGACTTTCGCAAGCTCAGGAATTGGCACCTTCTCATTTTTAACACTTGTCACAGTGTGATGAAAGCATTTACCACCTTCCAGTACTCAACTTTCCTCCATTCAATTCCCAAATTCCTCCCAGGTACAATATGAAATAATGTATTTTTTTGTAAAATAATGACAAAAATAATGAAAATAATGTAAAAATATGTAGACCTTTAAGTTTCAAAGTAATTTACAGTATCTTACTTAAAATTGTGTTTCCTGTCTTGCAACACTATCATCAGTTTCTCCAGCCAAAATGTTTTTATATTCACAGCTGAATATATCCACTAAACTATGAAAATATTGTTAGAAATGAATGACAAAACAACTGTTACACCAGGCACTAATGGCCAATGTACATCTCTTTTTGAGTGAATGAATGAGGAAGGAGAAACTGATAATTGTGCATGTGACTTTTGCATTTAAATTTAAAACAGTGTAGGGGTTTGATAATGAATCATTGGCATAAACAATAAAAATTGGAAAACTTAAGACAAAAAAACTATTTGAATGAAATTTCAGTGAAACATAGTGTGGGTTACTGTATATATTTATATATTTACTGTATATATATTTTTTGCGATAATATTCAAACCACAAAACAACTTGCTATTCCTCCTACAAATATGCTAATAGAAATGTAGCCATATCATTATTTGTAGTGGCAGTTTCCTCCTGTAATTATACACAATGTAGCAAGCTATTTAACTGAATCTTACCTGTTTAGCTTTGGGTTACGATTCTGTACGAAACACTTTTAAAATATCCTTCCCGTTGAACAACCAACCCAATAATGGTTTACATCTTGGGATCAATGAATAGGATACTGTAGTAGACTATACTCAGCAATTTATGCATTTTTGGGCCCCATTAAAACATTCACATGCTTGAATAAAAAGCAGTAAACAATCAATTGTTTTAGTAACAGTAGTTTTAGCCACAAATTATATGGGTTTCTTTTTATGTGTGTGACAAGACTTAACTAAGAATAACAAGGCAGCTACAGTTCTATGACGCTGGGATTAGATGAGCAACATCTTTAGCACATCAGAACTGGACACATGCTGGAAGCAGCAATTAATGCTCCAAAGCTTGAAATTAATGTAATTCTGAATTTCAGGTGCAGTCATCGGGAGACTGCAGGATGGAAGAATTGCTGTCTGACCCTTCATGCCATGGTTGAGTGTGCGTTTGCAACCAAGATAGAGAGGATTGACTCATCAACATTGTTTTATCAGGATGTATTCCTATTTCCTAACATGGACATCGTCATTGAGGGCATCTGCTATTAAAACTTCTACGGTCTACTTGGTTGGAGTAGTAACTTCATTTGCTGATCCCATGAGATGACATGACTTACCTGTCAATGAGGAAAGATCAGCAAATTGATTTGAAAGTCCTATTCTGTTGACTATCTAAAAATTGCAGATGTCTTCAAAAGTAATGTCCAAGCCAGCAGACTAATGGGAAATGTGGAGACTTCTCAGTTTCTGTGCGGTCGCCAAATATGAGTTAAAATGCAGGAATTCATTTTTGAAGGAAATATATTGCCCCATTCCTAGTTAGTGAGACATTGATGAGTATTTGTCATTGTTAATTTGAATTATGTTTGAAGTCATTTAAGGTACTAGAAGTTTTTATGGTAAAAATGTATTATTTAAATGTTGACAACTACCTAGCCTTGGGACAAGTATTGGGACAATAAAGTCGAAATTGCGACTTTTGCTGTACACTCAAGGAATATGAAAATATGATTAAAAGATGAATACGAAATAAGAGTTTCTACACATGTATTTTCCCAAATAAGAATAACAGCACTGTTAGAGTTACATCCCCCCATATGGAGCATTGAAATCATTGACATCACCAAACAATTGGTATCATTCTTTAAAATGTCATTTTTAGCTTTTGTCAGTCTCCGCTTCAGCAAGTGAAATGCATGTACAATCGGATTTAAATCTGTAGATTGACTTGGCCATTCTCAAATGTTCCACTTTTCTCTGAACTCCCTGGTTAGGTTGGTAGTTTGTTTTGGATCATTGTCTTTTTGCATTTTGAAACTCCCCTGAATGAGCCTGTTGGCATTTTCTTGGACACTGCTGAAAAACATTGGACATTCCCAGCTGTTTGGCGTTGCCCAACTTTTGTGCTATGGTTCTAATTGAATTCCTCATTTCTTTTAGCATACAAATCACTGGCTTTTCTTTTCAAAGACCGCTCCATATTTGGATTATGTCTACAGACAATAAACGCAGACTTTAAAGGCAAAAGCAAAGGATGTAACAGAGACATCACTATTTTATGTATAAACAATCAATGCAACAGGAAACACCTGATCAATTAGAAACACCTGTGAGCCAAATGTCCTAATACTTGTGTTTGCATGAACTCTGAGTGTGTTTTTGTTAAGTTGGTAAAACATAGTGTTGCTTAAATGTATGTGAACAATACAGGGATAGTTCTAATCAGGAGGCCTTATGATCTTAGTGTACATGTATGTATGACTTGTCCAAATCAGAGATAAGTAGGAGCAGGTCCATGTAATGCTTTATACGTTAACAGTAAAAATCTGCCCTAGTCTTAACAGGCAGCCAGTGTAAAGAGGCAAATATTGGAGTAATGTGATCAGATGTTTTCATCTAATTAATATTCTAGCAGCCATGCACTAATTGAAGTTTATTGTCTTATCAGGGTAACCGGAGAGGAGAGCATTGCAATAATCTAATCTTGAAGTGACAAAAGCATGGATTAGTTTTTCTCCATCCTTTTTTGATAAAAGAGAGATCAGGGTCTAGGGCAGGGGTTCTCAAAGTCTACATTCAAAGGTCCAAATCTGAATTTTCATCAGTGACAAAGGTCCGGAACTATTGGTAATTATAAAAATGTTTTTAATAAACATGTATAACAAATTAACATTCATTTTATGAAAAAATAAGGTGCCTTTTGCATTCAAAATACATACAATGCAAAAGTGGCAAAACAATTCATTTAAGTGTCTGGATTTTTCTTAACAAAACACCACAAAAGTAACATGCATGGTGCAAAATCAGAGCAGTCAGTATGTTGTTTTGGTCTATACAACAAATTTTGCCCTTCATGACAACTATGAGGGGGTGAATTTATAACTCATCCATTTAGTTAATATTAACATTTCTGCATAATTAAGGGCGTGGTGCACTCCGTTAACTGACAGGTGGATTGCCGCTGCTGTTGGTCTCTCACTCGCTCTCACTAGCTGTTTATCTGCTGTTAGCCAGCCGTCACGTTTCTTCCTCAGCTAATTCTAGCCGCTGAACTGGACATATTGGCCATGTTCTTGCTTTTTTTCTGGATTATTTCATACAATTTAATACACGCATTATACCTTCGCCCACGCCTTTGTATTCCGTCGTTGTCGAGTATCAAGAGAACAACCAGGGCTGTTTTTCTGTTGTTTTCCTCTGTGAAAATGCACTCATGGATGTCTGACAATTTTGTTGCTTTTGTGTGGAGATTCCAGATTTAAAATCGTGTAAAACGTCTATAGATATAGAGGCTACACTCGTTCTGCGGTATCGTTGCTCTCACTGAACAGACTAACGTTAGATATGCTTATGTACCGTCAGATGCAAATTCCTGGAGGTGTCAGTGCTTTGCGTCCATGCAATAAACTAATGCGCACCTCAATGAGCACGGATTTCTAGCGCATTTACTTGAACTTCTTAGGTAATAATTATGGTTTGACCGATTTGAGAGGCAGCCAAAATAACATTTTAAAATGGACTGAATAAAGCTCTCTAAGAACTTGATGTGCTATGCCGCGCTGGCTGATATGACATGTTTGTGCATGAAACACAAGCTCACAGCAATACTGTAAGTTAATACACTTTAACTAGCAGAATAATACAGCATCACGATACAGTCTCACTTTTAGCTATGTCTTAATAGTATTTCGAAGGGCAAAAACATGAACTTTAACTTTACTTTAAGTCAGCTGTTAGTCACTTAGTAGGAGGCCAGTAGCATATAGCATTAGCTTAGCCTGAGCAAACTCGTTCACGTCGAGCTAGGTTTCAGGTTTCAGCATCCAGGCTCCTCGCTGAGCTCATCCCGCCTCTTTGCCCATTTCTGTTTATCCGGGAGTGACGTGCGTTGACGCGCTGCCAAAATGGCAACGGTTGGCTCTGCCCACTTTAGGCTTCAAAACTGCTCTTCACAAACCTACGGGTGACGTCACGGATACAACGTCCATATTTTTTTACAGTCTATGGTTGAAATACAAAATGGAGGCGGGTCCGGATTTAATTCCCTCCGGATCCGGACCGGATTCCGGACTTTGAGAAGTGCTGGTCTAGGGTAATGGCGAGGGCCAGTGACGTCACTAGACCTATTTTAGGTGGTTTTAGCCCCCCCAAAAAATAGATGTACATTATTTATTTGAATCAGTTGATCCTTTATTTGTCATTTGTTTTGTTAACCGTGCAATCACATATGACAATTCACTATATACAGTACATCAATTGGCGGGCGCTAGGACCTTGGGGAGGCTGCTGCTGCTTTAACATTAATACAGTATTTCTAGATGCTAGTACAAGTTGTAGCCCACACCTGTTGCCTAAAATAAACACTGTTGTTACGTGTAGTGTCAGACTTTCTGTGGAAGTTTTTGACAGGATTGAAGATAGCTTCATACAATGTGAATTTTTGGTAAGTTAGGGCTGAGAGATTATTTACATGAGTTACAAATTAAAAAGTAATATACAATTATTACTCTTTCATTAGTCTGTAAGCCAGCTATCAAGTTAATGTTATTTGCTTATTAGCAAATGTTAACTAACTTTAGGTCTCACCCATAGATATAAAGCATAGTGGAGGTATTGGAACATCCGAACTATACAGATGTGCTCAAATTTGTTGGTACCCCACCACAAAAAATTAAGAATGCACAATTTTCCCTGAAATAACTTGAAACTGACAAAAGTAATTGGCATCCACCATTGTTTATTACATATTTAATAGAAATCAGACTTTGCTTTTTTTATTTTTTATTCAACATAATATTGTAAATAAGAAAACCGTTGCACAACCTTTAGAGGCAATCACTGCAATCAAACGTTTTCTGTAGCTCTCAATGAGACTTCTGCACCTGTTAACAGGTAGTTTGGCCCACTCTTCCTGAGCAAACTGCTCCAGCTGTCTCAGGTTTATGGGTGCCTTCTCCAGACTGCAAGTTTCAGCTTTTTCCATAGATGTTTGATAGGATTCAGATCAGGACTCATAGAAGGCCACTTCAGAATAGTCCAATGTTTTGTTCTTATCCATTCTTGGGTGCTTTTATCTCTGTACGCAAGGGACAAGGCCAAAAACCAATATTCGATGGCCATGATCTTCGGCCCGTTAAGCGGCACTGCATTAAAAACAGACTCTGTAGTGGACATACTGCATGGGCTCAGGAACACTTCCAAAAACCCATTGTTTGTGAACTCAGTACGTGACTGCATAAATAAACGCCAGTTAAAACTCTACCATGCAAAAAACCCCATATATAAACAAGATCAAGAACCGCGGCCACCTTCTAAGGGCCTGAGGTCATTTAAGATGGACTGAGGCGAAGTGGAAAACTGTCCTGTGGTCTGACGTAAATCAAAATGTGAAATTATTTTTGGGAATCGTGGACGACATGTCCTCCAGACTAAAGAGCAGAAGGGCCATCCGGCTTGCTGTCAGTGCATAGTTCAAAAGCCAGCATCTGTGATGTTATGGGGGTGCGTTAGTGCGCATGGCATGGGTGACTTGCATATCTGCAAAGGCACCATTAATGCTGAACAATATATACAGGTTTTGGAGCAACATATGTTGCCATCCAAGCAACGTATTTATCAGGGAAGGCTGTGCTTATTTCAGCAAGACAATGCCAAACCACATTCTGCATGTATTCCAACAGCATGGCTCCGTAATAAAAGAATCCGGGTGCTAAACTGGCCGGCCTGCTGTCCAGACCTGTCACCCACTGAAAACATTTGGCGCATTATGAAATGAAAAATACCACAAGAGACCCAGAAGTGTTGAGCAGCTGCAATCCTATATCAAGCAAGAATAGGAATACATTTCACTTTCAAAACTACAGCAATTAGTCTCCTCAGTCACCAAATGCTTACAGAGTATTGTTAAAAGAAGATGAGATGCAACACCGTAGTAAACATGCCCTTATCACAACTTTTTTGAAACGTGTTGCTTGCATCAAATGCACAATGGGCATGTCTATTTCCAAAAAAATATATTCGTCTTTGTACTATTTTCTATTAAATATAGGGATAAATTATTTGCACATCATTGCATCCTGTATTTTTTTGCATTTCATGCAGCGTCCCAACGTTTTAGGAAATAGGGTGTTGTAAAACTAAATGGAATATTCAATTCCTTTTCAAAACATGAAATACAGATTTGATTCAGAAATTCAAATATTCAATTTATGTATTACAAATTCATTTTAAAATATAAAAAAACAGTCGAATGCCTTCTCCAAATCCACAAAACACATGTGGATTGGTTGGGCAAACTCTCCAGCACCCCATAGAGGGTATAGAGCCGGTCCAGTGTTCCACGGCCCGGACGAAAACCACACTGTTCCTCCTGAATCCGAGGTTCTCCTATCGGCCGTATTCTCCTATCCAGTACCCTGGTTTCTTGACTACCTCAGTGACTTCAGCCCGGGTGATGGACGAGTCCACCTCTGAGCCCTCATCCTCTGCTTCCTCAATGGAAGATGTGACGGCGGGATTGAGGAGATCCTCGAAGTACTCCTTCCACCGCCAGACGATATCCCCAGTTGAGGTCAACAGCTGCCCACCTCTACTGTAAACAGCGTTGGTAGGGCACTGTTTCCCTTTCCTGAGGCACCGGATGGTTTGCCAGAATCTCTTCGAAGCCAGCCGATAGTCCTTCTCCATGGCCTCACCGAACTCCTCCCAGGCCCGAGTTTTTCCTCCACAACCACCCGGTGTCCACTTCCGGTGTCCACCACTGGGTTCGGGGATTGCCGCTTCGACAGGCACCGGAGACCTTACGGCCACAGCTCCGAGTGGCCACTTCGACAATGGCGGTGGAGAACATGGTCCACTCGGACTCAATATCTCCAGCCTCCCTCGGGATCCAGTCGAAGCTCTGCCGGAGGTGGGAGTTAAAGATCTCTCTGACAGGAGACTCGGCCAGACGTTCCCAGCAGACCCTTACAGTACGCTTGGGCCTGCCGAGTCTGTCCGGCTTCCTTCCCCGCCATCACCAGGTGGTGATCAGTTGACAGCTCCGCCCCTCTCTTCACCCGAGTGTCCAAGACATACGGCCACCCTTATGCACTGATGGACACCCTTATGCTTGAACATGGTGTTCGTTATGGACAAACTGTGACTAGCACAGAAGTCCAATAACTGAACACCGCTCTGGTTCAGATCAGGGGGACCGTTCCTCCCAATCACGCCCCTCCAGGTGTCACTGTCGTTGCCCACGTGGGCGTTGAAGTGCCCTAGTAGAACGATAGAGTCCCCAGTCGGAGCACTTTCCAGCATCCCTCCCAGAGACTGCAAGAAGGTTGGGTACTCTGCACTGCCGTTCGGCCCGTAGGCACAAACAACAGTGAGAGACCTATCCCCGACCCGTAGGCGCAGGGAAACGACCCTCTCGTTCACCGGGGTAAACTCCAACACATGGCGGCAGAGCTGGGGAGCTATAAGCAAACCCACACCCGCCTCTCACCATGGGCAACTCCAGAGTGGTGAAGAGTCCATCCTCTCTCAAGGAGTGTGGTTCCAGAGCCCAAGTCGTGCGTAGAGGTGATCCCGACTACCTCTAGTCGGAACCTCTCAACCTCACGCATGATCTAAGGCTCCTTCCCCGCCAGCGAGGTGACGTTCCACGTCCCTAGAGCTACTTTCCGTGTCCAGGGATCGGGTTGTCTAGGCCCCCGCCTTCGACTGCCGCCCGATCCTCTCCCCACCGGCCCCTTATGGTCCCTCCTGCAGGTGGTGAGCCCACGGGAAGGTGGCCCCACGTCGCTCCTTCGGGCTGAGCCTGGCCGGGCCCCATGGGGAAAGGCCTGGCCACCAGGCACTCGCGTACGAGCCCCAACCCCGGGCCTGGCTCCAGTGTGGGGCCTCGGCTGCTCCATAACGGGCGACTCCACGGACCTAAAAAATGTTCTCATCATTAAAGGGTTTTGAACCGCTCTTAGTCTGACCCGTTGCCTAGGACCTGTTTGCCTTGGGAGACCCTACCAGGGGCATATAGCCCCAGACAACATAGCTCTTAAGGTAACTCGGGTACTGTTAAGAATTTTACGTGTACCAGAATTTCTGAAGAAGGACGAGGCTCCGGTCCAAATGGAAATTTAGCACAAAGATTCATTAATATGAATTGATAAGTCAAAATACATGAAATACACTGCAGCGGTCACATATTTGCTCAACCCTCGAGCTTCCACAAAATATTCGCCCCGAATGAAGATTGAACATCGGTTTTGATACTCCCGCCACAGGGGCGTTTACTTTTCACTCTTATGAGTAAAACCCATCCTTATTGGCTCTTCGTTGGCATGGTGACATGTTGGACGAATCTCTTGGTTTTCGCTATCCAATGAGGAAGGACATGCTCTCACTCTCGGTCATAGATCAACAGTTTCTTTGCATGCAGGTGTGAAATCTTAATCAGGTTACAGTAATTTACATTCTATTGTCCTAACCTAGACTAGAACATCAGGGGGCTGGAGACAGAAGGTCCCTTTGTGCTGTATAGGGTTCATTTGTATGTTAATTGTGGGGTTTTAATCCTGTCTCTCTATCTGAGCCAGGTGTAAAGTCTGAGTGAGTGTGGCTGAGTGTAATGTATGGAGTTCTAAACTTTTTATGGTTATTGTATTCAACCATATTTCCCTAACCTGGCTGCAGCATACAATTTAATAAAACAAAAACATAAGAATACATGGTTATTAAATCAGCATTATTTAAACTACATTTATCTCAACAATCCCCTGTTTCACACCATTTATGGTGTGAAAATAACTATAAATGTCACTGAGAATAGGATCATTACCTAAACAGAAATATGACAAATGTAAACATCAATTATTGTAGACCAGTTGTAAAAATACTTCATGGTAGATTGCTGGAAAGGAATGTAAACAAGTTGTAAAGAATAGAGTACACCATGATTTATACAAGAGATTCAGTTTCTTCTCCGACCTCGTTATCTGACTCCTCATCTTGCATCCAAGGTGACCAGAAAGAGAGACAAAGGTTTTCTGGTTCTGCTGTGTCTAATCCAAATTCACCATTATCTCAATCAAAACCTACTTGTTCACCGCATGGTCAACTAAGTACTCAGTCTCTCTCTGGACTCCAATTAGATCCCAAATGTTCTGCTCCTCCAAATGTCAGATAGTCAGTTGTGAACCATTTCTTTGTAGACCGGTGTAACAGGACATACAAATCTGATGTATATTCCAAGGTGTTGTCCTTCATAGCTCCAATGCAGCTGTTGTTGTCTTCATTCCAGCTGCTTTGTCAGCCAGGCCAGGAGAATCTGTGTGTCCTCCCTTGTGAATGTCAAGATGACCAGTTTTAGCCAAAGGCTCCATAGCTGCAGGCTTTGAACTCCGAAGCCCTCCTGTAGAGTGTGTCGTCGATCTGCAGGTTCCTCTCTCAGCTACCTGGACAGCAGATGAGATGTTACCTGGTATGGACCCAACCAGCGTAGCATGAAGTTGTGCAGTAGATTTTTTCAGCGCCCCTGTAGATGTTGTCCAGAAACGGCGCTTTCCTTCGCCGCCATCTGCTCGGTTGGATGCTGCCTTCTCCATCTCATGGCAGAATCGTCAGGACTAGGATTAGTCCAGCTCACAGGAACCCAGGACCTCTCTGTAGATGTGCGGCGCCTCAGTGTAGACTCTGCTTGCAGCTGTAGACCAGTCTGTGTGTATGTGAGTGTGTGTTTGTTTGTGTGTTTGTGTACATCTTATCTCTGCCCACCTGCCTCTTGTCCTTTAAGCCAAGCTCAGTCTCTGTGGGCTCCAACCAGTCGAATTGTTTTCAAATGTCCGGTACCTGAAGTGTGAATCATCCTTGAGAAGATTAGTTGTAACTGCACAGTACACCATCACAAATAGGTCCAGTACATTAGCTTGTAACCCAGTTCCATCAAACACTCAAAACCGTATTCCCAATGTCTTTCTTCTTCCTTTGACTAAATAGATTAGACCAGTTGTAAACAGTAACAGTATCATTAAAACATTAACATTTCTGGTGCTTCTGTTCTGCTAGTGTAGCAAAACAACAATTCCACTCTTTTCTATAGTTGGTTTACCAACCAACAAATAACAACAGTACATAATTTCTCATTTACCGTCACTGTTTCAATTACTCATCAGCTAAGATAGTTTGTTTACATTGAAGTATCACTCTCAAAGAGTAGTTCATGGACAATTCTCAGTTCACCTATATAATTTACATCTGATTGTGTTGTATCAGAACTACAATCGAATTTACCATTGTTTCACTTAAATGATAAAAATAAAAATAATGAAGAGGTATTGAATATGTAAATAAACCTGGAATTAGAATACCCAATTTGATGTCCCCATTGAGTCTGTTTCTCTCCTTAATAGCTCAAACAAGACAAAGACCTATTTCGAACAGCCCCCCACCCATTTCACTGGTTTTGTGTCAGTGAGTTGGGCACGCCATGGGGTCTGTACCTCTCTTTAAGCAGAAATACTTTCTCAGTATAAACATTACTTCTAATCAAATATCAAATACCTGAACAATCCCATCAAATTAGTTATTTTTGCTAAACCATTTCAAAATGGTAAGATGTATTCTACTCAACCATGACCATGGTAGATTCTGTATGAAACAAACTCTTCAGAAAACCCGAATTAGATAAACTGTGAACGGACATTAAGGGATGTAGATTTTTTCAGCAACCAATTTTCTGCTATAACAAAATTCTTCAAGTAACTCTCTAAATACCTATTTAAGTCCCTTTTCACTCTAAGTTCAACTCTTTTTCATTATAGACAATTACTTCATATCTTCCCCCCTTTGCTTTTACGATCCAAGTGAAAGCAACAATCATTCAGTAAAAAATTTCTAATCGAAAATGTAACAAAAACAAATGAAAATGACAAAAACTTTATGTAAATCAGAAAATAAAACAAATATGCCACACATTCGCTCGTGTGAAGGAACCCAGAAAACCTATAGGCCAAATTAGCATATACACATTTTGCATTTCCACAGGCAACGGCCAAACGAATTTGAGACTAAACAAACATCATGACTCAATTTACCTCCTAACGTCTAGGGAATTTTCTCAACTGTAGATGTAAGCCTATGCCATTCAAAATAGTGGCAGTCAGCCAAAATCGCTACTTTCATGCATATGTCTTGCAAAGACATCAAATTTGTACTAGCAATTAACAATGTTGGATGACTTAAGGTCTCCACCCTTATTACAATTTGATTCAAAATCATAAATGTCAAACTCAAAGCTATTGAGAGGAAAATGTATTTAGCTTCCACTTATTGTTTGATTATCCCAAAACTGAATATGCTTGTGTTGGTGAAATTACCATAGATGAGACCAGACTGAACACTTGAATGTAACCCTTAGTAATAGGTGATTTTGATTTAACCCCCCTTCCTGAAGCTCTGGGCTCCACACATTTATTATTGTCATTAAAAAGGCCAACTGTTTGTTTATGGTCCTCAGTCTATACTATCAATTTAGCCTACAATGTTCGTTAACTGATGATTTTGAGTTAGTGTCCAACCCATCTTGTATTTTTGCAGATTGTAAAAATGTGCTAATCATTTTCTACACGACAATTAAACATTAGGGTGGAGATTAAGAAAACTTGTAAGAATGGTAATGTAGACAGAAACCAGATGCATGACATCACTAAAATCAAGGTACAATAAATAATCCAAAGGAAACTCAATGTAGGCCTTAAACACCTCCACATCTATACCACATTGGTCATCAGTTAATTCACCATTTTAGAATTTACTCCATTTACGAGTATCAGGCATTGGTTTGAAAACACCAGTATTATCCCAGATATAATTGTAAATAAAAACAAAGTGAAACTATATTAATTAACCAAACTCAATTCAGCATTTAAAATACATTTACTTTTGATTGTGGGGAGTAAACTCGGTTTAGGTTTATTACCCTTTTAAGATTTATGACTATATTGGATTCAAATTCAGTCCTCTTGGGACACAGCGTGTCTCCTTAATGTTCAAGTTTATCACCATGTGGATAAGAGTGAAAATAATACGTTAACCATGAGACTATTTTACCAGATTAGAAAATCATTGTACCAAATTCTAATTCATCACTAGGTTTCCGACGTACCCACTTGTGCTAGCGAACAGCTCAGCACGCAACAGTCAGGTACCACGTGGTAGGCCTTGATTAAGGCATACCTACTTTTCCGTGAGACCCCCCTTGGGGCCTTACGGTTTTACACATTATCATCAACGCCTATATAACATTCACTTGTTTCTCGAACTACATGTAATATTTAATTAAATAAGCTTGGCTATTACCGAGGAAGGTGATCAGGTTTCCTTGATAAGTTCCAGCTTCATGTTGAGGTAGATAAAGTTTAACTATATACAGGAGCACTCACCTTCTCCATCTCGCAGTCCAACTGCCTAAAATCCTGTGCTAATCGCAACGCAATAGGCTAGCTGCAAGGGAATGGTTGTCAGGACATGGAACAAAACGACATCATTCTGATTACAGGTGCTCATAACTAAAATACTCCAAAAATAACCTATAGTTTCCACACTTTCTCAAATCCCTCTATCAACTTCCACAAAACCCTCAAATCTGACATACTAAACCCAACCACATAGTTTGCTAAGGCATATGAAAACTGTACTTTCCCAAAGCTTCCATCAGTCACCACTTTCTACATACCGTAACCTACGCCTTCCAAACAACTTAATATTATGCCTTCTGCAACTTTCATACGTTACCACGTCCATCTTCCTGCAAACAGCCTGCCAGGCCGCGCATCTGTCACCGAAAGGAAACGTCACCGGAAAACCTAATAACACTCGAAGAAACATTTGTTCACATACCCAAACAACTAAACACTTACTTTGCCGCCAAAGACATAACACAACGCTTTCCCAACATCAAACGCATCAAAGATGTTTACACAATTTACACTCCAAGTACACCCCAACACTAGTATTGAAACTGGTTATGGCTGAAGTGTTTTCCCTATATTCCTCTTTATTTTGGGGGGGGGGAAATCCTATTCCTCCAGTCT
The DNA here is from genome assembly GCF_011004845.1 of Esox lucius. Taxonomy (NCBI): domain Eukaryota; kingdom Metazoa; phylum Chordata; class Actinopteri; order Esociformes; family Esocidae; genus Esox; species Esox lucius. The sequence continues at coordinate 38,401,578 of NC_047576.1, forward strand.
TCTGTCATTTTGTTTGGGAATAACTCTAGGGGCTGTTTATCTACCATTGTTCTAACCTAGACTGTGATCAGTAAGTGTTTTGAAACTAAAGATAATCAAAGTCAATGAGGCCAGAAAGTTCTTGGGATAACAAAACAAAATTTTACACAAAAATGTTAAATGAATCTTTGAATGAGTTTTATTATGATTTCTCTTCTTTTTCGAAGTTGCTAAATAAAATGAAATAAATGAAACTAGGGAGTTCTAAAAAATAACCAATACATTCTAAACAGAAGCAGAAGAAATTAACCTATTGTGGAAATCTAGAAAAGAAATTTAAAACAAAACGTAAAATTGATCTAACTTGGATATTTAAACGAGCATGAATCTATGTTGAGATAAAAATTTGCTTAAAGAAATGAATGAAACTAGAACATTTATGTAAACAAGGAAAGGAAGCTAAAGGCCGTGTACTAATTCAAGGAGGATTCTAATTTTATGCAAATCTTAGTTTGGTGCCTGATTTCACTTCTCTCTGTTACTTTTCCAGGTCTGATGTTCTAATGTTCACACTGATGGGGATCAGGGGATTCTTTCTGTAAATCCCAAGGGAGATTTATTAAATGTTTGCTCCTTTAACTACTAGTTGTTTTAACATTAGAGTATTTCCTATTTGGATTGTAGAATTTATTTTAGTTTGTTTGGATTGAGTAAATGAAGACAATTACACCATATTTCCAGTGTTACTTTTCGTTCATAAGAGGAAACAACTTCCTCACACAGGTCTAGACGCAGTCTGCTGCTCCAGTCCAATCACGATACATAATTAGTTTACACACACTTCCCCACCCCCTTTGCCACAGAGTAAAACTCAAAGATCTGTTTGTTTTCTTACACTTAATTCACTTAATATAGAGCCAGGCTTCTAACATTTTCAGGCAGACACTTATACTTCGTGAATGTGTTACTTCAAACAGACCTTTCTGATAAGTTTTTCCAGTTTAAAAATCCTCCCCACATTCCCCTGTCACTACAGAATTGGCGCTAATGGACGCTTTCTCCTGTTTAAAACCACACTGCTTGAGCTCGCTCGCTCCCAATTCAACAACCCAATCTTATTTATGCAACTAGTTATTTACAGTTTATCACAACACACACACTGCGCGAGTCGCAGCCACTGACTCAAATTATCAACACCATTCTATTTCAAAATATTTACAGTAGGCCTCTGTACATTTCCTAAGTGTATCTTCACACAATTCGCTATACCTATGTTCAAATTGATTCCTATTTCTGGCTATTAACACGGGAAAAAAAAAACTGGAAGCACTTCCAAATGGCGCATCTACGTCCGTCGTCACGCCAACGTCAGCGTTACCAAGTCCTTACCTCCACAGCTGTAACAAGTAGTTTACCCTACAACTATTAAAGCTGGCTTTAAAAAACAGTGCTGCCACCCACTCTACGCAAACTCAAAATTTTACACAGGTTCAACAAGGTCTCCTAATGTCACCAGGTCTCGTTTAATTAGATCACATAAATTCAAGAATATACCCAGCGCCAAGCCGGCAACACCATTAAAAAAAAGTCTATGTTTTATCTTCGTGCCTAACAGAGTCAATTACTCTGTTGCCGCCTCGCGGTCTTTTTATTTAAAAATGTTCAGAGTCTAACTCTGCCGACCCCTATTCGGACTTCTAACGTTTACTCAATCCGGACTTTTAACGATTACTGAATCTGGACTTTTAACGTTTCCTAAAATTTAACAGGCATAACACGGTCTCGTCCTATAGATCACATAAATTCAAGAATGTACACATGCAACCAGGTCTCGTTTAAATAGATCACGTAAATTTCAGAATTTACACCGGTTCAACAAAGTCTCGTTTAAATAGATCACATACATCTAAAAATGTATACGTGTACCCTGGTCCACTTTAATGAACTTCTAATGTGCACTTTTCTTATACCAGGCACTCTTCCTCTGGCTTTTTAACCCTTCCTGTCTTTTTAAGCTTTACCCAGACAATCACAAACCATCACACACAATTCACAGACATTGCTTTTGACTTATCATTTTCAACATAGTTTTCAATTGGATATTACTTTTATCAATAACTTTTACAGATTTGAATAGACTTACGAGTTGATGGCCGTTGACTCTTACATCTAATATTTCTACATAATCCTACGCCAAATTCGATTAAACAGGAATGGCTTACCTTTGAGATGGGCCCATGTAAGAGTCAAGCAGCAGCATCAACCTTTCAGTCCTTTCGAATCTACTCGTTCCTCCGTCCTCCTATCAGAAATCACGTGTACGGGGTCACCAATTGTTAAGAATTTTACGTGTACCAGAATTTCTGAAGAAGGACGAGGCTCCGGTCCAAATGGAAATTTAGCACAATGATTTATTAATATGAATTGATAAGTCAAAATACATGAAATACACTGCAGCGGTCAAATATTTGCTCAACCCTCGAGCTTCCACAAAATATTCGCCCCGAATGAAAATCGAACATCGGTTTTGATACTCCCGCCACAGGGGCGTTTACTTTTCACTCTCATGAGTAAAACCCATCCTTATTGGCTCTTCGTTGGCATGGTGACATGTTGGACGAATCTCTTGGTTTTCGCTATCCAATGAGGAAGGACATGCTCTCACTCTCGGTCATAGATCAACAGGTTCTTTGCATGCAGGTGTGAAATCTTAATCAGGTTACAGTAATTTACATTCTATTGTCCTAACCTAGACTAGAACATCAGGGGGCTGGAGACAGAAGGTCTCTTTGTGCTGCATAGGGGGCAGTTTCATTTGTATGTTAATTGTGGGGTTTTAATCCTGTCTCTCTATCTGAGCCAGGTGTAAATTCTGAGTGAGTGTGGCTGAGTGTAATGTATGGAGTTCTAAACTTTTTATGGTTATTGTATTCAACCATATTTCCCTAACCTGGCTGCAGCATACAATTTAATAAAACAAAAACATAAGAATACATGGTTATTAAATCAGAATTATTTAAACGACATTTATCTCAACAGTACTCAAACCCCTCCACTACGATAAAGTGGCAGTTCATAAAGTTAATAAAGTGCATCGTAACTGCCACATTACAGCTGTTTGGAATGGAATTAGGCAATTTTTGTGGTTTGGAATGGAATTAAGCATGCATACGTTTTGAAAAACAGCCTATTAATTGCATTTTGATATAACTTGATTACTTATCAGAAACATATATCACTGGCGATGTATTCTACTACTATTTAGTCATCAATAGGAAAATGCTAACTCAAAGAAGTAGTGAAATGTTGGATGGACGAAACTGTAGTATTCAACCAATGAGGGAGACTTCAGCCAATCAAAAGCACATCTCTGGAGCTCGATCACATGACATCCAACATTAGTTCCTCAGCTAGCTATATAGAATGTTACTGAAGTCATTGCAATCAACACATGATAGGTTAACTGAATATAAATCAGTGGGGAACATTCTAATTGTTTGAAATAAAAACACAAGAGAAAACAAGCATTCAGAGCTGAATATATCAGTGTTCTTCTTTGTGAGGTAGAGGCACCAGCACAGATCCATCAAAGACAGTACCGGTACAATGCAGATTTCAGACTCGTGAACGGTTAGTTTCGAACACCTTTTCTTCATTATTTCTTGTTTTACCTGCATTTTTCTTTTTCCTCAGTTGATCAATTGCATTCAATTTTATTTACATCCACTCACATACTTGTTATATAATTTTTCAAAATAAATTGGACTAAATCCAAACTTTTGTTATAGTTCATTGCCTTAATATTAATGAGTACACAGTTGTACTAAACAGTTTGCATACCCTTGGAGAATTGGTAATACACTCACCTAAAGGATTATTAGGAACACCTGTTCAATTTCTCATTAATAAAATTATCTAATCAACCAATCACATGGCAGTTGCTTCAATGCATTTAGGGGTGTGGCCCTGGTCAAGACAATCTCCAGAACTCCAAACTGAATGTCAGAGTGGGAAAGAAAGGTGATTTAAGCAATTTTGACCGTGGCATGGTTGTTGGTGCTAGACGGGCTGGACTGAGTATTTCACAAACTGCTCAGTTACTGGGATTTTCACGCACAACCATTTCTAGGGTTTACAAAGAGTGGTGTGAAAAGGGAAAAACATCCAGTATGCGGCAGTCCTGTGGGCGAAAATGCCTTGTTGATGCTAGAGGTCAGAGGAGAATGGGCCGACTGATTCAAGCTGATAGAAGAGCAACTTTGACTGAAATAACCACTCGTTACAACCGAGGTATGCAGCAAAGCATTTGTGAAGCCACAACACGCACAACCTTGAGGCGGATGGGCTACAACAGCAGAAGACCCCACCGGGTACCACTCATCTCCACTACAAATAGGAAAAAGAGGCTACAATTTGCAAGAGCTCACCAAAATTGGACAGTTGAAGACTGGAAGAATGTTGCCTGGTCTGATGAGTCTCGATTTCTGTTGAGACATTCAGATGGTAGAGTCAGAATTTGGCGTAAACAGAATGAGAACATGGATCCATCATGCCTTGTTACCACTGTGCAGGCTGGTGGTGGTAGTGTAATGGTGTGGGGGATGTTTTCTTGGCACACTTTAGGCCCCTTAGTGCCAATTGGGCATCGTTTAAATGCCACGGCCTACCTGAGCATTGTTTCTGACCATGTCTATCCCTTTATGACCACCATGTACCCATCCTCTAATGGCTACTTCCAGCAGGATAATGTTACAAAGCTCGAATCATTTCGAGTTGGTTTCCTGAACATGACAATGAGTTCACTGTACTGAAATGGCCCCCACAGTCACCAGATCTCAACCCAATAGAGCATCTTTGGGATGTGGTGGGATGTGCATCCCACAAATCTCCATCAACTGCAAGATGCTATCCTATCAATATGGACCAACATTTCTAAGGAATGCTTTCAGCACCTTGTTGAATCAATGCCACGTAGAATTAAGGCAGTTCTAAAGGCGAAAGGGGTCAAACACAGTATTAGTATGGTGTTCCTAATAATCCTTTAGGTGAGTGTATATGTACCATTTGTAAAGAAAACATGGGTGAGCATGCAAAACACGCCTTATTTCTTATGGGATTCACATTCAACTGTTGGTCATAACAGAATGGCACAATCATAAAACAAAACATGGCCACAAAGAAAAAATTAACTGACCCCTGTTTAAACCTCTGCATACCATTAGTTCTTAATACTGTGTATTGCCCTCTTTAGCATCAATGACAGTGGCTTTTAAATAGTTGTCTATGAGGCCCGAATTCTTGCAGGTGGTAATGCTGTCCATTCGCCTAGGCCAAATGCCTCCAGGTCATGCAAAGTCTTTGGTCGTCTTGTATGAACTGCATGTTTGAGATCTCCCCAGAGTGGCTCTGTGATATTAAGGTCAGGAGACTGTGATGGCCACTCCAGAGAGTCCCATGCACCACTTTCGTGCAGAAGAATGCAAATTATCTGCGAGTATTTTCTGATAACATGCTGCATTCATCTTGCCATCAATTTTCACAATATTCCCTGTGCCTTTAGAGCTCACACACCTCCAAAATATCAGTGAGCTATTCTGTTCACTATAGGCCTTTTTGACCCATCTCCAAACATAGGGCTTACGGTTGTGACCATAAAGTTCTACTTTGGTCTTGTCACTCCAAATTACAGTGTGCCAGAAGCAGTCAGGCGTGACAAGGTGTTGTCGGGCATATTGTAACCAGGCTTCTGTGTTGAATTGGCTGTTCAAGGTTCTTTCTGGCAACTTGACCATGCAGCTCATTTTGTTGAAGTATCGTCGTATTGTGCTCCTTAAAACAACCACACCGCCTTTTTCCAAAGCAGACTGTATTTCTCTTGAGCTTACCTGTGGGTTTTTCTTTGTATCCCAAACAATTCTTCTGTGAGTTTTGGCTGAACTCTTTCTTGGTCTACCTGACCTTGGCTTGGTATCAAGAGATCCCCGAATTTTACACTTCTTAATAAGTGGTTGAACAGTACTGACAGGCATTTGCAAGGCTTTGGATATCTTTTCTAATCCTTTTCCATGTTTATAAAGTTCCATTACCTTGTTACGCAGGTCTTTTGACAGTTCTTTTCTGCTCCCCATGGCTCAGTATCAAGCCTTCTCAGTGCATCCACGTGAGAGCTAAAAAATGAATTGACTATTTATACTCAAACTAATTGCAATTAAAAAATTGGCATTTTCACGTGTGTAATCTTGTGTAAAGTTTTGATCAGGGACATTTGGGTGATTTCTGTTATTATTATGATTTATAAAGGAGCCAAACAACTGTGTGATAATAAATGGCTTCAGATGATCACTATCCTTAAGTCAAATACATTTTTATTTTCAAAATCAATGCCAGAATTTCACAATATCTGCCAGGGTATGCAAACTTATGAGCACAACTGGAATTTGGTGGGGTAACACCTTATGTGAAAATATAATACATCTTAAGCTGAGAAATAACCCCATCAAATTATGTCATACAATAGCAACCCAGTCAGTGAACTGTTAATCGGTTATACTGGCCAAAATCTATAATTATTGTCCCCAAACAACTGCCAATTAACTGTTCACGATCACTCCTCGCATGTTGCGGGAGGCACTATTTCACAAAAACAGTTAAGTGCCTGTTACTACGGTCTAACGAGTGGCCAGAGCACTCGTTAATTAACGAGCGATGTTACATGCCACCTAAGTAACGATGCTTCCTGGAAATGCACTGATAAAATAGGGTGGCACTTAGGTGCATCTTACGATCATCTTAGTGCTTTGTGAAAACGGGCCCATCTCGGTTGTGTTTGGAACAAAGACAGCTTCTAGACTAATCAAGACATGGACATGATAGGAAACGTTTAAACACCACCGTTATTCTACAGTGCGGCAGAAGTCCCAGCAAACTGCTGTGCTGCTACTCCAGCCATTACATGGTAAGAATAACAGATTCCTTTTTATGAAAGGTATGCTAGCTAGCATGCCATGCCAATGAATTATGTGGAGCTACACATCTAGTTTTGCAAGTGCACCGTTCTGTTCGAAAAGGTAGCTAACGTTTTATAGTAAGCTAACGTAAACAAATTCGTACTTAAACTGAGCTAGCTAACATTTCTTGTTACATAGGCACTAACATTTCTTGTTACATTGGCAATACGGATTTTATCTTGCAAGATGGGTTCACAATTGCTTTTCTAAGCAATAGACCGAAAATAACATTGTCCTTTTGGACCTGACAATATGTGCAAATTGCACTTGGATTACTGGTAGTTTTACTGGATTGATCAATCAAATGTATTCCATCAGCTCTTGATTTTAATTTATTTGTTTACATGTTTTATATTGTGAATGTTCCTGCAACTGTTTACTGTTATATTGCCACAATTTCTGGTGCATTTTCGAATTATGTCTTAGGATTTCTTCAAGATATTCAAACACTTTGTTGGCTACCCAGATAGCAATGAGTCGGCGGACCGGAGGCGGTCCTCCAGAGACAGTGGAAGCGTCAGAATGTCTTAATCACAAACACGTTTGCCGGCTCACCGCCAGCGGCAGCCGCCTTCCTACCGCCTGTGTTCTGCGGCCGGCCCGTGGGCCAACCGCCGTTATACAGAAGGCGGACCATCCGCGGCAAACGCTATTTTCGAGCGATCTGCCACTTATATATATATTTTATATTTATAGCATGCAGTTTATCGAGAATAATGATTGATCAAACCAGACAAATTTCCATTTGGTGTTTTAATTCCACATTTCAAAGTACAGTATCTGTCATTCAAACAAGATGTGTCAGATCACTGAAATAAATAACAGGCAGAAAAAAATATACATATAAATACACACTACAGAACATGCAGGTTTCCAATTAAATTTTGGTTAAAAAAAACCGCCATACAAGCAAATTATAACACAAACAATAATTGTTAATAATATAAAGAGGTCAGCTCTGGGATGAAAATAATTACCAGTAAACATAACAAGTAATGAGGATATTTGGTACCAAAGAATGTGCAGGATACCAAATAAATCGAGGAATAACATCACATTTTCAAGCCATTTCTAACAATAGGAAAAGTGGGTAATAATTTAGAGTAAAGCTCTATCGGCTGTGGGTCCCTTTCAGCTGTGCGGCGCCTTTTTCTGCCTTCACGGTCAGATGCTCCTTTCAGGTAACGCACCTACAGGGTTTCCCAGAATAAAAGAATAAAGTAGTCAGTCCTGGTCCCTCAAATACTAAACTACAACATTTATATCTAGCTCTACTACATGTATAGGTATTAAACTTACAACCACAGGTGTTGTTTGCAAGTTGTACCTGATTGCCCAGTGAGAGCAAACATCTTCAACATTGTCCCTACTTGCTTCACCTGCTCTTGAAGTGAGCCACTGTCATCCGAAGCTACAAAATCAAAGGAATATGGTAATTCTGAACCTACATTACACACAAAAAAGTAAAATTTAAGAAAGAGTGCACGTTCTCACCTGCTTGTGCACTGCATTCCCTCAGAGCTTGGTTTTCATTCTGGAGTGTCTGGAAATCTACATAGAATTTTTTTTAAAACAACTACTATAGGCAGTTAAAACACTGGACAATAAGACATAGGCCTAGAATTTACCTTCATAGCTGAAAACTTTGTGCTGTACACGAGATGCCAGGGGTATCCAAGGGCCAATAACAAAGCGATGACTTTCTCCTATTGATAATCATTGATGTAAAAATATGTTTGAAGTAATTGCATACATTTAATGAATTGGACTTAAATGTAAAACTTAGTTTAGCACAACGTATTACATACCTCCAGCGTTTTCACCCATATGCTGCCAGGGTAAATTTGCTGCTGGTGGTGTAAAGCTTAGTACTTGACGAGCTGGGGGAACAAACATAACAGCTTTAATTTCACTGCAGAGATTGCATATTCAGTAATGAAACAATAATTGAACTGCAAAGCTAATGATATGTACAACACACCTCGACACCTTTTATCCAGAAAGTCAAGTGCCCTAATGAAAAACAGATGATGGATAAAAGGATTCCTAATCTTAAATAGAAGCAATAGTCTCCAAGACAAAAAATGTCACAAATAACATCACTTACTTGTACTCAAACTCTTGGCTCTGTGAAGTGGAGTCTGGATTACTGGGGAGAAACCTGGTTCTGAGAAAGAGGGAACAGAAATTTGAAAATCTAACAAAGTGTATAGTTTAGTTACAGGATCACAAATTAAGCATCACAGCAATACATTTTACATACCAGCTCTATAGTCGACAGATGGCTCAACATTTTCCTGGTTTTCTGGAATTTATGCAACTTCTGTAGCATGTAGTGATTCAAGTGAATGTCCTGTTTGTCCCTCTCAACTCTTTTCAATATTATTTTCCTTTTGGCCCAGTAACTAGACATTGTGACTAACAATGCATTTACCTTTTAAAGCCAAAACGATTGACCAACACTAGGTCTCTTGGGTGAAGATAACCGGTTATGCTCTGGCCAAGGTATCTGCAAGAAAACGTGAACAAAACCTGATTGTTAACGTTAAGAATATACAGTAGCTATGCTGTGGGGGGGAAACATTATCAGCCAAATGTGGAACAGTGAAATTGTTAAAAATAAAATGTATTCACCGAGTGTTGTGATTCAAGTGAACACAGAATTTTCCTCAAACATAAAAAGCACAGCAGTTCAGAGAATTAAAAATCATAATCGCCTTAAATCCAGTACAGTAGCAACACAGCACAAAACTTGCTAGCCACAGTGTGTACTGTAACAAAAGCAAAACAGCATGTACTAGCTAACATTTACTAGCCACTCTAGCTACTGGACTAGCAGCATACTTGTTCAGGCAAACAAAATAATTTTAACAACATATATACATTGTTATTTTTGTAAGAAAACACTAAAAGTTGAACTTAGTCTTTCTAGATGTAAAGCTTTTGCTACCTATTATAGCTCGTTAAAATTCTACATGTACTAGCAACATTGCGTAAACAAGGCTACTTTAGTTAGTTAGGCAAGAACAAAGATGACTACACATTTTAAATATATAAACTAAAAACAATGGAAACATTACACAAAAAGGACACATGTACTTACTTAAACGATGGTAGTCGATGACTTTGCTAGCTAGCAAACTGCAGGCTGTAGTAACTCGCGATTGAGCGACGAACTGATGCGAATGTGTGTCCAAATCAACATGGCTGGTCGATTTTGAGAGTACCCTTGTATTTAAAAGCGGCTTGCTGCCAGATGGACGCGGTCCTTTAGACCGAGGCAACCGCCAGAGAAAATGAAGCAGTCGGACTGCCGGCTAATCGCCGGCGGCATCTCGCAAGAAATGGGAGTGACGTATTCAGCGGCAAACGTTTCATCCCCGCCAGCAGGACGCACCTATAGCCGACAGCTTAGGGCCGGCGGCAAAAAGAAACTGTGTGGATATTTTTTGCTATCTGGGTACACGATTCTTTCGTCTTTTCTCTTGACAAAAAAGTCAGTTATTGTCACATATATTGATACAGTAGTTATTGTATCCATGTCATTCACGAATGGCTAATAAGCTGTTAAAATGGCCATTGGCAAAAGCCAAAGAGTTCATAGATGCTATTTGTGGTGGAGGTAAACTTAATAAAAAACATTACTCAGTTTAACACAATGCTTAATGGCGTCTAGCGACATATTACTTGCTAATAAGCTTTTAAAACGGCCAGTGGCAAAAGTCATACAGTTCATAGATACTATTTGTGGTGGAGGTATACTTAATAATAAACATTACTCAATTTAACACAATAGTTAAAGGTGTCTAAAGAAATATTCAAACTTAGTGTGATGTTAATGAGTGACAAAATTATATATTGTCAAGAGGCTATACTGACACCTGGCAAATGTACAGCTCTGTGGTGTAGTGGTTACCGATACTGCCTTTCATGTAGGTGAGCCTGGTTTGAATCTCGAGAGGGCAGCCACAATTAACACATTCTATTGCAGGCCGGCTGAACTAGGCTTGCCTGGTTTCTTGTATATTATTAATTGTCTTTTCAGCGTGCATTTTCTTAATATTCCATGCCAACAATGTACCTGTTATTCCCCCTTGGTCATACAGAAGTACGTTTGTTATGGATCCGTATGACTACATTTTTCAATTGTCTATTTATTATATTCAGCTCTCAGTACAGACAGATCATAGTTTTTCTGGGTTGTTGTTATTACACATTTGGTTTTCTAATGTTCATAAATCTTGATTGTGCCTTTAGATTTTTGGCTTATGTTACTGCATTTTACTGCTGGCTTTAGTTTTGTGTTTTGTAAAAATCATGGGTTATGGAGTATTATATGAAGTATGTGAAGCACTTGACCTGGTCAACTTTTCTTCAAACAATTTATACAGTTGTGCTGTGTCAAGATGTTGTCGGGGCTTGTAACCGGGCTTGTTTCTGGCATTGGCGCAGTAAAGGCTTCTTTCTGGCAACTCTACCATGCAGATCATTTTTGTTCAAGTCTCGTCGTATTGTGCACCTTGAAACAACTACAAACTCAGTAAGGTAATCTGATTACTTTTAATTTCTTTTAGATTACATTCATATTAAGAGGCATTGGAAAACAAATAGGAATAGCCTATAACCAACGGATCAATCAATGTTAAGAGTTTACGTAGCTGGCCAAAAACAGAATTCGCATTTTACCTTATGAGTTGTGTAGGCTACAGTGCCTTTGAAAATGGGTTTTTAAACCATTGCTTTTTACTTCAATATGATTGGGCTACATCTCTACACGCTAAAGGTTTGTCAGATATTCAGTCATTCCAATTAATCCAATAAACCTTGATCTTCCAGAATCTGACTTTTTATCTGAACATTACACAAAATCTAATGATGCTTAAGCCTGTTATGTTATGGGTTTTATTCATTTATTTAATTGCTTGTAAAAAAAAAGGCATTTACTCAAAGTGTATTGACATTGTTGTATATGAAAATTAAGTTATCCGTAGCTTTTTGAGCATAAACTAAATCTGCAGTAGTCTGATGATTTGCTCCACAACCAACATTTTCTAAATGTTGCACAAGAATGCACGTTTGCAATCGTGAACACCCGCATAGAAATAAGGTTTACCCGCGTGAACGTAACATGTGATTATTATGGCGACCAGTGATGGATTTTCAAAACGCCGTTGGGGAGCTGTTTGAAAAATGTTCCACGTTATGTAATCCTGCTCAGTTTTTGCACATTTAGCATTGCCAAATGTAAAAAAAATGCATTACAATTTTCAACTGTTACTTTTTCAGACATTTAGAGAGAAAATCATGTAAATTCATGCAATAACTTTTCCAAGAGTAGTGTTCTGCAGTAACGCAAAATTATAAAATAATACCTTAAATGTTAAATATATAAGACGGTGACAGCAGGTCATTTCAAGGTGGTGACAGGGCGGGTCTGAAATCCCAGGTGCATGAGCGGGTGAGTCCTTTGTGGTAGGTATTCCTAACGGGGTATGGAGAGCTGAATTACTGGACTAATAACAGGAAAAACACAAACTAGCAAGCATGAACGGAACAGCGAACAATGAGGCATGGAATATTGCCGGTAAGGCAGGAACTTACAAACCTGACTAACGATCCGGCAGGGGCGAGACGTCAGGACTTCTCCTATACGCTGCGGGTCAGAGGCGTTGCTAGGATCACAATACATTCGTGGCCCGGGACAGAAAGTTCAGGGTTTTGAATGTACATGCGGAAAATTTCGATGTACACGCTAGCGCCCTATACGTCTACATTGTCATAACGCGCAATAGGAATTGTAGATGAATAGGGGCTATTTTTATTATTTTTTTTGTTCCATTTGAGATCCGGAGCACAGGGATCATCTCCGTACTGACGTCACACCCCCTCACCCGTAGTCCAGAAGACCGAAACATAGAGAAGACAAGAGGACACAAACAGGCCAATGCACAAGATAGACACTCCTTCACAAACGACACCTACGAAAACATACACCTCACAGAGGGGGGGTTGTGACAATTATGGTGAAGCCTATACCTCACCTGTATATTATTGCGCCACTGACTCCGAGCGCTTTTGATGTTCCTTTACTAATTTAAAACGTATTAATCATTTAAAAAATTTCCAGTGTATTGCTTATTTTTAAAACCCTTAAATTTACAAAACATGCTAATAAATGCATTAATGACGGATACTTCTACTTCACTCGCAGTGGCTGTTTAACTTTTGAGGTTACCTCACATCATAACTAAACTAGAAGTAGAACTTGGGAAAGTGGATAATAAAAGATGAAAACATACAGTGGGGAGAACAAGTTTTTGATACACTGCCGATTTAGCATATTTTCCTACTTAAAAAGCATGTAGAGGTCTATCATTTTTATCATAGGTACACTTCAACTGTGAGAGACGGAATCTAAAACAAAAAATCCAGAAAATCACATTGTATGATTTTAAATAAGTAATTTGCATTTTATTGCATGACATAAGTATTTGATCACTTACCAACCAGTAAGAATTCCGTCTCTCACAGACCTGTTAGTTTTTCTGTAAGAAGCCCTCCTGTTCTCCACTTATTGCCTGTATTAACTGCACCTGTTTGAACTCATTACCTGTATAAAAGACACCTGTCCACCCATTGAATCAAACAGACTCCAACCTCTCCACAATGGCCAAGACCAGAGAGCTGTGTAAGGATATCAGGGATAAAATTGTAGACCTGCACAAGGCTGGGATGGGCTACAGGACAAAAGGCAAGCAGCTTGGTGAGAAGGCAACAACTGTTGGCGCAATTATTAGAAAATGGTTCAAGATGACGGTCAAAAATAGAGCTTTTTGGTCTAAACTCCACTCGCCGTGTTTGGAGGAAGAAGAAGGATGTGTACATCCCCAAGAACACCATCCCAACCGTGAAGTATGAAGGTGGAAACATCATTCTTTGGGGATGCTTTTCTGCAAAGGGGACAGGAGGACTGCACCGTATTGAGGGGAGGATGGATGGGGCCATGTATCGCAAGATCTTGTCCAACAACCTCCTTCCCTCAGTAAGAGCATTGAAGATGGGTCGTGGCTGGGTCTTGCAGCATGACAACGACCTGAAACACACAGCCAGGGCAACTAAGGAGTGGCTCTGTAAGAAGCATCTCAAGGTCCTGGAGTGGCCTAGCCAGTCTCCAGACCTGAACCCAATAGAAAATCTTTGGAGGGAGCTGAAAGTCTGTATTGCCCAGCGACAGCCCCTAAACCTGAAGGATCTGGAGAAGGTCTGTATGGAGGAGTGGGCCAAAATCCCTGCTGCAGTGTGTGCAAACCTGGTCAAGACCTACAGGAAACATATGATCTCTGTAATTGCAAAGAATGGTTTCTGTACCAAATATTAAGTTCTGCTTTTCTGATGTATCAAATACTTATGTCATGCAATAAAATGCTAATTAATTACTTAAAAATCATACAATGTGATTTAATGAATTTTGTTTTAGATTCCGTCACTCACAGTTGAAGAGTACCTATGATAAAAATGACAGACTTCTGCATGCTTTGTAAGTGGGAAAACCTGCAAAATCAGCAGTGTATCAAATACTTGTTCTCCCCACTGTATGTACATGGTATCTGATGGAGTTGGGGCAAGGGAGAGTGGTTTCAATTAAGTGTTTGCTGGTAAGAAAATAATGTATATTGCAATGATGTCTCTTATTTATCACAGATGTCACCAGGTGGGGGATACGTTGGGAAGGGTACTCTGCTAAAACCCTTTACAACCCTGTGCAGTGTGAAAATGTACTTACCCACAAATATACAGGGATAGAACCCTGAATGCCAGGGTCTAATCACACATCAGTTGTATTTTACTAGTTCTAATAATGTGACAGTTGAATTTACTTGTCTCTCACTGTTATTTCTCTGTGAAACTTCTTGTGAGGCAAACAAATAACTGTCATACAATTTAAAGAGCACCTGCTAAAAACTATTTCTACTACAATGATCAGCTCTTTAAAGTCAACAGAAAATGTAACTAGCTTGATGGCTAGCAACCAAATAATTCAGATTAACACTATATTTGGAGAAAGAAATTGATAAAGTTCCGCACTGATAGATGTATGGATGAAAGTGAATGCGGGTGTCATTACATGTTTGTGTTGTGTGGTAGAGCTTCTCTGGAAATCCAATTTTAGCAGTAGGATCAACAATCACCCGTGACTGCAGAAATATTCAAGTGAGCACTTAGCATTCCATGCTATGTGAATGACATGTCAACTTAATCCGATCATGGATAAGGAATGTAAATATTCTTATTGTATCCAAACTGCTCATATCCATAATGATACTCATATTGTCCAAATACTCGGGACAACCCTAATTTTGACACAAAAAAAAGATATCCAGCTACTGTATCCATGTTCTCAAAACTAAAAACAAATTTAAACCATGGGTTATGTAATTGGCAATAAGGGGGAGGGTTATGGGTTTGTTTGAAAACATAGTCAGAATCTATACTCTTGACTGACTGGTGTTAGTGAGATGGTAGTGTTGCAATATGCGGTAATATACACTGGTGGAATGTCTAACATTAGCTGAAACTTAATCTTAAATAAAGACTAGCGGAATGGCCTATTGTGGAGCTGTTGCCATTCAGTATTCAAACTCCCATTGACCACTACCTTTGCAGTTCCTTTTAATCAAAAGTAGTGACATGAACCAGCCTTTGAGTGCTAGTAATGGCAACATTCTTCAAACGTGTAAGCATATCAAGTACTAGGAAATTGTTTTTTTTACACATTCTAAAACATTTACCAGTACAAATGTGTTTTTCATTAACATTTTATTTTGACAAGCCACTTTCCACTAAATCTGGTGTAAATGTTCAGAAGTCAGAGTTACTGCATTTTAGCTGTTTATATTGAGCAAGCATGTTTACCAAGCAATTTTTGTAATTTAACATTTTTATCACCAGTAACAGATTGTAGCCACCTGTCTAAACAGTAAACTCCCACAAGCACTATTTTCAATAACCAAAGCATAAACAACATGCAATTAATTTCAGAATGTGTTTAAAGTTATGTTATCCTTTATTGGACAGGAAAGAGGAGAAAAATAGAGGAGGAAGTATTTGCTGAACGAACAGTCAAGCAGATTTAAACCCATGCTGCAGCAGAGAATGTGCACATTATGTTGTAACTTAGACTACTGGACATCACTAGGCCACTAATTTTAGGTTATTAACATTTAAGACTTTGAGTTTCAGTCAGTGTAATCCATAGGATCATGTTTGAAACTGGGTGACCAGGGAGGGGTGAGAGGGCTCTGCACTAATGTTTGCTGCATGCTTACTTTGCCTAGAGTTATGTAGGAACTCAATGGAAGGCACATGGCAGTTGGTGACGCTTTCTGCAAATCATTGCAATTTACATATTTCAATATTATAATGTTTCCTGCTCATGGTTTTGTGTTCTTCAGTTGCCCCAGCCATCCACGAGATGAAAAGCCATGGAGTTGGGTTGGGACGCACAGCTCTGCTGAGGTGTGAGGCTGCAGCTGTACCCACACCAACATTTGAGTGGTATAAGGGAGATAAAAGGTGAGAGGTCTTGGTCGTTTGCTATGAAACACTGGTCCTTGAGTGTGTTCTGAAGAATTATAGGTTTTTGGCACTTAATACATGTTATAGGGTTAATTTCATGATTTATTTATCCAAAATAAATATTTTAAACTAATGTATATGCATGTTATCTAACTATGAAAGCTGTCTTATCTGCCTAAAATAAATGATGTACAAAAAAAGATCAACATTTTATTTGGTTCATCTGTCTGAGATAAATGGTCTTTACAAATGTACGTAAAAAATCTTCAGCATCCTTTTTTAGCGGTCTGTTGCCCTTAACTGCTAAATGGGCAAGATATTTTTTGCAGAAAAGTTTGAAATACTTTGACCGGGTAATCCCTAGTCAGTGATGATAGTTGCCCCATAAGCCTCCTGAACTCAAGGAAGAGCCTTAAAAGCAGCAAAGCAGCCATTTAATGTATCTAACAGATTAAATAGCCGACAGTGTGCACCCCTACGGTCTCAACAGTAATGTTGCTGGGTAACTGTAATGCCGCTGGGTAACTGTGTGCTGTTAATTATCATTCTGTGCAACCAATGTTAAGACACTATTTTGGATTAAATCAATTAAATTGCATTAAGTGAAAAAGCACTTGCCTGTGAAACATGTTTACATGAGAAAAACCATTCTGTAAAACTGTAGAAATTCTAGTAGCACCAAATATCTAAACACTGAATGATATCAATGTAAATTTCTTTCTATCCTTTCTTTTAATTCATTTTATTATGTATTAGATCTATTTTATGTAAAAACATGCATTTGTGTAGAATAAGGACGTTTTTTTGTCTGTTTTGTACAGATTTATCGTTATAATTAAGGGTAATATTTGCTGATGCCTTTATCAACAGGACGCACCATAAAGGAAATAATTGTTTTATTAGAAATGAGACACCTGATTCATGCTATCAAAAATGAATGGTTGACTGATTGAATTAGTGTGTCAGTGTAGTGTGACACAGACAGACCATTATAACACTTAAAAGTGTAGGTCTTTCCTTTAGAGATATTGCAAAGGAATCCAAGTTGTCATTGAGTAGTTTCCTACACCATCAAAAGGAACATGGAAACTGGAGAAAACTCTAACAAGAAGAGGTCTGGCAGACCCAAAGCCACAAAAGAATATGTGAAATGTCTCACATCTGGATTAATGCAACTCACTCCTAGTAGGCCTTGCAGCGTGTGAACAAACCCCTGCAACTCATCCAGAATGCTGCGACCCATCTGGTGTTCAACCTTCCAAGTTCGACCATCTAATTAAAACATTATTTCAGCAAGGAACACAGACTGAGATCAAGGTCTCTTTAACAGCTAGGCCCTGTTGTACACAGTTTGTTTCTCACCCCTTTTCTTCACACACTACACTGTTGATGCTCAAATCTATTTTAAAGCTATGGTTCTTGTTTATGGACCAACAAGAGGAGCTTCTCTTACCTACCTTCAGACAATGCTCAAACCTACATCCCTACTCAGGCTTTTCATTCAGTATAGTCGCTCTGGATAAGAGCATCTGCTAAATGGCACTTTGTATGCAACCAACACCCATAGATTCTCTGCATCCCAGGTCAAGGCTTGCCTACCATTCCTGTGCCATCTTATGGATGGACATTGTGAACAGTCAAAATGACTGCTATCACAACCAACCTCAAGAAACAAGGACATGACCCGGATAACCTTAACAACTACGGACCCATTTCCAACCTCACGTTTCTGGCGAAAATCCTGGAGTGGGCAGTTGCTACCCAACTACAGTGTCACATGACCAATCACAACCTGTATGAACCTTTCCAATTTGGGTTCCGAACTAAGCACAGCACAGAGATTGCCCTTGTTAAACTCAACAACTACCTCCTCATTGCCGCAAACTCTTATTTCAACATTCTCATCTTTCTTTATCTTTTTGCTTCCTTTGATACTGTCTGACGCACCACCTTCCTTAACCACATGGAAACAGTCCTGGGTATAACTGCAACAGCACTTGACTGGGTTCTGTTCCTATTTAGCTGACTGTAAGCAGCTTGTGTCGCTTGGGGGCTTACAATCCCCCCAAGCCCCTGCCAACCAAGGTCTGCCTCAGGGTTCTCTGCTTGGACCCTTGCTTTTCATCATCTACAGTTGTGCTCATAAGTTTGCATACCCTGGCAGAAATTGTGAAATGTTGGCATTGATTTTGAAAATATGACTGATGAAAACTGTCTTTTATTTAAAGATAGTGTTGATATGATGCCATTTAATATCACAGTTGTTTGGCTCCTTTTTAAATAATAATGAGTACAGAAATCACCCAAATGGCCCTGATCGAAAGTTTACATACCTTTGAATGTTTGGCCTTGTCACAGACACACATGGTGATATAAAACAGGTGAAAATGGCAATTAAAGGGGAATTTCCCACAGCTGTAGCTTTTTAAGTTGCAAAAAGTGTCTGTGTATAAATAATCAGTGAGTTTGTTAGCTCTCACGTGGATGCACTGAGCAGGCTAGATACTGAGCCATGGGGAGCAGAAAAGAACGGTCAAAAGACCTGCATTACAAGGTAATAGAACTTTATAAAGAAGATATCCAAATCCTTGCAAATGCCAGTCAGTACTGTTCAATCACTTATTAAGAATTGGAAAATTCTGGGATCTTTTGATACCAAGGTCATGGTCAGGTAGATCAAGAAAGATTTCAGCCAAAACTGCCAGAAATTGTTCGGGATACAAAGAAAAACCCACAGGTAACCTTGTGAAATGCAGGCTGCTCTGGAAAAAGACGGTGTGGTTGTTTCAAAGAGCACAATACGACGATACTTGAACAAGCTGTATTAGCTGTATGGTTGAATTGCCAGAAAGAAGCCTTTAACTGCGCCAATGACACATAAAAAGCCTGGTGACAATATGTCAGACAACACCTTGACATGCCTCACAGCCTCCGGCACACTAATTTGGAGTGACGAGACCAAAATAGATCTTTATGTTCATAACCATAACCGCTATGTTTGGAGAGGGGTCAACCAGGGGTGAACAGAATACCATCCCCACTCTGAAGCATGGTGGTGGCTCCCTAATGTTTTGGATGTGTATGAGCTCTAAAGGCACAGGGAATCTTGTGAAAAATGATGGCAAGATGAATGTAGCATGTTATCAGAAAATACTGGAAGACAATTTGCATTCTTCTGCACGAAAGCTGCGCATGGGGCCCTCTTGGACTTTCCAGCACGACAATGACCCTAAGAACAAAGCCAAGTTGACCCTCCAGTGGCTACAGCAGAAAAAGGTGAAGGTTCTGGAGTGGCCATCCCAATCTCTTGACCTTAATAATACGGGTGTGCAGACTCTTGAACAGGGGACAGTTCATTTATTTTCTTTATTGCCATTTTGTTTTGTTTTATGATTGTGCCATTCTGTTATGACCTACAGTTGAACGTGAATCCCATAAGCAATAAAAGACCTGGTTTTCCTGCTCAATCATGTTTTCTTTACAAATGGTACATATATTACCAGTTCTCCGAGGGTATGCAAACTTTTGAGCACAACTGTACATGCACAACTGTGATCTCCACATCAGCTTTAATTCACCTTCGTAACATCTCCTGACTCCGCCCATCCCTCTCAGACCCAGTAGCATAGACCTTCATACGTGCTTTTGTAACATTGCGTCTGAAGTACTACAATGGAGTCCTGTTTGGGGTTTCAGGCAAAACCCTGGACCCGCTCAAGTTCAAGTTCAGTCCTCACTCGCACCAAACCCTGGGAACACATCACTCCCGCTGTGTACAACTTGCACTGGCTCCCTGTCATGTTCCACATCAATTTATAAGATCATGCTCCTCACCAACAAGGCCCTCCATGGTCTTGCCCCCTCTTTCCTGTCCAACCTTCATATACACACCTCCTTCTTGTACAGTGAGGAGAACAAGTATTTGATACAAAAATCCTGAAAATCACATTGTATGATTTTTAAATAATTAGCATTTTATTGCATGACATAAGTATTTTGAGCATTGAAGATGGGTCGTGACCCAAAACACACGGCCAAGGTAACAAAGGAGTGGCTCAAGAAGTACTCTTCACAGTTGAAGAGTACCTATGATAAAAATGACAGAAATGCTTAGTAAGTGGGAAAACCTGCAATGCTCTTTTTACGTCCAGTCATGTTACTGACATGTTGTTAGTTGAGAGATGTTCCACCATGTTTTTTTAGCATTACACAACTTTTCCAGTCCTGTTTGTACCAGCTTATTTTTAAATGTGTTGCTGGCATTAAATTCAAAGTGTGCATTTATTTTTCAAGAAACAATAACATTTCTCAGTTTCAATATTTATGTTGTCTTTGTACTTTCTATTAAATATTTGTTCTATTAAAATGTATTTGCACATCATTCTGTTTTTATTTCCATTTTACACAGCATCCCAACTTTTTTGGAAATTAGGTTGTAAATTTAGCCTTGAAGGTTTATGCTAACAATTCCTACAGGTGTTATTTGGACAGTATTGTACTGCAGGAAGTAGTATATTGCCATCGTAATGATGAGGAAAAAGGCAATTAATAAATAATATTACACTTAAATGTGTAGGTCTTTCCCAGGACTGGCCCTAGGCATAAGCGACATAGGCGGTCCCGGACCAATAGGGAAGAGGGGGCCCCAAAATATAATTTTGCTTAGGGCCTCCAAAAGGCTATGGCTGGCCGGTTTGACAGGTTGAATGGCAGTAAGATTGCAAATTAAAATTAAAAGGTGGAAAAATAAGAAAGCATGAAGCACCGCCAGTGGACTACAGAAGACTGGACTGATTAATCAAAATGTGAAATGCCATTGAGAAGGTGAAAGAGTTCATCAGTGTGTGACACCAACTGTCAAACTTGGGAGGAGGAAGCATGATGGCCTGGGGCTCCCTTGCTGGATCCACAGTCTGCGACTTATACAGAATGAGTGGCACCCTGAATTACAATGGTTTCCACAGTATTTTGCAGCACCTCTGATTGGTCAGGGGTTCATGCTACAGCAAGATCATGACCCAAAACATACCTCCAGACTATGTCAGAACTACATTAGAAGAAAAGCACATATTGGTAGGCTTGAAAGCATGGAATGGCCTGCATCGAGCTAATTTGGAATGAACTGGGCCAGAAGGTTGAAAGCAATCAACAAGTGCAACAAATTTGTGGGAAGTTCTGCAACAGTGTTGGGAAGAATTTGTATTTCTGTTGTTGAAAGAATGCCTTGAGTGTGTTTGGAAATTATTTGATCCCCTGCTGATTTTGTACGTTTGCCCACTGACAAAGAAATTATCAGTCTATACTTTTAATGGTAGGTGTATTTGAACAGTGAGAGACAGAATAACAACCAAAAAATCCAGATGTAATGTAAAAAATGTAAAAAAATATATATATGTATTTGCATTTTAATTAGTGAAATAAATGGAAATAACACAAAAGAACTGTCAATCTCCCTCGGTCTGGGGCTCCATGCAAGATCTCACCTTGTAGAGTTGCAATGATCATGAGAATGGTGAGGAATCAGCCCAGAACTACACGGGAGGATCTTGTCAATGATCTCAGGGCAGCTGGGACCATAGTCACCAAAATAATTATTGGTAACACACTACGCCGTGAAGGGCTGAAATCCTGCAGCAACCGCAAGGTCCCCCTGCTCAAGAAAGCACATACACAGGCCCATCTGAAGTTTGCCAGTGAACATCTGAATGATTCAGAGGAGAACTGGGTGAAAGTGTTGTGGTCAGATGACCACAGCTCTTTGGCATCAACTCAACTCACTGTGTTTGGAGCAGGAGGAATGCTGCCTATGACCCCAAAAACACCATCCCCACTGTCAAACATTATGTTTTGGGGGTGTTTTTCTGCTAAGGACACGGGAAAACTTGGGTGTGAACCTCCTTCCCTCAGCCAGGGCATTGAAAATGGGTCGTGGATGGGTATTCCAGCTTGACAATGACCCAAAACACACGACCAAGGTAACAAAGGAGTGGCTCAAGAAGAAGAACATTAAGGTCCTGGAGTGGCCTTGCTAATCTCCAGAACTTAATCCCATAGAAAATCTGCAGAGGGATCTGAAGGTGTGTGTTGCCAAACGTCAGCCATGAAATGACTTGGAGAAGATCTGCAAAGAAGAGTGGGATAAAATCCCTCCTGAGATGTTTGCAAACCAGGTGGCCAACTACAATGTCACTGTCAACTTTATTTATAAAGCACATTTAAAACAACTTTCATTGACCAAAGTGTTGTTCAGGACAAAATAACAAAGTATACAAAAAATATACATAAGACACAGACAAAATAGCAGCACAGACATTTAATATCAACTCAGCTAAGATTTAAAAGCCAGAGTAAAAAGGTGCATCTTTAGCAATGACTTAAAAGTGTGTATAGTCTGGGCATTTTTAATATGCAGTGGTACGCTATTCCAGAGGATGGGACCATCCACCACGAAAGCTCGATCCCCCCTAGTTTTTAGCCTGGCTTTTGGGACAATTAGAAATAACT
Source organism: Esox lucius (assembly GCF_011004845.1). NCBI lineage: Eukaryota > Metazoa > Chordata > Actinopteri > Esociformes > Esocidae > Esox > Esox lucius. The sequence goes on from NC_047576.1 coordinate 38,424,644, forward strand.
GGTTAGCTGACCTCCGTGCTCAGGCTGGAGAATGACAGATATAAAGGGGCCACAGAGTCTATAAAACAGGCTGTACAGAGTCTTTATATGTTGTTTTTATAGGCATGTACATTTGTACATCGTCGGCAAAGAAATGAAAGGAGATATGTATTGTGTTTCTTAAAAAGGGACCCCAAGGGCAACATATATAGTGAAGAAAGGATTGGGCCTAAAATGGAGCCTTGTGGGACCCCACAAGTGAGATGTGCTGTGATTGATGAAAATTCGGCTAGGTGGGCCGAAAAACTCATATCATTCAGGTATGACTCAAACCATTTCAGGACAGTTCCTTTGATGCCAATGGACTGTTCAAGGCGTTTCAAGAGAATCCTATTATCCACCGTGTCAAAGGCTGCAGACAGGTCCAGAAGCACCAGAATAGCAGGGCTCCCTGAGTCAACAGTTTCAAGAAGATCGTTAAAAACTCTTAAGAGTGCCGTTTCAGTACTATGATGTGGCTTGAAGCCAGACTGAAACCTTTCCTGGATATCATGATTTTCTAAAAACATTGTAAATTGGTTAAGAACTACTCTCTCTAGTATTTTAGAGAGAAAAAGGTAGCTTAGAGAGTGGCCTAAAAATTGACAGAACATTATTTTCTTAACAGCATGTTTAAAAGCAGCTGGAACACACCCAGAAATAAGGCAAGTATTAATCAGAATAACAATACTGGGCCCAACCATATCAAAACCATATTTTAAAAGAACGAGAAGGAATGGAATCCAGGGGACAGTTTGTGGGGCGCATGGTACGAACTACCTTTGTTTATAATGCGAGTGATACAGGCTGAAACTGATTGAAGACAGCTGGAAAAGTAGAGGGAGCAGAAGGGTCTAGGGCGGAGGAAGTCGGTATATTTTTTAGAGCAGCAATCTTTCCAATCTTTTTTTTCTTTCCATCCTCACACGGTTTGGGTGATGGAACAATACAAGCTGCGCTACTGGGGTAATTCAGAGAGTTAAGAGAGTTGAAGAGAACCAGAGGCCTATGGTTATTGTTGGAAACAAGGTTTGATATAAATGTTGCTTTTTTAGCTTTAACAGCTCTCTGATAGTTAGTACAACAGTCACGTAACATTCCTAGGGAAACCTGGAGTTTATCCCTCCTTCCATTTTCTTTCAGCCTGTCTAAGTGAACGTCTGAGAGTGCGGGTACTGTCGTTTAGCCAAGGCTCTAAAGATGGCTTTGCGCGTTTAGATTTAAATGGCGCAACAGAGTCTAAGATATCAGTGCAAGTAGAATGCATGAGAGTTGTAAAATCATCAGCGCTAAGAGCACAGGTGTCATCTAGATTACACAACATAGACTTGTTAAAAGCATTGGAAAAATGCAACGAAGTTAAGGGGTATTAATCGCATGCAATTTACCTGCAGGAACAAAATTTGCAGCCTTAGAGCAGGGAAATGTGACAGTGAACTAAACAGGCAGGTGATCTGATATACAAATATCACAAATTTCAGTGATGTGGACACAAACCGTAAGACAACACAATGTCCAGTGTGTGCCCTTTTTCATGTGTTGGACAAGTCACTGACTGAACGAGATTAAAGGAGTCTATAAGACTCATAAAATCCTTGACCAAAAGACTATATTCACAGCAAACATGTATATTAAAATCACCAACAATTAAAAAATGATTGTTTTTTAGTTAGTCTCCCCAGCACACCTCCAAGCTTTCCCCGTCTCTTCAGGCGTTTCTTAAAAGATTTTTACGAGAATAGGCACAGGGTAGGCGACGCAGGTCTACAGGGAAATTAGATGAGAAGCGAGATCTGTAATCTGCTCTCCCAAGTAATGCTTTAACAGCAGCAATTCAACTGCCTCTCGAATGCTAAAAAGAGCTTGGCGATCATAAATGAATAACGCAGAGACATTACAACGACAAATACATGAAAACAAAGCAACAACAAACACAATACTGAGCAGATGATTCGCTGCAAACACTGGGGACATCTTGAATCAGCTGATCAGAACTACAAGAAATATCTGACGTCTGTGATTGCCAACAAGGGTTTTGCCACCAAGTACTAAGTAATGTTTTGCAGAGGGTTCAAATAATTATTTTACTCATTAAAATGCAAATCAATTTATAACATTTTAGACATGCATTTTTTATTTATTTTTTTGTTGTTATTCTGTCTCTCACTGTTTAAACCTAATCATTAGACTGATAATTTCTTTGTCAGTGGGCAAATGTACAAAATCAGCAGGGGATTAAATCATTTTTTCCCTCACTATATCTGCAAAAGGTGGCTACTTTGAGTCTAAAATATAGATTACATTTTGTTAGCAAGCAAGTTTATTTATATAGCACAATTCATACATAAAAGCAATTTACAATGAAAATAAATATATAAAAATGCATATAGAATAAAACAGTCATTGTTAAAATTCTCTAACCACCATCCAGGGGGACTCTCCACCCCGGTATCTCAATCCTTGCACTCAAGCGCTAGGATGAACACGGCAGTCCTTTCGTGAGATGTCAGTGTTTTACCCTGGCCGTCTCCGGGGGAACATTTATGCCATGTCTGTACATGCATTTAATATTCATCCTCAATGACTTACAGTTACCATAACTGTTTACTGTACCACCCCAGTATCTCAATCCTCATGCTCTATCGCTTGGATAAACTCGTCAGTCCTTTTGTGAGATAATAACCTACATCGATGTCTAAACAACAGCACTAGAACTTGCATTATCCGTCATCAGCAGCTTGTTACATTTACACAGAGGTTTTTACTCTGATAGCACCAGAGTAAAAACAATTGGTAAAACGGCAAAATAGAATAACAACGAAATAATAAAACATTCAATCAAAGAAAGAGAGAAATATAAAAATACATCATAATAAAACATCAAAGAAGAAAATAGAAGAAAAACCAATAAAAACAATGTTGTTGAGTTCAAGCGCTCAGTCATAATTGCTTGAAAATAAGTGTTTTTAACCTGCATTTAAAAATTGATACATTTGGGGCACGTCTAAGATCTTCTGGTGGTTTATTCCAGTTGTGTGTAGCATAACTGCTAAATGCAGCTTTGCCATGTTTAGTTTAGACTCTGGGCTCTACTAGCTGACCTGAGTTCTTGGATCTAAGAGCCCTGCTCGATTTGTACTCTTCAACATATCAGAAATGTATTCAAGGCCTAAACCATTCAGTGATTTATAGACTAAAAGCACCACTTTAGAAAATCTATTCTGTAACTGACTGGAAGCCAATGCAAAGATATAAGAACTGGAGTGATGTGCTCTGTTCTCTTGGTCATGATTAACATTCTAGCAGCAGCATTCTGAATGAGCTGCAGCTGTTTTAGTCTTTTTGGGGATTCCATTTAAGAGCCCATTGCAGTTGTCAATTAGAGATAAAGGCATGGATTAACTTCTCTTGGTCTTTTTGGGACACCAGGCCCTTGATTCTGGCTATATTTTTAAGATGATAGAATGCTGTTTTCATGATTACTTTGATATGACTGTTGAACGTGAGGTCGGAGTCAGTTAGAACACCAAGGTTACGCACTTGGTCCGTGGTTTTTAGGGCCCGGGAATCCAGTTCTTTACTAAAACTATTTATTTTACTTTTGTTGCCAAACACAATACTCTGTTTTATCTTGGTTTAATTATAGACAATTTTGGTTCATCCAGGTATTTATGTGCTCTATACTGTTATTTTATCCGAGGCAGTATTCAGCCATATATCATTCAAAACTTTCATCAGAGCCGTTGGTTGGAATCCTGATGGAAATTTGTCTGAAAAAAGAAAAAAAAGAGACTGCTTGAGTTCACAAAATTGCATTTTATTGCATTGAGTTCATGACAGTTTTCTCAGTGTTAAGCAAAACAATTTTATGATTACGTTTTTCGAATTGTTTTATTTGTTCTAAGCTTTCTTTTCAGAGTACATTAAGACATTAAACTGTGTGATTTTCAATAAAAACTGGTGTTCCAAAACCTTTTGCTGGTAGTGTACATTATTCACTTTAGATTCAAGTGGCTATAGTTTAATTTAGAAACCAATTTACCCCATTACATTTTATTTTCCTACTACTAGTGAGCACTATATTATTAATCAGTTCACACTGCACTAAATGTAATTATAGGGCGGGTAGCATTTAAGTTGCTAAGTAAGCACATTGCCGTAGTTCAAGTTTTTACTATATCCCAGACTTAGGTATTCATGTTTGCTTTTTAATGTAATTAATGTAATTTTCACAATGCATTCATAAGTATGATGATCCTTTAAGACATAGTAGACATTACCTACGTACTATGTTGTTTCTAAGTGTTCTGTAATATGGATTTTCCTTTTTGCTAGGTTGCTTTCTTTCCCAGATTAATTACGTGCCACATAGCACATGTGTTGTTGTCACTACAAATGCAGTCATGCTGCAGGTTTGGCTGCACTGGAAATTGAGATTTTCCTTATTGCATTTTTTTCTTTTCAGGCTTCGTTGTTCATGGTCAAAAAGGCAGAAACACTTTCGCTTTAAAGAGACAGTAATGAAGAGAGAGTAATGGTTGTTTTGTGGGAGAATGTTACCTGATTCTTGCAGATTCAGTGCATGTTCAATTAACATTTAAATTGCACTGGGAATGGGAACAACAGACCTTTTGATATTTGCTCAACATAAGGTCATATGTAGCATTTCAGCTCTGAGAGCCACTCGCAGCCAGTAAATCGACTTGTTTAAACAGGTGGCCATTGCACTACCAGACTAGTAGCTGCCTCCTGTTATATGTAATTCAAACAATTGCTATCTAGTTCGTACATTAACTTTACATATCTCATCTGGCCTCCTAAGTTTGTAAATATGCACCACATAAACACAAAAAAGTACTGATTAGAAGTGGTTGTTTGGCACTTTTATTCAAGGAACAACAGTAAATGCAATTATACATTGAAGCCTTCAAAGCAATTAATAATTAGTGACAGGTTGGTAGTTCACATGTTCCCTTAAGGTAATCTCTCCATTGATGTGGCGATCCTGTCCTTGACAACATCTGTCATACATAATCCCTGTACATAAGTACTGGGCTATGAGTGCTTTTCTCCCTGCTTGATTCACCTCTTCTTGACATTCCCAAAAAAAGAACAGGATGTTTTCATTATTCCATTCATGAAAATCCATTATATTTCAGGATTAACAAGGGTCAAGGGATAGACATCAAGAACCTCAGCTCCAGATCAGTCCTCACAGTGAACAACATGACAGAGGATCGCTATGGTAACTACACGTGCGTTGCTGCCAATGTCCTAGGAAGGGCCAATGCCAGTGTGCCTCTTATTCGTAAGTAATCTTGATATCTTTGTCATTGCCGACATGAGCCTTTTTTTTTGGGTTGGATATTATCTCATTTGTTTTTGAATGGATATTTGTTGCTTTGAAAAGAATGTGTATAAGAGTACATAAGTGAACATCTCTGCAAACACTGTTGTTATCACAACCTACAGTGCATTCATGGTTGGCATTGTAGTCTAGACCTCTGCTATTGATTAAGGGTGCAAAAGGCACAGAAGAGAGAGCACTTAAATCAAGTCCCCAAAGGTGGTTAGACAGGACTTTGCTTTCTAACAGTACAAAGAATCTTTGTAAGGACATTTTGGTTACATTTTACTGTATTTGAACAGTCTAACAAACTAAGTGTTTCGGAATTTTATGTTATCGCACTATTAAAGTGGCAAGCTACTCTTCCTCTTTAGAATGGTGATTCTGTTCCGCACATAGTTTTTTACACCAGTCCACATCCGGGCCTTTAGAGCATTTGGCTCTGCTTCAAGGCATCGTTCACAGTCACTCTTACCAGGAACTCTGCATGAGTGGATGAAACTCATCATCTGTCGCTCTATTGCATCTGTCTCAGTTACCTGCCATCTCCACACTGGGGACTTTGAAGAGGCTATTAAAATTAGGAATTAGGACAGATTTAGTTTACATTCCTTATTTAATGACTTTGTGCCACACATGTATTTTTCTGTATAAATAGATTATAATAATGTTTGCTCACCTTGATAATTTCCCACCACAGAAGGTTGAGCAGTCTTAGCTGGTCCAATAGGCTGAGCTATCTTTGATGGTCCAGCTACCTCCATATCGCTCAAATCTTCCTCTTCATGTCATTGCTTGCAGCGTCAATTTGTTCTACAAAGTGACAAACTTTTTTAAATTACAGTGGGTTCCAAATCTGAGTGTTCTATTGCAGTGTTTCTCAAACCTCTCCTGAGGGACACCCAAAGATTCCATGTGTTAGATGAATATCAGATCTAGCACACTTGAATCAACTTGTCAACTGCTTGAAACATGTAAGCTACTTCAAGGCAACGACATGTTGTGAAATGTGAAATTGTGAAATGGCTGGGGGTCCCCGAGGTAAGGTAGAACCACTGCTCTATTTATTACAGTGAACAATTTATTTGTGGTAACCTGTTAGCAGGGAACAAACAGACAAGCATGCACACTATAGATACAAAGAAATACGCTTGTACCTTCTGGGTTGATTTCAATGTCATCTAGTTTCTTCCCTTTGAAGTTTGACAGTGTTCCCTTCTCCATTGCCATTAAAACCTTACTTATCTTTGCAAGCTGCAATGTTCCCTCCGGTAAGTGATAGTACTCCCTTTAAGATTCTTATATTATGACCAAGAAAGTCAGCCAACTGGTCCGCTTCATTTTCTTCAAGGTTCAGAACCTTGGACATATTTGCGATATGTTTTCTGAGCTTGGTTGATGACAGTCCCTCTGGATTATTGTCTGTACATTCACAGGCAGCTTTGTGAAGGCATTCTTTTCTTCTGTAATTAGTTAGTGCTCCTGGTCTGGCAAACATGTAGGGATTTTCAGTTGGAACTCCACAAATCTCATGTGTTTCGACCAAGAGCTCCATTGCAGAAACCACAGATGGTTTTAGTAGGACAGGGACCTTTCTCCCACGTTTTCCGCACATCTCAACTCTAGTGAAGTGTCGACACATTTTCTTTTCAAACTCAGACAGACATATGGCTATGTCTCCATGAAGCTCAGATCTATCCCTAGATCTAAATGCAGACAATGTCATTTTCGATACCTTACCTTCTCGTCTTCTATTGAAAACGATGATCTGAGGCAGTATAACCTTGACAAGGGCAACATAGTTTTCTGTAGAAGGGCAGCTCCTCTCCTTACTTTGGAACTCATCTTGTTTCATCTCCAAGTGCGAGTGCAACAACTTCACATCCTGGGTGAATGGTATGACTCATGGGGTGTTCCACTTTGCCACTTTGAGTGTCATTAAAGCACCCGCAGAAATAAACTCATTGCATCTGGCCTGGTGTTTTTGCGTGAAATCTCAAGCACAGTTGGTCGTCTCCAATAATCATTGCATTACTTTCAACAATACTACAGATTTTTTGTAGAGAATGCCCAAGTTTCAGAGCCAAAGTGGGAATGCGGTAGGAGTTGTTGAAGGAGTTGTTCTCTGCATTGTAGTCGGCCACAACTTTGACAGCAGATATGATGTGGAAAGTTGGATGGTATGACAAAGTCTTCCATTATTCTTAGTGAGGTGATCTTCCTTGCTTCAAGTCATGTTTGCCAACATCAGTCCCCATCCTGCTGTACATGCACAACTGCTCCCAGTTGCATGATGCAATTGTCATTTTGGACAACACAGAAAACATCATCATACTTCATTTGGCATAGTACCTTCTTCAAACCTTCAATAACCTTTAGACCAACTGGTGTTTTAATAGCACACAGAGATCTAACTCTCCTATTCCGTTGAATTTCACCATCTCCTTTATCTTTAAATGAGCAGTTTTTTACATGTTTCCAACGGGTCCTTTCAAGCCCTTGGCAATGAATGCAGTATAAAATCCTTAGCTTCCTTGCTCTTCTTTCGGCGGTAACAGGCAATCATCTCTCCTTTTTCGGTGATGGTTCAACTGCAGTCGTCTTTCTTTTGAATGTTTTGGAAATCGAATTGCCTTGGCAACCTCCATTTCATTGTGATGGACAAATTCGAGATGTCTTGACATTTTCGAAAAATTAGTGACAGAATAAAAAAGAAAATCCAGAAAATCACATTGTATGATTTTTAAGTAATTAATTTGCATTTTATTGCATGACATAAGTATTTGATACATCAGAAAAGCAGAACTTAATATATCGCTGGGCAATACGGACTTTCAGCTCCCTCCAAAGATTTTCTATTGGGTTCAGGTCTGGAGACTGGCTAGGCCACTCCAGGACCTTGAGATGCTTCTTACCGAGCCACTCCTTAGTTGCCCTGGCTGTGTCTTTCGGGTCGTTGTCATGCTGGAAGACTCAGCCACGACCCATCTTTAATGCTCTTACTGAGGGAAGGATGTTGTTGGCCAAGATCTCATGATACATGGCCCCATCCATCTTCCCCTCAATACAGCGCAGTCGTCCTGTCCCCTTTGCAGAAAAGCATCCCCAAAGAATGATGTTTCTACCTCCATGCTTCACGGTTGGGATGGTGTTCTTGGGGTTGTACTCATACTTCTTCTTCCTCCAAAAACGGCGAGTGGAGTTTAGACCAAAAAGCTCTATTTTTGTCTCATCAGACCACATGACCTTCTCCCATTCCTCCTCTGGATCATCCATATGGTCATTGTCAAACTTCAGACGGGCCTGGACATGCGCTGGCTTGAGCAGGGGGACCTTGCGTGCGCTGCAGTATTTTAATCCATGACGGCGTAGTGTGTCATTGACCAGGTCCTGTCGTGTAGTTCTGGGTTGATCCCTCACCTTCCTCATGATCATTGATTCCCCACAAGGTGAGATCTTGCATGGAGCCCCAGACCAAGGGAGATTGACCGTCATCTTGAACTTCTTCCATTTTCTAATAATTGCTCCAACAGTTGTTGCCTTCTCATCAAGCTGCTTGCTTGATGCTTGTCTTTTATACAGGTAACAAGTTCAAACAGGTGCAGTTAATACAGGTAATGAGTGGAGAACAGGAGGGCTTCTTAAAGAAAAACTAACAGGTCTGTGAGAGCAGGAATTTTTACTGGTTGGTAGGTGATCAAATACTTATGTCATGCAATAAAATGCTAATTAATTATAAAAAAATCATACAATGTGATTTTCTGGATTTTTGTATTAGATTCCGTCTCTCACAGTTGAAGTGTACCTATGATAAAAATTACAGACAAAATTACATGCTTTGTAAGTAGGAAAACCTGCAAAATCGGCAGTGTATCAAATACTTATTCTCCCCACTGTAGTCTCCACTCTTCTGACACTGGACTTCACTATTCCAAAACATAGACTCTTTACCGTGGGGGAATGGGCATTCAGTGTTTCAGCCATTTTCTCTGTAAAAGGCATCTACATTAGTTCAACACATTTCTATATCACATGAAACATAAAGCGTCAATGCTTTTTTGGAAACAGGGTTGTACTTTTACACTACATGTTTTCAATACAAATGCTATCATTATTTTCTAACACAAATCTGTATGTGGTCCTCTATTGTTACATTTTAATAGGGCATTGAGTTTTTAATGCCAGGATATTGAATCCATTTTCTTGGACTAACATGTGTAAAGAATATATTCATGCGTGATGGTTCTCAAAGTATCTTTTGATTAAAGTGTCCTGTAAAATGCGTATACCGTGTTCTCCAAAAGTATTTAGACAGTTGTTTGTCATTGTATTTCAGCACTTTGGACAAAACATTGAGATAATACAATGAGGCTATGTATTGTACGTGATGTTAGCTGTAATCTGATAGTATTTTATTTCATCCATATCCGATATCTGATCATATCTGATCATTAAACCATTACATAGTCCCCTTTAACGGGACCATTTGTAAGATTATTTCTATACTGCTAACATAATTGTCCAGGGTATGTTTTAAGATAATGTTTAAAAATATATATATTTACAAAACTTTTCCAAGTGAATGACATCTTCCCAATTGAAATTATATTGCCAGCCTGTATATCAGTTTGCATTGTCTTAGCCTCCTCATACTTGTTTTAGACACTTGCAATACTATCCACCCACCCTAAATTTTTCCCAGTTACAAGCTAACACTATTCCAGGCTCTTATGGAATTGGAATGGGAGGTGGGACAAGTTGTATCATTGTTTAAAATTCAGACTTGTGGCAGGATTCCACACAGTTCCCCTTTACATTTCACATTATTAAATTGGTGATTCTCCTGAACTTTTAGCTTACACATCAGGTATAACCATGGTAAAAGGTGGGCATTTGAGGATATCATTGTAATTAAGATGTGACAATTTGCTTGTATTATGGTAAGGAGACAGAAACTTTAGTGTCTCTATGTTAAACTGTCTGTTTGCGGATTATGTATTAAACTGTTCCTGGACACCCCCCTACCCTGCATGTTTTAGATCTCTCCCTGCCATAACATTCCTTATGTAGCTCATGAAGGACTTGATAATGAGCTGATCATTTTAATCAGGTGTGACAGAGCAGGGAGAGATCAAAAACATGCAGGGCAAGGGGGCGCACAGGTTTGAGAAACACTGATCTAGGCAAAGAAAGGAACAATGAAATTGCTATGCGAGAGCTACCAGTGAAATTATCACAACATAGGATGGCTGGCTGGATAGCTTGCTAGCTAACAAACTACTTTTGACAAAGATAAATAAATCATGCTTAGAGAGAAACTAAATGTCTCTACCCTAGTAGCGTTGCGAGACAACACTAGATTTTAGTCAGACACAAAACAGACATTTATCTGGCTCTAGCATACATATAGCTAGTTGGTTACAGTAGTTATCAAGCTATTTCACCTTGCAAGAGGTTGATAATGGAGAGTCTGGAGAGAAGATCTTTATGATTGACAGTGTCAAAAGCCTTTTTAGGTCAAGAAAGACCGCCCATATCACATCCCATTTATCTAATTTGGCCTTAATCATGGCCTTAATCACCCACAAGGTGGGTGTGACCAGGGGATGGTTGGTACAGCCCCATTTACGTGACCACAACAGTCATGTACAATTTATGTGACAGCTAATCCTGAAGTAACAGTGTCACTAAAAGAGATCTACCACGCCAATAGAAAAAAAAAAACTAACTAAACTGACAAATGAAAAAGCATTCCTTTCTATTCACTGCATGTAATTAATTAGTAAACCCACAAAGGTTCAGGGAAACCTCTGACTCATATCCAGTTCCCATCGGTAACAGAGAATAGCTTGTTACAAAACAAGCTTTTAGGGAGTTTGTTGTAGTTTTGGAACCTAGAACAACTTTTTAAAGATCCGGGAAACATTACACACTAACCAACATAGGGAATCCATTTCTGTGATTTTTCTAGGTGGGATCGAAATGTGCCTGAATACATACAGCATTGATGTTCACCAATGACAACATTTTGCTAATTAAATTCTCCCAATGCAAATGATCTTGTGTAACATGCCAAAAATTAAGTTGACATAAATTTTACCAATGCCGGTTTGGTCACATCTGGCACAGAGTCTATAGCAATGTAACCTAATTCAGTTTCCCAGAAGGTTTTTAGTTATTACATTCATCGAGAGCCATGGTAAGCATGCAAAAGATGTTACAGCGATGAGTGCTTTCCTGACAGGTTCACAAATTTCCCTTAGGTTTGACCCAAGTTGTTTCATCTGTAGCTCTCTCCATCTAACTCCATCTGAAATGACATCTGTCAGTCAGCAGATCCTGATTGTACAAGTAAATCTTAAAAAAACTAGTTCAATATGTTTGTCTTGTTTCCTTAATGTCATTTCCTTTGTCATTCCTTAATAACTACTGACTTGCAATGTTCACTAGTACAGCTCTGATCTGGGAGAAAGGCTGATTAAAACTGTGCCACAATTTGCAGTGCATGTGGATTCACTGCTTTTGGGTTGTTTGACAGTTGCCATGTGCGACTGTGTGACATCAGAGTTTTATTCATATTTATAAGATGAAGTTCATTGGAGTTATAATTCAGTTAAGTTTTCCGGACCTTTAAAACTTTTAAAGACCTTGAATACTATGAATGTACTAAAGGAAACCTTAAGAGGTTCAACATTTTTATACAGTTGGGGAACTGGGCTAGCCAGTGTCTAAATTACAGCTAGAAAATAAATTCAACCAACACACCTAAAATTACTACTCTACTCAAAGACTAACAACAGTTTTATCTCTAAACAAGTGGATAAAGTATAAAGAAAAAACAAGTTGACCGCCAGATACACAATTATAGGCCTTTGTTTCGTAGTGCATGGCGGATAGACATCCACCCACGGCAAACATTTCTGATCTACCATTTCTCTCGCGTCTATTCCTCCTTTTTAGTTCCAACTTCCTTTGACCTGACATGGGCTGGGAGGAGCTGTGCACAAAGTGCACTGTCTGTGGTGCTGACCTGTGATAACTCAAGACTCACAAATAACAACACATGTCGGTCAGCTGAAAAAAGCATGCTCAAACAAGGAAATTCTATCCTGTCTCAGTGATGTGTCTTGGGGCCCTCTTGAAGTCCTAACCCATCATTTGAACCCTCCAAAACAATTTAATCCTTTGGCATGAGTCACATTTTTATTAATTGATTGTACTGTCATTCCAATACATCCTTCTACATATTAAACATATATGTGTCTATGAGTGAGTTTAAAAAATGAGACTGTTGCTTGAATTAATGATAATTAAAAAATTTGCTTGACTGTAATAGTCCTGTAGTAAGTTGTTTCAAGTTTACAGAGGAACATCTAGTGGTGCCTTTTATTAAATTAAGCATAATGTTCATTACCTTACAACAACTAATACATAAGAGTATGCATTTTCAACTGTATCTCAAAAGCAATTATGCATTGAATCCATTCATTATTCAGATTCAGGGGCTTGTTTTTGTTTTTGCTGGACCGCAAAAGCAGAGCCGGCCGATAAGAGCGAATGTCTCTTACTAAGTAAGTGATCCTCATTAAATAGTGTAGTGGTTAGAGATGTGGACTCCCACACAGGGGACCTGTGTTCAAGCCTTGCTGTAGTCAAAGCAAATTATGCATTAGGATAGACAAAGACTTAGCTGGCCACAGCTTTCAAAAGCTATGTTATGGTAAGCCTTAAATAAAATTGTTTACGGTTTGTGGAATCTGTGTAATAATGTAGTATTATGAAGGTATGTTTCATTGAATGTTATATGCACCTAGGTAATAGAACAATAGAAACATCTGTGTTTAGATTCTCTCCTTCAGTAGGTTGTGCTCTGATAACCACAGGAATGTTTACATTGACCATCTGGCATGGGGGTTATTGTCTTGGAAACATGATCTTTGCTAGGTAGACATGCCCTTCAAAGTATATATCAGCTTGTAACCAGCTTAACAGTGAGACAATGTTGGAAGATTCATTGAAATAAGTCAGCTCTGCTGCATTATTCCAATAAAGACAGAATGTATTTTCTCCCTTGTTTTGTGCGGGTTCTCTATTATTTAACCACTATACGCAACTGTTAAATTCTAACAGAATTCCAACTTTTTCTGGTGGATTTTTGAAGTACCCATCCGTGCATGCTTTTTGGGGTAATATACAGTAGTTCACAACCCCATGCGCAGTAGAAGAGTGGTTTCCACGATTTTCTTGTCTTTTCACTTGTCTGTTATCGTCACCTATGTTGATAGTTATTGTATCAATGTCATTCATGAATGAAAAACTAATGTTGTTCTGAAATAGCTTTGGCAGTGTAAATTTCATTTTCAGTCTCGCTACCAATTGCTAAATTCTTATGACTATTCCAAGTAGTAAGTTAGTAGTTACTAGTAAGCCTATTACTGGCTAATAAGCTGTTAAAACGTCCAGTGGCAAAAGCTATATAGTTCACAGATGCTATTTATGGTGGAAGTAAACTTAATAAGAAATGTTTGTCAGTTTAAAACATTGCTTAATGGTGTCTAGTGAAATATTCAAACTTGGCGTGATGTCACTGCTTGACAAAATGATCTAATGTCGAGACGTTATACCAACATTTGGCATATGTATAGCCTCATGTTGTAGTGGTTAAAGACACAGCCTCTCACATAGAGACCCAGGTTTGAATCCAGTGAAGGCAACCGCATTCATCCCTTATAATCATGGGCCAGCCAAACTTGTCAGGGACTTTTTCTTCTTTCCAATACATTGGATAAAATGTTTGAATAAAATGTTTTGATGATGTTTGATGTTAGCCAATTGTTTCCTCCTGAGATAGAAAAGTAGGGCTCTCAAAGTTAACACGTTAACGCATTCGATTAATAAAAAATTATTAAAGCCCATGATGCATCTACATGCCTCAAATTGATGCCAGATGGCTCAGCCACTCAGAAGGCAACACCCATTCGAGGCTTCATTCGCTTATTTTAGCAGCAGGATATTATGCTGGCAGCACTCAGATTTTCTTTTTCACAATAAAAGCCATCATTGAAATGTAGTCTGAAATCTAGTCTGTGAAAAAGAACAGTCAAGAATAACATTGGAACGGACATTAAACATAAATTGTACAGACTAGATTAACTATATTAACTTTATATATTTCAATGATGGCTTTTATTTTGAAAAACAAAATCTGAGTTAGCACTGCTAACATAATATCCTGCTGCTAGAAGTATGGTAAAGAAGCTTTGAATGGCCATCACTACCTGAGGGCGATGGCTCCACCACTAAGTGTATAGACATTTTATAGAAGCGTGTTCATATGGCGCATATGTTTTATTTTGTTGATGCCTTGAACACAAATTGTACATCTGAAGCGAGCTCTCGTCAGTAAATAGTTACAAAGTTTGTTTGTCAAATATACCGAACAACACAACGTTATCCTGCACAATGAAATTCTTGTGACATGGCACCCAACAACTAAGTAGTAAGTTAAAATATAGCCAGATTGTGTATGGGCCTTCAAGAACAACTTAGCAAAATTTCACCCAAAGATGAATCATGTTAGAGCTATGCCTTTGACGTGCACACCAGCCTCCTGCAGCACAGATCACTTGTCATTGCTACGTACTGTAACCATTGGAAATTAATGGAAATGTGTGGCCACGGCAGGTTTATCATGCCCTTAATGCTGCAATTTTTTGTCGACATTAACGTATTTTATATTTTGAGCCTCTGAACCATAGTCAACCATAGTCATTTCAAAATAGCAATGGAGAGTATCCATTCATGTCGTAAGTCTTGTTTACTCACTACTTGTCTGTGAATCCATTATTACACATCAGTTAGTACAAAGGATGCGTTGTCCCACATAATTTGGAAATTAGAGTATCTCTCCTTACGCCCATCCCCTTCTTCTTCTATAAACCCAGCAAACAAGAAGGCCCCTCCCCTCTGACCCTCTTCTTCAACTGGTTCCAAGACGGTGTGTGTGTGTGTGTGTGTGTGTGTCCACCTGCTAACGCCTTGCTTGTAGAATGGTAAGTAACTTTTATTTAATGTTTTTGCTAGCCTGGGCTATGCAATAATGTCGTCGCCATTCACCTTTCCAGAAAAACATATTCAGTTAACTAAAAACTTTCATGCTGTGCATAGATTACATATCTTTCCTGATTATTGTTTTGCAGATAAAAATCTAATATATGCCTTGCTTAACTTATGCCATTGCTATTATTGAAGTACCCTACCTTATGCATTGGGTTGAATTTAAGATATTTAAAAAACTACATGTATTTGGATGTGGCCAACTATCAGAAAAACAATCAGAAAAACAAAATTCAATTTTTTTTATTAACTACAGAAGATTTGTATGAATCATTTAACAGCACTATATAAAACTTAAAAAACATATGCTTATTGGGAATACTAGAGAAAATCTGTGAAAAAAGTTTTTGATGGAATGAGAAAACCACCTTGATTGCCTACATTGTCTCTCAAAATATAAATATAATCTATTAGTACAGGGGCACACAAAACATGTGAGACAGATGGTTGGTATACAACTCAATAAAACTGGATAACAAAAACTTTGGAACTGAAAAGGCGATGTAGAACTAAAGGAATTATGAATGTGGCAGTGTATGGCTGCCGACAAGGAAAAGGCTTGATGAATGGTAAGGTTTAGCTTTCTGATCGTCACCGGTATAAGCAAATGGGGAGAAAGCAGAGATACACTGTCAGGGTTAATTTTTCTTATTTACTTTTGATATCTAGCCGGTGATTCGTACTCCTTTTATAGCAACCCTCGTCACCCGTAACGATAGGCAGGTGTGGAGGGGTGGGGCTGGCCCTTCTAGCTGCCTTTTGAATGTTCCAGAATGCAACCGTGCTCGATGTGCACTCGGAATACACTCTCCATGGTCCTGAACCACTGGAACTGACTGCACTCTTACTCAGTGGTGGTGAGGAATATTCAGCCGATTGAACTGTAATACGTTTTAGCCACAATTTTATTGTCTTCAGGCTAGTGTGAAGCATTGAGGATGTTTTACTGTGTGTTACTAAAATACTATTGAAATAAATGGTTTTATTATTATTGGGAGAATTCCAAATAGACTTAAATTACTATTACAGAGGTTACTCATCTAACACCAGCGCTCTTGTACCGTTTAGAAAAACATCAAGATACGGTAGACCTGTCCTGGCACTATTGCAAACGCATCATGGCGCTGGAGTGCTGATTTGAGTGTTTCCCTATCTTTCTGTTCTCTTGCTTCGTTGATTTGGTTGGAAGATCTTTGTTCAGCGTTTGAGTAGGTATAGCCTACTGACCAATTATGTGAGTGTGTTTGAAGTTTAACGGCTGAGAGATGTAACCTCAATTCCTTTGGCACAGTGCACCTAGTCTACAGCGTGAGTAGTACATTTCCTTTTCCAATCTGGACAACTGGAGCAATGTGCTTGGTTTTCTATTGATCATTTTTATAATTGAGAAAACAGAAAAACATCTATAGGCTGACATCTATGATTAAAGTTACATCAAAGCCAACAATGTGAGGTCCTCTTGCCATTCATGTCCTTTGACTGCTCCTTCACGCCCTCTACCTGCAAACATGACTCACTCACAACCTCTCACGACTGAACATAACACTCACCCCAGATTGCAATCACTAGAATTATAGGCAGGTGTTCCTCATCTACACCCTAGGCGACCTCTGCCACTTCCTCTTTGTGAGGTTTTGTTCATAGTTGACTTACCAAGCCTCTGTTATTGAATCCCATTTGACTCTGTTTTTCGTGTTACGTTTTTTCTGGCTGTTGTATTTCTTCTCCCATCTGTACCTTCGCTAGAGACCTTTGTTCTGACCTGCCTGCCTGTCCTGAGGATTCCCCTTTTGCCTGCCAATTCCAGTACCTTCGCCTAGCCTAATTGACCACCCATTGCCGAACCTAGCTTGCTTGTTTTTGTTTTATGTGCTGCCTTTGCCTGTGCCCATTGGATGTTAATAAAACTTTGCGTTTCAACAATTGGAATTATAATCATCTGTCTGGTCATATTCATTACAGAATACCTTACCTATTAAGATGGAACCTCCAGCAGAACTTCAGGCATGTCTCACTCAACAACAGGAGAGAATAGAGGAGTTATGTATGTCACTTGCTACAGCAATCTGTGCCCACTCCTTCTACAGTGGGGGTTTCTACTACCACTCATTCTCCGCCATTTGTCTCTCAGGCCAACAAATACAATGTATCTCCCGTTAAATGTAATTGATTTCTGATGCAGTGCTCACTGTACATCACTCATCACACTGGTCAATTTACAGAAGAAAGGTCATTTTTATTCTCTCTTTACTGCCCGGAAAGGCTCTGGATTGGGCCACCGCCCTGTGGACAGCCAACAGTCCAGAACTCTGCTCTGAAGGTCAGTTCCTTTCACTGTTTAAGATGTCATGCAGAAAGGACTGGATGACTGCTGGGGCAATGGTAAGTTTGTAGGGCATGACGCAATGCTCAGTGTTCGCGGTGTGTAATGAAAAACGTCTTCCACTCATCCCCTTTCCTGATACGCATCAGATTGTAGGCACTCCTTAAATCCAATTTGGTTTAGATAGTGGCCTGTCCTTTTTGTTCTAGGGCAGCTGGAATCAGCTGTAAAGGGTAGTGGTTCCAAATGGTAATATCATTTAATCCCCTATAATCTATACAGGGATGTAGTCCGCTGTCCTTCTTACAAAAAAGCTGGAGGAAGCAGGAGATGTAGATGGGTGCATGGGTGGATGGGTGGATGGCTCCTTTGCTTAGGGCCTCATCTACATACATATTCATTGCTTCAGTTTCAGGTAGAGACAAAAGATAAATACGCCGGTCGCTGAGGGGGACTCCTCAATAGAGGTGGCTCTACAGGGTAAACAAATAAAGTTACATAGGCAGGTTTTACTCCATGAAATCCATTCTCCTTTACTCCAGGAAATACCAGGATCGTGTAGACAGAGCCAGGGATGCCCTAGCACCAAAGGCTACGAGGGAGGTGACAACATCAGTAGTTTTTTGATGGTGTCAGTTTGGTAGGATATGTAACCGGTCCCTAAGGGCTTCCCATCCAGGGCATTTTCCCCTTAAAGGGAGTTCTACAAGGAGTAGTTTGGTAATAAAATTACCAGGTTCTCCCAAGTCCACCAACCCTCTAGGTGGAGCATGACCCCATTCACAGAGAGACTAACGGGTACATTCAAATGCCAAATAATATTTAACAGATGGGAAATGCCTACCAGGGTGCTGCGAGTGGATTTGGTGTCTCACAGATGTGAAGGTCTCATGGTGCACTGGTTGAGTAGGGGCCCCCTCACCGCAGAACAGGGACCCTCTTGAATTCGGGACAGGACGTGTAAGGTAGGATGGGCTTGGGAGGTTAAGGTTTGTTTCTGCTCTAATAGGAGGTTGTCAATGGATATGGGCATACAGATATATTGGCTGTGGCCTGTTTGATCTCCTCTGTAAGACGACTCAGCCTGTTGCTCTCTATTGAGTCCTCTGCAATAGACTGTGAGTAGAGCACATTCGCTCCACACACTACCTGCAGCTAAGGTGTGGAGGTCCAGTGCATATTCATATACAGTTCACATACCTTGCTTGATCTTACATAATTGATCCCTGATGTGACGCCCAGAGGCTGGGATATCAAAAACCTCCTTAAGGGACATGATTGACCGTTTTATTATTGTTTACATAGACAACATTCTCATTTATTCTTACACCCTATCAGAACATATATCCCATGTCCAGCAGGTCTTCTGACATCTACAAAAACAATCTCTACTTTAAGCTTGAGAACAGTGAGTTTTACATCACCACTGTCACCTTTGTCTGGGCTGTTTTATCACCAGGAGAAGTCAGGCTAGACGAGTGCAAGATAACCGTATGTAATTGGCCTACACCCAACGTCAAGGAGGCTCAGAGATACCTTGGCTCTGCCAATTATTTTCAGAGGTGCATCAGGAACTTCAGTTCCACAGCTGCACCCTTGACAGCACTAACCAGCCAGAAGAACCAAGCTCTGTGCTGGACCATACCTGACTTAGCAGCCTTTGAGAACCTGAAAAATCTTTTCACCACTGCCCCGTCATTCGTCAGCCTGATCCCACTCAACCATTCATCATGGAGGTAGACACCTCTGAAGTAGATATAGGAGTGATACTGTCCCAACACCTAGTAACACCTGCCAAACTTCATCCCTGTGCTTTTTTTCTCTAAAAAGCTTACACCAGCCGAAAGGAATTATGATGTGGGGAACCACGAACTCCTGGCCATTAAGTTGGCTTTGGAGACACTGGTTAGGGGGAACACATTAATTTCAGGTACTGACAGACTATCGCAACCTAGAATACCTTCAGAAAGCCAAGTGCCTGATTTCCCGTCAAGCTTGATGGTCTCTGTTCTTTAACTGTTTTCGGTTCTCTGTTTCCTACATATGGGAAGAAAAATGTTAAGGCTGATTCATTGTCCCATGTATTTGAGCGCCTGTCCAGCACCCCAGCCCAAGACACTATCCGGCCTTCAACCTGCCTGATCAGACTTTTACGGTGGGAAATTCAGGATCCCATCTAGGAGGCCCTCCTGTCTGAACCAGCTCCACCCGGGAAACCCCAGGGAAAACCTTTGTCCCAGCCACTGTCCAACCTCAACTGCTTCAGTGGACCCAAACCTTGTTGGGGTTTGGGCATCCTGGAATCACTTGGACTAGTAAGCTCTTCAGCCAACGATATTGGTGGTCCTCTCTAGCCAAGGACGTCCCAGACTACGTACTGTCCTGCCCTATCTGCGCCCAGTCTAAGAGTCTGTGTCAACTGCCATAGGGTAAACTATTACACCTATCAACACCATACCCTGGTCCCACATAGCCATGGACTTTGTTACCAATCTGCCCAAATCCTATGGTTATTTTGGTGGTGGACCAGTTTTCAAAGATAGGCCGTCTGATTCCCGTGACTCAACTACCTAATGCCATTCAACTGCTGGAGTGTGTATTCCAACAGGTGTTCCACCAGTTCGAGATTCCAGAGGACATTGTAACCAATCGAGGGCCCCAGTTCATCTCGCATGTGTGGTGGGTCCCCTAGGCTGGGCGTTTCCATTACCCTGTTTTCTGGGTACCATCATTACATGTTTTTTTTGTGCCTTTTTTCTGGGTACCATTCCCAATCAAACAGAGAAACTGAGAGGCTCAACCAGGATATTGAGAAGTATCTTCGCCAACAGTGCCAAAGTCAACTCACGATTGGAGCCATTATTTAACCTAGGTAGAGTACGCTCAAATCCCTAATTCACTTGCCCCTCCGTCTCACTACTTTCCAATGTGTCTTTGGTTACCAGCCCCCTCTGTTCTCGTAAGGGACAGAGTCCAGACTGGTCCCCACTGTGAATGAGTGGTTTCAACAGAGTGCCCTGGTTTTAGAAACGATGCATCTCTAACAGGTTCATTCACAGAAGGACTACGCCCCAATATTCTAGACACCTGTTCCTCATTTACACTCCCTATATATATAGTCGACCTCTGCCACTTCCTCTTCGTGAGGTATTGTTTGTAGTTGACCTACCAAGTCTGTGTTATTGAGTAACCTTTGACTCTGGTTTTCGTGTTACGTTTATTTTGCCTGTTGTTTTTCTTCTCAGCCATTCTCCCAACTGTACTTTCGCTAGAGTCCTTTGTTCTGACCAGCCTGCATGTCCTGAGGATAACCCTTTTGCCTGCCAATTCCAGTAACTTTGCCTAACCTGATTGACCATCTGTTGCCCAACATAGCCTGCTTGTTTGGGTTTTCTGTGCCACCTTTGCCTGTGCCCATTGGATGTTAATAAAGCTTTGTGCTTTGTGATTAGAACTATAATCTGCCCATAATCTGTCCAGTCATATTCATTACAAACACCTAGTATTACCCTACCAGGAAGACAACTCAGGTCTAACTACCAATTTGTTAACCTGCACTAACACCAAATGTGTTCACTATTTAACCACCATTCCTCTGCAACCTCCAAACCTTAGAGAACAGTCAACGCAGTTGGGTATTTTTGACAACCTGATATGATGTAATCCTACTCCATGTCAAGAGTGGTGCATGCATAGTTTAATTAATGACCATAAAAAAAAAGGTTCAGCAACAGGTGGTCAGAACGAGAGGGTGACCGTACAGGAAATCGGCAGGCAAAAAGGGTAATCCACAGAACAGGCAGGGCTGGTCAAAGGGCAGGTTTCTACAGATGAAAACAACGAGAACAGAGGGAGGGGGGAAAAACCACAAGGGAAACATGGTTATCGGGAACAGATTTACTTGATTACAAAGAGCAAGTCCACTACAAACAATAGAGGTCTGCTATATATAGGGAATGATGATGAGGCACAGGTGTCTAAAACTCCGGTAATTGTGATCTGGAGTGAGAGTTGTGTTCAGGCATGAGATGTTGTGCGTGTGGACTGTTAGCAGGTAGAGTGCGTGAAAGGACAGTGACAGAGCAAGTACGTTGCAAGGACCTCACAAACTATAATTGCAATGTTTTATCTAAATCACTTATCTAAATCAATATTTTTCCAAAATCGGGCAGCCCTAATTATGGGTGTAAAATCTAAAGAGTGGGATTTTTTTTTTAACTCTCTTAGGAGGAGAACCTCTCATCTCATCATTACAATGAGATGAGATGAGAAGAACCTCTCATTGGCCCTCATTTATCAAAAGTGCGTACACCAAATTTCCAGCGTACACCTGGCGTACACCCAAAACCACGGTGACTTTGAGATTTATCAATATGGACGTTGGCGTACGGCACTCTCAAATCCTACGCCAGCTCAGGAGGTGGTGTACGCATGTTTTGAGTTAGTGCGGAAATGCGCATGTTGAGTTATATGTTCTCATCATTTATGTTATATTATGTTGTTTAATTATGTCCTGTCTCAAGTAAAAAATGTGTAGCCGTATACTCAGCCCCTGCTGCAGTTCCCTCGTGCACTGATGTTATGCCAGTGCAGAGATGTAAACTGAAAATAAAACAGTATTAATAGTTATATTTGGAGTGATCTTTGGTGGATGGATGACAACAAAATATTGCACTTGGACATGGCGGAGAGAAATGAAACTTTAACAGCGCAGAAAAGAAAATCCTAACGCACTGACAAACTAAAAGATGTGATATATTATGACCTACTGTAAAAAAAACAACAACATAATTACAAACTTCAGTGTTTATTTTTGTGCAACATGGACTTCAAGGTTTCATTTGTGTGACTTTACTAAAGCATTTGACTTATATGTATTCCTTCAGATGCGAGTCTGTGCGCTTTACATGACGTTTCAGGCCCGGCAGTTGCGCATGGACTGGGTTCAGTAATAAAAGGCTTTGAATTACCAAAATATAATTCAGACTGACAAAATAATAAAAATGACAATAATAGAAATAATAATAATAACAACATTCTTTTTCTAAATAACAATAAACGTCATTGATAAATATCATGAAATAATAACACGAATATTACAAATTGTCATGCAGTTATTAATGTGAATGAATGGTACTCCACATCACATCATCATCTTTTATTCCGCTTTTTAAACTGCCAAATGAAACAATTTTATTTATTTCTACCTCCCTGGTGATCGTCTCAATCTCCACGTCAGAGAAGTTTCTCTTTTTTGCCGTCTTCCGTGTGTCCATGGCGTAAAATGAGGGCGTGGGGGAAGCGGAGACTTGAATATATAGGGGCGTGTTATTCTAATGACGATCGTTTTCATCCGCGGCATTTATCAAGGGAAGGTATTGCGTACACCTGGATTTTAAAGGTACGCACAGTTTCATAAATCAGGCGATGAGAGGAGTGTAAGCAAAATCTTACGCCAACATATACGCCCGTTTCTACGCAAGAATGATAAATGAGGGCCATTAACTCCAAATCAAAGGGACTTAGTCTGAAGAATCTTTGGGAAGAGAGAAGAATTGCAGTGGCCGGTACTACATTGCACAAAATCATCACAGTATAACACCAAGTCAGTTATACTTCAGGGTTATCAATTTGTCCAGTTATGAAGCATAAGAGATTGTTAATCAATGTCACCTGTTTTGGTGCAAATAAAAGCGACAACTGGTGCACTGGAGATGTAAAAGTAAGACAACCCCCAAAAAGGGAATGGTTTTGCAGGTGGTGGCCACAGACAATTGCTCTCTCATTATCCTTCCTGACTGATTCTTCTCTAGTTTTGTGTTTTGCTAGTCTCCTTGTCATTACTGGTATCATGAGGCGATACCTGCAGCCCATTCAAATTACACAGGTAGTCCAGCTCCTCGAGGATGGCACATCCATACATGACATCGCAAGAATGTTTGCTGTGTCTCCCAGCACAGTCTCAAGAGCATGGAGGAGATACCAGGAGATGGGCCATTACACAAGGAGAGCTGGACAGGACTGTAGAAGGGCATCAACCCAGCAGTAGGACCTGTATCTGCTTTGTGTGAGGAGGAGCACTGCCAGAGCCTTACAAAATTACCTCCTGTGGGCTACTGGTGTGCATGCTTCTGATCAATCTGTCAGAAACCGACTCAAAGAGGGTGGCATGAGGGCCCAACGTCCTCTAGTGGGACCTGTGCTCACAGCCCAGCACTGTGCAGCTCAATTAGTATTCGCCAGAGAACACCAGAATTGGCAGGTCCACCATTGGCGCTCCATTCTCTTCACAGATAATAGCTGGTTCACACTGAGCACGTGACAGAAGTGAAAGAGTCTGGAGATGCTGTGTTGAATGTTATGCTGCCTGCAACATCATCCAGCATGACCGGTTTGGGGGTGATGCTGGTAAAGGACAATTCCCGGCCTCATGTAGCCAGAGTGTGTAGGCAGTTCCTGGATGACAAATGCATTGATGCCATTGACTGGCCTTCATGTTCCCCAGACCTGAATCCAACAGAGAACCTCTGGGACGTTATGTATCAGTGCATCCAATGCTGCCAAGTAGAGCCGCAGACTGTCCAGGAGCTCACTGATGACCCTGCCCCAGATCTGGGAGGAGATTCCCCAGAACACCATCCACCGTCTCATCAGGAGCATGCCCAGATGTTTGTTGGGAGTGCATACTGGCACGTGGGGGCACACAATTGAGATGAAATTCAAGTTGGAACAGCCTGTGATTTCAGTTCCATTGACCGTTGTTACATCATTTTGTTATCAACGAATAACACAATGTATAGATTTTGATAGATTTTGAATATATTTTGTCAATATTTCGTTCATCATGACCCAATTTGAGATTTACAGTGGATTTAAAAATTCTACACACCCCTGTGAAAATGCCAGGTTTTTGTGATGTAAAAGAATGAGACAAAGAAAAATCATGTCAGAACTTCTTCACTTTTAATGTGACCTATAATGTGAACAATTCAATTGAAAAACAAACTGAAATCTTCAAGAGGAAACATTTTAAATAAAAACCTTTCAATAACCTGGTTGCATAAGTGTGCACACCCTCTAATAACTGGGGATTTGGCTGTGTTCAGAATTAACCAATTACATTCAATGACAAATCATTGACAAATAAAGTTCAGCTGTTCTAGTAGGATTTTCCTGACATTTTCACAGGCAGTTTCTTAGTTGGGGGATGGGTGGGACGTGAATGTCCCAAATCCACGAAAAATGTAATATCTTTAAAACAGTTAATGATAGCGAGAATCGGTTTGCTTTGCTGTTTTCCTGACATTCTGCTGAAATGATTCATATGCGTTTTGTTTACGTGAGGCATTTCCTGGTTGTCGAGATCCTTTCCAAATGCAACCAAACACTTGTGCACCTGACCAATGGATGGGCTGTTGGGTGTCCACAGCCAATGCAGAATCGACCAATGGAAGGCTGTTGCTAGGCAAAAAAATGTAATGTTACCCAATCAGTGGTATTGGATAGGTATTTGTTATTTTTTTGAGCTTAGCCTTTGAGAACCTGAAAAATCTTTTCACCACTGCCCCGTCATTCGTCAGCCTGATCCCACTCAACCATTCATCATGGAGGTAGACACCTCTGAAGTAGGTATAGGAGTGATACTGTCCCAACACTAGGCTGGGCGTTTCCATTACCCTGTTTTCTGGGTACCATCATTACATGTTTTTTTTGTGTCTTTTTTCTGGGTACCATTCCCAATCAAACAGAGAAACTGAGAGGCTCAACCAGGATATTGAGAAGTATCTTCGCCAACAGTGCCAAAGTCAACTCACGATTAGAGCCATTATTTAACTTAGGTCGACCAATGGAAGGCTGTTGCTAGGCAAAAAATGTTTATGTTACCCAATCAGTGGTATTGGATAGGTATTTGTTATTTTTTTGAGCAAATCAAAAGGTTGCGGGGTGGGACATAAGTTTCGTTTTCTGTAAGTGCATTGACTAGAACAGGTGGAAGTAGTATGTTAGCTAGCATGTTGACTTGGCATTGGGTAGCGTTTTAGCATTGTGTCCTTGCGGAACTTTAACGTGTCGGATAAAGAAAGGATATGTGTTTTCAGCAGTTTTATAAGTATAAAATGGGAAAATGTAAAAAACACTAAATGTAGCCATAGTCCTTGACGGTTTTCAAACGCTGGGTAGCTGAGGTACTGGAAAACAAAGGACAAATGCTAACAACATGCTAACGCCAGAGCACAAAACAGAGTCTGGTAAGTAACATCAAATAACCTATTTATCATGAAATAATGTAATACAATTGTGATCATTATAGATTTTGTCTGCTTTGTGTATTTGGAATGGAAGAACTGTTCCACATGGTTTTGTGGCCTGGTATCACTGATAAATATAAAAATAATAATGGGTGTCATAAACAATTGGACTGTATGCACATACGTTGAATTATTTCATTGTTCACATTTATTGTGAAACAATGTACATTTATATAAGAAAAGGGTTTGCAAAAAACCATTCCACCTGGTTTTATGGTCTGAATTAAATTATAAATAGAAGAGTGGGTGTCAAAAACATATTGGACTGTTTACACGAATGGTGAATTATTTAATTGTTCTGTTCACATTTATTGTGAAACAATGCAAATTTGTTTTGGAACATTTGTTTTGGAAAATGCTGCATATGGTTGTGTTGTGGTCAGAATTCAATGATATATAGAATACATCTTATTGTGCATAATCACTCAAATACTACCTTTTTCATGCATGATTATATTAGCTGAGGTTATCTAGAATAATTTGATGCTAAATTCATGATGATCCATTAACATTACATATTGTTTATAAGCCCAAATGTAAAAGTAGTGAAAACGGGGAAAAAACTCAGTCCCCAAGGAGCTGCAGGAATTTCTGTCAAGTACTGGCTGTGTGCTATATGTGACAACAATCTCCTGTATTCTTCATATGAATGGGCAATGGGGTAGGGTGGCAAGATGGAACCCTTTTCTGACAAAGAAAAACTTCCATGCCCGGCTGAAGTTTGCACACAAAAAATCCCCAAAAAGCATGTGGGAAAACTATGGACAAGGTTGAAACTTTTGGTCATAATTCCAAAATGTATGTTTGGCGCAAAAACAACACAGCACATCACCCAAAGAACAACATACTCACAGTGAAGTATGGTGGTGGCAGCATCATGCGTTAGGGCTGTTTTTCTTCAGCTGGAACCAGGTCCTTAGTCAGGGTGGAGGGAATTATGAACAGTTCCAAATACCAGGCAATTTTGCCACAAAACCTCCAGGCGTCCGTTAGAGGAAGTTCACCTTTCAGCACTACAACGACCCAAAGCACACATCCAAATCCACAAAAGCATGGCTTTACCAGGAGAAGATTAACATTTTGGAAAGGCCTGACCAAAGCCCAGACCTAAATCCAGTTGAACATCTGTGGGGTGATCTGCAGAGGGCTGTTCACAGGAGATGTCCTTGCAATCTGACAGATTTGGAGCGCTTTTGCAAAGAAGAGTGTGCAAATATTGCCACGTCACGCCATGCTGATAGACTCCTACCCAAAAAGACTGTGTGCTTTAATGAAATCAAAAGGTGCTTCAACAAAGTATTAGTTTAAGGGTGTGCACACTTATGCAACCCGGTTGTGAGTTTATTTTTCCATCAAAGATTTCAGTTTGTTTTTCAATTGAATTGTTTATCGGTCACATTGAAGGTGGAAAAAGTTCTGACATGATTTATCTTTGTCTCATTCTTTTACATCACAAGAACCTGGCATTTTAACAGGTGTGTAGACTTTTTGTTCTCTTATTTTATTTTTTTTGACCAGTGTATTTGGACCTAAGGGGAAAGTATACAGTATGTTGTTTATAAGTATGTGTAGTTTACAGGTGAGTGTTTATTTTTTTTTATAAATAGACATGGGTAGTTTATTCTTCATTCCCTGTCCTTTGTCCTTCCATGTGGATTATTTTCTGTCGCCATCCTGTTAATAATACATAAATGTCCTCTTTTTCCCTTCCCACTTTTTTCCCGTAGCAATTATTGAACCCACCACAACTAGTGCTGTCTCCCGCTCAGGTCAGTATATGTCACTGTTCTGTAGATATCCCAGCAAAGGGACCCACGCCACACTAACCTTAAAACCTCTCTTCATCTCAAATTGCTGGGATGCCTGCTGGGTGACAGCTTCTCTGTTGTTGCTTTTATTTTCCTTTTTTTCAGGATTAGATCTATTTTTTGTTTCAGTTTTGTTTTGTCAGTTTGAACAACTTGTCTGTCTCATTGCAAACTTCCACCTCTACTCTCTCCTGTAGAGTGTAGTGACAAAGTTACTTACATGTGGCTCTTGGACCAAAGCTTTTTCCGTAATGCTAATGGCTTTTTTATGGCTTCTTCATCCCTCCCCATGTTGGCTAACTGCAGTCTGCATGTAGTGCAGGATGACCATGAAAGGGCCATGTTCTTCGTTTTCTATGTGCAGTGGCTCTATCACAGTTTATGTCCTGGAAGGAGTCTGATGCTATCGCTTCTTTAACCTGTTCTGCTGCTGCTGTTGTTGTGGCCAGTGTTTTTCCACTGTACTTCTGCTGCTTTCAAACTGGAGCTCTGTAACAGGCCGCCTTTTCTTCCTCTCTCATAGTTCTATGCACATCACAAAATGTGATCTCTCACAGTGGTTACATAATTTTTAGGGATGCACCGATTAATCGGACATCAATTGGTGTCAGATGATTATAAAAAATCATGTAATCTGTATCGGCCAACTACTTTAAAATGGCTGATTACTTGGAACCAATTGTGGTGTCTGAAAAGGCATCATGCTTACCTAATTTTTATAATAGGTTAATGCTTCTGCAGTCATGTGTCTATGACCGGTAGTATATCGCCAGGTTGCTTTGTTGTATATTACGTGAGAGCTTTCACACTTAGTCATTAAAAATGTCAGCTGTGTGGACGTATTTAGAAGTTTATCAGCATCTAAAAAACACACAAAGGAGTGTGCCAAGTGCCTTCATGTGATAGTTACAGCTAAGACCGCTGCCCCTCCCACCATCCGGACTCCACTTTGGAAATGCTAGATACATTTGCCAAGATAGTGCAAAAACTAAAAGGTATCACAGAGAAAGTTACGGAATTAGATGACCAGCCTTTCTCAGTTGTGGAGGACCTTGGTTTTTGAAGACTATAGAGCATACTGAACCGGGCTACTCACTGCCTAAACGCTTGTACCCCAATCATACAAATCTGAGGCAAAATAGACTACCTCCAATGCAGGAAAGAAATGTATCTGCCATGTAGACTGTTTTCTCTTTGCATACCTTTAATTTCAAAAAAATATAAATGTCAAATTGGTGGCCTTTTTGCCTGTCTGAATGGGGTATAAGTCTTCTCTTATTCAAATATGGAAAAATAACTTGTATAATTAAAATGAGCTGAAGCAAAATCTGTATTTAATTTCTGACAGTGTAGAAAGTTACAGAAATGTCAAAACAAAAGTATTGGCTAATTATGTTATATGAGCATCGGCTAACGGTATCGGCCAATCAATTTCTTATCGGTGCACCCCTAATTATTTTACTTAATAAAACTCACTCAGACACACACACAGACATTGCATGAAAACCTCTAATCAGTGCTATCCAGTTTTTTGTTTTTCATCCTGCATTATAGATTTTCCCATTGTTTTATCTTCCATTATGGAGATTGTGGCGAGATTGATGAGCATGCATTCAATTGCATCTCTAACTTTATTGAGCAGGGATTCTGTTTAATTGCAAGTCAGCTCTCAGACAATGCACAGCTTTGATCTCTCCATTCATGTAATGCTTGAAGAACTAATGACAATTTCATGGTCCAACACAGCAACAGCAGTGCCTTAGCTAAGTAGCTTGGTAAAGGCAATGTTTTTATTCAGGTTAACAGCTAACCTCAAACTGATTGATCCAAATATTCTAATTAGGTTGAACAATATCTCCTTTCATTTCCAAAAGAATGTATGGGAAATGGTATTAGTAGGGAACCACAATTAGAGCTATCAAACAGGTAAAACATATGTACAGTTGTGCTCAAAAGTTTGCATAAGCTTGGAGAATTGGGAATATGCAGCTCTGGAAAAAATTAAGAGACCACTGCAAAATTAAGTTTTTCTAGTTTTACTATTCATAGGTATGTGTTTGAGTAAAATGAACAGTTTGGTTTTATTCTATAAACTAATGACAACATTACTCCTAAATTCCAAATAAAATTAAAGCTGCAAGCAGCTTTAATTTTGTGAGGGCATGCTCTCACTAGAGAAATGTTTTGCTATTTAAAAATGCCCAATGCCGCTAGTAGTCAGGATGTCCAATCGAAGAAGAGGAAATAAAAAAAAACAACCTTGAAACCAGAAAAGGAACCAGGTGATCCTATTTCAGCTGATTAGAAGGGATGAATATTGTTGTCGCTGGCAGGTTTCAATCCCTGGTTTTCTATGTGGCAGACTATCTTTACTCATTATGCTATTTAAACAGCAGAATCCAGCTTTTACCTCAGCCATTACATTTTTGCTGAAATAACGTGGACAACAGAACATTTATTAACGGAACTAAAGAGTAGTCTTGCACAAAGACTGTACAGATAATAGCTATACAGCCTACTTATAATATAATAATATAATAATAATAATACATGGGATTTATATAGCGCTTTTCAATGACCCAAAGACGCTTTACAAAAACAAGCAAAACAAAGAACACTGAGAAATAAAATATACAACAACAAAGGGGCTATGGGAAGGCTTGTTTAAACAGAAATGGCTTAAGGCGGAGTCGGAAGGTGTTAAGAGAGTCAGAGTCAAGGATGGATTGTGGCAGTGAGTTCCAGAGCCGGGGAGCAACCCTGGAAAATGCCCTATCACCAAAGCTCCGTAGCTTGGATCTGGGGATGATGAGGTGGCCTGCTGTACAAGAGCGGAGTGAGCGTGAAGGTTGATAGTGTTGAAGAAGGTCCGAGAGGTAGGGGGGAGCAAGTTTATAACGAAAACAATGACTCCAATCACTCCATGGCTGATTAATCTCTTTGGAAAACAATAACAGTGTATATAAGGGTCACGTAAAACAAATCTTCTCC
This sequence comes from Esox lucius, assembly GCF_011004845.1. Classification (NCBI taxonomy): domain Eukaryota; kingdom Metazoa; phylum Chordata; class Actinopteri; order Esociformes; family Esocidae; genus Esox; species Esox lucius. The sequence goes on from NC_047576.1 coordinate 38,455,556, forward strand.
TAAATATATGAGAATCATGGTATTACAGAGGGGATGTACACTCACCTAAAGGATTATTAAGAACACCTGTTCAATTTCTCATTAATGCAATTATCTAATCAACATGGCAGTTGCTTCAATGCATTTAGGGGTGCGGTCCTGGTCAAGACAATCTCCTGAACTCCAAACTGAATGTCAGAATGGGAAAGAAAGGTGATTTAAGCCATTTTGAGCGTGGCATGGTTGTTGGTGCCAGACGGGCCGGTGTGAGTATTTCACAATAAGTCCTGTAGGCGAAAATGCCTTGTTGATGCTAGAGGTCAGAGGAGAATGGGTCGACTGATTCAAGCTGATAGAAGAGCAACTTTGACTGAAATAACCACTCGTTACAACCGAGGTATGCAGCAAAGCATTTATGAAGCCACAACACGCACAACCTGGAGGCGGATGGGCTTATGCCAAATTATGACTCTACCATCTGAATGTCTCAACAGAAATCGTCTCATCAGACCAGGCAACATTCTTCCAGTCTTCAACTGTCCAATTTTGGTGAGCTCGTACAAATTGTAGCCTCTTTTCCTATTTGTAGTGGAGATGAGTGGTACCCGGTGGGGTCTTCTGCTGTTGCAGCCCATCCACCTCGAGGTTGTGCGTGTTGTGGCTTCACAAATGCTTTGCTGCATACCTCGGTTGTAACGAGTGGTTATTTCAGTCAAAGTTGCTCTTCTATCAACTTGAATCAGTCGGCCCATTCTCCTCTGACCTCTGGCATCAACAAGGCATTTTCGCCCACAGGACTGCCGCATACTGGATGTTTTTCCCTTTTCACACCATTCTTTGTAAACCCTAGAAATGGTTGTGCGTGAATATCCCAGTAACTGAGCAGATTGTGAAATACTCACACCGGCCCGTCTGGCACCAACAACCATGCCACGCTCAAAATGGCTTAAATCACCTTTCTTTCCCATTCTGACATTCAGTTTGGAGTTCAGGAGATTGTCTTGACCAGGACCGCACCCCTAAATGCATTGAAGCAACTGCCATGTGATTGGTTGATTAGATAATTGCATTAATCAGAAATTGAGCAGGTGTTCCTAATAATCCTTTAGGTGAGTGTAGATGGCAAGCTAATGGCTATACAGCCAACTTATAACGAAATCAATGACTCCAATCACTCCATGGCTGGTTCCTTTCTTTGGAAAACAATAACAGTATAAAAGGGTCACGTAATACAATTATTCTCTCAAATATATGAAAATAATGGTATTACAGATATGTATTGTTGTGTGAAGGCTGAAAAGCACCTAGTGGATAAATGTTTGAGATACAGAATTTGGAATGTTTGTGAAGGGAATTGAACTGAGGTCACAATATTGAAGGACTGGGATGTTACCACTACACCACAGGGCCTGCAGGCAGTCTGAATAGTCTGATCGGGTTCTGATCTATAATAACCCAAATAGCATACACAGATGCATATTTTGATAAGCCACCAGAAACATTTACAACATAAGCGTAAACAGCTTTGTTTTAGGCATACTCTAACACAGCTACTGAAGGTTGCAGCCAGCAAAGTTTTTGTCTATTCTGAACAAATCCTTATATGTAATTTGTTTTGTCTGCAGCGGGGCTGGAACAGTGGTCGGTTGCATGGCAGTCTGTCTCTAACCACTGTTATTTAACAAGAGATAACCTAGCACTCCCTCACTTACTCAGTAAGAGACATTTGCTCTTCTTGGCCAGCTTTGCTTATGCGGTGTGGCAAAAACCATGTCTGTATAGATTGGAGAATGTGTGTATGTGTAGAGATATGGGACATTGTGCTTGTGGGGGAGGAGTCGGTTTCTTGGATGAAAATAGGAATGTCTGCTGAGTGACATGAGAATGTGTGTGTCATTTCATGTGGAGGTATGAGTGTGTGTAAAGAGAGACGAATGTATTTGGGGGGAGGGAGTAGAGGGTAGGAATGTGTGTGTGGAGCAAAGAATGTGTCTTGGTGAGGAGAGTGTGGATTGTGTGTGAAGAGAAAATATAGTGTGGAGGGAGGAGTGCTTATATTATCCATCTTAAGTAAGCCACCCTGCGTTAGCCACAAAGCTGAGTGAAAGCTAAAATCCTTTTCCTCTAACGTCACATGCACACGCAGTGGCCAAAATGATATGTCACCCTGGTTGAATTCCTAATTCCATTGACTTTGAATGGGAAAGGGTTTAGCTTGTTACGCTGAAGAATGTTTCGCTCAGTTACCACATTTAGTGATTATTAACATCTCCAGAAAGTTATGTCTCTGACATATTTGGCAGATTTTTGGTGAATTTCTTAAAATCAGTGAGATTTGTAGCACCACCATGAGAGACAGCTGTTCATACCTTTCAGAGTATATTCCTGGCCATGGTGTTTATCTTTAAAGCAAGTAGCATTTTCCTTTTAGGATTTCTAGCCTTATATAAGATTTGCCACAACTATGTGTAATTCAATTGCACATTGCGGCCACATCGTTAGTTATCAACGTTTTTACAGACTTTTAGAGATAATGGTCCACAGATACTTCACAGCAAACTGCATGCCAATCCATTCAATGGTCTCAGAGATGTCATTTAAGATGTCAAAATAACACAAAACACTGGTGAGGTTTATTGTTCCCCCATAAGGTAATTCTATTCTTGGCTTCTGCTGTCCATTTGTGGATGTTAATGGGCATGATTCGTTTGGTAGCTGTCAGATATTCCCATGTGGATTTATGGCCTTAAACAGTGATAGAACCGCCCGCATCAATTTCAGTCGCTGATTTCAGCCATATTGTTTGAGATATAAACTTTACTTATATAACTTCAATAGATAATGGTTCAAAGGTCCATCACACCCAATAGCATGCACATCTGTTCAGCAGTCTCAGAGGAGATGTCGTTAATGAGTTTTTCACAGATGTCAAAATGGAGGCCATATTGAGATATCAACTTTTCTTATATAATTTTTAAAGACAATGTTCCAGTGGTCCTTTACACCGATTCTCAACCAAATCTGTTCAGCAGTTTCGGAGGAGATGTCGTTTAAGTATGTTTTTATTAACGGCAAAATCCTGGCACAAAAGGTAGCTCGGCTTTGGTTGATGGGTTTTGACCATCCGTCTTCCTCTTGATCAAATTCCAGAATCAATGGGGTTCAGGTCTGGAGATTGGGCTGGCCATGACAGGTTCTTGATCTGGTGGTCCTCCATCCACACCTTGATTGACCTGGCTGTGTGGCATGGAGAATTTTCCTGCTGGAAAAACCAATTCTCAGAGTTGGGGAACATTGTCAGAGCAGAAAGAAGCAGGCGTTCCTCCAAGATAAACTTGAACTTCAAGATTCATGCGTCCTTCACAAAGAAAAATCTGCCTGATTCCATCCTTGTTGAAGCATCCCCAGATCATCACCGATCCTTCAGCAAAGCTGAATATTTGACTCGTCAGAGAAGATTATCTTACCCCATTCCTCCACGGTCCAATCCTTATGGTCTTTTGCAAACTTCGGCCTGTCTCTTCTTTGCTTCTCATTGATGAATGGCGTCATTCTAGCTTTGCATGACTTCAGCCCTGCCCCTTGGAGCCTGTTTCAAACCGTCCTCGCTGTGCACTTCACCCTAGCTGCTGTTTGCCATTCTTTTTGTAGGTCACTTGATGCCATCCTACGGTTGTTGACATTCAGATGAGTTGACGGTCATCTCGTTCAGTGTTCAGTCGTTTTCGCCCTCTGCCAGTATGTAAGCTTTGTTGTCCCCAATATCTGTTGCTTGACCTTGTTCTTGTGAACTGACGTCTTTGACAATTTCAGGATGGAAGCAACCTGACGCTCACTGTAACACTCTGCCATTAAAGCCAGAACTGAACTCTTCTTTTCCTCACTCAAAGCTTTTCTTTTCAACAATTATTTCATGCCGAATAGTAATTATTTTAATTTATATTACCTTTGAGGTACTACTTGTACTGTTTTTGCCATCCGGCTGGTCCTATTGCAAGAGGATAGTGATGACCACAGCAGTGGTTATTATACTTTTCCTCATTAAATTCGATTTGGTTAGGGAAATAACCTAATCAGCACCTCTAAGTAAAATGAGGTGTGCCTGTGTTGGAAGTTAACAGACACTGGAATGGAATGGCTGCCATACATGTAGAGATGCTGATTTAAGAAAAATTTGGAGTGGTCTCTTAATTTTTTCCTGAGCTGTATGCACCATTTGTAAAGAAAACAAGAGTGAGCAGGCAAAACATGTCTTTTATTTCTTATGGGATTCACATTCAACTGTAGGTCATAACAGAAAGGCACAATCATAAAACTTAACATGGCAACAAAGAAAAAAATGTGCTGACCTGTATTGAAAAGTCTGTGTAACCTGGCCTCAGTACCGGTTACCTGCGTTGTGTCTAATGTGTGAAGCAGACGACTGGAGACTCAGGTTTTGGCACAGGACATTTATTGCTGTTGGGTGTCTGTTCAGTGTTTTAGAAAAGAGAGAACCACAGCGTTGGTCATATGTCCTCAACACACGCTGCTCTTGGCCAGATCGTCTCAGAAATAATTTCATTTCTCAATAGAATTAAATCCCAACATATGAAACAATAATTGCAAAAATACAACATAAGTACTTTTGTAGTATTTAGCCTATGTAAAACTGCTCTCAGCCTCACACTTTAACTGCAACCTCACAGCATTACAAAATACACACTCTAAATTACAATAAGTCCTGTGCAAATAACATACCTGTTCAGTGTTTTAGAAAAGAGAAAACCACAGCGTTGGTCATATGTCCTCAACACACGCCTAACGACATAAAGAAAAATGTCTATGTATGCTTATACAGACGCAGAGCAGAACACAAAATGGCGAATACCAACGCAGATACATGTAAAAAAAATCATCATCATTCCAACGGCTAAAAATCTATACTAACAACAATCAGCCTGTTTAATCACTTAAACACACGTTAAACTTCGTATTTTACACATCTGTCTCGCACTACACAAAGTACCTACCGCTCTTGGCCAGATTCAACATCATCTGACGAAAGCCGGGAAAACAAACAGTATGTACACAAAACGACCAGCAGGGGGCGCATTACCCATGCAAACTACATACCCTTTCATTGAATAAGGAGCAAATAAACAAAAATGTATGCACAGTAAAATGAGGGATATTTGGTGGAATAAAAATACTTTTCCGTACCTGTTACATTTGCATAACCTTAGTTCTTAATGTGTATTGCCCCCTTTAGCATCAATGTCACCGTCTTTTGTAATAGTTTTCTATGAGGCCCCAAATTCTTGCAGGTGGTACACCTGCCCATTGGTCTTCACAAAATGCCCCCAGGTCATGCAAAGTCTTTGGTTGTCTTGCATGAAAAACACGTTTGAGATCTCCTCAGAGTGGTTTGATGATTTTAAGGTCAGGAGACTGTGAAGGCCACTTCAGAACCTTTTTCTGCTGTAACCACTGGTCAACTTGGCCTTGTGCTTAGGGTCATTGTAATGCTGGAAAGTCCAAGAGTGTCCCATGTGCAGCTTTCATGCAGAATAATGCAAATTGTCTGCCAGTATTTTCTGATAACATGCTGCAATCATCTTGCCATTAATGTTCACAAGATTCCTTGTGCCTATAGAGCTCCCCAAAAACATTAGTGAGGTGTTGTCAGGCATATTGTAACCAGGCTTTTTTGTGGCTTTGGCGCAGTAAAGGCTTCTTTCTGACAACTCGACCATGCAGCTCATTTGTGTTTCTCCTGAGGTTACCTGTGGATTTTTCTTTGTATTCCAAACAATTCTTCTGGCAGTTTTGGCTGAAATCTTTTTTGGTCTACCTGACCTTCGCTTGGTATCAAGAGATCCCAGATTTTTCAATGCAATTTAAAAAGCCACACTAATTGCAGTTTCCACCTGTGTGTGTCACCTTGTGTGTCTTTAACAAGGCCAACCATTCAAGGGTATGTAAACTTTTCATCATGGACATTAAGATTTAAAAAGGAGCCAAACAACTATGTGATAATACATGTTTTCATATTTTCATAGTCATATTTTCAAAATAAAATTTCTGTCAGGGTATGCAAGCTTATGTAAAATATAAAATGTGGATTCAATAAGAATCGCAAAAAAAGAAATGTGATGGGTAGAAGTCGAATGCCAGAGACACACAAACAAACTCAATATACTTTCATGCCAAGTACATTTGCGCACAGGTGGTTAAATCTGTGGATCTACCATGTTGTAGGCTCCTACAGTACCATCTGTAATTATTGGGCCAGTGAAGCATTTGTTTCTCTCTTTTTGCTTTATTAGGCTAAAGCTGCACCGGGTAAGGGGCAGATAACTTAGTGGTTAGTTGAGCGAACCAGTAACTTAAAGGTTGCTATATGAAATCCAGAGACGGCAAAGTGAAACATCTGTTAACTTCCTTGTTGAAGTATAGAACATCTTAGTTAACTTATTGCTCCTAGGTCATTTATTGTTAACTTACCTGGTAGAATAAGCTTTTATTTCAGGGTCCCTAAATATTTTGCAACAGATTGATACAATATCTAAAGGTAGCTCTTATGTTTATTATTTTACATCATTTCCAAATTACTGTTCAAAGTGTAAGACACATTGAACCAACCAGGTGCTGGGTATCTTCTCAGGATAATGCTTTGCCTGTTCTGTACTGCAGCCTCTTTTCATTTGCTGTTTCTTTTTGCCTTAACTCTCATCTTCAGGAAACGCAAGGCATTCTTTTTGATTAGAACCTGAAGGTTGACTTGGACAGACAAGAACGTTCTGCTATTTGTCCATTGAGTTTTCACTTCTGTAAACTTCAGAATTAATTCTGCTGTTGCTGTCAGAAGTTACATAATCAGTGAAGTCAGTTGCAATGGCAGCCATTCATGCATGCCTACGCCATACCACCCCAGTATTTCACAGATGAGGTGATATGCTGTGGATCTTGTGCACATTGTATTGTAACTTTTATAGTTATACTTTTGTTTCCCTTTTTTTTTCACCCAGATAACATACAGTATCTCACAAGTGAGTACACCCCTCACATTTGCTAATATTTGATTATATCTTTTCATGTGACAACACTGAAGAAATGACACTTTGCTACAATGTAAAGTAGTGAGTGTACAGCTTGCATAACTTTCCCCTCAAAATAACTAATCACACAGCCATTAATGTCTAAACTGCTGGCAACAAAAGTACACCCCTAAGTGAAAATTTCCAAATTGGGTGTCATGTGACTCTTTAGTGTTCCAAGGTCTCAGGAGTGAATTAGGAGCAGGTGTGTTAAATTTGGTGTTATCGCGCACACAATAAACTTGGCTGTGCGTAAAGGGCTCGGTCAGAGCCATTGAAATCCCCATTAGTAGGATGAAAGTGGCGGCCTCACATTTCAGCAAATCTTCCGCCGACAGATACCTCCTTCAGCAGAAATAACTTTTGGGATTGAAAACTGAGAAGCTGATTAACGACTGTCCGACGCGATGGAACAGCACATATTAAATGATCTGCCGTGCATCGGAGCAGCAAGCAGCTGTGTCTGCTGTCATCTTTGAGAAAAAACTGTCAAGAATGGAGCTGACCACAAGCGAATGGTCCCTAATGGGAAAGGTGAGCATAGTGTATGAAATATATACCGTAATCAATCAGTGGTGGAGGAAGTACTGAATCTCAGTAGCCTACTTAAAAGTACAAATAACCAGAGATATTTATAGTAGCCTAAAAGTAGAAGTACCACAATGAAAACCCTACTTAAGTAAAAAGTACCCGATTTTAAATGTAGGTTACTTTAAGTATTACAATTAAAAGTACTTGCATTACAATTTTATGTCTATATTCTAATAATTAGTGCTGTAACAATATGAAACTGAAATCGTGACACAGCCCCTATTTGAAGTTATCATTATAAAAGCCTTTCTTTAAAGTAAATTTTGTTTTGTATTAAAAATATCTATAACAGAAAATGCCTACTTTTAAACAGAAGCAATTCAAAACGAAAGAACACAGACTGCTCTCTCTGCTTAGGCTAATCCGTATGAAATGTGCATTTCTCTCTGGGGCATTCACTACTGCGATGATTGTGAGACAGCCAACTTCATCTTTGCCGCCACTGACACAGAAAAACACTTGTTTATTAATAAATAATTAACATGTCTTGCATTATTTTTCATATTCATAATCATTACTTTTTTTTAGATTTTGCAGGTGCAAGAGGTCCTTAAAACCCTTTTAAGTGGCAACAGAAGCACTTTCAACTGACACATATCCAACAGCGTCGACTGTACTGCCTTTAATACATGTTCTGTTCGCTCAACTGAACAAGCGAACGCCAGATGAACCAGAACCAACTGCATTGTCAGAGATGAAGACAAAGATCACAGATCTGGAAAAGCGTTATAGTGAGGAAAAGGGCGCATTTATGCTGCTTAACGAAGCAAGTTACCTGGATCCACGCTTTCATCGCCTCGTTCATTTGAAAGAGAAGAGACGGCAGGTGCAGGTGGCTATACTGAAGGAGATGAAACAAGTGAATGTGGCAGGAGGCACAGGGAGTGAGGCCGCTGCCGGACAACCCCGTGATCATCAGCGACCCGCTGAGAAAACTGTTATCTGCTGTGGGGTGTCTCTTCGGAGACACGTATTGCACGGACAGCCCAGACCAGGACATCTGTCTGCTGCTTCAAAAAGATGTTGATGTATGAACAAGAATCTCCAATACCTGCTCAACAAAATCCTCTCATGTGGTGGAAAACTTTGGGCTCTGGGAGATACCCTCACATCGCCCAGATGGCAAAGAAATATCTTTCCATCCCTGGATCCTCAGTACGCTTTGAACGCGTCTTTTCCTCCGCCGGGAATATAGTAAATAAAAAGAGATCAGCACTGGCCCCTTCAAATGTGGACCATCTTGTGTTTTTGGCAAATAACCTGTAGGCCTTCAGGCTTAAGACCCGACGGTCACAGTGCACTAAAAAGAAATTTTTTTTATACAAGCGCCAAGAATGTAAGTAGCCTTTTTCGTTTTAAAAAGCACTTTATTTTTTATGAACCTCAGGGTAAAAGTTCTTTGTTGTCACATTTCTCGGAATTGTGTGCCTCATTTTATTTAACGTTAAACAGAAACATTACTAAAGTGTATGCTACGACTGAATAGATATGCATGAATAAAGGTTGAATGCACAGCTTACACTGGTTTGATTATTTACCATTTCATGTCAAGGAAAAGCTCCATGTTTACCACAGCACAGCTCGCTCGGAGCGTTCAATGTAAGTTCTATATAGGCTACTGTGAAACTTCAATTAATGTTAATAATATTTGTTTCAATCACTGAATGAAGCCTGCTATATTTGGGACAATAGTCGCGACCTTAAATTGCTTGTACAAAACTCTTGATCAGCACTCAAAATGTGTTTATTGTTGTTAATTTTAAACCGTTATGCACAGCTGGAAGACTAATCCTGGAAAACCTGTTTGTCCATGATCTTTGTAAAGTGTTCATCCTCTATGGAGAATGCATGCTTATCATCATCCATGGTTCTCTTGAAGATCGTGAGCCCAAGGGAATCTTCATCCATGCTACTATTCCAGCGCTCATGAGAGACACCATACAATGAGCTGCAATTTACTTTTTCTTTAAGGTGGACATGACTTATGCACGGTCTGAACAAAGTAGGTCTTCCGTCTTCTAGGATGTTCGTCTTAAAGGTGCTGACAGTGGGCTTATGGACATTCCCTAAGCATACATCCCCTACCAAGACCTACCCTTGGTCTAGCTTCTGAGCAAAGGGTGTGTTGCCAGGACCGTTGATCTGCTTCCTCACCTTGTGAGCTCTAAGAATGTCTCTCCCAAGCAGAAGAAGGATGTGGGCTTCGTTATCTAGAGCTGGGATCTCAGCAGCAAGGCTCTTAAGGTGGGGTTGATGGAGAGCAGCTTTAGGTGTTGGGATTTCCTCACGGTTGTCTGGTATGTCATTGCATTCGATCAGTGTCGGAAGTGTGGGGCTAACTTAGCCACATCATCTTTAGGTGCTGTTTCGTTCTGAGTTGCAATGGCTAAGACATTAGTTTTATGCACTGACACTGGAGTTCTTAAGTTTACGCGCTTTAAAGGTTTCTCACTCCGAGGAGAGCTGTTACCTGGAAGTGCAAAGCTCAGGTCATTTCTTGTTTTAGCCTGGTGGCATATGAAATAGGTGAAGAAAGAAAATGGGGGGTAAGAAACATGATACGCCTCCTTATACTTTGATCCCTGAGAAAAATACATTTCTCCTGCAAGCCAAATGACACAATGGGGCTGATGCTGCGGGTGGTGTCCAAGTTTGCCAAACCTGGTAGATAGCCATGTTCCTTAGCTGAGAGTAGCTCCATTAAAACATCCCCTAGTTCTCTTAACTTGTGGTTGTCCTTATTTGTGATCTTTGGAGAGTTGTCAAGCTGTTATGTTTTTGTAATGGCGGACTCAAAAACAGGCTCAGACAACGGAAGTAAAAATAAGAAAATAAAGATTTAATGATAGAGTCTTAACAAAAAGCGACCCCTGTCCTGGGATGATGATTCACGAGGAAGTAGTGGTCTCCGGCTGTGGTGTGGCAGGCAGGTGAGTAGGCAGTGCAGAGTCCGATGTATCCAACTGGAAACATGAGAGCAATATCAAGGTAAGTAGCAAACATGGATCTCAGAGCATTACAAACCAACGCTGTTGCACACGAGGTATACCACGGGAGGACAAAGAACAATCTGGCGCAGGCTGGCTGGATCAGGAAGTTCTTATACAGGTGCTGGATGAGCTGATCAACAGCAGCTGTGCCGAGCGAGGGGGAATAAATGTCTCTTTTTTCACCTGAGGGGGATTTATTCCTTGTAGCTGGACAGATGAAAGAGGGTTGTGAGGTATTTGTGAGGTCTGGGGTTTCTCTTTCCATTGTTGTGGGTTAAGTGGTAAGGGGCAGACATCACCTTCAACATGCTGGTTACCATCTTCCTCCAAAGCATTAAGAGACCATTGAGAGGTAAGCTCAACGGGCGCATTGCTTGTTGCTCATGTTGGAGGTTTAAGGCTGACTTAGATTGCTGGCTCAGATGTGTAGCTTGGTCCTTAACATAATCAGACACGTGTTCGTGTGTGCCTTGTCCTGACGCAAGGTAGCTTTTTCCGTTGTGAAAATCCTCACCCTCATGTTCTGCTGGTGCCTCCAATATGTCTGCCTGGCCCATAGCAGCTACAGCCTCCTTTTCAAGATGCAAAGCATCCAAATTAGCCTCCAGTCTAGCTTTGTCAACTTTAATAGCAATCTCCCTCTCTGCAAATTCAGCTTGTGCAGCCTCTGCCTTTGCTCTTGCTCATGCAGCTGCAACACCCACTGATGATCGTGATGAACAAGAATGCTGGGAACTATGAACTGATGCTCCATCTTGTGAGCCCTGAGTTTCCTTAAGGTCTTGGAAATCTATGTCTTGTTTCCTCACTGCGATCTGCTGCTGTAGCATTGTTTAGCCAGCTGTGTATACGTCTTTTCACTATGCTGCTCTCATTGTGTGTGTACGTGTACACAATTCAGCAGTAAGCCAAACTCCATTCAAATGAATACGGGAGTCAGGATATAGCATCCAAGCTCCTGGTGATTTATTTGGCGTCACCATCATATACAGTATGAATAGGAGTGAAACTGTAGAATATAAACAAAAATATACAATAAGCAAGATGCATAATCAAAGTATACACTGTAGTATAAACTCCACATAGCTACTACGCATCAATTGTATAGTGATTTTAGTATACAGTACACATGGCATGTAATTAAGCTGATAGCTTGCTAACATACATGTGGTTTAGGTTACGATTTACTAATTTACAAAAATAAGGCTTAGTAAAACATTCATCGCCAAAATAATGTCCAGATATTGTTCTATGGTCTGTGCTAAACCAATACATACAGACGATGCTTTCGAAGGCATAACCATAAGAAGGGTTGCAGCAGAGGAAATGTGAGTCCATTCAGCAAAAATACGGCTGCATACTAAAAACTACAATGGCTGTCCTGTTCTGGGTCAAAGTACATACCAAACTATTTCACTAAACCTGAAGGCAAAACACTATGTTGTGTTATTTTGAGGGGACAGCAAATTTACACTGTTATAAAAACTGTACATTCACAAATTTACATTGTAGCAAAGTTTCATTTCTTCAGTGTTGTCACATGAAAAGATATCAAATATTTACTGCAATATGAGGGGTGTACTCAATTTTGTGAGATACTGTCCATACACACCCATATCCATATTTGCATACCTACATGACAAAAGCACCCACAAACACACTCCTCCCCTATAACTGATCAGCCTCTTGCACATATCCTACCCAGCCCCAAATGATCATGCCTAAGCCCAAAAGCAACCCCAACACCCAATTCAAGTGCCTTTAAACTCCTTCCCCCTCAGATTCCAGAGATTTTTCCAAGTACACTACTATTTTTTCATTTTTATCTGCAATATATTTCTCAGTGTTGCTGTCATGCTTTACTTTATTTTTAACTTTTCCAGTCTTACCATCTCCTCATTTTCCATTGATTAACCATGGTTATTAGATCACCAATCAGTATTGTTTGTATGTTCACCTCAATACAGATACCATAACCCAACAGTTCTGAACTTGATTCCAGAAGTCTGCTGCCACTGGACAGTAGCAGATCACATGGTCCAGTTTGCCCATTTTAGTCAGCATTTTTGTTTATCATTATCTTCACCCCTTTTGAATTGCTTTGGCCTTGACAAAAGTCTATATCCCCCTGATTCCTATTTCCACCCAGCTTCATTGGATAATGTAGAATGAGTTTCCTTTAGACAATAAATATTGTTATTTTTCTTGTGAATACATTTGAATACAGATGTAAGCTAACCTATTGTAGCTATTGCTTGCTATACTAACATCACACCTCACCATGCAAATAGGAAGTATAATTAATGTAATTAAAATTAATGAAACAAATGCCTATGGATTACCAAATACACTTTGCCCATTTTGCTCATACTTTCTGTCATTTGCTTGTTAGCTTATTTTATGCACAACAGTGTTATTACTAGAGCCGTTTATTTATAATTTATCAATGATATATGCTCCTTTTCCTTTTGCTCTTTGCTTTTTTTGAATGGGTTACAGTACTTTCCTTTGATTGTTTATCTCTTGGGAAAATGCATCATTGATTCCAACAGAGTCCTTTTGAGCTCTTTTGTTCGTTTATAATGTTCAAACTGCGATGATCGGCCATGGAACCTTGGTTTCTTTATTACATGATCCAATTCTGTGCACTCTTCAAAAGCTTTGAGTTTTGATGGTCTTGCATGGCAAATTTAAGTCAGTTTGCGTAAGGTCTTTATCCAGAACTTCAAGATTTTTTGCGGTCTGGTGTTTTGGGATTCCTGAGAGATGTACATTTTCTGTTATTCCCTGAGAATGTACATCTAAAAACTATTATTTTAATCTTCGGTTTTCAATCAATACCTTCACTATGTTGGATTTAAGGATTTTCTCTGTTGCCATGAGTGTTTTGTTTTCTAATAGTAATTGAGTGACAATATCAATTTGATTAAACTCTAGGTTTGTAGTCCTCCTTACACAACGTTTCAATTGATGCATGGATTCTGGCCAGGGCACTAACTTCTACTTCATGAGTAAGTAGATCAGGCATGGGCAACTGGCAGCCTGCAAGCGGCCCCCACCCCTTCTTTTTGCGGCCCTCAGATGAATTTAGAAAACAGTAGAAGGATATATACACCAAAATAAATTGGGGGAAAAAAATGTATATCATGTTTCACCTTTGTTGTAAAGTTAGTATTGGAACCATAATCTATGCTGTAAACACAACATGGAATAGACCTGAAATAATTTTTTGCATGTTTACATATAACAGTCGTTTCAGGGTCTTAGAAAGCTGTTTTTATGTCTTTCTAAGTGTAGCTGAGAGTGTGCTGATGTTTGAGCCATAAAACACTTGATACATATTCAGGGGCGGCGCCAGCCGATTTTGTCGGGGCTTCAGCCCCGGATGTTTTGAGTGTAGCCCCGAATCTCGAATGAGGGAATTTTTTATTTATTTATTTTTTTAAGCCTATGTAAACCCGCGAAATCATAAGTTGTCCTATTTCGTTGCGCTTTGGCTTTGCACGTACTGCATACAGCCTGTAAAAATATACCTTAAAAATAATCTAGCCATATAGGCCTACATTACTTTGCTGCCGTTTCTTCCTCCCTTTTGAATATGTAGCAGGTAGGGGAGGGGCTAGCCTAGTAGCAAAGTCAAGTGTCTGAGCGTGCGATTTAATAACGACAGACAGCGAGCGGGAAATGAAAAATGAAGCAAACAAGACTTTGGGGATTCTTTGGAAAGAAGTCAGTGGGTAAGAAATGAATTGTTTTTTTATCCTTTAAATCTAAAGATCATCTTCTGGCTGTCTTTCACTGTATGTCTATTTGTTAACTACTGTAGCTAGTTATTAGGCTACTAGCATCACTTGTATGTTACTAGTAGCATCTGATATAAGTTAGTATGATACTAGCAAGCAAGTGATAGAAGATTGCTCAATCAAATATAAAATAATGTGATCATCATCATCAATCATTAAACAGTGTGTAAATCAAAAGTAAAAAAAAAAAACCGCTTAATATTACCAAATGAAATGAAGGGTAAGTTAACCCACAAATAGCCTATAACAACTGTCTGTGAAGGTTTGGACTTTGGACTCGATCTACTCCATCTGTGTTTTTTATTATTATTCTGAATCCGTTCTGAATCTGATCAAGGTGTAGTCTTTAACTTTTTTTGTTTAAAATGTTGCCTTTCTTTATGAAAGTTACCAACAATCAAGTGTTGATAAAAAAAATGCAACATGAAGCTAATGAAATGTTTTTAAAATTAAGGTACAGTTATAGTTTTTTTTTTAATGAAAATAAATCTTTTTTTTTTATAAAAAAAATATCTACATTTAAACATAATAGTATACTGTGCAAGTGCAAACATAATACAAAATAGTGAACTATAAGTATATTTTTATGTTGACTTGCAAGTATACTCCCTGCTGAAAAATCCAGCTAAAACCAGCCTAAGCTGGAAGTAGCTGGTATATCAGGTTGGTTTTAGGGGGGTTTTGAACATTTTTTAGCTTGTCTTAGCTGGTCAGGCTGGAAGACCAGCTAAAACCAGCTAGGCCAGGCTGGAAGACCAGCTAAAACCAGCTAGGCCAGGCTGGAAGACCAGCTAAAACCAGCTAGGCCAGGCTGGGAGACCATCTTAAACCAGCTAGGCCAGGCTGGGAGACCATCTTAAACCAGCTAAGACCAGCCAACCAGCTTAGGCTGGTTTTAGCTGGATTTTTCAGCAGGGCTTGCAGTATACAAGACAAAAGCAAGTGGTGAGAAAGACAAAAGCAAGTGGTGAGAAAGACAAAAGCAGGTGATGAGAAAGACAAAAGCAGGTGATGTGAAAGACAAAAGCAGGTGATGTGAAAGACTACAGCAGGTGGATGAGAGAGTAATATAACAAATATAGAAGGACATACCAGATATACAGCAAGAGTTGAATAGTGTATGTTGTATGTTGACTCTGTGTATGTGTATTGAGCATAATGTAAAGATGTACTGTATATTGTTATCATGCTCAGTTGAGCAATGTTTTCCATATCCAAAACAAAGGTTATGCTCAGTTGAGCACTGAGAGGATGTTAGCCTGCCTTGAATATAATGTTAAAGATTTATTTTGACTGAAAGTAAAGTGTTACTGTAATAAAAAAAAACTCTTCGAGTGATCCCTGTATTTGCATAAAATGCTCTGGGCTAAGCCCCGGATGTCCTTCAATGCTGGAAACGCCCCTGTACATATTACAGAAGTCTGAGTACAAGCCAAAATATCAAAGTAGTGAAAACAGCCAAAAAACTGTGTTTAAAGGGTTCCTGCATTTAATTACACAGAAGCAAACGTGCCGAATCCCGGGAGAGATGAGCAGAGCGGGAAAATGGCACGTTGTTCAATAATTTTTAATTGCCCAGATATAGGTGACCTAGCATCAGATCTAGTTTACTTTTAATGTATTTGTTAATAAATTAATCTGCAGCCCCCTGATGTTATTCCAAGTTAATCTGTGGCCCCCTGATGACCAGGACATAAATTCTGTGGCCCCCACCACCATCCAGGTTACCCAACCCTGAAGTAGATCTTCGGTATCCGTAGATTAGTCTTTCTTCCTTTTTTTGAGCAGGTTTGTCATGTCTGTAATCGATTAATTGAAATATCTTGTTGGTGTTGAGCTTAGCTTTTATCAGACCTTAAGTGCTGTTTGTGTGTGTAGGGTTACAGAATATGTTTAAACCGATTCATTTAATATCTAAATGTAGCTATTATGTTTTTGCATAATTTGCACGCAGTAACTGTTGAAAGTCTAAGACATATTGAACCCACCAGACGCTGGGGATCTTCTGTACTGCATCTCCTTTTCAGTTGCTATTTCTTTTTGCCTAAAGTCTCATCTTCAGTAAATGTTCAATCGGATTAAAATCTAAAGGTTGACTTGGGCAGTCAAGAACTTTCCACTCTTTGGTCTTTGAGTTTGCTTGTACTTTAGCAGACAAGATACTTCTGTGCACCTCAGAATTAGTAGTAGTGTTGAAATTTCACCATCATTTTGACTTTGATACTGATACCAGGTTTAGCATCAAAATATTCTGTACTGAAATGATACTCAACAACAAAATAACATGGCAACATTTTTTGTTTATTAACCACTGGGATTCTTTTTAACACTTGGACCACACAAATGCCCATGGGAATTGGCGTTTGAGTTTGTAATTAAAATAATACTGCCATTTTGAAAGCTACACTCTCCTCCTCTCATGACTTTTCATAAATGGACATATTACATTTTACGGTTGTCAGAATTATAAACTCACAAATGGAAAACTATTTGGAGAAATAATTTGACGTGTGTTAGGGCGGATACCGGAATGACATATGCATGTCCGGTGAATTTGTAATTTATGATATTATTGTTGTGTCCATGTTTGATGTTTTACAACGATTGATAAAAACCCCAGATGTTATAACAGTAGCGAGATGTTTAAAAAATGGGTCTTAGGGTTTCAGAATGTTAAATTCCTAGGCAATTAGTGTTATATCAGCAGCAAGATGTTTGAAGTTTAATAAAAGGGCGCCAGTGTTCAGCAATGCTAAATTACCTGGCATTTAATGTTACGATAAGTGCTACAACAGATGTCTTACAGCCAGTGGGTGTTGACCTTTCTTGTTTTATGAGGCGATGGGTGGTTGGCGTGGTCTGTATTTTAACCCCGGGGATGGTCATTCAGTCTTGCCTGAGTAAACTTACATACACATCACAAACCATGGCGGATTGTGCAGCGATCAACGTTTTGGGTGAAACACTGTTGATAGCTACCAGCTTAACCGCTGCTCAGCGAGTTGGCAAGAGATTACAAATGGACGGCAAAGACACGATCAACATGCCAGCCCTGAAGAAACCAATGCAGAGTTTACCCTGAATTCATCAACTACACGAGGATATGTTGGCACAGGAGTGGAAGTTGGAAGGCAGGTGGATCGATGGATACATTTTCAACCCTGAGGTTCCAGACATTGCATTTTATGAATTAAAAGAAGGCCAAGAGGCTGGTGTGACTGATAAAATTATCTTTAATGCCAGTTTATGGACCACCTTTCTCTTGAGGAATCTAAAATATAAGACATGTTTTCAGTTATTTCATACTTTTGTTAAGTACATAATTCCATGTGTTATTTCATAGTTTTGATGCCTTCAGTGAGAATCTACAATGTAAATAGTCATGAAAATATGGAAAACGCATTGAATGAAAAGGTGTGTCCAAACTTTTGGCCTGTACTGTATACCATAAAATGTGTTAGAGGTATAGATTTAAAAGGTGTGGGGAAGTGTTTTTGATAGAATTCCAATACCCAAATACATGGAAGACTTTTACATGGGGTGAAAACGCATTTGAACTACATGACTCGAAACACGACAAAACTTGGAAATATAAACTCACCACCGGTTATTACAATGTCATAGAAAATCTGATCAGAATCAATTCGTTTATTTGGTAGTGGGAAAGGTGATTGCAAAATTGCACTTCAGACCCGTCAAACTATCTTTTAGACTATAAGATGCAGCCACAGAAACTCTACGATGATCCTCAAAGGTGTGTTGAATACTACACAACACAGGCCGGTAATGGTTGACAAGGGTATCATGGTAGCACTGCAATATATGGGGCTTTTTCAGATGGCAATACCTTTGTTGTAGCATGGGTTGTCAATAGCAAAACCACATTTGAAAAATGCAGCGAGGAATATATTTGGCGAGGTCAGTGTTCGAAATCGGCGGTTTCGTATAGTGGTCAAATAATGTAGAACCCGTATCAAATCGAGGGAGAAGTTCACTCACGTTTATTGGAAAATTGCAGCACAGATGTCATTCGGTGAACGTTCCATTACCTTCCTACTGTAATTTTGGTTACCAGCTAGCCTATACATTAAGGGCGTTTCTAACTAAGACCATGTCTTTAGAAGTCAACCCCCCATGCCATATGACCATCGTAAACATTCCTACAGAGAGATAAACAGAGAGGTTTCTGTTAGAGAGATAATCTAAACAGGTAGATTTCTGTTGTTCTCATTATCTAGGCACATGCACTTTCAATGAAACATACATTCATATGGTAATTGTTAATGCTCAGATTCCACACTCCCCCCTATCAAACATTTAAAGAAGAACATTACATGTTTGATAAAACATTACAAGTACAATTCAAATCCTAATGAAAAGAAAAGGCCCATACACTTATGTTACAAATGACTAAAATGAAACAACAAAAGGAGTATCTGACCAATCAGGTCTTATTGTTCCTCAAATGAAAATGAATTTAAACAAGACAATTGATACTCCCCACTCCGACACATAACTCAATGTATGACAGTCATCAATCCCGTCCCCAGCTAAGATTATAAAGGTCAAGAAACATTATGACATTAACAGGTTATTATCAGTGCTAACGGTGTTTAGCAGAAAATCAGACTCAACATGACATCATGATTAAAACATGTCCCCAATGTCCGTTGAACAATCAAACCCCCCTGGTCCGTATCATGATCCATGCAACAATATCATACAAATGACTTATGCATATCCTGTTGTACCTGTGACAGATTTCTACCTTTAAAATAGGGAAAACATCTACCCTTGACAGGGACCACCTATAATAGGGAACAATTCACTGTCCAAACATACCATGATAGCCATCATAATGTAGATCATTAAGCATCATCACAAATACTCTGAAGTCCAATATTGGTCATCGTATAGTTTCCCACCCGTCTTGCAAGAAACAACCTCCATACATATGAAATCACCACATCAGTTTATTTAGGAAAATCTTAGATTGTAAGGAAAGAAGTTAGTTTCCAATCAAGTGTCCTTTAGTTTTTGTCTTCAGTTTTCTTTGTCTTGCATCAGTTCCAAAATCAGTTATTGCCGTCAGTGTGATGTGGACCCAGCAAATTGCCTGGTTGTCCTAACAAGTCAGTGTAGGTGTAAAATGGAACAGTGAGTTTCCAACACTTCACTAATACAAGATTAACACCACAACAGTGTCTTCCACTGTGTTGGGACCATGTGACCTTTCCAGTCAACTGGCCCATGGTACTCTGACCTGTAGTTTGTGTAGTCCTTCAGGACTCAGGTGGATTCTCCTCTCATCTCGCTGTCGATGATTCATCTAGAAATGGAGTGTGAAGCCAAGTGATCTGACCCTGGCATCGTTCTGCCATGTGAGTGGTCAGGAAAATTCAAAACAGATTCAACCAATGTGGTTGTTGCTGGTACTCACACTCAGTTGTCTGTGTCCAGTCAGTGACGTGATGTATCATCAGAAAAGGGGTTGTGATGTCCTGATCTGTTGAAAGTATAACTGCAAAACAACGATTAGTGTGGTTCAACAGTCCATCGGACTTTCATTCATTGGGTATTGTTCTGTCAACTCCCAACAATGAAGGCAATAGATCAGTCCTGAAACTTATGGATCTCAGAAGTTCCATCTTCAGAGTGAAGCATACACCCTATTCAGACAAGTTTCCATAAGTCTATGTCAAAGTTCCTTTTCCATCCAGAACTGGCTTGATTGTTGTTTGACTCTTTGTGCTATATTAATGCCCGATAGCAACCAGCAGTGGAATAAGATTGTCAGACTTGACTTTGCTTAGCCAAATCAGAAATGGTTAGATCTATACTATTCAACCATTAAAATTTTAGACCTTACATCAAACAAAACAATTTCTAAATAAACAAATTAAAAACATCCTGTACATGGAAAATGTAAAACATAACAGATCCCAATGCTCCGTTATAACTATGCAAACAGGAAAAACTAAATTTTGTACACAACTCCTTATAAATACCAATTTGATTTGTTTGAGCCTTAAGCCCACACTTGTTCCAATTATAAGCAATTATCATATCATACATCCCCCCTGGCTTCACTTCATTAAGTCAATGGAAAGTGACACCATGAGTAAATGCAGAACAATGACAAATACAGCCACAGGAGGCGCCATCCTGAACCTGCACTGGCCATCTTTTCAGGACAGACATAAAAAATAGAGAATTGGTAGTAGGGATGGATCTATAATCCATTCGATAAGGAGTTGCATCCTGTATATTCATCAAAACAAAGTGAACAAGTTAAAAAACATGAACATTCACTAACAAGGACATCAATGTGCAACACGGTCGCTTGTGCGAAGGAATTATAAACCATATAACCTATTAACTAATTTTACAACATAGCTAAACAGCTCTCAAATTTGACTTTACCACAGTACCATCACACAGGTCTGTGAAATTGGCTATCATGCATTTATAATATCCTGTAGTTTCTTGGCACATGCCTAACTAAATTGTTTGGCCCCCAGGGGACAAGCTGCGCAACTAAATTGTAAGAGTGAAAAACCCCAGCCCATGTGGAGTGGTTTACCTGTTGCAACCACCAGGGCATTTGTATAAGCTTAGCTACAGCAGTGCACGTGGCACCAGGACACCCTAGGCCGCAGGTCGATGATCGACTTTGTTGTCGTCTCATCTGACCTGCGGCCGTATGTCTTGGACTCTCGGGTGAAGAGAGGGGCGGAGCTGTCAACTGATCACCACCTGGTGGTGAGTTGGATCCGATGGCGGGGGAGGAAGCTGGACAGACTCGGCAGGCCCAAGCGTACTGTAAGGGTCTGCTGGGAACGTCTGGCTGAGTCTCCTGTCAGAGAGATCTTTAACTCCCACCTCCGGCAGAGCTTCGACTGGATCCCGAGGGAGGCTGGAGATATTGAGTCCGAGTGGACCATGTTCTCCACCGCCATTGTCGAAGCGGCCGCTCTGAGCTGTGGCCGTAAGGTCTCCGGTGCCGTCAAGCTGAAGAAGGAGTCCTATCAGGCCTGGTTGGCTTGTGGGACTCCTGAGGCAGCTGACGGGTACCGACAGGCCAAGCAGGCTGCAGCCCGGGTGGTTGTGGAGGCAAAAACTCGGGCCTGGGAGGAGTTCGGTGAGTCCATGGAGAAGGACAATCGGCTGGCCTCGAAGAGATTCTGGCAAACCATCCGGCACCTCAGGAGAGGGAAACAGTGCCCTACCAACGCTGTTTACAGTAGAGGTGGGCAGCTGTTGACCTCAACTGAGGATGTCGTCGGGCGGTGGAAGGAGTACTTCGAGGATCTCCTCAATCCCGCTGTCACGTCTTCCAGAATACGGCCGATAGTAGAACCTCGGATTCAGGAGGAACAGTGTGGTTTTGGAGGTGGTGTTGGAGGGTTCACGGGAGTTTGCCCAACCAATCCACATGTGTTTTGTGGATTTGGAGAAGGCATTCGACTGTGTCCCTTGCGGCATCTTGTGGAGGGTGTTTCAGGAATATGGGGTCCTGGGTCCTTTGCTTAGGGCTGTCAGGTCCCTGTACAACCGAAGCAGGAGCTTGGTCCGCATTGCCGGCAGTAAGTCAGACTTGTTCCCAGTGCATGTTGGACTCCGGCAGGGCTGCCCTTTGTCGCCGATTCTGTTCGTAATTTTTATGGACAGAATTTCTAGGCGCAGCCAGGGGCCAGAGGGTGTCAGGTTTGGGGACCACACAATTTCATCTCTGCTCTTTGCAGATGATGTTGTCGTGTTGGCCCATTCTAACCAGGACCTTCAGCATGCACTGGGACGGTTTGCAGCCGAGTGTGAAGCGGTGGGGATGATTATCAGCACCTCCAAATCCGAGGCCATGGTCCTCAGTCGGAAAAGGGTGGCTTGCCCACTTCAGGTTGGTGGAGAGTGCCTGCCTCAAGTGGAGGAGTTTAAGTATCTAGGGGTCTTGTTCACGAGTGAGGGAAGGATGGAACGGGAGATTGACAGACGGATTGGTGCAGCTTCTGCAGCAATGCGGGCTGTCGTGGTGAAGAAAGAGCTGAGCCGCAAGGCGAAGCTCTCGATTTACCAGTCAATCTACGTTCCTACTCTCACCTATGGTCATGAGCTTTGGGTCATGACCGAAAGGACAAGATCCCGGATACAGGTGGCCGAAATGAGCTTTCTCCGCAGGGTGGCTGGGTGATCCCTTAGGGTGAGAAGCTCGGTCACCCGGGAGGAGCTCGGAGTAGAGCCGCTGCTCCTCCACATCGAGAGGGGTCAGCTGAGGTGGCTTGGGCATCTGTTTCGGATGTCTCCGGAACGCCTTCCTGGGAAGGTGTTCCGGTCCCGTCCCACCGGGAGGAGACCCCGGGGAAGACCTAGGACACGCTGGAGGGACTATGTCTCCCGGCTGGCCTGGGAACGCCTCGGTGTCCCCCCGGAAGAGCTAGAGGAAGTGTCTGGGGAGAGGGAAGTCTGGGCATCCCTGCTTAGACTGCTGCCCCCGCGACCCGGCCCCGGATAAGCGGAAGATGATGGATGGATAGCTACAGCATACAAATTTAGCTTTTTTACAGGCAACGGCCAAACTACCTCATGGCAAACACAAAGTGTCTTGAGTAACCTCCTACATTTTTGGGAATTCGCAAAGTTAGATACATTTTTATTCCAAATAGTGGCAGTCAGCCAAACCCTAAATCACAAATGTGTATGCTTTATCTTTGTTCTAACATCAACAATGGGGGATGACTTTTGGTCCCTACCCTCACTTCAGTTGGTTTCAAAATCATACATTTCAACATTAAAGCTAATGAGAGGAAAATATATTTAGCTTTCACTTAATGTTTGTTATCCCAAAACTGAATATGCTTGTGTTAAAAAAAATACCATAGATGAGACCAGACTGAACACTCAAATTTAACCCTTAGTAATAGGCTACTCTGATTTAATGGGAAAGGTTGCTACTCTCAGCTCCACCCATTTATGGTAAGCCATTAAAAAGGCCAAATGTTTGTTTATGGTCCTCAGACTATCCTATCAATTTAGCCAACATCCTTTGTTTACTGAAGATGACCCAACCCATCTAATATTTTTGCAGTTTGTAAAAATGTGATCTATACAACAACTCAACATTAGGGTGGAAATTAAGAAACTCTTAAGAATGGCAATCCAGACAGAAAACAGATGTATGACTTCACTAAAATCAAGGTACAATAAGTAATCCAAAGGAAACTCAATGTAGGCCTTAAACACTGTTACATCAATACTCTATTTGTTCATTAGTCAATTTACCATTTTAGAATTTGAACTCCATTAATGAGTATCAGGTGTTGGTTTTAAAAACAAGCATAATCCCAGTTATCATTGGTAAATACAAATGAGAGAAACTATATTATTTAACCAAACTCAATTCAGCATTTAAAAAATAGGTCATTTAATTTTGTGTGGAGTAAACTCGCTTTAACTGTATTACCCCTTTTTAAGGCTATGACTATTTTGGATTCAAATTCAGTCCTCATGGGACACAGCGTGTCTCCTTAATGTTAGACTATAACCATGTGGATTCTTCATTATACTACTTATACAATATATAATGAGAGCGAAAAAACAATACGTTAACCTTTTGTAAGACAACCACAAGACTTTTTTACCAGATTAGAAAATCATGGTACCAAATTCTAATTCATCACTAGGTTTCAGACGTACTCACTTGTGCTAGCGAACATCTCAGCAAGCAACAGACAAGTACCACGTGGTGGGCCTTGATTAAGGCCTACCTACATTGTCGTGAGACCCCCCTTGAGGCCTTACAGTTTTAAACATTATCATCAACGCAATAAATACATTTGACTCAAAATTACATACGTACACATGACAAAGCACAACAAAACAGGTTATTTCTTGAATACCTATTAAAACATGTTCAAGCATGACAGAACAAAACAGGCTATTTCGAATGCCTATTAAAACATGCTATATAACATTCAAGTGCTTCTCAAAATACATGTAATATTTCATTAAATAAGCTTGGCTATTACCGAGGAAGGTGATCAGGTTTCCTTGATAAGTTCCAGCTTCAATTAATGGTTAGGTACAATACATTTTAGGAAATAAACATTTAAGAACTCTGAATCAATGACTATGAAAGCTCACGTCAGTTTCTAGTATTGTCCATGATTCCAGGATCCCATAAGAGAGATTCCATCTTGAGACTACTGTCGGTCAGCCAAGTGGTCAAACAGAAAGAATCTTCGTCCATTTCGATTGTCTCCTTTACCGCCTTTCGACTGTTGTCCATTCTCGGCCATCTTAACTTTCCTCTGTCTACTCTCTTCGTCTGTACCACACTCTCCATCTGTCCATATACAACTTCCTCGGAATCCATATTGTTTAGCCGGAAAACGTTCTTTTTCTTTCTGTCCATTTCGAGTCCAGGCATCGTTGTTAATTATCCTTTTCGTTCTTGATGGTATCCTATTCGCGCCATTCTATTTAAATATGAACGCGTCATGCCAGAGGCTGCACTCCTCTTCCCGTCGTATATGTACAACTGGATGGCATTATATTTTACTTAGATTTTTGCACGTTACACAATGTAATTTGTGGCCCAGTCAGGGAGTAACTAGGTCTTCTCTCCAATTTATCCACCCCTAAAGATATTGTCCACGATTGCAATTCGTGGCCTAGTCAGGGAGTAACCAGGTCTCCTATCACTACCTGTGCTCTTGAATTACTCGATTTGTTCATTAAATGGTGTGGATTTCAGACTCACCTGAGTTTTTGGTAGAATCTAAATCTCCAACCATACGGCTCACAGCAATTTTGAAAGTTCTTTATATGGCGTAGTTTTACGACTCACTGTTCAGTTGTTCTCAGCAAACAGTAAGCGGGAAAACTGACTTCTTCCTCGCGATTGCAAATCAAGCCCCTAAGCTCTCCAGCTGAAGTTCAGTATTATCGTTAAAACTTGTCCATCCGGTCGCGGCACCAAACTGTTATAGTGGGCAAATAATGTAGAACCCGTATCAAATCGAGGGAGAAGTTTGCTCATGTTTATTGGAAAATTGCAGCACAGATGTCATTCGATGAACGTTCCTTTACCTTCTTACTGTAATGTTGGTTACCAGTTAGCCTATACATTAAGGGCCTTTCTAACTAAGACCATGTCTTTAGAAGTCAACCCCCCATGCCATCTGACCATCGTAAACATTCCTACGGAGAGATAAACAGAGAGATTTCTGTTAGAGAGATAATCTAAACAGAGAGGTTTCTGTTGTTCTCATTATCTAGGCACATACACTTTCAATGAAACGTACATTCATATGGTAATTGTTAATGCTCAGATTCCACATCAGCAATATTATGGAATGGCAAACAAAACAGCAGGATGAATCAGGATTGATGGTTGTGACTCGAGGTGGTAGGAGCCTACCAAAGAGTAAATAAAACAAGAATGAGACAAAAACAAGAGGTTTAAAGAAAACATACCGCTCCGAGGACACTCAAAGGGTACACTGCAAGGTTGATTGAGAACATATTTTAGGGAGATGTCACTCCTACACCGTATGTCCGGTGAATGTATGAGTTCCTTACCTTTTGATATCTTCTTTCAAGAGAAACTGCTGTTAAACGGCGTTGACATAAAGGTTAGGATGGTATTTACAGTTGATATAAAAAGTCTACACACCCCGGTTAAAATGCCAATTTCTTGTGATGTAAAATAATGAGACACATCATGTCAGACCTTTTCCACCTTTAATGTGACCTATAACGTGAACAATTCAATTGAAAAACAAACTGAAATCGTTGAGGGGAAAAAAAAAAAAAAACTGGTAATGACCTGGTTGCATAAGTGTGCACACTCCTTAAACTAATACTTTGTTGAAGCACCTTTTGATTTTATTACAGCACTGAGTCTATTAGCATGGCACATCTTGATGTGGCAATATTTGCCCACTCTTCTTTGCAAAAGCGCTCCAAATCACCTGCGTGAAGTTTTTTAGATATTAACATCATATTTTTAGGTCAATCTGAGGTCACTCAGCCCACATGCTCCAAATTCACCCAAAATAGTCTTGTTCGTTTTTGCTTCGTTTGTGCTGGTTTGTGGCGGTAAATGTTTTGTTTGTGCTAAGTTGGGTTTTAAAATATTAGACATTAAATTATAGACGATGACGTCACCAACGATGACGATTATAGACATGCTCCAAATTCACCCAAAATAGTCTCGTTCGTTTGTGCTGGTTTGTGCCATTAAAATTTTCGTTTGTGCTGCGTTGGGTTTTAAAATATCAGAAATTAAATCAAATTAGTGTTAATATTTATTAGACCTATAGGCTACAAATAAGGCTGACTGAATAAAATAGATAAATCAATGGTCACAAGATAAAAAATAGTTATAGACAGCTCTGTATTTTTGTGTGAAGTTAGTCAGTAGCCTATAGCCTATGAACATTTTATTTCGGTTTTGTCTATTCCATCTCTAAAATGTTAGATGCTAATAAAGTTGATTTAATAGAACATCATGCAACTTCTTATCAGTGTTTTTTGTAGTCCTGTAGTGTTTAATAAAAACGTCATGTTGTTCGGATATTAGGCCTATGTCTCTTTTTTTTTTTTCTGCCAGTCTCTCTCTCTGAGCAAAATGGATTTGTGCGCATGTGCCATCAATTTGTAGTATAAATGTAACTTCAGCATTTTGGGCAAAAAACTGCTAAACTATCCTCGAGGCGAGTACACTTTTAAAGTAGAATTGACAAAGACGTTCTGTCATCACATAATTTGTTGACTAAACAATTATCTTCACTTCAGTGTCTCCTGATTGTATTTTATTTTTATTTTTTTAGTTATTTTTGTTGAACATTTTGTATGTCATAAACTCTTATTTTCCTACTCCTGTTAGGAGAAGTAGTGTGCTATTTTATGGAAGTTTGCACTCAAGTCTATTATTTTGTGTGGTATCTTTTGAAGACAGATTGTAACTTGTCAGTATTAAGTGTTTTTAAGTTTTTAAGTGTTTTTTGTGGTTAATGGAATGTTCGATAGTACATAATTAGATTTTAAAAGTTAAATAATTTTGACTTAAATGAGTCATGAGTTTCCACATACATAATAATAATAATAGTAGTAGTAGTAATTAAATTATATATATACACACAAACATAAATACACACACAGTAGCCTACCAGTGAAAAGTTTTAGGTGTTTCTCAAAGTTTTATGTTCTCTTATGCTCACTAAGGCTATATTTATTTTATCAAAAATACAGTAATATTGTGAAATATTATTCCAATAATACTGCAGTTTTATATGTGAATATATATTAAAGTGTAATTTATTCCTGTAATCAAAGCTGATTTTTAACATCATTAGTTCAGTGTCACATGATCCTTCAGAAAACATTTCTAAAATAGCTAGCCTACTGATGTTATCAATTTGATGCTCAAGAAACATTATCAATTTTGAAAAGAGTTATTTTCTTCTGAAAACCAATATATACAACAATTCAAAGATTTTAGTTAAGTAATGTAGCCTATATATATATATATATATATATATATATATATAAAATGTAGCCCTAATATATATATTATTTAGCAAGGACATAATAAATTAGTAAAAGGTTGATCAACATTGATCAAAATAAAGAACCTTTCTTAACTGAGCACCAATAATTGAGCATACAATCAACATTTTACTATTCATTTTTCTAATGAATCATGTGAAATTGAAAACTGGAGTAGGTCTAATGATACAGAAAATTCTGCTTTTACATCACAGGAATAAATGACATTGTAATTATACATATAATATAATATATAACCAAAAATAGCTACAAAATAGCAAATAGCTTGTAATATTATTTCACAATATCAGTATGTTCAATAAAAAATAAAAAGCCATAGTGAGCTTAAGAGACATATAGGCCTATGGCCTTTACTATACACACGTGTATAAACACAGCAAACCGATTATGGTGCGTGTATTTGTGACAATTTTTATATTATTAACAAAACACAGCATACAGTAAGTAAAAACACTATCCTTGAAGTTTATGTTGCATCCACACATCCTGTGATCCGCATTAGTTTGTTAAAAGTTGAAAACGCACAGAATAACAGTAACCTATAAGTGAATATTGTGATTTGTTTTGCCGATTATTTAGGTCTTACCTTGTTACTTCAGCTAGCCTACTGTCATTCAGTGTCTTTCCCATTCAGTTAGTTGTGAACAAACGGAGCACAAACTAACGAGAATTTGGAGCGTGTGGGGGCTGGTGACGTCATCGTCTATAATTTAATGTCTAATATTTTAAAACCCAAAGCAGCACAAATGAAAATTTTACTGGCACAAACCAGCACAAACGAAGCACAAACGATCGAGACAATTTGGGGTGAATTTGGAGCAAGTGGGGGGGCTGAGTGACCTCAGAATGACCTAAAAATATTATTTTAGTATCTAAAAAACCGAAACAGCACAAACGAAACTTTTTACAGCACAAACGTAGCACAAACGAACGAGACTATTTTGGGTGAATTTGGAGCATGTGGGGGCTGGTGACATCATCGTCTATAATTCAATGTCTAATATTTTAAAATCCAACGCAGCACAAACAACTTTTAACAGCACAAACCAGCACAATCGAAGCACAAACGAACAAGACTATTTTGGGTGAATTTGGAGCATGTTGGGGGGCTGAGTGACCTCAGATTGACCTAAAAATATTGTTAATATCTAAAAAACCGAAGCAGCACAAACAAAACTTTTTACCGCACGAACCAGCACAAACGGAGCACAAACGATTGAGCATAGTTTGACGACGTTTTGCGTTGGGGTGGGGGGCAACTTCACGAAGGTCTAAAAATCTGTCAGATTGCGAGGACATCTCCTGTGCACAGCCCTCTTCAGATCACCCCACAGATGTTCAATTGGATTCAGGTCTGGGCTCTGGCTGAGCGATTCCAAAACGTTAATCTTCTTCTGATGAAGCCATGCTTTTGTGGATTTGGATGTGTGTTTGGGTCGTTGTCGTGCTGAAAGGTGAACTTCATCTTCAGCTTTCTAACGGACTCCTGAAGGTTTTGTGCCAAAATTGCCTGGTATTTGGAACTGTTCATAATTCCCTCCACCCTGACTAAGGCCCCGGTTCCAGCTGAAAGAAAACAACCCCAAAGCATGATGCTGCCACCACCATGTGTCACTGTGGGTATGGTGTTCTTTGGGTGAGCAGTGTTGTTTTTGCGCCAAACATACCTTTTGGAATTATGGCCAAATGGTTCAACCTTGGTTTCATCAGACAGACATTTTCCCATGTGCTTTTGGGGTACTTGATGTTTGTGTTTGCAAACTTCAGCCGGGCTTGGATGTTTTTCTTTGTAAGTGTCTTGCCACACTACCGCATAGCTCATTCATATGAAGAATACGAGAGATTTTTGTCACATGTTGCACACAGCCAGAAGTTCCTGTAGTTCCTTTTATGTTGCTGTAGACCTCTTGGAAGCCTCCCTGACCAATTTTCTTTTAGTCTTTTCATAAATTTTGGAGGGAGCCATCACCTTATCATGGTGGAGAGGCTGTGTTGTCTGGGCCTTAGTGCTCCTGGTAGGGTTTTCCATGGCAAAGGGGTCTCAGGGGAGGAGCCAGACTAAGAATGGTTAAAAAAAATAAATAATGCACAAACGAGGAAGAGGAGGAATTACCCTGCCCGGAGGAAGCTCAGGGCCCCCGTCTGGAACCAGGCCCAGAGGGAGCTCTCGCCGGCGAGCACCTGGTGGCCGGGTTTGCCATGGAGCCCGGTCAGGCATAGCCCGCAACGTGGCACCCCCCTCTCCATCGAATGGGCCCACCACTCATGGGAGGAAGCGCTGGGGTCGGGTGCGCTGCCATATGGGTGGCAGTTAAGGCCAGGGGCCTCGACGGGCCAGACCCGGGCTGCAGGGGCTAGCTCTGGGGACGTGGAACGTCACCTCTCTGTGGGGGAAGGAGCCGGAACTTGTGGGTGAGGTGGAGCGCTATCAGTTAGATCTGGTGGGGCTTACATCCATGCACAGTCTCGGTTCTGGAACCGTACTCCTGGATAGGGGATGGACTTTATTCTTCTCTGGAGTTGTCCAGGGTGTGAGGCGCCGGGCGGGGTTTAGGATACTCACAAGCCCCCGGCTGAGTGCCGCTATGTTGGAGTTTAGTGGATGAGAGGGTCGCCTCCCTATGCTTACGGGTTGTGGGGGGGTATCTCTGACCGTTGTTTGTGCATATGCCCCGAACAGCAGTTCAGAGTATTTGGCCTTCTTGGAGACCCTGAATGGAGCTCCAGTAGGGGACTCCATAATTCTGATGGGGGACCTCAAGGCACACGTGGGCAATGATGGAGACACCTGGAGAGGCGTGATAGGGAGGAACGGCCTCCCTGATCTGAACTCGAGTGGTCGTTTGTTGTTAGAGGAACTCCTAAATCCCACTGACACACCCTCTGTAGTGGAGGCAGTGCTGGAGGCTGATGGGGAAGCATCGTCAATCTCCATGGCATAAGTCACTGAGGTAGTCAAAAAACTCCACAGTGGCAAAGTTCCAGGGATTAACAAGATCCGTCCAGAAATGTTGAAAGCTTTGGGTGTGGAGGGGATGTCTTGGATGACACACCTCTTCAACATTGCGTGGAAGTCGGGGAAAATGCCTAAGGAGTGGTGGACCGGGGTGGTGGTTCCCCTGTTCAAAAAGGGGGACCATAGGGTGTGTGCCAATTACAGGGGTATCACACTTTTTAGCCTCCCTGGGAAAGTCTACTCAAAGGTACTGGAAAGGAAGGTTCGGCATATAGTCGAACCTCAGATTGAAAAGGAACAATGCGGGTTCCGTCCTGGTCGCGGAACAACCGACCAGCTCTTTATTCTTGCAAGGATCCTGGAAGGGTCCTGGGAATATGCCCATCCAGTCTACATGTGTTTTGTGGATCTGGAGAAGGCGTATGACCGGGTCCCCCGGGAGATACTGTGGGATGTGCTGCGGGAGTATGGGGTGAGGAAGTCCCTTCTGAGGCGAAGCGGTTGGGATGAGGATTAGCACCTCTAAATCTGAGGCCATGGTTCTCAGCAGGAAACCGATTGAGTGCCTCCTCCGGGTTGGGAATGAGGCGTTACCCCAAGTAAAGGAGTTCAAGTATCTCAGGGTCTTGTTCGCGAGTGAGGGGACAATGGAGCGGGATATTGGCCGGAGAATCGAAGCAGCGGGGGCGGTATTGCATTCGTTTTACCACACCGTTGTGACGAAAAGAGAGCTGAGCCAGAAGGCAAAGCTCTCGATATACTGGTTAATTTTCATTCCTTCCCTCACCTATGGTCATGAAGGCTGGGTCATGACCGAAAGAACAAGATCGCAAGTACAAGCAGCTGAAATGGGTTTTCTCAGAAGGGTGGCTGGCTTCTCCCTTAGAGATAGGGTGAGAAGCTCAGCCATCCGTAAGGAAATCTGAGTAGAGCCGCTGCTCCTTTGCGTCGAAAGGAGCCAGTTGAGGTGGTTCGGGCATCTGGTAAGGATGCCCCCAGGACGTCTCCCTAGGGAAGTGTTCCAGGCACGTCCAGCTGGGAGAAGACCTCAGGGTTTGCCCAGGACTAGGTGGAGAGATGAAAGTGTTCCTTCCATCGCCCAATTACCTCCTCAGTTGAGATCAACAGTGTCCCATCCTTACTGAACACAGCTTGGATTGTTCCCCGTTTTCCCCTCCTGAGGTGGTGGACGGTTTTCCAGAAACACCTTGGTGCCGACCGAAAGTCCTTCTCCATGGCTTCCCCAAACTCTTCCCATATCCGCTGTTTTGCCTGTTTCACAGCAGAGGTCGCAGCCCTTCGGGTCTGTCGGTACACTGCGACCGTCTCCGGAGTCCTCCGGGATAACATATCTCGGAAGGCCTCCTTCTTCAGTCGGACGGCTTCCCTGACCACCGGTGTCCACCAGGGTGTTCGAGGGTTCCCGCCCCTAGATGCACCTAAGACCTTTCGACCACAGCTCCCCGCCGCAGCTTCGGCAATGGAGGTTTTGAACATCGACCACTCAGGTTCAATGCCCCCAACCTCCACAGGGATGCCAGAAAAGCTCCGCCGGAGGTGTGAGTTGAAGATCTTTCGGACAGGGGCCTCCTCCAGACGTTCCCAGTTCACCCGCACTACCCGTTTGGGTTTTCCCGGTCTGTCCAGAGTCCTTCCCAACCCCCTGACCCAACTCACCACCAGATGGTGATCGGTTAACAATTCCGCCCCTCTCTTTACCAGAGTGTCCAAAACATGCGGTCTCAGGACACAAAATCAATCATCGACCTTCGGCCTAGGGTGCTCTGGTACCTCATACACTTATGAGCATCCTTATGTTTGAACATGGTGTTCGTTATAGACAATCCATGACTAGCACAGAACTCTAACAACAAACGACCACTTGAGTTCAGATCAGGGAGGCCGTTCCTCCCTATCACGCCTCTCCAGGTGTCTCCATCATTGCCCACGTGTGCCTTGAAGTCCCCCAGCAGAATTATGGAGTCCCCTACAGGACTCCATTCAGGGTCGCCAAGAAGGCCAAATACTCCGAACTGCTGTTCGGGGCATATGCACAAACAACAGTCAGAGATTCCCCTCCCCACAACCCGTAGGCGTAAGTAGGCGACCCTCTCATCCACTAAACAACATAGCGGCACTCAGCCGGGTGTTTGTGAGTATCCCAACCCCCGCCCGGCGCCTCACACCCTGGGCAACTCCAGAGAAGAATAAAGTGCATCCCCTATCCAGGAGTACGGTTCCAGAACCGAGACTGTGAGTGGTTGTATGCCCCACCAGATATTACTGATAGCGCTCCACCTCCCTCAAAAGTTCCGGCTCCTTCCCCCACAGAGAGGTGAAGTTCCACGTCCCCAGAGCCAGCCCCTGCTGCTCAGATCTGGTCCGTCGAGGACCCTGGCCTTCACTGCCACCCATATGGCAGCGCACCCGACCCCAGCGGTTCCTCCTATGAGTGGTGGGCCCATAGGATGGAGAGAGGGGTGCCACGTTGCTTTTTCGGGCTATGCCTGACCGGGCTCCGTGGCAAACCCGGCCACCAGGCGCTCTCCGGCGAGCCCTCCGTCTGGGTCTGGTTCCAGACGGGGGCCCCGGGCTTCCTCTGGGCAGGGTAACTCATCCTCTTCCTCGTTTATACATGGGGTATTTTTTAACCATTCTTAGTCTGGCTCCACCCCTGAGACCACTTTGCCATGGGAAACCCTACCAGGAGCACTAAGGCCCGGACAACACAGCCCTCAGGTTCATAGTAACACACAAACCTCTCCACCACAATAAGGTGGTGGCTCCCGGAGAGGCAGGTTACACAGTAACAATTAATCATTTCTAAATTAGTACAGGACAATCGTCAGTATATAAGTGAGGAAAAGGGATGTGGTAAGATGCTGCCCATTTGTCTAATGTCAATACAACACATTCCCTTTGTTCGATCACATTCCCTAGGCATCAAACAAGTCACATGTTGTCCTCCCCCATCTGGGTAACCTTCTCAACCCTTGAGGAGGACTTAAAGCATCTGGACAAACCCCAGATAGGCAGATTTACGATTAACCCTATAATCCACTGATACCAATCAAGAATGCTCCCTAAAACAAATACCAGATCCCCTCTCCCACATTCTTCAACTCATCTAAACATGGGGACTCAGTCCTTTAATCAGTAAGAATGCATCAGGTTTCAGAAATGTCCCTAACATCATCCAGCTTACCCCAAAGACACATTGCTAATTTAGCCAAAGATCACATACCACTGTTTACAACAATGTTTTTCTTGTCAAGCTACGCACCCTCTTTTTCATGATATTCACAAATATACTGTTCTTTAGCATCATCGTTATCCACTGATGGTGGGTTGCCGCTAGCTACCTGTTTGTGCTTCAGGAATGTTCTCTTGCAATCTGCAAAAAGATTATCTGATGTCCGAATATTTTCACAATGCGATAACCTTTCTCAACAGCCTTAACCAGCTCAACAGAAACCCAGGTACCTGGTAAAGCTCTTTCTGAATCTGTGACTACTCAATTATCTGGTTCAGACTCTGCACATTATCTACACAAAAGAAAGAACAGTTTACAATCGACCCTGTGCGTTAAAACGGGGTGGTAAAGGCCTTTCAGCGGAGACATGCTAGCCCTAACAATACCATAGTAGGTGTCCATTGGTTTGAAATCTCAAAAGATTGTTTGGATGCCCAATCGGATGAGTCTTGTTGCAGAATAGGTAAAGACTACGGACATCGTTATACTGAATAGTCTCCCCTTCTTGAGCCGTAAACTTCAAATGAATTGCGTTGGTACGACCACTAAAAAGAGCATCTCGAGGGTCAAGGCGTTCAAACAATGAAACAATATTCCCCCATTACACAATGCAGCCACAAGGTGGGGGGGGGTCCATAACTGAAGCTGTTATGGCGATGTAGTCTCCATCATCACAGTGTCCTCACACTGTTGATTGATTTATAGAGTACAAAGATTCAGCTGAATGCATATTGTCGTAATGTTAATAACATTTTAGTACAACGCTGAAAATATCTGTAAATAATTAGACTTACATGAAAAGTATTTGTTCAGGTTAGAAGGTCCAAAAATTTGTTTTCCAAACAAGGCTGGGTTTAATTCCACTCAACCTAATCCAGAGATATAAAACAGACAATATGAAATACAGATAAAAGCGCATGGATTGCTCCATCATGTAATTGTTTTATGCATTCTTAAAAAGGTCAAATGTGTAATTTATTAGTGTTTATAATTGCAACACAATTCAAATGAATTATTTCAAATAAAACAATGTGTACTTACTATGTCCTACTCTGCGCTGGAAACAACAGATGTCTTCTGTGGCAGCCGTGGATTTAATAATGACAACACAACCAGGACGCCTCAAAGTTTACGCCTCTTAATTTTGATATTGGTTATACGTCATCGTTCTCCACTTTAACTGCTGTTGTAAAAAGGGCTTTATAAATACATTTGATTGATTGAAGAAAACAATATTGTGTTAATGCTCGCACGTTTTAAGAAGTCCCGCTTACAAAAGTTTTGTTTACCTGAAATAACCTGTCAACGAATCACTGTTGTTCATGCAACCTTCTGGGTAACTTGGTAAAGTTAAAATACACATATCACCATTTTTATTTAAAAAAATACACTCACCCTTTTGCCTTCAGAACTGCCTTAATTCTACATGGCATTGATTCAACAAGGTGCTGAAAGCATTCTTTAGAAATGTTGGCCCATATTGATAGGATAGCATCTTGCAGTTGATGGAGATTTGTGGGATGCACATCCAGGGCATGAAGCTCCTGTTCCACCACATCCCAAAGATGCTCTATTGGGTTGAGATCTGGTGACTGTGGGGGCCATTTCAGTACAGTGAACTCTTTGTCATGTTCAAGAAACCAATTTGAAATGATTTGAGCTTTGTGACATGGTGCATTATCCTGCTGGAAGTAGCCATCAGAGGATGGGTAGATTGTGGTCATAAAGGGATGGACATGGTCAGAAACAATGCTCAGGTAGGCCTTGGCATTTAAACGATGCCCAATTGGCACTAAGGGGCCTAAAGTGTGTCAAGAAAACGTCCCCCACACCATTACACCACCACCACCAGCCTGATGGATCCAGGTTCTCATTCTGTTTACGCCAAATTCTGACTCTACCATCTGAATGTCTCAACAGAAATCGAGACTCATCAGACCAGGCAACATTCTTCCAGTCTTCAACTGTCCAATTTTGGTGAGCTTGTGCAAATTGTAGCCTCTTTTTCCTAATTTTAGTGGAGATGAGTGGTACCCGGTGGGGTCTTCTGCTGTTGTTGCCCATTCGCCTCAAGGTTGTGCGTGTTGTGGCTTCACAAATGCTTTGCTGCATACCTCAGTTGTAACAAGTGGTTATTTCAGTCAAAGTTGCTCTTCTATCAGCTTGAATCAGTCGGCCCATTCTCCTCTGACCTCTAGCATCAACAAGGCATTTTCGCCCACAGGACTGCCGCATACTGGATGTTTTTCCCTTTTCACACCATTCTTTGTAAACCCTAGAAATGGTTGTGCGTGAAAATCCCAGTAACTGAGCAGATTGTGAAATACTCAGACTGGCCCGTCTGGTACCAACCAACCACGCATGGTTGTTTCTTTCCCATTCTGACATTCAGTTTGGAGTTCAGGAGATTGTCTTGACCAGGACCACACCCCTAAATGCATTGAAGCAACTGCCACGATACAATCAACCTGAGTCATAATGTCTGATCGACCCAGGCGTAGTTTGTTCCTTCAGAATAACAGCATTGCTCATGCGATGTGTCTTTACCGTAGTGCTATTGTGGATTGAACACCTTTTGGGATGTTTATCAACCTGCATATACTACAGTTTGTACTAATGGTTATTTTAGGGACCATTACAGACCATGGGCAGATTTGATCTTGAGGTCCATCTCATGTTAAAATAGAAAATGGGCAGAAACTCTCAAATCACAAGTCCCAACCCCTTCTTTATATCTTACACAAGATTTAGTAAATGCACTCTCACAGGAAATTCGATGCTTGTGGAAAATTCCATGCTACACATGCAATGGAAAATATGAAAGGTTAGCACCCACTGGTTGTAGAATATCTGTTGTAGCACTTATCGTAACATAAAATGCTAGGGAATTTAGTATTGCTGAACCTTGGTGTCCTTTTGTTAAACATCAAACATCTTGCCGCTGATATAATGCTAATTGCCTGGGAATTTAATATTCCGAAACCCTAAGACCCATTTGTTAAACATCAAACATCTAGCTACTGTTATAACACTTGTCTGGGGACTTTATCAATCGTTGTAAAACATCAAACATGAACAAAACAATGCAATCATGAATTACAAAGTCACCGGGTCACACAGGAAGTTCCATCCAGCAAACTGGAAGTCCTGCCTGCCTGTCAAATTCAACTGGAAGCCCTGCCCACCAGAAGTGACAGAATATAGCCTACATTTACTACTCCTGTTCACTGTACACTTTTTCACTCCATTGACCTTATTCACCGCGCCTCCATCTTGAAATCCAAAACGAGGCTAGGGGGTACACTCTAAACCGGAAGTTCATTGACGGAGCGCAGCAGCGGGCGTCTGTCATCATGGCGATACCTGTGTGGACATCAAATCTTTCATGTCTTCCCGAAATAACAGTGGACTATGTCAAAAAATGGGCCAATAAGGACTGCATGATTCCCCGGGCTGTTTTGCTGAAAGGATACAGCAACTGGATCGAGGGATATGTGCACAACGTGGAAGGTAATGCACGGACGATCACAGCTTTTTTTCTGAAATCAACATTAGTTAACGTTACTTTTAAAGTTAGATTGTTAGGTAGATAAAACAACAGGACGTGACAACATTACAAGCTGATGCTAAGCATTGTTAAGATATATTAACCACACCAAACTGACTTATTTTGAGTGTTAACAATAAATTATTTTACAGACAGTCAAGAGGAGCGAGACAGTCAGTGTGAGAGCTAAGTCTTTTCACTCAATGCGAAAAAACGAGGCACCTTACAACATTAAGGTATCATGACTGTGGATAAACTGCTCAGTTTGCGGAGTGGTGCCACTGCTAGAACAAATACGCTTGCTAAACGTTCAAATGTTCATCTTGATCGTTCATATCAACAGTTCATCTTTCCCTGCTAGACTAAAAATAACATGTTATGTGCAGTTGATGTGATCTTTAGCTAAAAGTGTATTGGAACCATCAGTCAAAATAGCTTGTTTCCAATGTGTCACTACAAAGCAAGGCAGGGTGCTACTGTTGGTTATTAAAATTAATAAATATTAAGTATAAGTTAATTTGTTTACAGGCATGGGTTGCTCAGTTCACAAAGCGATGTTACGTAGGGTTGGGGAAGGTACTATTCAGGTTTTACAGGTAACAGAGATGCTAAAAACGAATCAGTAATGTCTTCTACTGGGATGCACAAACGCAGTAAAACGGATGTTACTGTTTATACGTAGTGGTGTGCTTAACATGGTCTAGATTAGCAATGGTTATTATCATAAACAGGCACAGATCACTTCTTGTTTATATTTTGCTGTAAGACATGGCTACCCACGGCAGGACGTTAGCTGACCAGGCTAGTAAAAAGAGCAACAACTTGCTTAACGTTACCCCCGAATCAGCCCATCGCTTGTTAAAACTTAAAAAGGACCGGTTCGTGGCTAATCAAGTCATGTCTATTTAGCCAGAAGGTTTAGCTAGCTATCTATATGACAGTTAACGTAAATATGGCTAACGTTAGCATCGTAAACTAATGTAAATATCTTTCTTTGAAATGGCGACTGGGATCTCTTCTTATTTTATGAATCCATTCACGGCAAAGGACAGGATCTTTGGGGAAATGATGGAAGGTTTGACCTGTATAGGATTTATTTCTCTTTGAAGACGTACATTTGGGAACACAACAATGCGGCGGCATTGTAGGTAACGTTATGACAGAAGTCTACAGATGGGCGGGCCAACGTTACTTCCATACCCCACAGCCTCGTTTTGGTTTAAAGGAAGTGCCGTAGGTGAATAAGGCGAATTACGCTGCATTGATGACATTCATTCAAGAAAGGCCATCACAAGGAGTGAAATCGGAAGGCCCTCTAGCAGCTGAAGCCTTCCATGCGAAACGGGCAGGTCATACTTGGAAAATGTTAAATCATGTGTCGGCCCTCCTGCAGAGTGCCTGAAGCCAGAATCCATTCCTAGAACTGGAAGTCACCAACCGAAGCAAAACTACATGTGGTAACACATCCTCAGTGATCAAACATTCCTAAAAATACGGTCAATTCCACTAGACCGTACAGTTGTGCTCAAAGGTTTGCATACCCTTGGAGAATTGGAAATATATGTACCATTTGTAAGGAAAACACGAGTGAGCCGGCAAAACACGTATTTTAGTTCTAATGGGATTTACATTCAGCTGTAGGTCAATCATAAAACAAAACATTGCAACAAAGGAAAAAATTAACTGACCCCTGTTCAACAGTCTGCATATCCTTAGTTCTTTATACTGGGTATTGCCTCCTTTAGCATCAATGACAGCGTGTGGTCTTTTGTAATAGTTGTCTATGAGTCCCCGAATTCTTGCAGGTGGTATAGCTGCCCATTGGTCTTGGCAAAATGCCTCCAGGTCATGCAAACTTTTTTGTCGTCTTGCATGAACCGCATGTTTGAGATCTCCCCAGGGTGGCTCGATGGTATGAAGGTCAGGTGACTGTGATGGCCACTTCAGAACCTTCACCTTTTTATGCTGTAACCACTGGAGGGTCAACTTGGCCTTTGGTCACTGTCAGTTGTGACCATAATGCTTTATTTTGGTCTCGTCACTCCAAATTACAGTGTGCCAGAAGCTGAGGTGTGTCAAGTTGTTGTGGGGCATTAAATGCTTTTTTGTAGCATTAAATGCTTCTTTCTGGCAATTGACCATGCAGCTCATTTTTGTTCAAGTATCGCCATATTGTGCTCCTTGAAACAACCTCACCATCTTTTTCCTGAGCAGTCAATATTTCTCCTGAGGTTATCTGTGGGTTTTTCTTTGTATCCCGAACAATTCTTCTGGCAATTTTGATTGAAATCTTTCTTGTTCTACCTGACCTTGGCTTGGTATCAAGAGATTCCAGAATTTTCCAATTCTTAAGTGATTGAACAGTACTGACTGGCATTTGCAAGGCTTTGGATATCTTTTAAAATCATTTAAAATCTTTATAAAATTCCATTACATTGTTATGCAGGTCTTTTGACAGTTATTTTCTGCTCCCCATGGCTCAGTATCTAGCCTGCTCAGTGCATCCGCATGAGAGCTAAAAAACTCATTGACTATTTATATACAGACACTAATTGCAATTTAAAAAGCCACAGGTGTGGGAAATTCACCTTTCATTGCCATTTTCACCTGTGTGTGTCACCTTGTGTATCTGTGACAAGGGCAAACATTCAAGGGTATGTAAACTTTTGATCAGGGCCTTTTGGGTGATTTCTGTTATTATTATGATTTAAAAAGGAGCCAAACAACTGTGTGATAATACATTGCTTCATATGATCCCTATCCTTAAATAAAATGCATTTATTTTCAGAATTTCTGCCAGGGTATGCAAACTTATGAGCACAACTGTAAATTACGTTATGTCACTACTATGCACTATTGTAGCTTCCTGTCTTGAATGATTCTATTGCATATGTGTTAATTCTATGTTCAGACATCAATGTACCCAAATGACAACCTAACTTCCCTATTACTGTCCGCTACTTCCTCCAGCAATATCCTTGCGCTATAAATATCATATTGAGCTGCTGGAAGACTTAATAAACCAAAATAAGACACGCCAATTTATAAAATCTGTGTAGTTTTTGGAATGGGATGTCCAATAAGCTCCTATAGGTCTAATGGTTGGGTGTCCACATACTTTTGGCCACATAATATCATATCATTTGTAGATAAGTTATATACATTGTCATGATGAATTGGTAATTTCTTCCAGGTTTTGATACAGCCGGCACAGTGTGACTTTACTTAACAGTTGTTGACTACTTGATTATGTTGTGGAAAACCAAGTCCACAACGACTAAAACAAAAAGCACTTCAACTCAGGAACTTGTGATTCCAATAGACTTGAATGAAAATCATAGAACAATGACCGACATTAAAGCCCTTCTGCAGATACACCCCAATTCTAAGTACAGGACCATGGCTTTTATACAAAATCTTCAAACATCACGCCATATGATCATCACCTTTAGAAGTCCCCTTTTAGGCGGGGTTTATCTCTTGCCCCATGTATCTTTATACCAAATCTTCAAATATCACGCCATCTGACCAACCATCACGCCATCTGACCATCCTTCTTTGGAAGTTCCCTTTAGGGCGGAGTTAACCTCTTGCCCCTCATTACTTCCTGAGTGTCCTTAACTTAACTTGAAGATCTCATGGTTCATGTTGGGGTCACACTTTCACTGAACCCAAGAAGCTGTAAATTTCAAGGCCATAAATATCTGGACACAGGATGCTGTTCTGCTGAATTGCACTTTTACTGATAAACCCCTATGGAGCGTCAAGACCAATTGCCCCAATCCCAAGGCCATATGTTTTCTGAGACCTTTCTGTCTGTGTGTGTGTGCGTGGGCTGCATCATCTAAGAACTCAGTGTTTTTGCATCACTCGTTAATATATTCCCTAAAACGTGTGATTATGCATGCATATTGATATATTCATAAAACGTGTGATTATATATGCAGTATATAGAATATTCCCTCACAATAACGCAGGCCTGTAATTTTCATCATAGGTCCACTTCAACTATGAGAGACAGAATTAGGAAATTCAGAAAATCACATTGTAGGATTTTTTATGAATTTATTGGTAAATTCCTCAGTAAAATAAGTATTTGGTCACCTACAAACAAGCAAGATTTCTGGCTCTCACAGACCTGTAACTTATTTAAGAGGCTCCTCTGTCCTCCACTCGTTACCTGTATTAATGGCACCTGTTTGAACTTGTTATCATTATAAAAGACATCTGTCCACAACCTCAAAACAGTCACACTCCAAACTCCACTATGGCCAAGACCAAAGAGCTGTCAAAGGACACCAGAAACAAAATTGTAGACCTGCACCAGGCAAGGAAGACTGAATCTGCAATAGGTAAGCAGCTTGGTGTGAAGAAATCAACTGTGGGAGCAATTATAAGAAAATGGAAGACATACAAGACCACTGACAGTCTCCCTTGATCCGGGTCTCTACACAAGATCTCACCCCGTGGGGTCAAAATGATCACAAGAACGGTGAGCAAAAATCATGGGGGGACCTGCCGAGAGCTGGGACCAAAGTAACAAAGGCTACCATCAGTAACACACTACGCCGCCAGGGACTCAAATCCTGCAGTGCCAGACGTGTCCCCCTGCTTAAGCCAGTACATGTCCAGGCCCGTCTGAGGTTTGCTAGAGAGCATTTGGATGATCCAGAAGAGGATTGGGAGAACGTCATATGGTCAGATGAAACCAAAATATAACCTTTTGGTAAAAACTAAACTCATCATGTTTGGAGGAGAAAGGATGCTGAGTTGCATCCAGAGAACACCATACCTACTGTGAAGCATGGGGGTGGAAACGTCATGCTTTGAGGCTGTTTTTCTACAAAGGGACCAGGACGACTGATCCGTGTAAAGGAAAGAATGAATGGGGCCATGTATCGTGAGATTTTGAGTGAAAACCTCCTTCCATCAGCAAGGGCATTGAAGATGAAATGTGGCTGGGTCTCTCAGCATGACAATGATCCCAAACACGCCGCCCGGGCAACCAAGGAGTGGCTTCGTAAGAAGCATTTCAAGGTCCTGGAGTGGCCTAGTCAGTCACCAGATCTCAACCCCATAGAAAATCTTTGGAGGGAGTTGAAAGTCTGTGTTGTACAGCGACAGCCCCAAATCACTGCTCTAGAGGAGATCTGCATGGAGGAATGGGCCAAAATACCAGCAACAGTGTGAAAACCTTGTGAAGACTTACAGAAAACGTTTGACCTCTGTCATTGCCAACAAAGGGTATATAACAAAGTATTGAGATTAACTTTTGTTATTGACCAAATACTTATTTTCCACCATCATTTACCAATAAATTCATAAAAAATCCTACAATGTGATTTCCTGAAGTTTACCTATGATGAAAATTACAGGCCTCTCTCATCTTTTTAAGTGGGAGAACTTGCACAATTGGTGGCTGAATAAATACTTTTTTGCCCCACTGTAGTTCTAAAACAATTTTAATCTAACGTGAAGAACGATGACATGTAACCAATGACAAAGTTAAGAGGTGTGACCTGCTGGAGGCACCCCGACTGCGATGTAAAGACAGTATGAAACCCCGCTGCATCCACAGAAGTCAGCTGTTGTTTCAAGCGCGGAGTATGTCGTTTACGTTGTAAGTTATTTTATTTGATGTATTTGATTTGAATTGTGTTGCAATTACAAACGCTAACAAATGACACATTTGAACTTTTTAAGATTGTGTAAATCGATTGAGCAATCCATGCATTTTTATCTGTCATTCATATTGCCTCTTTAAATCTCCGGTTTAGTTTGAGCAGAATTAAACACCAGCCGTGTTTGGTAAACACATTTTTGGGGCTTCAAATCTTAGTAAGTAGGCTTTAATTATCTGTATACACTTGTTAATCCTCTTTGTATTTAGACCAAGTGAACAGCATCTGTGTCAGTTGGACTGGGTGTTTGTGATCTTACACAACCTGAGCAGATACTTTTTGTGTACGTTTAATTATTTACAGACATTTTTAGTCTTGTACTAAAGTGTTATTAACAATTATGACAATATGCATACAGCTGAACCTTTGTACTCTATTTACCAACCACCAGATTGAGGACACCCCAGTGATGATACAGAGTACATTACCATAATGGATTCAGTTATGGACACCCTACCTTGTGGCTGCACAGCGTGAGGGGATATTTTTTTCATTGTTTTCTTTCATGCTTGAAATCTGAAGGTAATACCGTCAACTCATCAGAACTGTGATGTATGTAAATGTATGTTTGAGTTAGAATATTTTAAACTGTAGGTGGCTTGTTATTTACACATTAAGTTAGAGAAAAGGGCAAAA
Source organism: Esox lucius (assembly GCF_011004845.1). Classification (NCBI taxonomy): domain Eukaryota; kingdom Metazoa; phylum Chordata; class Actinopteri; order Esociformes; family Esocidae; genus Esox; species Esox lucius. Next base: position 38,499,640 of record NC_047576.1, read on the forward strand.
ATGATGCTAACTACAGACCAGACACGGGAGAAAGCCAACAACCTCTACACATAATCAACCGACCACATCCCAAAATGTTGATGGATATTCTGCAACAAGACAATCAACCGATTGGGTTTCCAGACATAATGTTTAGAGATTTCAAACCGCTAGACACCTACTTTGGTATTGTTAAGGCTACAGTGTGTCCACCGAAAGGCCTTCATCACAGGGTCGGCGGTAAGATGTTCTTTCCCTTGTGTAGATGATGTGCAGAGTCTGAAAACCAGGTAACTGGTTGTTCACATACTGATTCAGAAAGATCTTAAACCGGTACCTGGATTTCTATTGAGAAAGTCTGGGATTTAACCAGGACATCAGATGATCTTTTTGCAGATTACATGAGAAGTTTAGCCACTACCTTTTTTCCAGTGAAATAGAAGTTGGTTATTTCTCTTTCATCTCAGACACAGTTGCATTGGTACAGTGGCGTTACACAAAAGAGACACCAATCAAACCACGTAACGGCAAAATTGTTATTGCCGCGTTCACAACCGTTTATGCTAGACTTGAATTGTAGACATAGGGTTACAAAACCGTTAAAGGTCTGACCTGTCTCAAAGCAAAAGGCATTACGCTCAACAGCTACAACACAACCATTGTTAACTTGGAGACGCTAACATGACTGGTTGATAACTTTGAACAGAGCGAGGGTGGTGATCATGATCACGTCCTTGCTAATGCAGACGCAATTGTGAGAGATAAAAGAACATTCACATTGAGAAACCGAATGGTGTCTAAGCGTTTCAGAGTTCTGTACAGCAAGCATGTACTGCTCCCTGATTACAGCACAAGGCCTTACGGGTACTAAATCACATTCTAGGATATATAGCGGTTTTGATCTGTAACTTCAACACCCGTTCAGCTGTGTCATTAGTGTCCCCAGTAACTCTGGTAAAACATATTTTGTGAAGATGTTGTTGGATAATGCTGAAGTTGTTTTCTCCAAAGAAATTCAAAATATCGTCTGGGTTTATTCATGTTGTCAACCGCTGTTTGACGAAATACTGAAGGTGAGGGAGATTGCTTTTATAGAAGGTCTACCAACATTGCTGTGTGATGATCTGCTACCGATTCAGAAAAACAACCTTTTAATTATTGACGATTTAATGAATAGTGCATCAGAGTTTGGAGATAGTTCTCACACAATATTCATACCACCGTAACCTGAGTGCAATTTACCTTGTAAATTTAACGAACCTTGTTTGTTAAAGGCAAATCTAGTAGAACTATTAACTTGAACAAAAACTACCTCATCTTGTTTAAAAACCGATCTGCAATAATCAGCAGATTAGTTTTTCAGGCAGACAGATATACCCCGGTCTTTCTTGGTTTTTCATGGAGAGTTTTAAAGATGCAACACAGCCGCCTTTTGGTTATTCACTTATTGACTTTAAAGCTACAACACCAGAAGACTACCACCTGATAACCGGGTTATTTTCAGGGGATTGGCCTGTCGTGTAAGTTCCTATGAACATTTGATCATGTCTAAACGCATTCGTAAAAATTTACCACTTTTGAAGATGATTGTTGACGTGCTGTACGCTGCCTGCTGTTACCTACCTGGCTACCTGTAAAACTTTTTTAAAATTTACTCTATATAAACTAATTGGTCAAAATTATATTTTAAGAGTTTTACCAACGCAATATTTTTATCTGTTGACTTCTTACCCAACTTTACTACACCGGGACTCTTTTTGGACATAATTAACGGAACTACTCACCCCTCAATACCCGAGGCTAAGTATCATTAAAATGCCTTATCACTGTAATAGTTGTAGTCATTGGTGATTCCATTACCTGCGGTATTAGACTAAAGAATCAGCCGGCGATCGTACACTGTTTACCAGGGGGCAGAGCCACCAACATAGCCAAAACTGAGTTCTGCCCGTCCCAGGAGGTAGAGTTTGTAGATAACTGGTTTTCTTTTTGGGACTCTCCCAGAAATAGGGCCAGGCCTGATCCGCTAAAGAGCGACGGACTCCATCCTAGCTGGAGTGATGCTCTTCTTTTATCTAGGAACATTGACAGGAGTCTCACTCCTATAGCCTTAACATGAGATAGGGTGCAGGTCAGGCCGCAGGCTGTTATCCAGCCTGCTAGCATAGTGGAGTCTGTCGATAGCATAGCCAGAGTAGTTAGTACAGCTTTACCAATTGCCACTGTGACTCGTTCCAGGCTGAGAAAAGTTAAACAAGGTAGTGCTAACAAAAACAACCTTATTAAGATAAAGCCTTCCTCTGCCTCGGTCACAAATAAAAATGAATCGCATCTCAAAATGGGACTCCTAAATGTTAGATCCCTTGCTCCAAAGGCAGTTGCCGTAAATTAATTAATCTCTGACCATAAACTAGATGTTATTGGTTTATGTGAAACGTGGCTAAAGCCTAATGAATTCACTGCCTTAAATGAGGCCTCTCCTCCTGGTTTTACTAGTGATCATATCCCTCGTGCATCCCGAAAAGGAGGGGGTGTCGCTAATATTTATGACCGCAAATATAAATTTACTCTCAAACATATCACTGAGTTTCATTCTTTTGAAGTTTTACTAATGAAAGTTAACCAGGCCGATAAATCGTTTTACATAGCTACTATTTATAGGCCCCCCGGGCCATACACAATGTTCCTCAATGAGTTTCCAGAATTCTTGTCTAACCTTGTAGTCATGGCAGATAGTATTCAAATCTTTGGCGATTTCAATATTCATATGGAAAAGTCCAATGATCCTCTTCAAAAAGCCTTTGAAGCCATAATTGACTCAATGGGTTTTATCAAACATGTCTTAGGTCCAACACATTGCCACAATCACACCTTAGATTTAGTCCTGTCACGAGAAATAGATATTGTAGATCTAATAATTTCCCCCCAAAATCCAGGATTATCGGACCCCTGTCTTATTACATTTACCGTTAAAACAAGAAATCCACTTGCTCCGCAAACAATGTTTCAAAAGCCATATTATAAATTCTCGGACTACAAATATATTCCTTGATATTCTTACAAGTTCGCTCATTAACGACAGTTAATCAAATCGAGGATCTAAACTCAACACTGCAAAATACATTAGACACAGTTGCACCACTAAAAAGAAACCACTTTTGCACCACTAAAGAAATACGCAACAAGAAACTTGCTCCCTGGTACACAGACAATACTAGAGCACTTAAGCAAGCCTCCAGGAAATTGGAGCGGAATCAGCCTCCCCTGATTCTAAAACACTTCAGTCGCAAGGAAAAGAAAAATCATCAACCAATCTGGAGGTTTTCTACTGCCGTTACTAAGCGTTGCAGTTCCATTCCTAACCAGTCTAATTGCATCGAGACACGGTCAAACAACATGGATCATGCTCAGAATTTCTTTCTGGTGCCACAACATCAGTTGGAAAAACAAAGAATCCAAAACCACTAGCAACAATGTAAGACAATCTGTTGAAAATGATTTGGACTCATCGATTTGCAATATACTGTTGAAGCCTGCCATGAGAAAGCTAAAAGATACTCTGCCATTTTACAAAGATTACAACACACTGACTAACAGGGGTCTGAGACTGGGGCTGATGTAGTAAACGTGACTGAGACTAAGCAAACGGTTGATCGAATGTTAACCTTGTTGATGACATTTTGGATAATGTGCCTGCGAGGCGTAGAATGCACAGGTCTAATAGAATGCACAGGTCTAAAGATTTGACTTCATGCACTTCATGAATTCATTTTCAAAGCCATGGGCTCAAACCTGTTGGATCTGGTTAAAGGTGTGACAGCTACAAATGAAATTGCTGACAATAGAAGGTTGTTGGGGTGGGGCCTGTCTAAACATGCCTTTTAAAACTATTCCAACTGCGCTTGTAAGACGTAAGATCTATTTCTATAAACAAACGTCTGGCGACACAATGGATGATTTAGCCACTCCCCCAGCAACTGGTTTTCAATCAACCAAAGCTTTCTTTGTACCCCCTACCACGGACCCCACAAAATGGCTTCCATTTTAATGTTTTTATTTAATGCTTTTTTTATAATCTGTGATTCATTGTCAAAGTGTATGTTTTACCTTGAATAATTGTTGTATGAAAAATACTATGTAAACATTGATGTGGTTTTACAAATGGTTTGAATTTTCAATAATAAAGTTGACATAGGTATAATTTACTTTTCTATTTCTTCAACAACCATGACACAAATTAAACGATTCGCAAGATTGAGCATGTTGTATGCAATTAAACATTTGCTTATCATGCTTACTCTGGTGCATCTTAGCTACAAACCTTGAGGCTAGGGCATCATTTTCTCGTAAATCATCATTATAAAAAGACATAGCATCTTTAACTCTTATAACTTTTTTTCATTAGATAGAGAAAGAACACAAAATGTCCACACGTGGTTGAAACCATGTCCTGTACTTGTTTTGAACTGTATTCCACATTCTCACAAGTTTGCAAAAAGGCATTGATTGACTTGGGAAAATATGTAAAATCCGGGGGGTTTCCAAAACTGTCATAAAACATTCCAATGCCATTGTCCGGCGAAACAGACACTTTCTTGACAAATAGTGACGCAGATAATTTGTTAAACACCAATCATCTTGCCGCTGACACAGCACTTGTTTATTGTGTGGGAATTTAACATTCCAGAACCCATTTTGTTAAACATCAAATATAACCCTCCTGTTATAACACTAGTCTGGTTTGCTCATCAGGCGTTGTAAAACATCAAACAAGGACACATCAATGTAATAATAAATTACAAAGTCACCGGACGTGCATACGTCACTCCAGATACACATCACTCCACTCTAACACACATCATACAGGAAATCCATACGTCACAACGGAAGTCCCACCCTACAAACCGGATTTCCTGCCCACCTGTCACATCAATCTGGAAGTCCCGCCATCCGTAAATCACCATTCTGACACATTATACCCTACATTTACTACTGATTGTTGTTTTTTGCACGAAACATACCTTTTGGAATTATGGTCAAAAAGTTCAACCTTGGTTTCATCACACCATAACACATTTTCCCACGTGCTATTGGGAGACTTTGTTCAGCTAGGCTTGGATGTTTTTCTTTGTAAGAAAAGGCTTCCGTCTTGCCACCCTACCCCATAGCCCATTCATATGAAGAATACAGGAGATTGTTGTCACATGTAGGACACAGTCAGTACTTGCCAGAAATCCCTGCAGTTCCTTTAATGTTGCTGTAGGCCTCTTGGAAGCCTCCCTGACCAGTTTTCTTCTTGTCTTTTCATACATTTTGGAGGGACATGTAGTTCTTAGTACTGTCTCTGTTGTGCCATATTTTCTCCACTTGATGATGACTGTCTTCACTGTGTTCCATGGTATACCTAATGCTTTGGAAATTATTTTATACCCTTCTCCTGACTGATATCTTTCAACAATGAGATCCCACTGATGCTTTGGAAGCTCTCTGCGGACCATGGCTTTTGCTCTAAGAAAATGTCAGGAAAATCCTACAAGAACAGCTGAACTGTGATTAATTAGATTCACTTTAAATAATGAAAGGTGTGTAATGACTTCTATTTAACATTTTGAATGTTTCCCCTCGAAGATTTCAGTTTGTTTTTCAACTGAATTGTTCACCTTATAGGTCACATTAAAAGTGCAAACATTTCTGACATGATATATCTTTGTCTCATTCTTTTACATCACAAAACCTGGCATTTTAACAGGGGTGTGTAGACTTCTGATATCCACTGTAGCTTTGACTAACTACAATGTAAGTTACGTGAAAGTTAAATTATTTTGATCTACATTTTTGACAAACAGAAACTGTTTCTAATGGTATTTAATATTGAGAAAGCACAAATTCACTGTTACATCACTTTTCCCTACTGTTGTTGTGGCTCCTCGTGAGCATATTTGGACAGGAACCTTTAAAATGTACTTTCTATAAATGTTAAAACAAGCTGACTACATTGTGTTGAAACCTTGTTGAAACCATTATACAGTACCTAGTACATTGCATGTCAACTGATAGATATTGGGCATAAAAATTAGCTGAATTACACAATGTATGAGAGTATTAATGATCTCTGTACGAAGGACACTAGGTAGGAAATGTGATGCCCCATTTCTGATGATTTCCACACATCCTGTCCATATCTCCTGATAGGAGTTTTCCATCTGACTTTCATAGACCCTATGAATAGACCCATGGACCGTAGGTTGGCACATACCATTGTGAGGAAACCTGTTTACCTGATAATATGCATGCATTTTAGTTCTATTCTCTTGTTAGAAGAAGTAGTTTGTTATCTTGTGCCATATGAGGTACCGTATCACAAGCAGTTGGTACCTACTACTGAGGGGCCTCACACAACCTGATAAGCTGTGGAGCCAAGAAACTTAAGAGGGGACACTATTAGGCCATGTAAGGTTAGGATGTAGAATACACGTATGTGATTGGAAGACAGACAGATATTGGAGGGGATGTGCTGGGGCATAAATACTGTGTCCACTTTGTAATCATTGGAGAGAGATTGAAATGAGAAATGGAAGGTCAACATCATAGACTCATGCTGAATAAAGATGGCTCTCCCCTGACTTCCGGTTGCATTTATTTTGTTCATGGATCAAACTTGGACAGAATATAACACAACTGACGAATCGTTCAGATTGCAAGCAGCGTTAACAAGATGGAGCCTTCTTGCACACAAGCCACAGTGTTTTTTTCTGTTTCTGGTACTACCAGCCAAATATAAAACACTGAATTGACTACCAAGATCCACAATACCTGTATAGCTCAAATTGCTCTACAGCAGGATTCTGACATTGTCAGGGCAGTAAAATCCCTTAACACTAGGACTGCCAAATGCCTACAGGAATTTATGTGTGAGTTAGTAATTAAAATAAAACCGCCATTCTGAAAGCTTCACCCACCTCCTTCCATTACCTTTCCTAAATAGGCGTGTATTACACTGAACAAAATTATAAACGCAACACTTTTGTTTTTGCCCCCATTTATCATGAGCTGAACTCAAAGATCTAAGATGCAGATTAGACAGCATGATTATTGCACAGGTGTGACTTAGGCTGGCCACAATAAAAGGCCACTCTAAAATGTGCAGTTTCACTGTATTGGGGGGGTCCGAAAACCAGTCAGTATCTGGTGTGACTGCCATTTGCCTCACGCAATGCAACACATCTCCTTCGCATTGAGATGATCAGGTTGTTGATTTTGGCCTGTGTAATGTTGTTCCACTCCTCTTCAATGGGTGTGCGAAGTTGATGGATATTGGCAGGACCTTGCTCAATCAATCAATCAAATTTATTTATAAAGCCCTTTTTACAACAGCAGTTGTCACAAAGTGCTTTACAGAGACGCCTTAAACCCCAAGGAGCAAACAACAGTAGTGTTGAATTTTCTTGCTGTCGTATATGCCGATCCAGAGCATCCCAAGTCCAAGCCTAAGGCACACGTGCAATAATCATGCTGTCTAATCAGCATCTTGAAATGCCACACCTATGAGGTGAACAATATTTGAGAGAAATAGGCCTTTTGTATACAGAGAGAAAGTCTTAGTTCTTTGAGTTCAGCTCATGATAAAAAACAAAAGTGTTGCGTTTATAATTTTTTTCAGTGTACATTGTTCTATTGTCAGAATTCTAAACTCAAAAATGGAAAACTATTTAGAGGCTACCTTTTTTTTACCCTGTTTTCCAACATAATCACAGACACTTTGCGTTGGTACCCAAATGGTACCCAGGCACTAATCACCCCTCACTGAATGCATGAAGTGAGTGGATGAATGTGCAATATTCCCAGATGAATGATGTAGTCTTGGTTTCCATGACCGTTCAACAATTTAATTAGGCTATTATTGAAACATAATACAAAACCGATTCCAAAAAAGTTGGGACACTGTACAATTGTGAATAAAAACAGAATGCAATGATGTGGAAGTTTCAAATTTCAATATTTTATTCAGAATACAACATAGATGACATATGCACTGTAGATGATGATAACTTCAAACTCTTTGCAATTTTTCTCTGAGAAACTCCTTTCTGATATTGCTCCACTATTTTTCGCCGCAGCATTGGGGGAATTGGGGGTGATCCTCTGGCCATCTTGACTTCTGAGAGACACTGCCACTCTGAGAGGCTCTTTTTATACCCAATCATCTTTTTATACCCAATTGACATAATAAGTTGCAAATTGGTCCTCCAGCTGTTACTTTTCTGGCCTCTTATTGCTACCTGTCCCAACTTTTTTGGAATGTGTAGCTCTCATGAAATCCAAATTTAGCCAATATTTGGCATGACATTACAAAATGTCTCACTTTCAACATTCGATATGTTATCTATATTCTATTGTGAATTAAATATAAGTTTGAGATTTGTAAATTATTCCATTCCTTTTTTACTCACAATTTGTACAGTGTCCCAACATTTTTGGAATCGGGTTTGTACAAGCGATAAAGGCTACTTGACAATTCAACATATGTATCACATGTTACCGTTTTTCAATAGGAGATTCAGCTCCTTGTATAGGCTAATTCCTCAAATTTAAATCTAAAATATGAATGTAAATACTTATTCAAGAAACGAAATACCAGCGATCACCAATTATAAATTTAGCAGATGTATTACATGTTACTGTTTTTCATCAGTACAATCGACAAATGACTTTTCTATATTTTCATGTAGGCTATTGTAAATCATTCTTTGAAAGTGTATACATGCTGTTTACATTTGTTTTTAATTGTTACATGTACATGTCTACCTTGAGAACCTCATTGTTGCTGTCCCTGCATTTCAGTTGCACATGCCACCTTACACCTTCAATTTGCACATTTATACATCACACAATTGTTTCACTTAAAACATTTTGCACTCTTCTGTTTGCACTTCTGGTTGGATGCTAACTGCATTTCATTATACTGTACCTTTCCTTGTTCAATGACAATAAAGTAAAATCTAATGTCATCTAATGAATAGCAATGAAACAGCAATGATGTCAATGGATGAATGGGCGACAACCCCCTGATCAACCCAGACACATGTATGCATGTGGCTGAAGTGTAATGATCAAGAATGATGATCAGGGTAGAAACTGTAATCTGAAATCGGTGAACAAGTCAGACAACAGACATAATCTACAAGTGTTTTGTTCACAATGGCAAACCAAACCCGACGATACAACACCCTGACAGCATTGCAGATGCTGCAAATTTTAGGTGAGATGGAGGATCAGAAGCCGCCACCTCAAATGCCTGGACCTCCATGCAAAAAAAAAAGAAACAAACCACGCGACCGCAAATGCCACTGCAAGACATTACTGTAAATTATCCTGTGATCATCCTTTTACGCTGCTAATCAAATTTACATTAGATTTCGTTACATTTACATTACATTTTGTTATTCCTGTATGTCATGGTGTGGTACGCAAGGAGCGAAGGATGTACGGTGAACCAAGGGTTTACTAAGTTGAAAAGCGTAATGCGTAATACAAACAATGAAGGCTGATACAGCTAGAGATTTAAATGAACAAATGCACTGGGCCAGATAAACAATGAACACGCATGGATAACTAACAGACAATACACAAAGACACAGACAAACACAAAGGCAGTTATAGGCTGTAGTACTGAGGATCCGGTGTGCATAATGAAAAGAAGTCCAGGGTGATGTGATGAGGAACAAGTGTGTGTGGAGAGTCCGGGGTGCTCCGTGAATGTGGTGCTAGCTGCCGGAAAGAATGGATGGTGTTGGCTAATAGGCTGGCGAGATGGAGCAATGTACAGTTGTGCTCGTAAATTTGCATACCCTGGCAGAAATTGTGAGATTTTGGCATTGATTTTGAAAATATGACTGATCATGCAAAAAAACTTTTATTTAAGGATAGTGATCATATGAAGCTATTTATTATCTCATAGTTGTTTGGCTCCTTTTTAAATCATAATGTTAACAGAAATCACCCAAATGGCCCTGATCAAAAGTTTACATACCCTTGAATGTTTGGCCTTGTTACAGACACACAAGATGACACTAACGGGGAAAATGGCAATTAAAGGTGAATTTCCCACACCTGTGGCTTTTTAAATTGCAGTTAGCGTCTTTGTGTATAAATAGTCAATGAGTTTGTTAGCTCTCACGTAGATGCACTGAGCAGGCTAGATAGTGAGTCTTGGGGAGCTGAAAAGAACTGTCAAAAGACCTGCGTAACAAGGTAATGGAACTTTATAAACATGGAAAAGGACATAAAAAGATATTCAAAGCCTCGCAAATGCCAGTCAGTACTCTTTAATCACTTATAAAGTGATAAAGTGGAAAATACTGGGATCTCTGATACCAAGCCAAGGTCAGTTAGACCAAGAAAGATTTCAGCCAAAAATGCCAGAAAAATTGTTCAGGAATAAAAGAAATGATACTTGAGCTGCATGGTCGAGTTACCAGAAAGAAGCCTTCAATGCGCCAATGCCACAAAAAAGCCTGGTTACAATATGTCCAACAACACCTTGATACGCCTCACAGCTTCTGGCACACTGTAATTTGGAGTGACAAGAACAAAATAGAGCTTTATGGTCACACCCATAAGCACTATGTTTGGAGAGGGGTCAACAAGGCCTATAGTGAACAGAAACCATCCCTACTGTGAAGCATGGTGGTGGCTCACTGATTTTTTGGTGGGGGTGTGAGCTCTAAAGGCAAGGGGAATCTTGTGAAAACTGATTGCAAGATGAATGCAGCATTTTATAAAAAAATACTGGCGGGCAATTTGCATTCTTCTGCACAAAAGCTGCGCATGGGACACTCTTGGACTTTTCAGCACTACAATGACCCTAAGCACAAGGCCAAGTTGACATTCCAGTGGTTGCAGCAGAAAAAGATGAAAGTTCTGTAGTGGCCATCACAGTCTCCTGACCTTAATATCATCAAGCCACTCTGGGGAGATCTCAAACGTGCGGTTCATGCAAGACGACAAAAGAGTTTGCATGACCTGGACGCAAATTTACAAGACGAATGGGCAGCAATACCACCTGCAAGAATTCAGGGCCTCATAGAAAACTATTACAAAAGACTGCACGCTGTCATTGATGCTAAAGGGGGCAATACACAGTATTAAGAACCAAGGATATGCAGACTGTTGTACAGGGGTCAGTTCATAGTGGGCTACTCTAAATCTTCCGTTGGTCATCCTTTTACTCTGATAATTGAGATCTCTGTAAATGCAAACAAAGGTTTCTGTACAAATATTAAGTTCTGCTTTTCTGATATATTCAAATACTTATGTCATGCAATAAAATGCAAATTAATTATTAAAAAATCATACAATGTGATTTTCTGGATTTTTTTTTTTTAATTCTGTCTCTCACAGTTGAAGTGTACATATGATAAAAATGACAGACCTCTACATGCTTTGTAAGTAGCAAAACCTGCAAAATCGTCAGTGTATCAAATACTTGTTCTCCCCACTGTGTATCCTGGGAAAGATCAGCAAAGATACATTTAAATGGGCAGAGGAATATTTGTAATCTTCTTCAGGCAATGCATATACTGACAAAAAGATTGATGAAAAAACATGTGTTGGAACTGGAACTAGTTTAATGTAATTTGTTTCCAGGTTTTTTTTTTTATGAGTTGCACAGGAAGTAGCAAACCAAGGTAGTCTTTGTTCATTAGTAGCTCACCTTGAGGACATGTGAAAAGCTGTTTACAATCCTCTACCATCCTAAGTTTTAAAGCTCTTAAACGACATCATCTGTGAGTAGTAACATTTATTACCATTGCATGAAAATTTTTGTGCATGTAGTTTGTTAATTTGAATTATTTACAGTTATCTCAACCAAGTTAAAGATTGCTAGCAACTGCTAGATTTATCCTCATTTGTTAAAGTGAGTAATCAATTAGTGGGCTGCTAATATTTTGTAATTCAAAACATGTTATTGTTTTGGTACATAATACTTACCTGGTCATACTTACCTTTGATTTAGTAAATGTTTTTGTTACAGAATACTTACCTTGAGTCATACTTACCTCTGATTTAGTCAGTTGATTTATATCTGCATATCTGCAGTGCATTAAGCTTGTTTTGATTAAATATATGCAATGTATATTTTGTATTGCAGTTTCACACTTGATTGATCTACATTAAATCTGCCAAAGACAACACCTGCCTGTTCCTTGGAGAAGTAGTTTAATTAAGAGTTTAGCTGACTGTATAGTTGAACACAGCCTCACTGTGAGTACGTTCAGCGAGGACAGAACAAAACATATTTACATGTTACAGAAATGGGGTAAAATCTATTTCTTGGTTAAGCCCAGGAGGGGCAGTAGCTCTTAAAGTGTATATCCAAAACGTTTCTCTCTGTAGGAGGCATTTAAGATGATCTCCTCCCCTCTTACTCATAATGATTTCCTCAGTGACCATAATTTTAAAAGATTCCGGATCTGTGTGTCCTTGCTCAATGTCCAGAAATATCTCTACATTTTCACTTGTCATCTAATTAATAGGGCCATGTGTCTGCTGGTTTTTGGTTTTTCCTATAAATTGGTTCCCAGTTCACACCTAAGAAACCAGGTGAGGGTAGAAACAAACCAATTAGTAACCTAATTAGTCAATCAAATACAAGGAGAGAGCGAAAACCTGCAGACACTCGGCCCTCCGTGGAATAGTTTGGAGACCCCTGGTATAGTGTGTGTGGTTTGTGGGGTTGCATTCATGGCCTAGGGGTTTATGTATAAAGCACAGTGTTTCACTCTTGGATATTCCTTTCGGGATTTATAGACTTAAAAAATCAGAGCCATGCATATGTGAAATTAAATCGCTGACTGCAGCCATATTGTTTGAGATCAACTTTCCTTATTCAAGGTTCTGGTTAAGTGTTCTTCATCTGCAAAATGGTGCAAAACATTGGTCACATGTATAGGGCCTCATAAGGCCTTTCTGTAGGCTATTTCTGCTGTCCATTCCTGGAGATGTTGGTGGGAATGTTACATTTCGTAGTTCTTGGACATTCCTATTGGGATGTATGGCCTTATTAAGTTAGAGCCCCAACACCTCAATTCCATTTACTGTTTGCGGCCACATTGTTTGAGATAATAAATATATTTTATAGATAATGTTCAAAAAGTCCTTCACACCATACAACATGCATATCCATTCAGCAGTCTCGGATCAGATGTTGTTTTGTTGTTTTTCACAAAATTTGAAATGACAGAAAATCTAAGATAGCGGACTCTGTGGATCCCAGAGATAGCTAGCTAACCTATTTACAAACAATACAGTAAAGTTAGCTAGCATCAGCTAACATTACCCTAATATTTGTTAGTGTACTGTACTGTTAAGCAACAACATTCTGCTCCCAGACTTTTACAAACTGTACAGTAATGTAGGCTCTCATTAGCTAACAAGCGTGCAGGACAACACATTCATGTAAATGTGTTATCAATACGAATGAGAAGTACAAGTTAGAAGTTATTAACAGGGGCGAAGTAGCGAGTTCTTTCAACAATCCCTACCTAGCACTCACTACCACATTTCAGTATTTGCACATGGACATCGTTTTCTTTCATTCATTTATTTCTATCAAACATGGTAACCAGCTAAACTGCCTACACACATCAAAGTTAACTAGCATCACCTGCTGTTTGGTCCTACTGCTGTTTAGTAACAACGTTCTGCTACCAGAGTTTCTACAAAAAGTACAGTAATGTTACCTCACATTAGTTACCATCTTTTAGCTAATGCTTATTAACTACACTTTTTAGCCATACCAGCTAACATTAGCTAAGGCGGAGTGGTGCTAAAATCTGATGTAACTAGTGCTGTCAAAGTATTTAAATAATGAATTGCAATTATTCGCAAAAAATCTGTAGTTAATCGTAATTCAGTTTAATATGTTGCAGGCTCATTCATTGACTGTAACACGCTATAACAGTATTGGGCTTGTTATTGAAGCTGCGGTTGCTTGTTTGCCTCGCAAGAGTTGGCAACACTGGATCCAATAGTTTTATTCAGGGCCAGAGTGGGACTCATTTTCAGCTCAGGAGTTACATGGTGCCCCAGCCCATTGGGGGGTGTATTAATGAAAATGACACTTTTTGGGGGGTTCTTCACAACTACATTATATTACAAATTTAAATGCAGATAACACAGAATTTATTTTCAATAAAATATGTGAAATAACAAAAGCACAAAAAATATATAAAAAGTAGTGATGTCAAACGATTAAAATAATAAACCCAGATTAATCTCAATCTTCTGTAGTTATTCACCATTAATTTCAATTTTAGAATGTGTTCAAATGTTGCCCTTAATACACACTTGTGTTTAAAAATCAGTACATTATGTTAAAAACATACTGTGTTCTATTGTAAACTGGACATTGATTGACTTGGAATTAAATAAATGCAAGCTGTCACAGTCCTAAAACGTGTGTCCATAACTTGCCACAGTAACTGGCAGCTTCTTTATGTAGCCCATGTAAATCTAAGTAAAGGGTTGCTGGACCCATATAGTTGTTCTACTATCTTAAATTGTTCTCTTGATTAAGGTACCAAGTACAGGGGTCACGTGACTCCATTGAGGATTTTTGACGTGCTGTACGCTGCTTGCTGTTACCTACCTGGCCAACTGTCAAACCTTTTCTAATTGACTTCATAGGAACTAAGTGGTTACATAATTTTTTACAAGTTTACCAACATATTCTTTTTGTCTACTGACTTTCTATCCAACCTTTCTATATCGGGACTCTATTTGAGCATAGCTTTGGGTGTTCAAGAACTATCGTTTTCAGGTAAAGCAGAGCTAGAAGCTCGGCTTCAGATGCAAATGTCAGACATTTGATTGTGTTAATGTAGAAACAGAAAAAACTGTGTCTGTGCCACCAGGAAGAAACAATAGTGTTATTAGCCCCCTGGGAAAATCCATGCAGCGGGGCAAGTACTCACTGGGAAGAAATGCCACCAACCAGTTAAACCTGGGTCGCTGCTAGAGCAGACAGAGATTTAACAGGTTTTCCCCACTGGAGTCGGAATCAAGGCCTGAGCCATCTTTGGAGGGGAATGATCGGCAGGCATTTTCTACCAGTAGCCCGGAAAAACTCTGGTCATTGGTGATTCCATTACCCGCAGTATTACACTAAAGAATCAGCCGGCAATTGTACACTGTTTATCGGGGGGCATAGCCACCAACATAGCTGGGGTTGGTGCTAGCGAAGTCTAAAACTGGCAAGTATAGAGAGTTCAGAAATACAACTCTGGAAACAAAGCTGAGCTACATTAATTTTTGTACAAGGAGTGGCATTAAGTCACCCAACAGCAATGTGACAGACTGGTGGAGAGCATGCCAAGACACTTGCAAGCTGTGATAAAAAATCTGGGTTATTCCACCAAATATTGATTTCTGAACTCTTTCTAAGTTAAAACATTAGTATTTTGTTTTTCGTTGCATTATTTGAGGTCTGAAAAAATGCAAATTTTTGGGGGTTATTTTGACCAGTTGTGTTTTTTTCAACAAATAAATACACTAAAGTACAATAGTTTTATGTAGAATTTGGGAGTAATGTTGTCAGTAGTTTATAGAATAAAACAAAACTGTTCATTTTACTCAATCACATACCTATGAATAGTAAAACCAGAGAAACTGATAACTTTGCAGTGGTCTCTTAATCTCTAAAAGCTGTATAGTTATTCATGTTGGCACCAACAACGTTAGGATGAAACAGTCAGAAGTTACGATGCAGAACATAGCATCAGCGTGTAACCTAGCTAGAAAGATGTATCTGCATTTAGTAATTATTTCTGGCCCCCTCCTAGCTAGGGGTAGTGACGAGCTCTACAGTAGACCTAAAACTGAGTTCTGCCCGTTGCAGGAAGTAGACAACTGGCTCTCTTTTTTGGACTCCCAGAAATAGGACCAAGCCTGATCTGCTGTAGAGCGACAGAGTCCATCCTAGCTGGAGTGTTGCTTTTCTTTTATGTAGGAACATAGACTGGAGTTTCACTCCTATAGCCTCACAATGAGATAGGGTGCAGGTCAGACTGTAGGCTGTTAGCCAGCGTGCAAGCATATTGGAGTCTGTCGATTGCATAGCCAGAGCAGTTAGCATAGTTTTGCCTATTGAGACTGTGATTAATTCCAGGCTAAGAAAAGATAAACAAGGTAGTCCTAACAATAGCCACCTTATTAAGATAAAGCCTGACTTCACCTCAGTCATGAATAAAAAGGACTGTATTGCCTCCCATCTTAAAATGGGACTCCTTAATGTTAGATCCCTTGCTTCAAAGGCAATTGCAATAAATTAATGAATCACTTATCATAAACCGGATGTAAGTGGCCTGTGTGAAACTTGGCTAAAGCCGGATGAATTTACTGGCTACACTAGTGATCATATCCCCCGTGCATCCCGAAAATGGTGGGTGTTGCTAATATTTATGGCAGCAAATATACATTTATACTTAAACACATCACTGGTTTTCATTATTTTGAAAGCTAACCAGGCTGATAAATAGTTTTTCATAGCTGCTATTTACAGGCCCCCCAGGCCATACACAAAACACCTCAGTGAGTTTCCAGAATTTTTGTCTAACCTAGTATTCAGGGCAGATACTATTCACATTTTTGACGATATACATCAGGAGATGATAGGAAATAATTCTGTCAGGGGACATTCGTATCTGTATGTGTACGGTCATACAGACTTTCGGATTCAACAGTCCACTCTCTAAGGCCATAGACAAAAACACAGCCAATGTAAAACACAGTGGTAGGACACTGCAAGTAACAAAGAGATAGACAACTTAGAAGTTGGTTTCTTCATTGTATCACCTACCTTCTATTTTCCAATGTATTACATTAACCTCCTTTTTATTGATGATATTGTTCCGCCGTCTTACAACGTATCTCTTTCTTATCAACCTATAGGGAAGCACTTATGAGACACCTATGTACTGACATTCAGGTGAATCGGACAAACTGTTGATTTTAAGTGAATTTTATATTGTTCATTAGCGTTAGCATTAAGGGCTAAATTTGTGAAGTCATAATTCAGTAGATTTTTGACATAATTAGTTATCAACTTTGTTCAAATGTATGGCCTAGAGTCTGTACATTTACTAGCAAATAAATCAGATATACGGTTCAGGAAAGGAAGAGTTATAAAGGCATTTATTCGCATTAGCCTGTGTCGAAAATGGTCAGAAATGTCGGCTGCGGTTTCGCCCTCTTGAGATATTGACAGACTAATGCACAAAGTGACTTATCAGGGAGGTGTCAGCATGCACAAATAATATAAAGTGCATAGGTTATTTCTCCTTAATGGTATGCACACATGAACATTGTGGATCATTTTTGTAATACTGATTGGTCTTTTTGTTCGCCATCTTGCAATGTATATCATATTCCTTATAACCCTATAAGGAGTCATGTATGAGACACTTGAATGTCAAAGGGCATGTTAATTGGACTTACTGTTGACTTTAAGTGCATTTTTATAGGTGTTGCTAAATTTCCACTGTACAGAAAAATCCATCATGCCAGACTTTATGGGTTCTTGAGCCTGTTTAGTTTATCATGAGAAATGAGCCAGGTACACCAACATTCAGCACTGTAGGTCAATCGGTGTGGAAATACCATCATTTTGAAAATTGCTAATTGAATTGTGTACTGTAGTGCCCCGGGTGGATTAATCGGGGCGGGTGTCGGTGACCAAGTTTCTCGGCAGCTATAATTTAAGTGGGAAGAATTATAGCATTTTTTACCTAGGACTTTTTATGTTATTTAGCAGTTTAGGCCACAGGCATAAGAATAAATATAGTTACAAGCAACAATCGAACAGGGTCCTCCAATATGGCAAGCACAGTGAAATAGGTCAGCAGTTATAAGCTTGTAAGGTCACACATGGTCAGGCATTTTGACACTGAGTATGGAGTATAATATATTAAGTAGAAGATACACAGTTTAGGTCTGGAAATATTTGGACACTGATACCATTTTCATAATCTTGGCTCTGTATGCCACCACAATGGATTTCAAATGAAACAACCAAGATTCAATTGAAGTGAAGACAATTAGCTTTAATTCAAGGGGTTGAACAATAATATCATATGAAATGTGTAGGAATTGCAATAATTTTTATACACAGTCCCCTTTTTTCAGGGGACTCAAGTGCTCAAATGTAATTGGACAAATTAACACAATCATAAATAAAATGTTCATTTTTAATACTTTGTCAAGCAATGACTGCTTGAAGTCTGGAACGCATGGACATCAACAAAAGCTGGGTTTCCTCCTTTGTGATCCCTTGCCAGGCCTTTACTGCAGCTGTCTTCAGTTGTTGTTTGTTTGTTGGTCTTTGTTTTGTCTTCAGCAAGTGAAATGCATGCTCGATCGGGTTGAGATCAGGTGATTGACTCGGCCATTGCAGGAATATTCCACTTCTTTCCCTTAAAAAACTCCTGGGTTGCTTATGTTTTGGGTCATTGTCCATCTGTAAAGTGAAGTACCATCCAATCAACTTGGCTGAATTAGTCTGAATCTGAGCAGACAACATATTCCTATGGACTTCAGAATTCTTCCAGTTGCTTCTGTGTTCTATCTAATCATCAATACACACTAATGACCCAGTGCCATTGGAAGCCATGCATACCCATGCTATCACACTGCCTCCACCGTGTTTTACAGATGATGTGGTATGCTTCGGATCATGAGCCATTCCAAGACATACTTTTTTCTTCCTATTCTTCTGGTACAGGTTGGTACTTAGTTTCATCTGTCTAAAGAATGCTGTTCCATAACTGAGTTGGCTTTTTTTTATGTGTCTTTTGGCAAAGTCTAATCTGGCCTTTTTATATTTTATTTGTCCACTCCTTGTGTTGCAGAGCTCACCAGTGCATTATTTTTTTCTCAGTACCAAACTGTTAATTTGGTCACTCCTAATGTTCCTGCTCTCTCTTGGATTGATTTTTACAAGTGACACAGGATGGCCTGTGTCACTTGCGTTGAGAGCTCCTTTGACCGCATGTTGTGCTCTCTTAACCCGAATTAGTTGACTTTACTCGCAAATCGCGCGGAAACCCATTGCCCTATCCCACTTTAGTTTTTACAAAAGCTGAAACTAAACATGTTGAGTTGTATTAACATGGAACCCTACATTTTTACACACGCTGAAACTAAACATGTCCAGTTGTATTAACATGGAACCCTAACTTTTTACACACGCTGAAACTAAACATGTCCAGTTGTATTAACATGGAACCCTAACTTTTTACACACGCTGAAACTAAACATGTCCAGTTGTATTAACATGGAACCCTAACTTTTTACACACGCTGAAACTAAACATGTCCAGTTGTATTAACATGGAACTGTTAGATTCTGTCCAAGTTTGATCCATGAACAAAATAAATGCAACCAGAAGTCAGTGGAGAGCCATCTTTATTCAGCGTGAGTCTATGATGTTGTCCTTCCATTTCTCATTTCTATCTCTTCCATAATTACAGAGGCAACACAGTCTTTTATGCAAGGATACATAGGAAGTGGCCAGTGGTCATAACCAACTATTACACATTCCAATACCCTCCAATAAAAAAGGTTTATCCTACAAAAGACCCTTGTATGGTATGTTCCAACCTATGGTCAATTGACCTATCCATATAGCCTATGTCAGTCACATGGGCAACTCCTAACAGGAGGTATGGACAGAATGTATGGACAGGATGTGTGGGGCCCATCAGTAACAGGCAACACGTCCTGTCTATGGTCCTTCTTTCAGAGTTAGTCAGCACATCTGTGTTGTGTTAAGTTTCTCATGCCCATTTCCTATTAGAACCTTAAGTTTAGTATTTATATTTATTAGTAGTGTATACTCAAAATGATTAGATAAAACTCGCTATTATGACTTGTTATTGCTACTCATCATTTAATACAATTACTGTATTTTCCTCTAATTTAATTAGCTTTTGATTTGTTTTTAAATATGTTATAAAACATTGTTTCAATTAAATTGGATGAAAAAAAAGAAACACCTCTAAATGCTCCAATGCATTTCATTTTTAAGAAAAATGGCCAAACACAGCCAATTTTGTTATGAAAAACTTAACATCAGGTCAACATCAATACGTCCAACCTATACGCGTATGCAAACGTGTATACGTGTATGCACCCATGTATACGCCTTCCTATACCCGTATACACGACGCGTCAGTATACACGTTCAGTCGACTGTCATAGACTATGGGGGGTGGATTCTGCCACGGAGATGTAGATAGGCGACCTACCGTCAACTTGCTCCCATTTAACGTCGCCGTAAGTGGATCTCTTTGGCTATACCTCGCCGTGAGTGAATGTCTTTGGCTTAACGTCGTCGTGAGTGAATTTCTTTGGCTTTAGTATATTACAACTTTTGGTTGTTCATTGCATACTGCACTTGTTATCTACACAAATTGAAGGTTGGGCTACATCAACATTCAAATTCTGCAATTCCTCTAAGAATAACATATCGTTTTCTACAGCTCCTATATTGAGCACTGTAAATTAGAACTTTTGAACGTTCAATATATATTGGAAGAATATCAAGACAGTAAATACAGGTATTGGAACTCCACCTTATGGCCCATCCACCACAGCCCAGACATCCCTGTGGACCATGAACAGCCATTATTGTGCAGGTGTAGCGGAATGTCCTTTTTATGCATTGTATACAGGTGCATTTAATAAAAAATAGAATCTTGGTTCTTCCTATAACCATTCTACTAGAATAACTACCAGTTGGAGGAATGTGTTCCTGAGATAACACTTTAGGTCCCAAATATCTCTTGGAACCTAGACACTTTTCATAGTCAGTAAGGGGAGAGTTTGCATGGCCATGAACGCCTGGGGTCATCAGTCAAGCCATGTTTGACAGTATATCACTGGATAATCCCCACCTCCCCATATGTGGAAACAACCTCTACAGTTCCAGCTTGTTCTTGGTGCCTTTTGCCCTCAGGTTTGTCTCCAGCAAAAACGTCCATGCAGGTCAGATGATTGACAGGTGCTTTTTTCTACAGTCACATCATTGGCAGCCATACATGCCCGTGCCACAACACTTCCTCCACCACACTTCACAGAACGGGTGCCATAACAGTATAGTCCACCATGCTTCACAGAATAGTTTATTTGTATTTTTTATGTAACCTTTATTTAACCAGGTAGGCTGATTGAGACAGATTCTCATTTGCAATGGCGACCTGGCCAAGACAAAGCGCAAACGTGCAGGACAACATACAGTTACACACAGAGTACACAGAGTACAAAAATACAAAATGAAGTAGAGTCTGTAAGAGGTGCCATAACACTTCCTCCACCATGCTTCACAGAAAAGGTGGTATGCTTTGGCTCATAAGCAGATGCTCACCTTCTCATTGCTCCTCCCTTCCCATCTTTCTTTTAAATCGCTGAGGGTTTACTGATCTGGCCAAGAAGTGGTTTTTATAGAACTAGGAAATAATTATTCTGTCATCCACCACAGATATCTTTTGTAGTCTATAAGATTGTTCTCAACTCGAAAATCTGTTTAGGAGATTCAATGAATCCTTGTACATTTTCAATACATCATTCCAAAATGCACCATTGCTTAAATATTAACAAAAGTAAGTGAAAGTAAGTGATTGCCAAGTATTAATATCTAAGTGTCAGTTGTTGAATTAAGTTGCCTTTATCTGTTCAAGTTCGAAGTGTTCGTATTTGTCATGAAATGCTTTGTTTCCGTACTCCGCAACAGTGCATATAAAAATAAAAACGGTATGATCTAAAGAAATTCATGTTAATGTATGATTTGTTCATATCTGTACACATCTGAGCAAAAACTAATTTTCTGGGTGTGTACATACCCATATACAAATGCACCTTTAGCAGCATATATTCTGATTAACCATGAGTAAAAATATATCTTTAATAAACAGAAATGGAGGTTAATTAACAACAGTGTATTTTGATCCATAGTAATACCACATAATTTGTGGTGTATTATTTTTGATATTTTTAATTTCTATTTTATTTTATGTTTGTTAATATGTTTTATAATTGTCTTACTACTTGCGCCGTTTGCCTGATACACCATGTGGCTAAACAAGTAAACTACACACAGACTGATTACAGCGCCTGTACATTTAGATTTTGGATTTAGCTGTAAATATGCGGTGATCACTGTACATTTCATTGTATTCTGTAACATTAACTCTTCAGTATTTTCATGAATAGAGAGTGTATGTTTCGGCTCAGTGATATTTTGACCTAAGCTTGTGTTATCATTTTATGTTACTAGCTATTCAGACAGTTAACCAAGCAAAAATATAAATAGGCTACCTGTTAATATGAGTAGAATTCCTTATGTTATAATATCATGTTGTTATAAACTATTTGTGTGACAATTATTTACACTGACTACACTAGTATTTTACAAATATGTTGTTAAACCAATGATTGAAATTTTAAATCATTATTTTCCTACACTCACGGTGGCGACGTTCAGATGTTGCACATAGTTGATCACTCATGGCGACGTACAGACGTTGCACATGTGAATTCACTCACGGCGGCGGCGTAAGAAATGTTGACAACGTCTATAACGCCATCGCCGCCGTGAGTGATTTAACATTTCAACCATGGGGGCTTAACAACATATTTGTAAAATAATTGTTTACTCTCTTTCCACTATAGCTATGTCACTATCGGTAAGAAAGCAGTGGTAAGAAAGCAGTTGTAATAACAAACCTTTATCGGCACAAAAGGAGCACAAATGGTTGTGCCTATTTTGATTTAATTTTACCTATAAAATATCATTATATATCTAAGAAATTATAGCAGCACAAACAAAAAATTTTACGGCACAAACCAGCACGAACGATTAAGCCTATTTCTCTGTAGATTTGCGCTGGATGGGGGACCATCTTTACAAAGGTAAAAACCTTTAATCGCTTCTACTCCAGTTGTGCTGCTGTCATTTTAAGTATTAGTCTTAAAAAATATTTTTTTGTTAATTCTAAAGTCACTCAGCCCCCCAAATCCACCCATGAAAGTCTTGTTTGTGCCGTTATAGTTTTGTAATGCTTTCATCTTTTAAATATTAAATAATGTTTTATTGGTCAAATTCACTCATAATAGGCTCAATCGTTTGTGCTTCGTTTGGGTTTTGTTTTTGCAAATGTCCTTCCTACAGATAATGAGAGCCACAGCTCCTGAGAAATAAACCTTCTGTTCCTCACTCAAATCCTTCCTTTTCAACTTTTTTTGGAAAGGAAAGAAAAATGTGCAGTGGTTTGCTTATAGCCATGTGTTGGAGTTTACCCCGGTGAACGAGAGGGTCGTTTCCCTGCGCCTACGGGTCGGGGATAGGTCTCTCACTGTTGTTTGTGCCTACGGGCCGAATGGCAGTGTAGAGTACCCAACCTTCTTGGAGTCTCTGGGAGGGATGCTGGAAAGTGCTCCGACTGGGGACTCTATCGTTCTACTGGGGGACTTCAACGCCCACGTGGGCAACGACAGTGACACCTGGAGGGGCGTGATTGGGAGGAACGGCCCCCCTGATCTGAACCCGAGCTGTGTTCAGTTATTGGACTTCTGTGCTAGTCACAGTTTGTCCATAACGAACACCACGTTCAAGCATAAGGGTGTCCATCAGTGCACATGGCACCAGGACACCCTAGGCCGCAGGTCGATGATCGACTTTGTTGTCGTTTCATCTGATCTGCGGCCGTATGTCTTGGACACTCGGGTGAAGAGAGGGGCGGGGCTGTCAACTGATCACCACCTGGTGGTGAGTTGGATCCGATGGCGGGGGAGAAAGCTGGACAGACTCGGCAGGCCCAAGCGTACTGTAAGGGTCTGCTGGGAACGTCTGGCCGACTCTCCTGTCAGAGAGATCTTTAACTCCCACCTCCGGCAGAGCTTCTACTGTAACCCCCCAACCCCCCATATAATGATATAAAATATATAATGTATTATTCTTTCCCTCTTCCTCCTTTTTTTTCCTTCCTCTTTTTTTCCTTCCTTTCTTTCCCTTCCCCCTTCTTTTCCTTCCCCCCTTTCTTTCCTTTCCTCTCCTTCCTTCCCCTTTCCCCTTTTCCTTCCTTCCCCTTTTTACTCTTTCCCCTTTTTCCCTTTAATTTATAGATTTAAATATTCTTTAACCATGTGCCATCTCTGATTAAAAAGTTCAGATTTCAATTGTAATGATGCAGTCATTTTCTCCATCATATAGATCTGTTTTAGTCTCAGTCTCCACTCAGTTACAGTTGGTGATTTCACAGACTTCCAATTAGCAGTAATGTATATCTAATGTATATCTTTGGTCAGCATTGAAAACATCAACTGATATAACACCTAGTAAGAAAAAACATACATTTGAGGGAACTTCTCTTTTTACAATTTCCTCCATCTCTTCTTTAATATTTTTCCAATAAGCAAGGATTACTGGACAGTCCAAAATATATGTGTATGGTCACCTGTTTTCCCTCATTGTCTCCAGCATAAAGCTGCCGAGGGGTCTTTTACAAAATTTGAAATAACCAGGAGTATGAAAATAACGTCAAATTCCTTCCACTGTTGACTATTAATTCCCTTATGGCACATATAACAGAGTTTATCCCATAACACATCCTCCATTACAGTATTAGTTTCTATTTCCCACTTTTCCTTAATATTGTAAGTGTTTCCAACCATGTCTGTTAACAATCTTTTATAAAGATGAGAAACATCTTTAACAACAGGGAGGCGTTTTCCTGAAATTGTGATAAAATATTGTTCTATGCCAGTTGGGATTTTGCCAATTCTTTCTTTTTCCTCATGGTTTGTAATGTAATGCCTAATTTGCAAATATCTATAAAAATCACTTGAGAGAAGATCACATTGTTCCTGAAGTTGTGTGAAAGACTTTAAGTGTGTTGATTAAAAGTAAAGAGGCCTTTAACTGCTAAAACCATGGTCACACATTGAAGGTGGAAAATCTACATTACCCACTATGGGCATAGCTCGAGAAATTGTTCCAGCATTCTCTTTACTTCTGCCCATACCTTTTATTGTATGTTTTATCCATTCATTTTCAATCTTAATTTTATTGACATGTTTTAGATCCATAAAGGGTAGGGCAGACAATTGTGCATCCTTAACTTCCCCTTGCTCTATTTGAGACCACTTTGCTTCCTCATCTCCACTGATCCAAGTCGCAATTGCTGCTAGTTGGGCTGCCCAATAATAATAATAATAATTTTATATTTGGCAAAGCCAAACCTCCTTTGTTTTTAGCCAAGTGTTTTATGTTTAATTCTGGGTCTTTTGTGTTGCCATATAAATTGAGAAAGTGTCAATCGGAACTCTTATGGGCAGCGACTGGAATAAAAAAAAGAAGAGCGGGAGCAGGTTCATCCTTACGGTCTTGACTCTGCCAAACAGAGACAAAGGAAGAACTTCCCAACGAACTAGATCACTCCTTATTTGATTAATTAGCTTAAAATATTTTGCCTCAAAAAGTCTTGTAGTTTCAGGTGTGATAATAATCCCCAAGTACCTTAATCCTTGTTTAGACCAGTGAAATGACACCATCTTGTTCAGTTGTTTAGGCCATATTCCTGATACCATCATTGCCTCCGATTTATTTTGATTAATTTTGTATCCAGAAATATCACCATAATCATTTAAGCATTGCATTAGTCGAGGTATTGAAGTAAGGGGATGTTTTATAAAGAGCAGGATATCGTCAACGAAAAGGGACATTTTATGAACTCTCCCCCCACCATCCCCAACCCCCTCAATCTGGACATCCTGTCGTATTGCCTCCGCTAGAGGCTCGATACTGAGAGCAAAGAGAATGGGTGAGAGAGAATCACCCTGTCTTACGCCTCTCTCAATATCAAAAAAGTCAGAGCAATGACCGTTAACTCTAATTTCTGATTTGGGATACTTGTACAACAGCCGAAACCAAAAGATACATTTTTCACTGAAGCCCATCTCAGTTAATGTTTCTAAAAATTGCCAATCTACCTGATCAAATGCTTTCTCAGCATCTAAGCTGAGAAGCATTGACGTTTGGGTACCCTTTGCCATGAGTGACTGCAGGTTTAATGCTCTCCTCATATTATTTGTCCCTTGGCGACCTGAAATGAACCCCGTCTGATCTGGTTTTACTAATTTACTAATGTATTTTTGTACTCTAGTTGCTAAAATAGATGTTAATATTTTATAATCCACACACAGGAGGCTAATAGGAAGATAACTAGAACACTGCAATGGATCTTTACAGTCCTTATGCAGGACTGTGATGATAGCCTCAGACCATGACTCTGGAGGGTTCCCTGAATTTAACACATAATTATATAACTTACATTATACCGGAGTGAGGTCATCAGCAAACACTTTATAATATTCTCCTGCAAACCCGTCTATTCCTGGCGTTTTGTTATTTTTTACTTTAATAATTGTTTCTTTCACCTCCTTTTCTCTAATTGGCTCTAATAACGCAGAGGCTTCATCCGCCGTCAGCTTGTCTAATTTCAGACTTTTAAAGAAATCTTTCAATTCCTGATGTTGACCCTTATATAATTATTAATAATATTTGGCAAATGTATTTGCTACTGCTTTTGGACTAGTTTCGACCTCGTAGGAATGAGGTTGTTTAATTTTAGGAATTGTTCGACTAGCTTGTGTTTTCTGTAGTTGAAATGATAATAACCTGCTAGCCTTGTTTCCCAATTCATAGTATTTTCTATAGATAAACCTAAGGGCACCCTCTGCCTTATGGGTCAGAATCTCATCTAACTTGGCTCTATTCTCTTTAAGTTTATTAAATAATTCTTGTTTTCCACTTCGTTTATGTTTATTTCCTAATATCTTGATTTCAGTTTCTAATTCTACTTGTTTTTTAAGTCTGTCTTTATTTAACTTTGATCCTATAGATATTATTTTCCCTCTTATTGTGGCTTTTCCTGCATCCCATAAAACAGTAGGTGAGACCATTCCATTGTCATTCAAAGCAAAATATTCCATTATCACTGACTTTATCTCATCTCTTATATTAACATCTGTCAATAATGAAACATTAACTCCAGTACTTCATACACGGCTCCAATCCCAGATCAAGTGTCTTTTGTACTGGGCTATGATCTGAAGTGGTTATTGGCTCAATAACACAGTTTTTAACTTGGTATGTGTCCTTTTTGGACACCAAAAAATTATCCAACCATGAGTAGCTTCCATGCACTTGTGACATAAAGGTGAAGTGTCTCTCTTTTGGATGAAGGAGGCACCAAGCATCTATCAACCCTAATTCCTTCATCATATTCATTAGACTTTTCGACATCCTGCTTTGAGGTTTTGAGGATGATGGTAATTGATCTATTCTATTATTCAGTACGCAATTGAAGTCCCCTCCCCATAAAAAAAAGCCTTCCCCATGATCTGCTACCAAATGTGCAAGCTTTTTGAAAAATTGTGGACAATCTTCATTTGGTGCATAAACATTCAAAAGAGTTAATTTAAAACCAGCAATCCTTCCTATGACCATAACATAACGACCCTCTGTATCCTGGAAAACCTTTTCACAATGAAAGTACACAGACCTACTAAATAGTATAGCTACGCCTCTCTTTTTACGTTTCCCATAAGAGCTACTGTAAACCTGATCCACCCATTCTCTTTTTAATTTTTGGTGTTCTGTTTCTGTGAGGTGAGTTTATTGAAGTTAGGCTATAGAGCACTGCATTTTCTTCAGCTGTCCCAGTATCTTTTTTATTTTAATTGGGTTGTTTATTCCTTTTATGTTGTAGGTAATCAAATTAAGTAATGCCATCATTGTATTTATACTGATTCATGTAACATAGGCCGAACCTCCCATAAGCATCTGTTAGACAAAAACAAATAAAATAATTTAACTCCAAATGTACAAAGTTAAACAAAAATACATTTGCAACCTGCCTCAGATAGAACAAAACAATAACATTATGAACATAGAACAGAACTTCCACATGTTCAGTCAGACAGAGAATAAACTATACCCATGTCTGACCCCCGGGGATAATGGGACAGCTAGTGGTGACCTAATCCCTCTGTGGAGAAAAGCACCCAATGTGCAATAATGACCAGTGTTACACTAGCATGTAAGAAAGGTCTTAGTGAGCGTGAACCACTCATGTAAACATCAAGAGTCCGTCAGACCTATTGTTCATACACACTCAACATTATGTGTACCTTTAGCAGCCCTAGTCTGAAATCAGACTGAAATACATTTTAAGTGTTATATACCTCCGACTACTCATCCGCATCCTCCTCCTGAATCATAGCCTTTAGGTCAGCCATTGTCAGCATGTTTGTTCTCCTCGATGCGCTCTTTCTCTTCGCACCCCTGCACCCATCTCTCTCAAAGTGTCTGCAGCGTTGGTCAGCAAGGGAAAAGTTATTTCTCCCAAGTCCATCTTGACTTTCAGTCGTGCTGGATACAGGCACTTTGCCTGAATGCCCCTCTGCTTTAGTTGCTTGACGACTGTGTGAACCTTAGCTCGCTTCTTTTGTAGCTCAGGAGAATAATCTTGATCGAAGAAATCTTGAAACGTCACCTTGCCTTGTCTCCATGCTTGCTGCAAAACAATATCTTTCACCGCTGCGTCGAGAAATCTCACAATGATTGATCTGGGGGGAGCCGCTGTATCTGTCGGTTTGGACTGAAGTGAGCGGTGCGCTCTTTCAATTTTAATGTAACGTCAGTACTGTGGGAAGCAGGACTTTCACAAATGCAGCCACGTCTCCATGTTCGCTCTCTGGTACTTGAAATATTCGAAGGTTGTTTCTCCTCAGCCTGTTTTGTAAATCATCACAAACAGCTGTGAGTTGTTTTTTGCGTTGACCTCGCATCTTCCACATCGCTCACTCTCCCCTCCAGCTCACGGATCCTCTGCTGGTGGTCACCAAGCTGCTCCTTAATATCTGTCACAGTCTTTTCCAAGTGTTCAAGGGTCTTTGTTGTTCGTTTATGTCCCTGACTGTTTTCTCATTTCTTGTATCAAAGACATTTCGCCCTCATGTGCTACCTGCTCCTCACGGCTAGTAGCGTCTAAGCTAGCGCTGTTCATGCTCGGTGGTTTATTGTCGGTTTCTTTCAAATGTCCTAGTTTTCCTTGTTCACGGGCTATTTTCCGCCCTGAAAGCTTTATATATCTGTAGTTGTCACTTTTTTCTAACTTTTTTCTGACGGAGCCTCGTCTCTAACCTGTTGTTCCAACCATGACAGTAGTTAATGTAGGGTATAATGTGTCAGAATGGTGATTTATGACGGGACTTCAGGAGTGACGTACGCATGTCCGGTGACTTTGTAATTTATGATTACATTCATGTGTCCGTGTTTGATGTTTTACACCGCCTGATGAGCAAAACAGACTAGTGTTATAACAGGAGGGTTATGTTTGATGATTAACAAATGGGGCTTAGGGTTCCGGAATGTTAAATTCACAGGCAATAAATAAGTGTTGTGTCAGTGGTAAGCTGTTTGATGTTCAACAAATGGTGTTCGTCAGATCTAAAACCCCTGGTATTTAATCATCTGACAAGTGGTGCAACAGATGGCCTACAACCGGTGATTGTTAACCTTTCATGATTTATGGGTTGATTGGCGTGGTCTGCATATTTAAATCACGCAGACATCGGTGATGGTCATTCAGTCTTGCCTGAGAAAACTTACCTACACAATACAAAACATGGAAGATAGTGCTGCGATCAATGTTTTGGGTGAAACACCAGTGAAAGCTAACATCTTAAACATAGCTCAGCGATTTGGTAAGAAATTACAGATGGACCGCAGAGATGCAATCAACATGCCAGCCCTGAAGAAACCGATGCAGAGTTTAACCCGAATCCATCAACTACACCAAGATATGTTGGCACAGGAATGGGGATTGGATGATGGTTGGATCAGTAGATACATTTTCAACCCAGAGCTACCGGAGGTTGCATTTTATGAATTACCCGAAGGCCATGTGTTTAAGGCTGGTGTGACCGATCAAATAATTTTTAATGCCGGATTTGGGGCCAAAACAAGGCCCACATAATACAGTAGATGTACTGTTTAAAGTTGTCGAGGGGCTGAAAGAGTATGACTCTGTTAGATTGGAGCTATTTCCGGAAAATTTCAGCAGGGTAGATTGTGACTGCGGGCGGATCGACTGACGTAAGACCCTGAAGCCCCGCCTTAAGCTAACACCGACCTCAACCCAGCATAAAAACAGACAGACTGCCTGAGACTATCAAGCTGTCGGAAGAATTTACGAAACATGTCTCAAGATTACAATCAGGTGGTGATTGAAGAACCCAAGGCTGAGGAATGGCTGTGTGACACCTGGGATGACAACGCTGAAGCCTTCTACGGAACTCCTGACCCCGACAGCTCGATTCCACCAGCATACCCAGCAAGAAACTACCACTGGATTGACAGGATTGGTGATCAGCTATGTCCTCTTAATCTGTCATACATTTCAAATGCTAACAAGAGTTATCACAAAATGGACAAACATCTTGTACCAAAAGTTTTAAAGATCATCAAAGCAACAATGGGTATGATTCTGGAAAACATTGTTGGGGCTATTCTACACTAAGCATGCATCGGATGTGAAGTGGACCACCAGAGCCAGGCAAGACATTCATGTCTCGAACCGCCCATTATGATGACATTGTGGCGACAGTTTTAACACTGCGACTGAAACATGTGTTGGTCAAGGCTTTGAACGTATCAGGTTTTCACACACTGATGACTGATGTTCATGAGGCCGCTGAGAACTTTATGCAAGAGCTCAAGTTGGAGCCGAACATCACAGAGAGACTGAGTGAGAACAGGGATGAATACATGGACAAATTTAATGAGGATGCTGTATGCGACGCAGCAGCGTCATGGTGTGATGAAAGCAAAGAGTCTGTTGTCTAAGGCCAGGGTAACTTCAGTTCTAATGTTAACATGTAAATAAACAAAGACTATGAGAAATCTAAATGTTTGTATAACTATTCTGAATATCTTGGTTGTGTAATTTGGAAAACTCAAATAAAACAATGTTAAACATGTATTAATTCTCATTATTGCTCGAACACTCTACGATATCTGAACAGGTTATGAAAAGTATTTACTACGACCCGGCAAACCCTGGTGCTTATGTGGGTAGAGAGGGTTTGAAAAGAGCATACTTGGAAAGAACCGGGGAGATCCTCAAAAATGGCGAGGCCGATGACTGGCTGCTAGCCCAGGATGCACACACGCTACACAGGCCTGTAGCTATACATTTTAAAAGAAATAGAGTTATTGTTCATGATATAAATTCATAATTTCAGCTGGATTTGGTTGACATGAGTGCTTACAGTGTGGAAAACAATAACATGAAATGTATGCTAACATGCATAGATGTATTAAGCAAATACGCATGGATTCGCGTGCTGAGAAATAAAAGCGCTATTGAGGTAAAGCGAGCATTTGAACACCGCACAAACGGACACGGGGAAGAGTTTTTTAATTCACATTTTGAAATATTAATGAAGTACAACATAAAACATTTTGCTACAGGAAATGATGTGAAAGCCAGTATCGTGGAGAGATTTAATAAAACAATTAAATCATGAATGTGGAGGTATCTCACAGCTGCAAACACTCATCGCTATGTTGAGGTTATTCAAGATTTAGTTCATGGATACAACCATAGCTACCATCGGTCTATTAAGATGAAGCCTGCTGACGTTTGTGAAGAAAATGTTAGATTAGTTCTCAAGAACCTGTATGGTACAACATTAACGCGAAATGGTAATCAAAGCTACAAGTTCCAGGTTGGGGATACTGTGAGACTCTCAAAGCTGAGAGGTGTGTTTACAAAAGGCTATGAAAAAGAGAACACAGATGAATATTTTACAATAACAGAATGCATTCCTAGGGTACCTCCTGTATACAGAATAAAAGATTATGATGGTGATGTGATAGTTGGGACCTTTTATGAACAGGAATTGCTGAAAATAATCGTGGCTAAGGATAATACTTTTAAAGTGGAAGCAGTTTTGAATGAGAAAGTACAGAAAGGGAATAAAATGTGTCTTGTGAAATGGCTTGGCTGGCCTGAGAAATTCAACAGCTGGATACCATCGGAACAAGTGGTTGACCTAGAAACTGGATAAAACTCTAGGATTTTTTAGGATCACTTCATTTACATTGACTGCAATCAATGTATCCAAGCAATACGAGTTTGTGTTATACCACAATATTTGCCAAAGGTATAGATTTGAAAGGTGATTGGGAAGTATCTGTTGTAGCTGTTGAGCGTAATGCCTTTTGCTTTGAGACAGGTCAGACCTTTAACGGTTTTGTAACCGTACGTCTTTGGCCCACCACTAACAAATTGAGCTATGCTGTCACCATCCGGTAACTCATCGGTCAAGTCACCCAAGAATGACCCCAGTAGGGGCACCTAATCCCCAAGGCGTGTGACAAAGATCACGGAATCAGTGTCTGTGTAGAGTACACTTCTATCCAACTTTTCCAAGAGTGAATACAACTCGAGTCTAGCATAACCGGTTGTGAACGCGGCAATAAAAATGTTGCCGTTACGTGGTTTGATTGATGTCTGTTTTGTGTAACGCCACTGTACCATCGCAACAGTGTCTGAGATAAACGAGAAATAACCAACATCTATTTCACTGGAAAAAAGGTAGTGGCTAAACTCCTCCGGATCTGTAATTAAAATTGTGTTCATAAGGTTAGTCCGCTCACCCATCTTACCCCAAAGACTATTAATTGCCAATTTAGCTAAAGATCGCCTAGCACTGTTTACAACAATGTTTTCCTTGTCAAGCTGCACACCCTCCTTTTCATGATATTCACGGATATACCGGTCTTTAGCCTCATCGTCAACCACAGATGGTGGGAAGCCACTAGCTTCCTGCTTGTGCTTCAGGAATGTTCTCATGTAATCTGCAAAAAGATAATCTGATGTCCTGGTGAAATCCCAGACTTCAAATATTTCCACAATGCGATAACCATTCTCAACAGCCTTAACCAGCTCAATAGAAACCCAGGTACCGGTTAAAAATCTTTCTGAATCAGTATGTGAACAATCAGTTACCTGGTTTTCAGACTCTGCACATAATCTACACAATGGAAAGAACAGCTTACCGCCAACCCTGTAAGGTAAAACGGGGTGATAAAGGCCTTTCGGTGGACACACTGTAGCCTTAACAATACCAAAGTAGTTGTCTAGTGGTTTGAAATCTCGAAAGATTATGTCTGGATGCCCAATCGGATAAGTCTTTGTCTTATTGCAGAATGGGTAAAGACTACAGACATCGTTATACTGAATAGTCTCCCCTTCTCGAGCCGTAAACTTCAGATGAATCGCATTAGTAAGACCGCCAAAAAGAGCATCCTGAGGATCAAGGCGCTCTGGAGCATCAAAGATCTTCAAGAAAGCTTTGACATCTGCGGATGTGTTTTTAAGCTGATTCCACTCACACTCCCATATGTATTGACCATGTACGTTGTGTTGTTCTTTCAAAGCCTCTAGCTTTGTCAACCATTGCTGGTGCATCAACCCGTACTGAATCTTTGTCACTGGATTGGTGCTTGTTGAACAATGACACTTTGGGTGACCGTGCCAGAAACAACATAGAAATTCATAGACCGTGCTCAACCCATTGCGTTCAGCATATCCATCAACGCAGTAGGCACTGCATGATATATTCTCATCGGAGGCCACATATTCAAGCCACTGGATTGAGCTGTTTGAGAATGTCTTCTGACAACGGTTGTTGTTGTCTGAGGGGACCAATGCAATGGTGTCCCTGGTGAGGAATCTTTTGCAAAAGACTTTCATGCAAGCCGAAGCAATCTTAATTGACCGGAATGGGTCAACACCACCACATTCCAGGAACTCAAGTCTGTAGCGCATACAACCCTCTCTCAATATGACAACATCATTCACGCAGTAAGCCTTTATTTCATCCTGCATGACAAAGGGAAACATTTAGGGTTGTGTGCTATAAATGTGTAGTCATTATATTTCGGTTGCCTAAACTTTTGGAAAAAAGCAGCGACACAACCATCTCCGGCTGAACACCACATTTTGTTATCAAAGCTTATTGCGCATAGAAAATTTGCAGTGTGTACACCATTCACCGAATTGGCAATTGTCTCGAAATCATAAAATATGTAGCGCTCACAGGGGTCCTCGGGCTTGGAGGGTTTTATAAAACACTGATGATTCATTTCAACCGCCAGATCCACGTTACAATTGTGACACATGTTAGCCATGCACCTGTGCGCTTTATAGTTGTTAATACTAACATTGTAATAACGGCCGCAATCGACACAGTATTTCTTCTTGTCACACCTGCTAACCCAACGATCCACACTTTTGTGGTGCTTCAAACGTTTATGCTGGCTATAACAAAAATCAGAATAACATATCCGTTTAAAGTCAGGGCACTGCTTTGTGTTACGGGGTTGGGTATGACAATTTTCATGAAGACAGACACTACAGCTATGTTTACAACCATGATCACCACGTGTGTTGAAACCGGTATAGCACCAGTCACAGACTTAAGACACACCCAGAAAATCCTTCAGATTCATGATGCCATAGAAATGATTATCATGTAAGTACATAAAGACTGTTCTAGGGTGGGTGTCCTCGCTGTTTTGAAACTCGGTAAAGTGACCATCCCTTGTTCGGTGAAAGACAACAATTTTACACCCTGTCATTTCTTCAAACCGAACAATATCCGTGAATGCCACACAATCATCTAATGCTAAACCAGCAACCTTATGTAACTCACGACCACTAACCAGGGCCTCAGGATATGTGTACTGAGGGTTCAACATACCCATCAAACAAACAGAAAAACGTGTAGAATCATTATTCACAGCCACATATAAATTTCTTCTTTTTTTTATTGATAATCTGATCTATCAACAGTGTTTGAGCTTTACGTTGCGGGGCACCACCCTCACAGTTTTTGACAATTTGTACCACCCGTTCTAGTGATTCATCAATCATAATCTCAGCATTACTCTGCATAACACTTTCAAGTAAATTACCAAACGTGCGTTCATTATATTCATCCGCTCTCGTTAAAATATTCTAACTCAAACATACATTTACATACAGCGCAGTTTTGAAGAGTTGGCTGTATTACCTTCAGCTTTCAAGCATGAAAGAAAACAATGAAACAAAAATCCCCTCATGCTGTGCAGTCACAAGGTAGGGTGTCCGTAACTGAATCCCTTGTGGTAATGTACTTTGTATCATCAATCGGCTGTCCTCAATCTGTTGGAATAAAGAATGTTGTACCAAGGTTCAGTATGCATATTGTCATAATTGTTAATAACACTTTAGAACAAGAATAAAAATGTCTGTAAATAATTAAACTTACACAAAAAGTATCTGCTCAGGTTATTTAAGATCACAACCGCCCAGTCCAACTGATGCAGATGCTGGTCACTTGGTCTAAATACAAAGAGGATTAACAAGCGTATACAGGTAATTAAAGCTGATTAACAATAATGTAAAAGTCTACTTACCAAGATTTGAAGGTGCCAAAATGTGTTTACCAAACACCGCCAGTGTTTAATTCCGCTCAACCTAAACTGGAGATTTAAACAGGCAATATGAAAGACAGCTAAAACTGCATGGATTGTGCAATCGTAAAATTGATTTACACATTCTTACAAAGATCAAATGTCTGGTTTGTTAGGGTTTGTAATTGCTGCACAATTCAAGTAAATTACTTCAAATAAAATAACTTGTACTTAGAACTGAAACGATATACTCCGCGCTTGAAACAACATTTGACTTCTGTGGATGCTGCGGGGTTAATTACTGTCTTCACATCGCAGCCTGGGCGCCTCCAGCAAGTCACGCCTCTTAACCTTGTCATTGGTTACATGTCATCGTTCTTCACGTTAGATTCAAATTGTGTTAGAACTATACAGGCTGCAATGATAAAAATTCTGGATAAAACTTAACTATTTAGTTCTGATTATTGTTGCCAAATATATTGATAAATCCTGTCTGGTAGAAACGCCATTCTCGTTAGTTTTCGCGGCTCAGCCGTGACATCACATCATACAATTTTATAATTTTTTTTTTTTAACCAACGTTGCATATTATTAAACATTTCTACCAATCTGTGGAAAACAATCTCACATTGATCCCCTTTGTACAATTTCAAAAGGCGCCTTTACGAATGTTTTAATAACCTGAAATAACATATCCTGACCTGTCAACGATTCGCCGTTGTTCATGCAAATCTATACTCTACCTGGTGGGTAACTTTGTAACATTTTGCCATATAATGTAACTTAAAAGTTAATGCTTACTTAAAACAACCATTTTTATTACAAAACTCATCATTGCTCATACAAACACATGTGCCTAAATCCACGTTTTTATTTATAACAATATTTTATAACCCAAACCGTGACACAATCCACCTTTGCGTAATGTGTGGTTGGCCCTGGCCATGATTCTTCCTTCAAAATAATAGTATTGCTCGTGCGATGTTAGTTTGCCGTAGTGCTATGTTGGACTACAAACCGTGAAACACAGGATGATTTTCAACCTGCATATACTACAGTTTGTAATAATGGTTATTAAGGGATCATTACTAAAGGGCAGATATCATCTTAAGGCCCATCTCTTGTTAAAATGAATAATGGGCTTAAACTATCCAAGTCCCTTCCCCCGTTCTTTATATCTTACACAAAAAGCATGTCTCTCACGTGTAAATCTGTGCTTGTGGAAAAACACCATGTTACACGCACATTGAAGTTAACATCTGTTGTACCACATGGCAGTAGAACCTTGGCACCCTTTTGTTGAACACCAAACAACTTAACGCTGACACAACACTTATTTATTGCCTGGGAATTTAACATTCCGGAACCCTAAGCCCCATTTGTTAATTAACATTCCGGAACCCTAAGGCCCATTTGTTAATCATCAAACATAACCCACCTGTTATAACACTAGTTATAACACTTGCTCATCAGGCATTGTAAAACATCAAACATGGACACATCAATGTAATCATAAATTACAAAGTCACCGGACATGTGTACGTCACTCCTAAAGTCCCGCCTGTACACACGGCATACAGGAAGTCCCACCCTAACATACGTCATACCGGAAGTCCCACCCTACAAACCGGATGTCCCGCCCACCTGTCACATCAATATGGAAGCCCCACCCTCCAGGGCCATAAATCACCATTCTGACACATTATACCCTACATTAACTACTCATGACGTCACCGGAAGCCCTTCTCTACCATTTTTTAGGCTGTATGTCCAATGGAGAGATTGGGATGAGCATGCACATTTGTCTCATTCAACATCGACCTCATGTGGTTCACACAAAATTGCTTGCATTCATTTTTGTCTTACCATCTTTGTCAACGTATTCACCAAGTAATTATAATACCATTATCCTTGTAGTACTATTGTGCATATATGTTCAAAACCACACCCAAGCATATGTTCATTGGTCAATAGTGGCCTTATTATTTGCCACACTGGTCTGGCTTATAGCGAATTTCAAGACATTGGTCAATAGATGCCAAATGTGAATGTACATGAATATCGGACATTCCATGCTATAGGAGAAGCTTACGAAGCGTTTTTCAAATATGAAAAATTACAGAAAAAAACATAAGGGCTGACTTAATGGGTCTTAATTTCAATTATGTTCCTTATGAGAAGGTGGACTAATCAACCGCTTTTCAGGGCTCTAACTCAAATGACATGCGTGTGGTATGCTTGCAAACAGAGAAACTCAATAGCGCCTCTGTGTTGTTGACAACTTTTCTTAGTCATTTTTGTCATATTATCTTTGTTAATTCCATTATCCTTGTAGTAGTTGTAGTGTGCATATATGTTCAAAACCACACCCACTCACATTGTTCAATAGCGGCCTGTTTCGTGCCACACTTGCCTGGCTTATTGAGCGTTTGAAGACATTGTTCCATAATTTAGGATTGTCATAGGACGTGAAGATTGGACCTCAGGTACTGAGGCCATTTTAACAAAATCCAAAATGACAGAAAATTCTATATAGTCCAATATAAGTCCCAATTAGAAACATTTTCATTGTGAGGAGTTGGACCTATGTACCATTTTTCAAGACTAAGTCATATGGCATGGTGAGGTTTCAAAGTTGGCCACACCTTAAGGCCAATTTGCAATGGGATGGCATCAGAAGTTGCAGCCTTTGGGCCTTTACTGCCACACATATTTGGGCCTATTTGCGCTTTTTTATCTCACAGGAATTTCCACCTTTAATGTGACCTATAACGTGAACAATTCAATTTAAAAACAAACTGAAATCTTTGAGGGCGAAAAATAAAAACTCACAATAACGTGGTTGCATAAGTGTGCACACCCTTAAACAAATAATTTGTTGAAAAACCTTTTCATTTTATTACAGCACTCAGCTCCAAATTTGTCAGATTGCGTGGACATCTCCTGTGCACAGCCCTCTTCAGATCACCCCACAGATGTTCAATTGGATTCAGGTCTGGGCTCTGGCTGGGCCATTCCAAAATATTAATCTTCTGGTGAAGCCATGCTTTTGTGGATTTGGATGTGTGCTTTGGGTTGTTGTTCTGCTGAAAGGTGAACTTCATCTTCGGCTTTTTAACGGACGCCCGAAGGTTTTGTGACAAAATTGCCTGGTATTTGGATTTGGTTCATAATTCCCTCCACCCTGACCCAGTTCCAGCTGAAGAAAAACAGCCCCAAAGCATGATGCTGCCACCACCATGCTTCACTGTGGGTATGGTGTTCTTTGGGTCAGTGGTTCCCAACTCCGGTCCTCGAGTACCCCCAACAGCACACATTTTTGTTGTAGCCCTGGACAAGCACACCCAATTCAACTCAGTGAGAGCCTGATAATTAGTTGACAAGTTGGATCAGCTGTGCTTGGCTGGGGCTACAATGAATATGTGTACTGTTGGGGGTACTTGAGGACCGTAGTTGGGAACCACTGCTTTGGGTGATGTGCAGTGTTGTTTTTGCGCAAAACATATCTTTTGTAATTATGGCCAAAAAGTTCAACCTTGGTTTCATCAGACCATAACACAATTTCCCACATGCTTTTGGGGATTTGATGTTTGTTTTTGCAAACTTCAGCCGGGATGTTTTTCTTTGTAAGAAAAGGCTTCTGTCTTGCCACCCTACCCCATAGCCCATTCATATGAAGAATACAGGAGATTGTTAGCACATGTAGCACACAGCCACTACTTGCCAGAAATTCTTGCAGTTCCATTAATGTTGCTGTAGGCCTCTTAGAAGCCTCCCTGATACATTTTCTTCTCGTCTTTTCATAAATTTTGGAGGGACATCCAGTTCTTCGTAATGTCTCTGTTGAGTCATATTTTCTCCACTTGATGATGACTGTCTTCACAGTGTTCCATGGTATAGCTAATGCTTTGGAAATAATTTTGTACCCTTCTCCTGACTGATATCTTGCAACAATGAGATCCCTCTGATGCTTTGCTCTGAGATGCAACTAAAAAAATGTCAGGAACATCTTACTAGAACAGCTGAACTTTATTTTTGATTAATAGGAGTCACTTTAAATGATGGCAGGTGTGTATTGACTTCTATTTAACATGAGTTTGAATGTGATTGGTTAATTCTGAACACAGCCACATCCCCAGTTATAAGACTTATGTAACCAGGTTATTGTAAGGTTTTTTTCCTCAAAAGATTTCAGTTTGTTTTTCAATTGAATTGTTCACATTATAGGTCACTTTAAGAGTGGAAAAAGTACTGACATGATTTATCTTTGTCTCATCCTTTTACATCACAAAAACCTGGCATTTTAACAGGGTGTGTAGACTTTTTATATCCACTGTAGGTAATGTTTCATAGCAACAGCAAAAAAAAATGTATATTGTTAATTGCAGAGCCATTCAACTATTATCTCTCTAGGTGCCTCTGAATTGAATTGGCTGCTATAATTCTAATAAGTTACATGTTTATCTTCTGTATTTTGTTACGACTAAAGTATGTACAGGACACAATATCGCAACAACATGATGAAGAAGCACCTTGAAACACAGAGTGCACATGCGTGTGAATGAGTGTGAGGAGCATAGAAAGATTGAATGAATTGTTCGATAAGTGTAACCAATTCTCTAAGAGAAGAGTTGTAAAACAAGAGATAATAAAATAAGCAAACAATAAATTGTCTCATGAGGATCATTCTCGCAATTTCATATTTCATTGCAACTATAGAAGGACAACATGATTGGGTATTGTTTCGATCCAGATCCTTACAAACGGCTAACTGCACATCCGGATGGTGCTTTTATTGTTGCAGGGGATTTCAACCACTGAAATCTGAAAATTGGTTTTCCCAAATTTCCCAAATTCCTGCCAGAGAAGACAATACGCTAGACCATGTACAAAAACATTCCAGAGGCTTACAAAGCCATTCCCCTCCACCACCTGGGACAGTCTGATCACCTTTCACCGTTCCTACTCCCCAAGTATTTACCCCTCATTAAATGTATGAAATCATCACTGAGGACAGTCAAAGTGTTGCCAGAGGGGGCAGACTCACTACTACAAGATTGTTTGCCATTTTGGCCACCCTTGACTCCCATACGGACATTGAAACATATGCTTCTTCTGTTCTGGGTTACATCAACATCTGCACCAACTATGTCACCACCCATGAACTAATAAAGACCTTACCCAACTGGAAGCCTTGGATGAACAGAGAAGTCCAACAACTGCTGAAGGCACGCAGCGCTGCCTTCAGATCCAACAATGCGGCGGCCTACAGCTCACCCATGGCTAATCTGAAAAGGGACATCAAGATGGCTAAACATGACCACAGACTGCAGACTGAGGAGTTCTTCAACAAAAACTCTGGACCCTGACGTATGTGGCAGGGCATCCAAACCATCACAAGCTACTGGCCAAAGAACCCTACCTCCACCGCCAGCAATGTCTCCATCACCGATGATTTAAACAGGTTCTAAACTTACTTTGACAGGGACAATTAAGCTGAGCTCCTCCAACATGACCTCCCCTCATACTATCCATTGCAGATGTGTTGTCCACAATGAGAAGGTTGCTGGTTCTGATGGTGTCCCCGGGCGTGTGCTCAGAGCATGTGCTGTGCAGCTGGTTGAGGTCTTTACTGACATTTTCAACCTATCAATAGCCCAGATGGTTGTCGCCATGTGCTTCAAGACCGCAATCCTTTAGCTCAGCATTCAATACGGTCATCCCCTCTAG
Organism: Esox lucius; assembly: GCF_011004845.1. Taxonomy (NCBI): domain Eukaryota; kingdom Metazoa; phylum Chordata; class Actinopteri; order Esociformes; family Esocidae; genus Esox; species Esox lucius. Next base: position 38,540,933 of record NC_047576.1, read on the forward strand.
GCTCCATGAACTAGCTCCAACAAACTCCATGAACTAGGGATCAGCCCCTCTCTCTGCAACTAGAATTTGGACTTCCTAACCAACAGACCTCAGTCTGTCAGGTTAGACAATTTCACCTCCTCCACCCTGATCCTGAACTCTGGTGTTCCACACGGCTGCGGCTAAGCCCCCTCCTGTGCTTCCTCTTAACCTACGACTGCGTTCCTGTACACAGTTCCAACATCACTGTCAAGTTTGCAGACTGTCAAGTTCGCAGACTGTGATAGCAGCGCCTTTATTTTTTGAGGAGGCTGAAGAAGGCCCGCCTTTCTCCCAAGATCCTTCTGAACTTTTACTGATGCACAATCAAGAGCATTCTGACTAACTGCGCCACAGTGTGGTTTGGCGGATGCTCCGTGGTAGACCGGAAGGCCCTGCAACAGGTGGTGAAAACTGCCCAGGTGTCTGCATAGGGTGCGGCATCATCTGGGACCCTTCACATCCATGCCACAACCTGTTTGCCCTCCTACCATCAGGCAAGTGGTGCAGGTCTCGTTGTTCCCGCACCAGCAGGCTCAAGACAGTTTCTTTCAAGATATTGTAACCCTGCTGAACTCTCAACACTAACCATACCCACCCACCACTTAGTACTACCTCTCAGGGACCTTGTTGCACTACTCTCTTTGTAATACTGGACTGTGACATTGCTTTGCAAAGTCTAATAAGGACGTTCAGTTGTTACATGTACATATCTACCTCGGGAACGTCATTGCTGCTATCCGTGCATTTCAGTTGCACTTGCTACCTTTCACCTTTAATTTTCACATGTATAATTGCCATTTGTACTTGCATTTGCCTTCTTTGCACTTTTATACACCACACCTATACCATTCATTGTTCTTAATTGTTTCACTTCAAAATGTTCTGCAATCTTCTATTTGCACTGTCGGCTCAGATGCCAACTGCATTTTGTTGTACTGTACATGTACTTGTTCACCTGATGGTTGCTTGGTCTTTGATTAAAACAAAGAAGGTTAACAGAAGACCCAGTGTACACAGCTATTTTAAGCTGATGAATAATAATATTAACCAAACAAAAAAAAAATATTGCCCAGGTCTGAAGGTCCAAAAAGGTGTTTTTCAGACATGGTTGTGTTTAATTCCACACATCCTAAACCACAGATATAAAACTGACACTATGAAAGATAAATAAAAGCCTAAGGCTTGTATTGCTATATACATAAGCTATATATACACTGAACAAAATTATAAACGCAACACTTTTGTTTTTGCCCCCATTTATCATGAGCTGAACTCAAAGATCTAAGACTTTCTCTGTGTACACCAAAGGCCTATTTCTCTCAAATATTGTTCACAAGTCTGTTTAAATCTGTGTTAGTGAGCACTTCGCCTTTGCCGAGATAATCCATCCATGGCATATCAGGTTTTAGCAAGTTTGCTGTAGTACGTTAGACTATATTTGTGAACATAAGATAAAATGTATTTTGGTAATGTATATCTATAAAATTTTTCAACACCTAAATGTGATATAATCAATATGTCGGTAATTGCATTTAATCTTTTTACTTTCATAGAATCTGAAAAATGCCTTTTAATGTGGGCTTCAAAATACATTTTGTAATTCATTTTCTATAAAAATACATATTGTAATGAAATACATTTGGACAAAAATGAAATGTACATTATCTCCCAAAAGGGAGTACACCTCTCACATTTTTGCAAATATTTGATTATATCTTTTCATGTGACAACAATGAAGAAATGACACTTTGCTCCAATGTAAAGTAGTGAGTGTACAGCTTGTATAACAGTGTACATTTGCTGTCCCTTCAAAATAACTCAACACACTGCCATTAATGTCTAAACCGCTGGCAACAAAAGTGAGTACACCCCTAAGTGAAAATTTCCAAAAAGTGTCAATATTTTGTGTGGCCACCATTATTTTCCAGCACTGCCTTAACTCTCTTGTACATGGAGTTCATCAGAGCTTCACAGGTTGCCACTCGAGTCCTCTTCCACTCCTCCATGATGACATCACAGAGCTGGTGGATATTAGAGACCTTGCACTCCTCCACCTTCCATTTGAGGATGCCCCACAGATGCTCAATAGTGTTTAGGCCTGGAGTCATGCATGGCCAGTCCATCACCTTTACCCTCAACTTCTTTAGCAAGGCAGTGGTCATCTTGGAGGTGTGTTTGGGGTCGTTATCATGTTGGAATACTGCCCTGCGGCCCAGTCTCCGAAGGGAGGGGATCATGCTCTGCTTCAGTTTGTCACAGTACATGTTGGCATTCATGGTTCCCTCAACGAACTGTAGCTCCCCAGTGCCGGCAGCACTCAAGCAGCCTTGGACCATGATACTCCCACCACCATGCTTGACTGTAGGCAAGACAAACTTGTCTTTGTACTCCTCACCTGGTTGCCGCCACACACGCTTGACACCATCTGAACCAATCATCAGGACAAAGACAACCTCTGGATATGACGCTGAGCACGGGCACTCAACTTCTTTGGTCGACCATGGCGAGGCCTGTTCTGAGTGGAACTTTTTCTGTTAAACCGCTGTATGGTCTTGGCCACCGTGTTGCAGCTAAGTTTCAGGGTCTTGGCAATCTTCTTATAGCCTAGGCCATCTTTATGTAGCGCAACAATTCTTTTTTTTTAAATCTTCAAAATTCTTTGCCATGAGGTGCCATGTTGAACTTCCAGTGACCAGTATGAGATAGTGTGAGAGCAATAACACCAAATTTAACACACCTGCTCCCCATTCACACCTGGGACCTTGGAACACTAACGATTTGCATGACGCCGGGGAGGGAAAATGGTTAATTGGGCCCAATTTGGAAATTTTCAGATAGGGGTGTACTCATTTTTGTTGACAGCGGTTTAGACATTAACCGCTGTTATTTTGAGGGACTGCAAATTTACACAGTTATACAAGCTGTACTCTCACTACTTTACATTTTAGCAAGAAGTGTCACTTCTTCAGTGTTGTCACATGAAAAGATATAATCAAATATTTGCTAAAATGTGAGGGGTGTTGTGATGGAAATTCCAATGTATCGACACTCGGAGTAAGGGACACAGAGACAAAATTATCTTTGTACATTATAACCGTTTTATTAACTATTATGCACAGAGACTATTATGAGAGACACGTCAACCGCTTACACACACATAATCGTCTGAGGTGTCTCTAACTCCATACATGAACAATCCGTATTTATTACATAGAATAAGGGGGTGTGGTAAGATGCTGCCATCGGTCTTGTCACAAGAGTTTACCCAAAGGGCGGGCTGTCCCCCCACCTTATCCTTCTCAACTCCTGAGGAGACACAATGTCTGGATAGTCAACAGAGACACTAAAGGGTTATACAGATTTACACGTGCCGGTCAAGGATGTCTCCTATTCAAACACCAGACCCCTCTCGGTATCTTTAACTAGTAACTCATTCATACATGTATAGGACGACAAAGAATACATCCTTCTTCTAGGCAGGAATACCTAATAATCCTCTGATATTATACAGACATGTGTGTCCCAATCAAAGTACAGATTTACATATCAGCCAATAGAAAGACAGACATTTCTCAAATGCACCTTAGTTCAAAATTTCCATAACAGGTGTACTCACTTTTTGTGAGATACTGTATATATTTTTCAAATACATTTTGGAATAAAAGCTGAAATACACTTTGATAGCTGAAATGTATTTTGAATAAAGTTAAATGTATTTATACATTTTTAAATACATTTCAGATTATAGGTGAAATGTATGGATTTTGTTTGAATTATAACTAAACAGAAAATGAATGGTGCTAATTTGGAGTGGCATTTCTTTCCCTGCGAGCGAAGAGCGGTTTTGAAAAGACGTGGAGCGGGATGAGCGAGATTTCCAACAGCTCCACTCCGCTCACATACTCTGACTGTGAGAGTTTACTACATATTTGTACTGCGTACCCTCCATGAGAAGAAAACATTGTGAGTGTGGGAGGATTTTTAGGCAGGTTTGCAGTGGACCAAAGATCGCTGAGTGATTGTCAAGGACCATGAACTCGTTCCTCAATAGGTCTCAAAGTTCCATTCCAAAGGGGATGATAATGCTGCTGCCTCTTAGACAATCCATGACAACCTGGAGACACAACTCATTAGCATAAATCCGAAGCAGAGGTCCATCATTCCAAAAATAAATGCATAGTTCTAAATCTTTGCTCAAGTTAAATAGGATACTACACAGGGCCTGTACTCTATTTGTTCATAAAAGGTTTATTTAGATGCCTAAAAAAAACTAAAATATGTTTCTTGTCCAAAAAAAGCAAACAAGCATTTTGGCTTGGATTTTCTTTTTGTTGATATTTTATTGATGATGTGTGACTGTTTTTGGTATCAGTGTGGCATATTTCAAAGATTGATTATTGTGTTATTTTTGGACAATTTCTCCTAGATCCAGTATTTGTTGTACATATGATATGTGGACTGAGAGTGCAATCATGGACTGAAGCTTCCTCATGTTCCATCATGAGTGAAACAGTTTTTAAGTAGAGGGTTTATCTCTCCATTACTGAGAGAAGATAAACAATTTGGGGTTTCAGATATGTTGGGATCAGGGCTTATTAAATTGTTGTTACCAGTCAATTGCAAAAGTTTGAAGCATATAACTTTCAAATGTGTTTATCTCTTTCATTTTCTCCCTCCCTTGGGAAGGCACATCTGTCTGAACAAGCTTGTCTCCTGTTCTTTTTTTTTGTGTGATATATTGTCTTGAAATCTGGTGCCTGATGGTAACTTTACTGATGCTGATCCACCAAGGTGCAATACAGTACTAAAATCTGCTCCCTTCATTCAGCTCCCTTCAATGTTCTTTCCCCTTTTCCTTCTCTTCCTCCTTCCTATATATGATAAAAGGAAGGAGGAATTATGTTAATTCAAATTATTTAAAATCCACATAGTCAAATAAAGTTTGCATTAAAATTAAACATTAACATAGACTCTCTGAAATCACCTTTGGTGGAAACTATTTTGTTTGCTGGTACTCTTGATTGCAGAACAGAAAAATATCACAAAAAATTTAAAGTTGAATAAAAATAACATTGTACAGAAGTTATGCTTATTGTGCATTCTAACCAACGCTATGCCCATAGCCTGAATAAGGAATCATACAGCTGAGAAATGGGAAAGTCTCTGTTGATATGGTCTGAAGGATTTTGTAAGTGTCGCTACATAATACACACTCAAGCTCAAGCAATCAGGCTATGCAGGATAGGAGCTGTTACCATGGTTACCATATCATATCTGACAGCCTGGGAAAACTGTCATTATCCTCTGCTATGGATGGAAGCAGAGAGGGACAGTCCATATGAACTGCAAATGCGTCGTACACACCCCATCACAATTTGTAAAAATTTCTGTCCTCTATTTAATAATTTTTGCATTTCATTTGTGGGGTTGATACAGTTTTTAGAGCAGTAAATAAACAAATAATATAACAGAGCATAGTTCTTGAAAAATGCAGCATCTTATAACACAAAACTCCCCCAAAGAAAAACTGTTTAACATGATACTGATTCATGATACTGATTGATGCATTTTGGCAATCTGTTTGTATTTATGTGTGTGTGCGTGTGCATGCGAGCGTGCACATGTGTAAATAAACTCTGCTGAATTGGGCAGTGCTAGACATGATTTCCCTACATAAAACTTAGCCTGTCAGGTAGCGTGTGTGTGCACATGTGTGGAATCCACCCTCTCATTCAAAACAAAAGCCTGTCCATTCCTTGTTCTGCCTCTCACCAAAGACCAGATGTTTCCACTGTACTATAATTCATTGGTCAGGATCACCATTTACGTAGAAACAGCAGAGAACACAGACGTATTTAACTAATGTCACATTTGAGTTGCATTAGTTATTTTTTCTTCTTGTTAGCCATCTTTTAACTAAGCTATAGGAAGCACATAGTGTTATAGGAAACACATATGTTTGTAAATATATAAAATGGCATAACAGAATGCTATTTTTGAATGCTATTTTTTTAAATTTGAGATAGTGTATGCTTTTAAGAATATAAAAAAACATTGTTGAAAAGAATTGATTGGCCTTGTCTTATCAATCTTTACAACAGCTTAGCGATTGCTGGTTTACTACTGAATGAAAAACAGGTGTACAGAAGTGAAATTTTACTAATCAGTTTATCTCTTGTTTCCTGCCCACAGCGCCAAACACTGCACCGTATGGGAGTACAGGAAATGCGGAAGCCGTGCTTGCCTGTCGGTACCTGATCCTGGCTCTCTCCTCCTTCATCAGTGTGTACTAGTGGAAGGGCGGCCATACACAATAACTGTAAAGAGCCTGTCAAGCATTTATAAATCCTTTGACATTGCTGGATCCAATCTAGTACCGTTTGTTGAAACCAGTTTTGGATATAATCAGCATTACATATGGTAGTTTTATTTCTGTGGAATGTTAATACTTACAAATATTTTTCATTGCCCACTTTGCAAATCAGTGCTTAATGTTCCCCTTCAAAGACCATGAAAGCTTTTTTCCTTAATTTTTGTCTTACCAAGACCTAGTGGTGCAGAAATGGCTCAAAGATGCATAAAGTCCATCAGTACATCAGTGCATAATTTTCATACCAATGTTTTGGTCAGTATTAAAGGTATACAGGGTTAAAGGAAAGCCTTATGGTAGATAGTATACAATACCATCTACAGTTATAGCATAATACAAAGACCACAGAAATATTTGTAGACATGGAAAGAAAAATCATTCAGACATATTTAATTCTTGCCATATTTAATTAAAATGCCAAACCCTTTTTCACCGCCCGTAAAAAACAAATCTAACCCAAAGTTTATAAGCTTTTTTGACCTCCAGATAGAGGATTTTTTTTTTAGGCAGGGGTGTTACCCAAAGCGAATTATACACAATGGAAAGAGTAGCGTGTGTTTAAAATTGAACTAGTAACTGTTGATTCTTTGTGTGTTTGATACAAAAACATTGACACAGTGAACAGAGTAGCAAGTGTTTAAGTTTCAATTGGTAATTGTTCTTTGTGTTGTGTTTTATACAAAAAACAGAATGAAGGGATGAAAGTTATACTTTTGGGGACCTATACATTACACCTTAATCTACTCTGTTTTTCATTTGTTGTTCTTTGGATTAAATGAGATGCTGCAAAAATGAAGACCTCTAATGAAAGGATACTTAAGTATCAGTAGGTGTTCAATATAGCAAAGATTAAGACAGCATTTAACAGTATCTATGCCTTTAGACAATGGAAGATGTATTTTTCATTAATTCCTAACTTTAAAAATAACTAATATCATTTAAGATGGATACAACTTTTAAATAGCAAAGATGGGATTGGTAAATGGAGTATTTCATATATTGTACTGTTTCAGTTTTTGGTTTATGAAGTATATCCATCACAGGATAAAGGAATTATGTCTGCGAGCTTCTACAAACAAAGATTGGTCTAATAAACAGGATTTGTGACTATGAAACTGCATAGCCATCAAGATATACTGTAAGTCTGAAAGCACAAATACAGTCCTTTCTGTCATTTTTGGTTTTGTGGTGTTTTGTTTTTTTAAATTTGATGAGGGATTTTTTTTAAATGTATTTTTTCATTTTTATTACTTAAAAATGTTTTACTGTAATTGTTTTCAGCCTATTTTATGGTATATGCACTGGCAGAATTGGTCAATATATATTTATTTATATTCCGTTGTGGAAAAAGGAAACCTAAATCTGGATGTGTGAAAATATTTAAATGAAGCACAATATGGCAAAGTTTATTATGTTGTCAGTTAATTTAGATGCCAGTACTGTTGTTGATTATTGTCAAAACAATAGCTAAAAGAGAGATGTTTGCAATTTAATTACCTAGTGTTTGGAAACTGAGACGGTGTGAACCAATCTAACATTATTATCGAAATAAGTCAATTGTGTTTGTTTTGGAGAAAATAGTATTCTTTTTGATCTCATTGGTAGAGCCGGTGTGTAGTTTAGTTGTCACACACTTGTGTGTTTGATTATGTGCAGAAAGGATGGTTGTGGTGCATGTCAAAATTAACCTGTGTTTTAAGGTGGCCAGTTAATCTTTTTATGGATAAAATCAGTTTAACTAATGTTTTGGCTCTATTATTATAAAAAAAGGATTGCATACTAAATCTTAACAGGTTACATCTATTTGTGTTTTTTGTTTGAATCTAACTAGAGTATACAAACCTTACAATATGGTGTTGTTATTTCTTAGACACAGCAAAAGTGGGACAAGTAGATGACAGCATGGAGTGTTTTTATTGGCTGTCTAAGCAGTTCAGAACATAAAAGTATTTCATAATGTTATTTTTTTAAACAGTAATTTACAATTAGGCATTTTTGTGATGCAAAATTACACCTTTGATTTTAACAAGATCTGCCAATATTTCATAAAACGAATGCTGGACATACAGGTACTACAATAATCTGTGTAGACCAGCTTTGGTGTTAAATCTTGTTTTTACTATGTTTGACTTTATGGCCAGGATTCACTGTGCATTACTGCACCTGACACTTCAGTGTAATTTCTACTTGAGTCAACATCTGCAGAATACACTGTACACAATCTCTGTGAACATGGCAAAGCATGCCTTTAATCAATGCAATACAAGTGCAATCAGATAGAATCCTGGGCTAGTTAATGATCTCCTCTCTTAGTTAATATACATTTAGGTCCGGTAATAATTGGACACTGACACAAGTTTTGTTATTTTGGCTGTTTACCAAAATATATTCAAGCCTCTGTTAAATAATGAATATGGACTTAGAGTGTAGTCTCTCAGCTTTAATTTGAAGGTATACTCATCCAAATTGGAGCAATGGTTTAGGAATTACAGCTATTTTAATATGCAGCCCCCTCTTTTTTTAATATGTAGCCACCTCTTTTTCAAGGGACCAAAAGTAATTGGACAATTGCCTCAAAAGCTGTTTCATGGACAGGTGTGGGCTATTCCTTCATTATTTCTTCATCAATTAAGCAGGTAAAAGATCTGGAGCTGATTCCAAGTGTGGCATTCGCATTTGGAAGCTGTTGCTGTGAACCCACAACATGCCATCAAAGGAGCTCTCAATGCAAGTAAAACAGGCCGTCCTTAGTCTGCAAAAAAGTCCATCAGAGAGATAGCAGGAACATTAGGAGTGGCCAAATCAACAGTTTGGTACATTCTGAGAAATAAAGAACGCACTGATGAGCTCTGCAACTCAAAAAGGCCTGAACGTCAACAGAAGACAACAGTGGTGGATGATCGTAGGATTCTTTCCATGGCAAAGAAATACCCCATCACAACATCCAGCTAAGTGAAGAGCACTCTCCAGGAGGTAGGCATATCATTATCCAAGTCCATACCATAAAAGGAAGACCTCACAAGAGCAAATACAGTGGGTTCACCACATGGTGCAAACCATTCACAAACAAATAACTGAAGACAGCTGCAGTAAAGGCCTGGCAAAACATCACAAAGGAGGAAACCCAGCTTTTGGTGATGTCCATGTGTTCCAGACTTCAAGCAGATATTGCTTGCAAAGGATTCTTGATAACGTATTAAAAATGAACATTTTATTAATGATTTTGTTAATTTGTCCAATTACATTTTAGCCCCTGATGTAAGGAGACTGTGTATGAAAATGGTGACAATTCCTAAATGTTTCATACAATAATTTTGTTCAACCCCTTGAAAGCTGAAATTCTGCACTTCAACTGCATCTCAGTTGTTTAATTTCAAATCCATTGTGGTGGCGTACAGAGCCAAAATTGTGAAAGTTGTGTCAGTGTCCAAATATTTCCAGACCTAACTTTTTTCTTACATTTTTATATAGTATTTTAATTAGGAACAAACAAGACAGGGTAGTGTTAACCATGTCAACCATATTAACATCTATTTATATGTTTCTTAGTGTTTAAGAAGGACACAACTGTGACATTTACCAATACAGTCTGCAATTTTGTATAAAATCTTAAATGATAGACCTGGATCATGTTCATTAGGGCACAATAGAAAATACGAATTAATATGGTGACTTTTCTGTGTGCTTGCTGTTAACAAAAAATTATTAAACTTTCACATTTCAGATAAGAGGTATATTTAAATATGCCTGCAATTACGACCAGGCCAAGCCCTGACTTCCATTGTGTTTTATGGTATTTGGGACAACTTTTCATCTCACCTGACAATGTGATTATTTATTGATTTATTGCTTAATAGAAGGCATTGCTCGACTGTCAAATGAGTTCACAAGAACAAGAACTGTAGCCTACTAAAAGTGCCTTTAAATATTTAATGAATATGCTAAATTCCATGCCAAAAGCCTCATTTATTAAACAATTATTGCAGGTCCACATTAGGCCCTTACCTATGGATAATTTACAGGAGTGTTTAAACAATATAAAAAGATTGAAGAGTACGTAATCATTCCTCATCTTGTATTCAATTTGTCTGTGTGTGCGTGTGCGTGTGCGTGTGCGTGTGTGTGTGTGTGTATACACGTGGGGAGAACAAGTATTTGATACACTTGATCAACTGTGAGATACGGAATGTAAAACAAAAATCCAGAAAATCACATTGTATGATTTTTAAGTAATTTATTTGCATTTTATTGCATAACATCAGTATTTGATCACATACCAACCAGTAAGAATTCCGTCTCTCACAGACCTGTTAGTTTTTCTTTAAGAAGCCCTCCTGTTCTCCACTCATTACCTGTATTAACTGCACCTGTTTGAACTCATTACCTGTATAAAAGACACCTGTCCACACGAAATCAAACAGACTCCAACCTCTCCACAATGGCCAAGACCAGAGAGCTGAGAGCTGTGGACATCAGGGATAAAATTGTAGACCTGCACAAGGCTGGGATGGGCTACAGGACAATAGGCAAGGAGCATGGTGAGAAGGCAACAACTGTTGACGCAATTATTAGAAAATGGAAGAAGTTCAAGATGACGGTCAGTCTCCCTCGGTCTGGGCCTCCATGCAAGATCTCACCTCGTGGGGCATCAATGATCATGCCCACAACTACACGGCAGGACCTGGTCAATGACCTGAAAAGAGCTGGGACCACAGTCTCAAAGAAAACCATTAGTAACACACTACGCCGTCATGGATTAAAATCCATGAAAACCTGAAGGATCTGGAGAAGGTCTGTATGTATGGAGGAGTGGGCGCAAACCTGGTCAAGAACTACAGGAAACGTATGATCTCTGTCATTGCAAACAGGTTTCTGTACCAAATATTAAGTTCTGCTTTTCTGATGTATCAAATACTTATGTCATGCAAAAAAATTGAAATTAATTACTTCTACATGCTTTGTAAGTAGGAAAACCTGCAAAATCGGCAGTGTATCAAATACTTGTTCTCCCCACTGTATATATATATTAAAAACAATCTCGAACATCCTAAATGTTTTGTTAAAGTACTGACTTTAGTTAGTATTAGTTACATTCCACGCAAAACACAACACTGAGTCAAAGGCAGTTTTAGTAAAAATACATCCCGATCATTGAAGAATTAAAGCGATTATGGGCAAACCTTTTTTGATTTTGAAATCTTGATTTTGGATCTGTATCTTTATAGTTGAAAGAATGGGTTCTCCTGCATCTTTACTGCACAATACTTAGTAGACATCACAATAATTCACTCCAAAGTAAAAGAATTTCAGCCTTTTTTATGACCACAACTGTAATTATGACCCCAACTGTATCAAGTTGAATCCAAAGCTCTGGCCAAGGGTGGCCCAGCAGTCTAGTCCGTTGCAAACGGTGAATATGAGAGTCTGACCTACTTCTACACTACCAGTCAAAGGTTGGACACCCACTCATTTGAGGGTATTATTTTAAAGTTTTCTGCATTGTAGAATAATAGTGATAAAAAATTGTCCACTTCAATAACATCAAATTTATCAGAAATACTGTGTAGACTTTCTTCATGTTGGAAATTACTATTGTAGCTAGAAACAACTAATTTGAATATGTACATAGGTGTACAGAGGCCCATTATCAGCAACCATCAGTCCATGTGTTCCTATGGCATGTTGTGTTTGCTAATCCAAGTTTATCATTTTGAATGACTAACTGATCATTAGAAAACCCATTTGCAATTATGTTTTCCACTGCTGAAAACGTTTGTACTGATTCATAAAGCAATAAAACGGTCCTCATTACAAAAGTAACGGGAGCATCAGCAATTGTGGGTTAGATTACAGGCTCCAAATGAGCAGAAACAAAGAACTTTCTTCTGAAACATGTCAGTCTATTCTTGTTTTAAGAAATAAAGGCTATGCCATGCAAGAAATTCGCAAGACACAGATCTTATATAATGCTGTGTACAATTCCCACAGAATAGCACATACTGGCTCTAACCAGAAATAAAGATGAGTGAGAGGTCCTGGTGCACATCTGAGCAACAGGACAAATACATTAGAATAACCCTAACCCTATTGAAAAACAGACACAGGTCCTCAACTGGCAGCTTCATTAAATAGTAACCCCAAAACACCAGACTCAAGTCAACATTAAAGAGGCGTCTCTGGGATTCTGGCCATCAAGACAGAGTTTCAAAGAAAATGGCATATCAGACTGTCCAATAAAAAGATTAAAATGGGATTAAGAACAAAAAAAAAGTGTTAAAGATAGATCTACATATCTAGGTTTGAGGTGTTCAGATCACAAAGAACATTTGTCAGATGCAGACTAGGGCTGTCAACGAATATTCTAAATTCGAATATATATTAGAATAGTTAAAAAAAAAAAGAATTTTATAGGTGAAAATTAATATTCAAATTAAACAAAAACACATTTGCGGTAGCAGAGGTTGTCTGGCTGTCTGCTTTGTGAGTGGGCGCGCTAGCGCGCCTGACGGTACAGATCCATATGTCCGACACAACTGAAGCGTGGTGTCGCGACGTCATACCGCCATGGTTGATGCTCCACGCCCCTGACCAGCAGCTGATTGGATAAACGCGTGATGTGGGTCTGGCTACTCAAGAATTTCAACAGAGTGTCATGGCGGCTCGTTGAGCATACGATCTCGTATTTTACAAAAATAGTTCACTGAAACGTGTTTCTGAAAACATTTTAAGCGAGAAATAGGCCATGCAGTTGCTGAGTCTGTCTTCATTTCAGCTCAACAAAGGTTAGTTTGAAAGATACTTCTACTGGATACTCTACAACTGTAAAACTTCAATTAATGTTAATATTTGTTTCAATCACTGAATGAAGCCTGCTATATTTGGGACAATAGTCGCAACCTTATATTGCTTGCACAAAACTCTTGATCAGCATTTAAAATGTGTTTATTGTTGTTCATTTTAAAGAGTCATTGCGCAGAGAGTGTGAGGGCGAGAGAGAGAAAGTGCTTGAGTGAGTGAGCGACCGAGCGTGAGGTCTGCGGTCTTGGTCATCATTTGATTTACTTGTTTTTGTGTAGGAAATACGTTGTAAAATATGTTTAAACTTAAATAGACTACCTATACAAGTAGTTATGTCTCTTTGTATTAATTTGTCCTGTAATTTACGTAATGCGCGTCATTGACAAAATGCGCATGCCCAACCAGAATAGTTTGAATATTGTGTTTTTTTAGAGGGAATATTCAAACGTCATTTTTGAGGAATTTTGACAGCCCTAATGCAGACCAAATGAAAAGATGCTGGAGGAGTGCTTGATACCATCTGACAGATGATATCATCTGTAGTCCACATGTACAATTGGCCGGAGAATTCAAATGTAAACCAATATTGTGAATCTTTGTGCACAGGAATACTAAAAAACGGACGATTGCCTGGGACTTAATTGTATATGGATCATAATTGTATATGGATCAGATACAATTGGTGCTGCGCATATATTGCCTCGTTAACTTTTTTAAGATCCTGTAAAAATCTCCAAGCCACAGGTTGTACTGGGAAAATAGGAGTGCGACAGGGACTGTTTGGAGATGGAACATTTATACCTTTCTCCAACAATACTTTAAACATGGGAGCTATCCCTTCAATAGCCTCTGCTTTCAGTGGGTATTGAGCTTGGCATGGTCTATGGGGTCCTCTAGGTGTAACCACAATAGGCTGTGCATTGTTAATTAGCCCAACATCATATTTATGCTGTGCCCACAAGGAGGGTGGAACTTCCGCTAACCTAATATCTGTACCAGCCACCTGGACTGCACAGACCTGACGGACCCAGTCGTCATGCGGCATAAGATGTACTTCTCGTTTACCCAAGACGGTGCACCCAAATCTTTCTCTATAGGCTTGGGCTGCTATGGAAAATTACACTCCCACCATGTGACAAGGGAACTAGTCAACTACTCCATTGCACCTCCTCACCCAAGGACCCAAACTTTCCCACTTGCTAAACACAGGTTTAGCGAGGGGGACATGGGAGTCTGACCCCTCCACATCGAAAAGGCAAGACACCTCTCTCACATTTCGCACAGACCATGCACAAAAACTTTCCGAAGACCAGTAGACATATTCACCCGTCAAAAAATCACTTTTACCATCTTCAAACCACACTTTCTCAAAACAAACTTCCTGACTTTCTGAAGCCTTTGCCGAACAACACAAGTCGCTCATATCCATAAACTGGGCCAACCCCATTTCTACTCGATTCATCGCCTTATTTACCAACTCATGTGAAACAGCTCTAGTCCCCATGAATAAATCCCATGAATTACAATAATCAACAGGCTGCACACTGTTTTGAACTGCTTGTAAAACAGTATGTTTAATTTGCATGCCTTTGTCTGAACATTCTAGTGTGATCCCTAACTGTGTCATCAAGTCCCTGGCTAACAAATTAACTGGGCAACAATTGGAAAACAGAAATGAATGTCTTAGGTAATGCTGGCTCTCGTCGTCTACAACCGACAGAGGGGTAGTAAATCGCTCAGTGGTCTATCCTCCACTAGCCCCTACCGTAAGTATAGTTCTACCACTCAATTTCGGAAGCGGGTCCCATTCCTGGGCTCTAAGGACAGAGGATCTCGCTCCAGAATCAACCAAAAATTCAATCTGTTTACCATTAATTGTAAGAAACATTGTGGGTTTAACTTGGTACTCAACGTTTTCTCTAAATGCTTGTACATTAAGTGTCTGCATAACATCAATATATGTAATGGATTGATCTCACCGGCAGATGTTTCCTGTCCTGCCACCTCTGACCGTCAATACCCCTCCTCTAAATCCACTGGAATTAAAATTGTCTCTATTCCTTTGGCCATCTTCTCTCGTGTCCTTTTCAGGACAATCGCAAATCCAATGTTCAAGCGAACCACAATGGAGACAGGCATTGTCCGAATTAGAGCGGTTAGCATAACCTCGTCCTCTGCCTCGAGTCTGTGCTCGTCTTCTAGCTCTACCATGTCCTTGGCCTCTTTGGTCGTAGCCACTGTAAAACCTAGTTGGGCCATCTGTAGCTTCCCTTTTTCTTTTTTTCTCTTATCTTCTTGGCCCTCGTAGACTTTTTCAGCGTGCTTGATATACGGCCAAAAGATTTCCAAGCGACCTTCGTCCAAGGCTCCTTTACATGTTTCTGCAAATCTAGGAGCAGACCTGCAACCAGTCTTATCTTACACTGTTGTTCCCAGGGAGAATCATTAGCTCTGTCTGGTTTGCGGCCCATCACGCTTTTTCCGGGTTGGGTAGCGAGGCGGCCACGTCTTTCAGGTCGACAGGTGACCATGGGCGGTAGATGAAAATATTTGAGGGCGCGTAGTCTTCAACTCCTGCGACCGGATTCGCAACTTCCGGGAACCAACCTTCAGGTTGCACACGATGTAACGCTCCGGGTTCTCCCAGCAATTGGGGATGTCGCACCAAGATTGGCCGCGAGCGAAGGATAAATCTTCCGGGCATAAATCTTGAGACAGCTTCGGCTGCATTTCTGCCCGTGGTTCAGGAACCACTGCAGACTTTCGCACAGCAGTATAAGAGGCAGGTTGGCCAGACGGAGGGCAGTCCAGGTCCACATCCACTCTAGTAGGAGAAGCCAGAACACATTGATCAGTAGTCCCTACACTACTCTGCCTAAATATTTTATCAGTCTCTTCTTTCCACATACCATAAGCTTTCCAATCGACTTTCCGTTTCCCCTTCTGTATTTTCTTAAGTTTCCACTGCTCGTATTCCTCCAACTTCTCTTTCAACCCAGGCAACTGTCTTTGGCTAAAGTTGCCATTCTTTGAAAATCTCAAAAAAACCCAGATTCAATTGTTCACATGTCCAAACATCATACTTATCTATCATTATCTCTGCTGGCCCAATGTAACTACGAGGGATGATCAATGGTTTACTGCCGCACTTACCCGTGTTCTCGATTTACCCAGTAAATCTAGTTTATCTCAATCAACGTGCCCAGCATGCATTAATAAGCTTGTCAGCCGGTAAGTGAGCTACTATAAAAGGTCCAACATTTTACTGCAGATTTTAACTTTAAGGTCCAAACTTAAATGCATATTTTTAAAAGGACCAACCTTTACTGCAGATTTTTAAACCGAGGTCTAACCGCTTACTGTATTGTGCTCTTACCTCCAAATTCAATTTCCTCTGGAAACCTGTACTGATCAGGCACGAGTCACGACTCCAGTCAGGCACTCCTTCTCAACCCCTCAAAGGATAGCCCTCTTTCAGGGGAGGCTTGAGCTCCAGAGATCACTCTCTGGCCGTGCACGGTTAACCTGTTTGGACTTTGAACAGAGCAAGATTAGGATTCCGAACGAGCACCCCAAAGGGTGATGACAATTTCCATACAATTTACGAAAATGGTAGGTAAGACACAGGAAAACTCAGTTGCACAATAAACAGTTTTATTCTTGCAAGGAGAGAGTACACAGGTTACAGAGTAACAGTGAATAATCTCTAAAGCATTAGGAAGTACATTCAATACTTATAGAGAAATGGGTGGGGATAAGAATCTGCATGGTCGTGCCATAAAACAACATATGTTCCTTATCCATCCGACCCCCTGTTGTGTATCTTCCTCTATCCTGTCCTAAAACCCATTGATCTGCATCTACCCCCGTCCTGCTAAAGATTTACATTTACGTCGACACCTCATCTTTCCTTTCCCACAGCACAATCAACATTCCTTTTCTCATCTAAACATGGGGGCTCAGTGGTTTAATCAGTAAGAATACATCAGTTAAAGAAATGTCCATAACACCAGCTAATAGTTCGTTTTAACCAGCAAGTTAGTAGATAAATGCAGATGCCATATAGATGTACAACACTAGGTTGAACAGACAAAAAATTTAACAACTACTTTTACAGATTAAATTTCTGTTGTTGTGTTCGTCATGAAGGCCAGTTTCATAATATTATCTTTTATTCAAGCTGCTTGCTGTAAAATCACCTCATACACAGTGATATGCCTACACCTGTAATGGCTAACCAAGTATGTGTCTGTGACATTAAGCTGACTGACAAGTTGTCACCAATAGCCTTGTAGAATATGATGGGGCACTAACATGATACCTGTTTAGTTTAAAGGCCTATGACCACCAAAGCAAGTTCCCCAAGATGTTTGGGGGATTGCTACAGTGCATCATTACACTTGAGATTTTGTAATCACCATATCTTTGAACACCTTTGACCTACAGTCACCAAATGTATTTCAAAGTGTGTATCACATTCTAATAACACAAAATGTGCACGTGTATGACATATCACTTACATCACTTCAATATCACTTCAAGCACAATGAATCAGATTTATTACCAAGCAGGTTTTCACTTACAAGGAACTTGCTTTGGTCTGATGATGATTAACAATAATCAAATAGTGCACGGACAATAACAGGCTTAAGTTCCAAATACAGTACAATTAAGTGACACATTAATAATAGAAGATATGAAAAAGTGTTTAAAGAATAAAAATGAGGTTCTATATGATTTTTTGGTGTCAGTGGGTTCACGGTTACAGTCAGTGTCAGTGAGGGACACGGGTCTTGTTGATGAGGCCAGCTGCAGTCAGAAAGAAAATGTACTTTGGTCCTGATGGACCTCAGCCTCCTGCCGTTGGGCAGTGGTTCAAACATACACATACAGTGGGGAGAACAAGTATTTGATATTGCAGGTTTTCCTACTTACAAAGCATGTAGAGGTCTGTAATTTGTATCATAGTTACACTTCAACTGTGAGAGGCGTAATCTAAAACAAAAATCCAGAAAATCACATTGTATGATTTTTAAATAATTATTTTGCATGACATAAGTATTTGATCATTTACCTACCAGTAAGAATTCCGGCTCTCACAGACCTGTTCGTTTTTCTTTAAGAATCCCCCCTGTTCTCCATTCATTACCTGTATTAACTGCCACCTCTCCACCAATGGCCAAGACCAGAGAGCTGTGTAAGGACATCAGGGATAAAATTGTAGACCTGCACAAGGCTGGGATGGGCTACAGGACAATAGGCAAGCAGCTTGATGATAAGGCAACAACTGTTGGCGCAATTATTAGAAAATGGAAGAAGTTCAAGATGACAGTCAATCTCCCTCGGCCTGGGGCTCCATGCAAGATCTCACCTCGTGGGGCATCAATGATCATAAGGAAGGTGAGGGATCAGCCCAGAACTGCACGGCAGGACCTGGTCAATGACCTGAAGAGCGCTGGGGCCACAGTCTCAAAGAAAACCATTAGTAACACACTACGCCGTTATGGATTAAAATCCTGCAGTACACGCAAGGTCCCCCTGCTCAAGCCAGTGCATGTCCAGGCCCGACTGAAGTTTGCCAGTGACCATCTGGATGAACCAGAGGAAGAATGGGAGAAGGTCATGTGGTCTGATGTGACAAAAATAGAGCTTTTTGGTCTAAACTCCACTCGCCGTGTTTGGAGGAAGAAGGATGAGTACAAACCCAAGAACACCATCCCACCCGTGAAGCATGGAGGTGGAAACATCATTCTTTGGGGATGCTTTTCTGCAAAGGGGACAGGACTACTGCACCATATTGAGGGGAGGATGGATGGGGCCATGTATCGCGAGATCTTGGCCAACAACCTCCTTCCCTCAGTAAGAGCATTGAAGATGGGTCGTGGCTGGACCCAACAGAAAATCTTTGGAGGGAGCTGACAGTCTGTATTGGCCAGCGACAACCCCGAAACCTGATAGATCTGGAGAAGGTCTGTATGGAGGAGTGGGCCAAAATCAACCCTGGCCCATGGAATCCTCTAGAACTCAGAAGGTGTGCTGTGGTTTCTGGCACCAAGATGTTAGCAGCAGATCCTTTATGTCCTGTTAGTTGCGAGGTGGCGCCTCCATGGATTGGACTAGTTTGTCAGCACATCCCAAAGATGATGCTAATGCCCTAGAAAATAGTAAGGGGTGTGCTGCCATGTAAGTAGATTTGTCTAAAGCCTTTGACACTGAAGACCGTGTAATACTTTGAGTAAGCTGTCATGAATAGGACTGGGACCTGATACCTGTCGTTGGTTTGATTACTATCTTAAAGATAGAAGTCAGGCTGTTAGAGTAGACAGCACCCAGTCGGAGCCACTGCAGCTGGTTAAAGGGGTCCCACAAGGTTCTAAATTGGTCCATTACTGTTCACTCTCTACATAAACAATATTGGTGATAAGAGAGTAGAATTAATCTATATGCTGACAACACTGTCGTGTACCCTATTGCTTTGATGGCTGACCAAGCATTATTGCAGCTGGAGACAAATATTAAGACACTACAAAGGTCTTTTTTACAACTCAAACAGTTTTTCTAAATGCAAAGAAAACTAATTTTATGATTTTTAGTAGGTCCAAAATGCTGGTTGAAGATACACTTGCACCTACATGCTTAGATGGCTCTTGAATTAATCAAGTCTCATATAAATACTTTGGGATATGGCTGGATGATAAACTGTTTTTTGAAAGATATGTTGATGAACTCTGTAAAAGGCTAAAGGTCAAGTTAGGCTTCCTCTTTAGAAACAGAACGTTTGTCCTCCACAAATAAAATAAAAAATTGTGCAAGCTATTTTTATACTGATTATAAAATTATGGGAGATATTATCTGCATGCATGCTATAGCATCCACACTTAAACTGCTGGCTGCTACTGATCATTGCGCACCTAGGTATATTATGGGTGCTAGCTACAGAACTCACCACTGTAGTTTGTACCAAAGTGTGGGCTGGACTTTGTTGTAAACTTTGTTGTAAACTTCAACAAAGTATAGACTTTGTTTATAAAACACTTCTAAATAAACTAACCACTTATTTATCATCAAATATCAACATTAGAAAGATTACTCATAAACCTTAAGCCTGGATTACACTTTATGCCCCTGCAATCTCCACAGAATTGGGTATGGTGGTTATTTTCCTTGCTTATGCAATAGCCTGCAGAACAAACTTAAACATGGGACTCTTGTCCATTTACAACATTTAGTGGAAGATTTTTATTTCTGTTTTGCTTGTAACTGTTTTGGGTAATCCAAGTTATTGTGCTATCATTGGAATAACCCCTGTGTAAATGTAACAATCTGCTGCTGAAACATTTATTGGAGGATTTGTACTTTTGTGTTTGGTCAATATCATTATTAGTGATCACAGAGAATTCAGCTTCATTTTCTATTATCATTTCTATTCTGTCATGAACCTTTGACCAGGAAATCAAATTGCTTTCAATATGATCTGCGAAATCCAACATTACTTGCTCTAGCCCTGCAGTTGACATTGTACACATACATCTATGATTGTAGCCTACCTATTTCCATTTGGCATGTTAAACAGTGTTCCGCCTTCAGAGAATGACTGAGAGGGCTGTAGAACATGAAAATGAAATCAAATTGCATCGTCATTTTCATTAAGTTAGGAAAATTGCGTTTGAGTGTGGGAATTAAATTGCAAAAGGTGGCACTGTTTCTCACTTTTCACATTTAAATAAACATTTGAATGTTGTTAACCACAAAGCGGGGCAAATGGCTTGACAGGGAATGTGTATCCAAAATCACAAGATTGCATTTGAATTTTCATATTGACTGAAATAATGCAGGCAAAAGTGGAAAATGGCGTAGCTGTACCCCAAGCTAACTTTAATTTCTATACAGACAATAATGTGATTTATTTTTCAGCACCCTCTTAAATTCTGGCCCTTTCTTAGTTACAGCTTGCTTTTGATATTTTTCCACAAAGATTTAATCAGCTGGAACTAAATGCTGATAAAACAAAATGTTGTTTTCAAACTCAAAGAGAAGATCGATAGATCGTCCATATCTTACTATATTGCATGAAAATGTAATTGAGTCTGTATCTGCATACAAATATTATCCAAATACAAATATAATGGGATTTTAATTGATGACACGCTCTCCTTTAAGACACATTACATATTACACTTAGTAAAAAAAAAAGGTTGATGTCAAGTTTTTATATCAGAAAAGGTCCTGTTATTCATATGAGGTAAGAAAGCGCCTTGTGTATGCTACCTTTCTGCCTGTATTAGATTATGGTGATGTTTTGTACATGCATGCCTCTATGCGCTCATTATGTATGCTTGATACTGTATACCATGGGGCTTGTTACAAACTCTGAATATCTCACCCATCACTGTACCCTATATAGAAGATTGGGCTGGCCATGACTAGCTCTATGCAGATTATCCCATTGGTACATTTTTTATTCACAAGGCCATTCTTGGAAAGCTCCCAGTTAATGTATGCTTTTACAATGCCCAACAGACTAATGACAAATTGCTTGTGCTCTCATAACTGTATTTTGTTGACAGTTTCTAGGAAACTCTACCATGCAAAAAAGAAACCATATATAAACAAGTTCCAGAAATGCTGCTGCCTTCTTTGGCTCAAGCTCATTTAAGATGGACTGTGGCTCAGTACAAAACTGTCCTGTGGTCTCACAAATCAGAATGTGAAATTCTTATTGGAATAATGGACGCTGCATCCTCTGGACTAAAGAGAGGGACCATCCGGCTTGTTATCAGCGTCCATTTCAAAAGCCAGCATTTGTGATGATATGGGGTTGCATTAGTGCATATGGCATGGGTGACTTGCACATCTGTGAAGGTATCATTATTGCTGAACAATATATACAGGTTTTGGAACAGCATATGGTGCCATCTAGATGACCTCTTTTTCACGGAAGACCTTGCTTATTTCAGCAAGACAATGCCAAACCACATTCACCACATATTACAACAGCATGGCTCCGTAGTAAAACAGTCTGGGTGCTAAACTGGCCTGCCTGCAGTCCAGACCTGTCACCCATTGAAAATATTTGGTGCATTATGAAATGAAATAAGTAGACCCCAAACTGTTGAGCAGCTGAAATCCTATATATAGAAAGAATGGGAATACATTTCACTTTCAAGTGCTTACAGAGTATTGGTATCACTGTTAGCACCGAGCCATTCACACTTACTAGAAATGCCGCCAGGGGTAATTTTGACCCATGTGTGTTTTGAATAGGAGGGCGTTTCTTCTTGCACGCTCAGTGGGGCAAAAAAGTATTTAGTCAGTCACCAATTGTGCAAGGTCTCCCACTTAAAAAGATGAGAGAGGCCTGTCATTTTCATCATAGGTACACTTCAACTATGAGAGACAAAATGAGTAAAGAAATCCTGAAAATCACATTGTAGGATTTTTTATGAATTTATTGATTAATTATGGTGGAAAATAAGTATTTGGTCAAAAACAAAAGTTCAACACAATACTTTGTTATATACCCCTTGCTGGCAATGACAGAGGTTTTTGGTCTAACACTCATTGTGTTTGGAGGAAGAAGAAAGATGAGTACAACCCCAAGAACACCATCCCAATCGTGAAGCATGGAGGTGGAAACATCATTCTTTGGGGATGCTTTTCTGCAAAGGGGTCAGGACAACT
Organism: Esox lucius; assembly: GCF_011004845.1. NCBI lineage: Eukaryota > Metazoa > Chordata > Actinopteri > Esociformes > Esocidae > Esox > Esox lucius. The sequence goes on from NC_047576.1 coordinate 38,563,803, forward strand.
GCACCGTATTGAGGGGAGGATGGATGGGGCCATGTATCTCGAGATCTTGGCCAACAACCTTCTTCCCTCAGTAAGAGCATTGAAGATGGGTCGTGGCTGGGTCTTGCAGCATGACAACGACCTGAAACACTCAGCCAGGGCAACTAAGGAGTGGCTCCGTAACAAGCATCTCAAGGTCCTGGAGTGGCCTAGCCAGTCTCCAGACCTGAACCCAATAGAAAATCTTTGGAGGGAGCTGAAAGTCTGTATTGCCCAGCGACAGCCCTAAAACCTGAAGGCTCTGGAGAAGGTCTGTATGGAGGAGTGGGCCAAAATCCCTGCTGCAGTGTGTGCAAACCTGGTCAAGAACTACAGGAAACGTATGATCTCTGTAATTGCAAACAAAGGTTTCTTTACCAAATATTAAGTTCTGCTTTTCTGATGTATCAAATACTTATGTCATGCAATAAAATGCAAATTAATTACTTAAAAATCATACAATGTGATTTTCTGGATTTTTGTTTTAGATTGCGTCACTCACAGTTGAAGAGTACCTATGATAAATATTACGCATTTCTATATGCTTTCTAAGTGGGAAAACCTGCAAAATCGTCAGTGTATCAAATACTTGTTCTTCCCACTGTATGTATGGTTCAGGGGTAGGCGGTATATTCCTTAATCTATGTAGGATGGTGATCCCATTCATGAAGAGAGGTTTTAGCATCACCAAGCCGCATTTAAAAAATGCAGCTAAAAATATAGTGGGAAAAGTCATTTCTAAAGCTAAAGCCAATCGCGATGCATAGGATCCTGAGCAGAGAGGTTCTGGTGGGCTCATGATGTTGGCTCGCAGACTTAAAAAGAGACCCCCTGGTACGTGGCTTCCTTTTCTTAAAAAGCCTAAGTCAATTAAATCAGTAAGTCAGAAATGAGGTAAAGGTAGAAGGTCTGCCAAACAAATACCGGAAAGTCTCATCTCATCTTTATCCACTTATGTGGGGACAGCAGCTCCAACAGGGGACCCCAAACTTCCTTTTCTCAAGCCACATTTGTCAGCTCTGACTGGGGGATCCTGAGGCGTTCCCAGGCCAGTGTCGAAATATAATCTCTCCACCTAGTCCTAGGCCTACCCCGAGGTCTCCTCCCATCTGGACGTGCCTGGAACACCTCCCTAGGGAGACTTCCTGGGGGCATCCTTTCCAGATGCCCGAACCACCTCAACTGGCTCCTTTCGATGCAAAGGAGCAGCAGCTCTAATCCGAGTTCCTCACGGATGACTGAGCTTCTCCCCCTATCTCTAAGGAAGAAGCCAGCCAGCCTTCTGAGAAAACCCATTTCAGCCGCTTGTACTCGCAATCTAGTTCTTTCCGAACTGCAACCCCTCCCCACGCCGACTACGCCTTGATATCCTGTCCATAAAAGTTACAAACAGGATTGGTGACAAAGCACAGCCCTGGTGGAGGCCAACTCCCACATGGAACGAGTCTGACTTACTACCGAGAACCCGAACACAGCTCTCACTTTGGACGTACAGGGATTGGATAGCCCTCAGTAGGGACCTCCTCACCCCATACTCCCGCAGCACCTCCCACAGTATCTCCCGGGGGACCCGGTCATACTCCTTCTCCAGATCCACGAAACACATGTAGACTGGATGGGCATATTCCTAGGCCCCCTCCAGGATCCTTGCTAGAATTAAGAGCTGGTCGGTTGTTCCACGACCAGGACGGAATCTGCATTGTTCCTCTTCAATCTGAGGTTCGACTATCTGCCGAACCCTCCTTTCCAGTACCTTTGAGTAGACGTTCCCAGGGAGGCTGAGAAGTGTGATACCCCTGTAATTGGCACACACCCTCTGGTCCCACTTTTTGAACAGGGAAACCACCACCCCAGTCCGCCACTCCTTTGGCACTGTCCCCGACTCCCACGCAATGTTGAAGAGGCGTGTCATCCAAGACATCCCCTCCACACCCAAAGCTTTCAACATTTCTGGACGTATCTCGTCAATTTCCGGAGCTTTGCCACTGTGGAGTTTTTTGACTACCTCAGTGACTTAAGCCATGGAGATCGACGATGCTTCCCCCTCAGCCTCCAGCACTGCCTCCACTATAGAGGGCGTGTTAGTGGGATTTAGGAGTTCCTCTAACAACAAACGACCAATCGAGTTCAGATCAGGGAGGCCGTTCCTCCCTATCACGCCTCTCCAGGTGTCTCCATCATTGCCCACGTGTGCGTTGAAGTCCCCCAGCAGAATTATGGAGTCCCTTACTGGAGCCCCATACAGGACTCCATTCAGGGTCTCCAAGAAGGCTAAATACTCCGAGCCATATGCACAAACATCAGTCAGAGATCCCCCCCCCCCCCCCCACAACCCATAAGCATAGGGAGGCGACCCCACTGGGGTAAACTCCAACATCCACTGTGAGTATCCCAACCCCCACCCGGCGCCTCACACCCTGGGCAACTCCAAAGAAGAATAAAGTCCATCTCCTATCCAGGAGTACGGTTCCAGAACCGAGACTGTGCGTGGATGTAAGCCCCACCAGATCTAACTGATTGTGCTCCACCTCCCCACAACTTCCGGCTCCTTCCCCCACAGAGAAGTGACGTTCCACGTCCCCAGAGCCAGCCCCTGCCACTCCCGGGTCTGGTCCGTCGAGGCCCCTGGCCTTCACTGCCACCCATATGGCAGCGCACCCAACCCCAGCGGTTCCTCCCATGAGCGGTGATTCCATAGGATGGAGAGGGGGGTGCCACGTTGCTTTTTCGGGCTATGCCTGACTAGCCTCCGTGGCAAACCCAGCCACCAGTTGCTCGCCGGCGAGCCCTCCCTCTGGGCCTGGCTCCAGACGGGGGCCCCAGGCTTCCTCCGGCCAGGGTAATTCCTCTTCTTCCTCGTTTGTGCATGTTTTTTTTTTTGTGCACACCAGAAAGTAGTTTCTAAAAATGGCTCTGTTACACCACATGTCAGGAGAAACGACAAAGACTGAAATTGACCTTTTTTTCCAAATTATGTTGATTTCAGCCGATTTCAGCCCTCGTAGACAATGGCCCTATAGAATTTTTCATCCCCGGTCACTGAGTATCTGGACTTGAATAACACTCTACTACACCTAACCCTCAAAGTAACCAAGAAAGATTGCACTAATATTGCTGCGGATGCCAAGGTAGCTCTCATTAATTATCCTTCTCCCAAGTTGATGTGACATTAGACTCATCAGCCAGAGCAGCTCCATATACCCCTACAGAGTTATTTTGAGTGTTAACAGAATTACTCTGTAGATACACTGAATAAGCAATTTGCCGCCACTGAATAAGCAATTTGCCGCTGGGTTGTTTAACAAAGATACAGGAGGTGCTATGGATTCTGTTGACCCTGCAGCCGTTCCACCCAGTGTAAACAGAGGGCTAATAGCGTGTTCAGGGTATTCTAGAAATTCACAACATTTTGAACATTTGGGCCCAATACAACATGACATTTTCTTTCAAGAGCATTTACTCTTAACTACCATTGATTTAAGAGTCAAATTAACAAGAAAAATGTCAGGTGGGAAATATGCCAAATAAATTAATTAATTGATTAAAAGCATATTAAAATATTAAATAGCCTAATATTGTGACCTACACTCACCTAAAGGATTATTAGGAACACCATACTAATATTGTTTTTGACCCCCTTTCGCCTTCAGAACTACCTTAATTCTACGTGGCATTGATTTAACAAGGTGCTGTAAGCATTCTTTAGAAATGTTGGCCCATATTGATAGGATAGCATCTTGCAGTTGATGGAGATTTGTGGGATGCACATCCATGGCACGAAGCTCCCGTTCCACCACATCCCAAAGATGCTCTATTGGGTTGAGATCTGGTGACTGTGGGGACCATTTCAGTACAGTGAACTCATTGTCATGTTCAAGAAACCAATTTGAAATGATTCAAGCTTTGTGACATGGTGCATTATCAGAGGATGGGTACATGGTGGTCATAAAGGGATGGACATGGTCAGAAACAATGCTCAGGTAGGCCGTGGCATTAAAACGATGCCCAATTGGCCTAAAGTGTGCCAAGAAAACATGCCCCACACCATTACACCACCACCACCAGCCTGCACAGTGGTAACAAGGCATGATGGATCCATGTTCTCATTCTGTTTATGCCAAATTCTGACTCTACCATCTGAATGTCTCAACAGAAATCGACTCATCAGACCAGGCAACATCTTCCAGTCTTCAACTGTCCTATTTTGGTGAACTCGTGCAAATTGTAGCCTCTTTTTCCTATTTGTAGTGGAGTGGCTTCACAAATGCTTTGCTGCATACCTCAGTTGTAACAAGTGGTTATTTCAGTCAAAGTTGCTCTTCTATCAGCTTGAATCAGTCGGCCCATTCTCCTCTGACCTCTAGCATCAACAAGGCATTTTCGCCCACAGGACTGCCGCATACTGGATGTTTTTCCCTTTTCACACCATTCTTTGTAAAGCCTAGACATGGTTGTGTGTGAAAATCCCAGTAACTGAGCAGATTGTGAAATACTCAGACCGGCTCTTTTGGCACCAACAACCATGCCACACTCAAAATTGCTTAAATCACCTTTCTTTCCCATTCTGACATTCAGTTTGGAGTTCAGGAGATTGTCTTGACCAGGACCACACCCCTAAATGCATTGAAGCAACTGACATGTGATTGGTTGATTAGATAATTGCATTAATGAGAAATTGAATAGGTGTTCCTAATAATCCTTTAGGTGAGTGTATATGATATGTTGCCAAGAAAACAGCAAGCCTCCGCTCACACTCACAGTAAAACATTAAAGAGTGGTCGTGTGACTAGGGAAAACAGGGTTTCAACATTTATGCAAAGGGACAACATATATTTATATCCATACATTTTAACAAGCTTTATCTAATTAGGAATTATGGTTGGAAATGACAAAAATCGCCTTACAATATTAGCCAAAATATTTCACACACGCTTGAGTGTTTTTCTTTGGTAGATCAGAGTTGATGCAACAAATAAGCGTCTGAATCGCTTTTGTCTAATAATAATGTTGCGAAATTAGGCTACATTGCAAGACCATGCTCAACTAGGGTTAAACATATTGAAATGAAGAAGCAAACAAGTTTCAGTAAATTGATAACTTTCTGCAGAGCATGTCAAACACGCTCTTGCATGTGTGGTCTACACATCCACGTGTGGTCTAGACATAATTAGTGTGGTAGGCTATTTGTTCAGTTGTTTCTAACATCGGCCTAAAATCCCTTATTCAGATTGTAAACACATACTGAACAAAATTATAAACGCAACGCTTTTGTTTTTGCCCCCATTTATCATGAGCTGATCTAAGACTTTCTCTATGTACACAAAAGGCCTATTTCTCTCAAATATTGTTCACAAATCTGTCTAAATTAGCACTTCTCCTTTGCCGAGATATTCCTTCCACCTCACAGTTGTGACATATCAAGATGCTGATTAGACAGCATGATTATTGCACAGATGTGCCTTAGGCTAGCCACAATAAAAGGCCACTCTAAAAAGTGCAGTTAGCCCTATTACATTATGTAAGGATATGGTGATGGGGTGAAGATGGTAGCCCACCAATAATTTGAATTGAATTAATTTAACTGTTAATTTAATTTACTGAAAGTCTACTAAAAGTCTATTAAAAGCATGTTATGAAAGCTGTTATGTAAATTGTGTTTATGTGTGTACAGAGATTTACATTGTGTGTTTATAGCAGCACTTGTTTGGATGAAAAATGTTCAGGAACTGACAATTTGCACATTAGACCGTGTTCATCTTTTATAGCCTAGACCCACTCCTTACAGTGAGGCTTGTTACCAAAAAAATGATGTAATAAGTGCATATAGAGATAGGCCTAAAAAACAATGTGTAAGTGAAATATTATACATTTTAAGGTTACCCATACCGATAAATGTTATGGGTAGCCTAAAAATATTTTCAAATATGACGGTAACAAGATCAATTGATTAAATCAATTTGTAATAATTTGGTAAAGGAATGCAGCTTGTGACATCAGATGTAATAATATAGATTTTTTGAGTAACTACTTCATTAAATAGAGTAAAAATAATGGATATTAAACTATCTATTAAAATATATTGATGCTTTGAAATGTCCCAATTATCCCGATTAAACCCTATATCATATATAATGGAAAATGGCATGCTTCAAGTTTCATATAAGCAAACTAATATTCTTTACAGACAATGTGAAAAGGTAATCGAGGCACACATTAGGCAAACAACGGATTTTACCGCCAGCAATTGTCCGTAACCCCCACCCCCTACTAATTACCTTTCCAAAAAATAGCTTAGTCCACACTAAATGCAGACTATTGGTACATTTCAAGTAAAACTAGTAAACAATCCCAACCCCAAAATGCCCCAAAATACCTTAGTAAGCAGTTTGTTTAGGCTTACAAAAAATACACCAGATGTTTAATTTAACGCTTTCAATTCCTCATCTGTCAGTTCAAACCATTCCGCACTATTTTGCTTGGATTCAGCAAGAGTGAGGGCTAGAGTCTTTTGCAACATTTCTGTGTCAATCCAACAAAGGAAAGTGCTCAAAGGACTTTGAATATGTTTAGCGGGCCCTGGCAATGAGTCACAAGCAGAATAAAATTTCAGACTCTGAATCATATTCAATTTCAATGTCATCACCTTCGTCCTCATTCTCCCCCTCAATATCAACACATGGTTTGCCCTCCGATGCTAATTTGTGAATATTTTTGTATAATGTCTATAACTTGCTGAGCAGTATATTGTGCCCTTTGGGACATTGTAAGGAAATACGCTACTGACCAAACGTGCAACTTACTATGTTAGCAGCCCGTCTACACATTGAACTCCAGCCACACACTTGCTACTTCATAGCACTAAACGCTAAAGAAATTGTACAGTGAATAAAATATTCCTAACAGCTCCGCCCATTCAGTTCATCAATAAAATTGTCAATTTCTCTCTGTGGTTTCGATAGGCAATTAAAGCCTATTGAATAGTAAATAGCTGGCTCAAGTAATTGAGATCAGTCAATTATGTAATAATTGCAACAGCCTGTTATGCTCTTCCCGCAAAGATTGTGGAGAGTTCATTCTGCTGACTAATTCTAATTAAAACATTTGTTGGAAAAGTGAAAGATGAAATATAGCCTTGCAAATGCATATAGATGGCCTAAATGCATATAGTCAAATTTTTACTGTTACAATAACAATAACTAAAAAATCGGAACTTACCCAATGCCATACTGTCTTCTATGTAATTCTGAGGTTCTAAATAAAAATGTAAGTAAAAAAATAAAATAAAAATAGGAACTTCAGAACAGTTTTGGATTACAAAGACGCATGTTGCTCTGTTTCCTTCCATAAATATTGCCCAGTCGCTTATATGTGGGACGAATGTATCGACTTGTAAACAATGTCATCACCCAAAATTCCATGGTCCGTTGTGAGCAGTATATGTAAGCACAATACAATAAATACACAAGAGTTGTATTATATATGAATAAAAAATGAAAAAAAAAGGTCTTCAAGCTTTGAAATATGATCTTTAATTCCAATCAAACCCTTTATCAACATCTCAGATATAATGGAAAAATTGCATGATTCAAGTTTTATATCAGCAAACTAATAGTCTTTGCAGACAATGTGAAGAAGTGATCGAGCAATTATAGAAACAATCTGATTGTCCTGCCAGCAATTGGCCATGACCCCCACTCTCCTACTAATTACCAAGCCACAGGTCCACACTCAATGCACACTTTTGGTGTGTTTCAAGTAAAACTGGTATACAATCCCAACCCCCAAATACCACGGTCCAGTGTCAATGAGTAGAAGACATTTATAGACTTTAGGCTTCATTTCTCTTTTCGCATAACCACAATATCCTAAGTCCCATGTGTGTGTGACATGAATAAAAGACAAATGTGGTCTGCTTGTTACATTGTCAATGCCCACATACAATGCAAAATGTAATAGCTGTTCGAGTGCATTTACGACAAACAAGTCCCTTACATGGTTAGCAGATATCATTAGTTTTGTTTCCTGTCCTGCCAACAGGACAATGTCTCCTTTTCATTGGTGGGGAAGGAGTGTCCGTCAAAAGTCGCTTATGCGCTTCTGGACAGGCAGCCTTTCTCATTATTTGATTTGCACACAGCTCCTTAGACAACTCAAGAATTAATCCCCTTCTGCATATAGTTGAATTAATGCACTTTTTGCACAAATCATAAGTGTAGTGTCCCCAGCCTTTAGAACTTTTGTAGAATATCTTTCAGACTGTGCCTGCATACAAGGTGGCACCCAACAAGCAACACGCCAGTGGCCTACTGGCGGCCCACTAGCTTTACTCTGATCAGCGGCTCACCAGCGGCCCGACGGTGACTAGCCACTTTTATGCATCCCAGCAGGATGCCTCATGCCCCAATATTAGGTTTTATTGGAGATGTCATTCATATTCACGGCTGGTCCCTTGTACCGCCGCGACATCTCCCACCTGCACAGTCAGCTGCCCCTTTCTGGTTCCTGGGGACCTGGTTCTGGACAGCATCGTTAATGGCATCCCGGTTGGAAGGATTCTTCCTTATGGCTCCTGTAATACAGTAATCAGATATTGTACTTATATGGTCTGACATGATTTTGAGAATTGCATGACATTCAAGACAAATTAAATGTTTCATGAAGACAACATGGTAGCGCAACTATAGTAATTTTTACCTGATTGTAGAGCCAGCTGTGCCCTCGGCTTGACATTCTTTTCAGTCAGACGTTTATCAGAAGCTAAAAAACACAATGAAATGTCAATAGCTTAATAGTGAAATAAACAAAACTGCCATATACATGTAATTTCAGAAAGGCTGTACAGTATTGAATTTTAGTAAAGGGTACATGTTCAGACAAATGCAGTTTCATTAAGACAAGATGGTAGCGTAACTATAGTCTTGTTTTTACCTGATTGTAGAGACAGCTGTGCACTCAGCTCGACCTTCTCTTCAGTCAGCCACTTGATCTTCTCCAAATGTTCTGAAAGTAAAGATAGACAGTTAATTATTCAGTCCTAAATATCTGGTTATTTTACAATCAGAACTCAAATCGCAGTGTCCGCCAAAATGTTAATTCTTACCTTCATGTGTAGAGCTAAAACTTCCCCCTACCTCTGCCTTCTAGCCCTGACAAATAAAATTGGAAGTTAACCATCTGGGTTAAGTGAATGAACCCACACTTACCTATGTAGCAATCCTCTACATGGTGGCGTGGAGTACCTCTCTGGTGCCTTGGAGTACTGTGCTTGCTCCATCCTAAAAATAAACATTAAAAAGTTGGTGAACAGGTAAATATGGTGAAACCAAGTAAACATTGCAGCAATTACGAGATCAACACACAACATGTTGGGTGTTGTGGTGTAGATGTGCGTCCTTGGTGTGGTAGGGGCCCATGCTGGAACGATTTTCACTCTGGTCTCTCACGTGTCTAAGAAAAGTTAAGGTTTTGTAAGCATTTACCCTGCAAAACATATTTTCAATCCAAGTTTCAAATTGTAATTTAAATTGAGCTTATAAGGGACAGCCTCCCAGGTGTCTTCAGGTGGTGAACAAGTTCTGGCAAACTTGTCGTGGCTGAAGGACTTTCTGCTGGTGATGCTCTTTGGTGACCAGTGGCAAAGTCCTCCTTTGAGCCACAGGCATGGAACTACTGCCACACAGTCATGCTCCTCCGAGAACAAAACTACAGAAAATGTCATCACCTGAAAGCAATGTTTAGAAAAGAGGTTTAAAAAACCGGCAGTATAAGACACACACAGGCTAGCTAAGAACAATGTGGATACACAAAGACACCTCAGTAACGGAATTGCAACAAGTCCAGCTAGTCTATCAAAATGTTGTTGAAGTCTAACACTTCCCTGAGTTGGTTTGTTGGAAAGGAGAATAAAACACCAGGAGTCAGGTCAATTACCGTACCGCATATTCCGTTTATTACAAAAGCTTTTGGAGACAAGTGTCTGAACATGAACAGTCACATCAACATTATTTATACTTCAAACACGCCTAAAAAGTGGAGGCGTTAAGCTAGCCAAGCAAGTGTGCCATTGGTCCAATTTATGTTCTATACCTTATATGTATTAATGCAGCACAAGCATCCTCTTGCCCTTTGTGGTTTCTGTCTTGTCTGTCAGACTATGTGTGTGTGTCGTTAACCTGTTTCCTGTTTCTCAAAGGCAGACAGGCTCAGTCTGCTCTCCTAAGATGTCCTGTTTTCTACTTGTAACATTCTTGTAACACTTATGATACAGACACCTAATATGTTGCCTGAATGCTCACAACAGTTTAACAACTTATTCAATCAATATATCCACAATGTACTGCCAAGTGTAACGTTATCCACATCATGTGGATAACGTTACACAATTTAGCCAACGTTAAGTATCAGTTGATAAAAGTTACAAGGAGTAAGAACATATTATAACATTCTAACTTGTTGATACCCTAAGAAACACGATTTAGACAAGTTAGCTAACGATGTTACCATACCTGTTCAACTGTTGATATGCGTAGAAGCACAAAACATCCGAACTTGAGGATAAACGAAGAAACAAAAGATAGTAAGCAAAAAAACTTGTGGGAACATGAAGAAACAAGGGTTACTGCAGATATTTCATCTCAGGCCAACGCTGTCTTTTTTTCAGCGTAGAATTTATAAACGCTGCACAGCCGGCCTGCTATTGTCTTTTCCCAGATAGGGAAGTTCTTTCAACTTATATTAAGTTTGAACTCGGTGGCAATCCAGAACATTATCCAAAATTTGTCTGGTTTATTAGCCATGTACTGTGTGAATCGACAGTATGCTCTGGTAGGGAATAGCTGATCCATCCATCCATCCATCTTCTTCCGCTTATCCGGGGCCGGGTCGCGGGGGCAGCAGTCTAAGCAGGGATGCCCAGACTTCCCTATCCCCAGACACTTCCTCCAGCTCTTCCGGGGGGACACCGAGGCGTTCCCAGGCCAGCCGGGAGACATAGTCCCTCCAGCGTGTCCTAGGTCTTCCCCGGGGTCTCCTCCCGGTGGGATGGGACCGGAACGCCTTCCCAGGAAGGCGTTCCGGAGGCATCCGAAACAGATGCCCAAGCCACCTCAGCTGACCCCTCTCGATGTGGAGGAGCAGCGGCTCTACTCTGAGCTCCTCCCGGGTGACCGAGCTTCTCAACCTATCTCTAAGGGATCGCCCAGCCACCCTGCGGAGAAAGCTCATTTCGGCCGCCTGTATCCGGGATCTTGTCCTTTCGGTCATGACCCAAAGCTCATGACCATAGGTGAGAGTAGGAACGTTGATTGACTGGTAAATCGAGAGCTTCGCCTTGCGGCTCAGCTCTTTCTTCACCACGACAGACCGATACATCGACTGCATTACTGCAGAAGCTGCACCGATCCGTCTGTCAATCTCCCGTTCCATCCTTCCCTCACTCGTGAACAAAACCCCTAGATACTTAAACTCCTCCACTTGAGGCAGGCACTCTCCACCAACCTGAAGTGGGCAAGCCACCCTATTCCGACTAAGGACCATGGCCTCGGATTTGGAGGTGCTGATTCTCATCCCCACTGCTTCACACTCGGCTGCAAACCGTCCCAGTGCATGCTGAAGGTCCTGGTTAGAAGGGGCCAACACAACAACATCATCTGCAAAGAGCAGAGATTAAATTGTGTGGTCCCCAAACCTGACACCCTCCGGCCCCTGGCTGCGCCTAGAAATTCTGTCCATAAAAATTACGAACAGAACCGGCGACAAAGGGCAGCCCTGCCGGAGTCCAACATGCACTGGGAACAAGACTGATTTACTGCCGGCAATGCGGACCAAGCTCCTGCTTCGGTTGTACAGGGACCTGACAGCCCTTAGCAAAGGACCCAGGACCCCATATTCCCGAAGCACCCTCCACAAGATGCCGCGAGGGACACAGTCAAATGCCTTCTCCAAATCCACAAAACACCCCGTAGAGGGTATAGAGCTGGTCCAGTGTTCCACGGCCCGGACGAAAACCACACTGCTCCTCCTGAATCCGAGGTTCTACTATCGGCCGTATTCTCATCTCCAGAACCCTGGCATAGACTTTCCCGGGGAGGCTGAGAAGTGTGATCCCCCTATAGTTGGAACACACCCTCCGGTCCCCCTTTTTAAAAAGAGGGACCACCACCCCGGTCTGCCATCCCAGAGGCACTGTCTCCGACCGCCACGCGATGTTGCACAGGCGTGTCAACCAAGACAGCCCCACAACATCCAGAGACTTGAGGTACTCAGGGCGGATCTCATCCACCCCCGGTGCCTTGCCACCGAGGAGTTTCTTGAACAACTCTGTGACTTCAGCCCGGGTGATGGACGAGTCCACCTCTGAGCCCTCATCCTCTGCTTCCTCAATGGAAGACGTGACAGCAGGATTGAGGAGATCCTCGAGGTACTCCTTCCACCGCCCGACGACATCCTCAGTTGAGGTCAACAGCTGCCCACCTCTACTGTAAACAGCGTTGGTAGAGCACTGTTTCCCTCTCCTGAGGCGCCGGATGGTTTGCCAGAATCTCTTCGAGGCCAGCCGATAGTCCTTCTCCATGGACTCACCGAACTCCTCCCAGGCACGAGTTTTTGCTGCCACAACCACCCGGGCAGCAGCCCGCTTGGCCTGTCGGTATCCGTCAGCTGCCTCAGGAGTCCCACAAGCCAACCAGGCCTGATAGGACTCCTTCTTCAGCTTGACAGCATCCCTTACTTCCGGTGTCCACCACCGGGTTCTGGGATTGCCGCCTCGACAGGCACCGGAGACCTTACGGCCACAGCTCCGAGCAGCTGCGTCGACAATGGCGGTGGAGAACATGGTCCACTCGGACTCAATATCTCCAGCCCCCCTCGGGATCCAGTCGAAGCTCAGCCGGAGGTGGGAGTTAAAGATCTCTCTGACAGGAGACTCGGCCAGACGTTCCCAGCAGACCCTTACAGTACGCTTGGGCCTGCCAAGTCTGTCCAGCTTCCTTCCCCGCCATCGGATCCAACTCACCACCAGGTGGTGATCAGTTGACAGCTCCGCCCCTCTCTTCACCCGAGTGTCCAAGACATACGGCCGCAGGTCAGATGAGACGAGAGCAAAGTCGATCATCGACCTGCGGCCTAGGGTGTCCTGGTGCCACGTGCACTGATGGACACCCTTATGCATGAACATGGTGTTCGTTATGGACAAACTGTGACTAGCACAGAAGTCCAATAACTGAACACCACTCGGGTTCAGATCAGGGGGGCCGTTCCTCCCAATCACGCCCCTCCAGGTGTCACTGTCATTGCCCACGTGGGCGTTGAAGTCCCCCAGTAGAACGATAGATTCCCCAGTTGCCCATGGTGAGAGGCGGCAGGCTGGTGTGGGTTTGCTTATAGCTCCCCAGCTCTGCCGCCATGTGTTGGAGTTTACCCTGGTGAACGAGAGGGTTGTTTCCCTGCGCCTACGGGTCAGGGATAGGTCTCTCACTGTTGTTTGTGCCTACGGGCCGAATGGCAGTGTAGAGTACCCGACCTTCTTGGAGTCTCTGGGAGGGATGCTGGAAAGTGCTCAGACTGGGGACTCTATCGTTCTACTGGGGGACTTCAACGCCCACGTGGGCAACGACAGTGACACCTGGAGGGGCGTGATTGGGAGGAACGGCCCCCCTGATCTGAACCCGAGCTGTGTTCAGTTATTGGACTTCTGTGCTAGTCACAGTTTGTCCATAACGAACACCATGTTCAAGCATAAGGGTGTCCATCAGTGCACGTGGCACCAGGACACCCTAGGCCGCAGGTCGATGATTGACTTTGTTGTCGTTTCATCTGACCTGCGGCCGTATGTCTTGGACACTCGGGTAAAGAGAAGGGCGGAGCTGTCAACTGATCACCACCTGGTGGTGAGTTGGATCCAATGGCGGGGGAGGAAGCTGGACAGACTCGGCAGGCCCAAGCTTACTGTAAGGGTCTGCTGGGAACGTCTGGCCGAGTCTCCTGTCAGAGAGATCTTTAACTCCCACCTCCGGCAGAGCTTTGACTGGATCCCGAGGGAGGCTGGAGATATTGAGTCTGAGTGGACCATGTTCTCCACCGCCATTGTCTGTGGGACTCCTGAGGCAGCTGACGGGTACCGGCAGGCCAAGCGGACTGCAGCCCGGGTGGTTGTGGAGGCAAAAACTCGGGCCTGGGTGGAGTTCGGTGAGGCCATGGAGAAGGACTATCGGCTGGCCTCGAAGAGATTCTGGCAAACCGTCCACAGGAGAGGGAAACAGTGCCCTACCAATGCTGTTGACAGTAGAGGTGGGCAGCTGTTGACCTCAACTGGGGATGTCGTCGGGCGGTGGAAGGAGTACTTTGAGGATCTCCTCAATCCCGCCGTCACGTCTTCCATTGAGGAAGCAGAGGATGAGGGCTCAGAGGTGGACTCGTCCATCACCCGGGCTGAAGTCACATAGGTAGTCAAGAAACTCCTCGGTGGCAAGGCACCGGGGGTGGATGAGATCTGCCCTGAGTATCTCAAGTCTCTGGATGTTGTGGGGCTGTCTTGGTTGATACGCTTGTGCAACATCGCGTGGCGGTGGGGACAGTGCCTCTGGGATGGCAGAACAGGGTGGTGGTCACTCTTTTTAAGAAGGGGGACCGGAGGGTGTGTTCCAACTATAGGGGGATCACACTTCTCAGCCTCCCCGGGAAAGTCTATGCCAGGGTACTGGAGAGGAGAATACGGCCGATAGTAGAACCTCGGATTCAGGAGGAACAGTGTGGTTTTCGTCCGGGCCGTGGAACACTGGACCAGCTCTATACCCTCTATGGGGTGCTGGAGGGTTCATGGGAGTTTGCCCAACCAATCCACATGTGTTTTGTGGATTTGGAGAAGGCATTCGACTGTGTCCCTCGCGTCATTCTGTGGAGAGTGCTTCGGGAATATACGGTCCTGGGTCCTTTGCTAAGGGCTGTCAGGTCCCTGTACGACCGAAGCAGGAGCTTGGTCCGCATTGCCGGCAGTAAGTCAGACTTGTTCCCTGTGCATGTTGGACTCCGGCAGGGCTGCCCTTTGTCACCGGTTCTGTTCGTAATTTTTATGGACAGAATTTCTAGGCGCAGCCAGGGGCCGGAGGGTGTCAGGTTTGGGGACCACACGATTTCGTCTCTGCTCTTTGTGGATGATGTTGTCGTATTGGCCCCTTCAAACCAGGACCTTCAGCATGCACTGGGACGTTTTGCAGCCGAGTGTGAAGCAGTGGGGATGAGAATCAGTACCTCCAAATCCGAGGCCATGGTCCTCAGTCGGAAAAGGGTGGCCTGCCCACTTCAGATTGGTGGAGAGGGCCTGCCTCAAGTGGAGGAGTTTAAGTATCTAGGGGTCTTGTTCACGAGTGAGGGAAGGATGGAACGGGAGATTGACAGACGGATCGGTGCAGCTTCTGCAGTAATGCGGTCGATGTATCGGTCTGTCGTGGTGAAGAAAGAGCTGAGCCGCAAGGCGAAGCTCTCGATTTACCGGTCAATCTACGTTCCTACTCTCACCTATGAGCTTTGGGTCATGACTGAAAGGACAAGATCCCGTATACAGGTGGCTGAAATGAGCTTTCTCCGCAGGGAGATAGGGTGAAAAGCTCGGTCACCCGGGAGGAGCTCAAAGTAGAACCGCTGCTCCTCCACATCGAGAGGGGTCAGCTGAGGTGGCTTGGGCATCTGTTTTGGATGCCTCCGGAAACGCCTTCCTGGGAAGGTGTTCCGGGCCCGTCCCACTGGGAGGAGACCCCGGGGAAGATCTAGGACCTAAGGACTATGTCTCCCGGCTGGCCTGGGAACGCCTCGTTGTCCCCCCGGAAGAGCTGGAGGAAGTGTCTGGGGAGAGGGAAGTCTGGGCATCTCTGCTTAGACTGTTGCCCCCGCGACCCGGGCCTGGATAAGCAGAAGAAAGTGATGATGATGATGCAAAACTTGTCAGTCTAAATACGGGCAGCTCTTGTGCTTTTGTCATCAAAGCGCAAATAGTGCATGATATCTCTGAATTTTGGTTTAGATATTGTCTTGTTGAAAATCGAATTGCCTAAATCAGCAGTCCAATAGTCTTCAAGATTCATGCCTTTGCCTCCTGTAGTTCCTCGTATACAGTTGTACTCATAAGTTTGCATACCCTTGGACAATTGGTAATATATGTACCATTGGTAAAGAAAACATGAATGAGCAGGCAAAACACGTCTTTTATTTCTTATGGGTTTCACATTCAACTGTAGGTCATAACTGAATGGCACAATCATAAAACAAATTATAAAATTAAATCTTATCATTAATTTTCACAAGATTCCCTGTGCCTTTAGAGCTCACACAGCCCCAAAACATCAGTGACCCACCACCATGCTTCACAGTGGGGATGGTATTCTGTTCACTATAGGCCTTGTTGACCCCTCTCCAAACATAGCGCATATGGTTGTGTCCATAAAGCTCTATTTTGGTCTCATCACTCCAAATTACAGTGTGCCCTGAATTATCCACTTCTTAATAAGTGATTGAACAGTACTGACTGGCATTTGCAAGGCTTTGGATATCTTTTTATATCCTTTTCCATTTTTATAAAGTCCCATTACATTGTATCGCAGGTCTTTTGACAGTTATTTTCTGCTCCCCTTGGCTCAGTATCTAGCCTGCTCAGTGCATCCACGTGAGAGCTAACAAACTCATTGACTATTTGTACACAGGCACTAATTGTAATTTAAAAAGCCACAGGTGTGGGAATTTTCACCTGTGTGTGTCACCTTGTGTGTCTGTAAAAGGGCCAAACATTCAAGGGTATGTAAACTTTTGCTCAGGGCCATTTGGGTGATTTCTGTTATCATCCATCCATCCATCTTCTCCCGCTTATCCGGGGCCGGGTCGCGGGGGCAGCAGTCTAAGCAGGGATGCCCAGACTTCCCTCTCCCCAGACACTTCCTCTAGCTCTTCCGGGGGGACACCGAGGCGTTCCCAGGCCAGCCGGGAGACATAGTCCCTCCAGCGTGTCCTAGGTCTTCCCCGGGGTCTCCTCCCGGTGGGACGGGACCGGAACACCTTCCCAGGAAGGCGTTCCGGAGGCATCCGAAAAAGATGCCCAAGCCACCTCAGCTGACCCCTCTCGATGTGGAGGAGCAGTGGCTCTACTCTGAGCTCCTCCCGGGTGACCGAGCTTCTCACCCTATCTCTAAGGGATCGCCCAGCCACCCTGCGGAGAAAACTCATTTCGGCCGCCTGTATCCGGGATCTTGTCCTTTCGGTCATGACCCAAAGCTCATGACCATAGGTGAGAGTAGGAACGTAGATTGACTGGTAAATCGAGAGCTTCGCCTTGCGGCTCAGCTCTTTCTTCACCACGACAGACCGATACATCGACTGCATTACTGCAGAAGCTGCACCGATCCGTCTGTCAATCTCCCGTTCCATCCTTCCCTCACTCGTGAACAAGACCCCTAGATACTTAAACTCCTCCACTTGAGGCAGGCACTCTCCACCAACCTGAAGTGGGCAAGCCACCCTTTTCCGACTGAGGACCATGGCCTCGGATTTGGAGGTACTGATTTTCATCCCCACCGCTTCACACTCGGCTGCAAACCGTCCCAGTGCATGCTGAAGGTCCTGGTTAGAAGGGGCCAACACGACAACATCATCTGCAAAGAGCAGAGACGAAATCGTGTGGTCCCCAAACCTGACACCCTCCGGCCCCTGGCTGCGCCTAGAAATTCTGTCCATAAAAATTACAAACAGAACCGGTGACAAAGGGCAGCCCTGCCGGAGTCCAACATGCACTGGGAACAAGTCTGACTTACTGCCGGCAATGCGGACCAAGCTCCTGCTTCGGTTGTATAGGGACCTGACAGCCCTTAGCAAAGGACCCAAGACCCCATATTCCCCAAGCACCCTCCACAAGATGCCGCGAGGGACACAGTCGAATGCCTTCTCCAAATCCACAAAACACATGTGGATTGGTTGGGCAAACTCCCATGAACCCTCCAACACCCCGTAGAGGGTATAGAGCTGGTCCAGTGTTCCACGGCCCGGACGAAAACCACACTGTTCCTCCTGAATCCGAGGTTCTACTATCGGCCGTATTCTCCTCTCCAGAACCCTGGCATAGACTTTCCCGGGGAGGCTGAGAAGTGTGATACCCCTGTAGTTGGAACACACCCTCCGGTCCCCCTTCTTAAAAAGAGGGACCACCACCCCGGTCTGCCATCCCAGAGGCACTGTCCCCGACCGCCACGCGATGTTGCACAGGCGTGTCAACCAAGACAGCCCCACAACATCCAGAGACTTGAGGTACTCAGGGCGGATCTCATCCACCCCCGGTGCCTTGCCACCGAGGAGTTTCTTGACCACCTCTGTGACTTCAGCCCGGGTGATGGACGAGTTCACCTCTGAGCCCTCATCCTCTGCTTCCTCAATGGAAGACATGTCAGCGGGATTGAGGAGATCCTCGAAGTACTCCTTCCACCGCCCGACGACATCCTCACTTGAGGTCAACAGCTGCCCACCTCTACTGTAAACAGCGGTGGTAGGGCACTGTTTCCCGCTCCTGAGGCGCCGGATGGTTTGCCAGAATCTCTTCGAGGCCAGCCGAAAGTCCTTCTCCATGGCCTCACCGAACTCCTCCCAGGCCCGAGTTTTTGCCTCCACAACCACCCGGGCTGCAGCCCGCTTGGCCTGTCGGTACCCGTCAGCTGCCTCAGGAGTCCCACAAGCCAACCAGGCCTGATAGGACTCCTTCTTCAGCTTGACGGCATCCCTTACTTCCGGTGTCCACCACCGGGTTCGGGGATTGCCGCCTCGACAGGCACCGGAGACCTTACGGCCACAGCTCCGAGCGGCCGCTTCGACAATGGCGGTGGAGAACATGGTCCACTCGGACTCAATATCTCCAACCTCCCTCGGGATCCAGTCGAAGCTCTGCCGGAGGTGGGAGTTAAAGATCTCTCTGACAGGAGACTCGGCCAGACGTTCCCAGCAGACCCTTACAGTACGCTTGGGCCTGCCGAGTCTGTCCAGCTTCCTCCCCCGCCATCGGATCCAACTCACCACCAGGTGGTGATCAGTTGACAGCTCCGCCCCTCTCTTCACCCGAGTGTCCAAGACATACGGCCGCAGGTCAGATGAGACGACAACGAAGTCGATCATCGACCTGCGGCCTAGGGTGTCCTGGTGCCATGTGCACTGATGGACACCCTTATGCTTGAACATGGTGTTCGTTATGGACAAACTGTGACTAGCACAGAAGTCCAATAACTGAACACCACTCGGGTTCAGATCAGGGGGGCCGTTCCTCCCAATCACGCCCCTCCAGGTGTCACTGTCGTTGCCCACGTGGGCGTTGAAGTCCCCCAGTAGAACAATAGAGTCCCCAGTCGGAGCACTTTCCAGCACCCCTCCCAGAGACTCCAAGAAGGTCGGGTACTCTGCACTGCCGTTAGGCCCGTAGGCACAAACAACAGTGAGAGACCTATCCCCGACCCGTAGGCGCAGGGAAACGACCCTCTCGTTCACCGGGGTAAACTCCAACACATGGCGGCAGAGCTGGGGAGCTATGAGCAAACCCACACCAGCCCGCCGCCTCTCACCATGGGCAACTCCAGAGTGGTGAAGAGTCCATCCTCTCTCAAGGAGTGTGGTTCCAGAGCCCAAGCCGTGCGTAGAGGTGATCCCGACTACCTCTAATCGGAACCTCTCAACCTCACGCACTAACTCAGGCTCCTTCCCCGCCAGCGAGGTGACATTCCACGTCCCTAGAGCCAGTTTCCGTGTCCAGAGATCGGGTTGTCTAGGCCCCTGCCTTCGACTGCCGCCCGATCCTCTTTGCACCGGCCCCTTATGGTCCCTCCTGTGGGTGGTGAGCCCACGGGAGGGCGGCCCCACGTCACCCGTTCGGGCTGAGCCCGGCCGGGCCCCATGGGGGAAGGCCCGGCCACCAGGCGCTCGCATTCGAGCCCCAACCCCGGGCCTGGCTCCGGGGTGGGGCCCCGGCTGCGCCATACCGGGCGACGTCACGGTACTCAAAATTGAATTCTTCATTAAGGGGTTTTGAAATGATAATTTCTGTTATCATTATGATTTAAAAAGGAGCAAACAACTATGTTATAAATGGCTTCATATGATCACCATCCTTAAATATATGACTGTTTTTTTGCATGATCAGTCATATTTTCAAAATCAGTGACAAAATTTCCCAATTTCTACCAGGGTATGCAAACTTATGAGCACAACTTTATAAAGCAAGCCTATGAACGCGTTTGATTACTCATCTCTCAGTTCAAACCTTTCCACAATATTTCGCTTGGCTTCAGCTAGAAGCTACAGATGCTATGATTTAATTTAAATAAGAAAATGTAGCCTAAACACTAAAAATGTTTTTTAATCTAGCAATTTTCCAATTTAGTTATTTTCAAATGTTGTTCCAAATTATAGTATATCTAGCTAACTACTGCAGGTAGCGCAGGTTTTTATTTAACGTACCTGGTTACTAGCTAATGCAACTAGCTAACACTACTGTCGGACTACGTAAACAAACATCAACTTAGTTTGTTAAGCTGACATCATTTCTTGAGCCAAGTCACAATTTCTGCACAATGAATCTCAGGTAAGCTTATTAACTTCTTTACAAAGCAGATAGTTAACAATCTGACATATAACGAAAACCACTTTGGATGTGTTAAGAATTTTACGTGTACCAGAATTTCTGAAGAAGGACGAGGATCCGGTCCAAATGGAAATTTAGCACAAAGATTTATTAATATGAATTGATAAGTCAAAATACATGAAATACACTGCAGTGGTCAAATATTTGCTCAACCCTCGAGCTTCCGCAAAATATTCGCCCCGAACAAAGATCGAACATTGGTTTTAATACTCCCGCCACAGGGGCGGTTACTTTTCACTCTCGTGAGTAAAACCCATCCTTATTGGTTCTTTGTTGACATGGTGACATGTTGGACGAATCCAATCCAATGAAGACGGACATGCTCTAACTCTCGGTCATAGATCAACAGGTTCTTTGCATTCAGGTGTGAAATCTTAACCAGGTTACAGTAATTTACATTCTATTGTCCTAACCTAGACTATAACATCAGGGGGCTGGAGACAGAAGGTCTCTTTGTGCTGTATAGGGGGCAGTTTCATTTGTATGTTAATTGTGGGGTTTTAATCCTGTCTCTCTATCAGAGCCAGGTGTAAAGTCTGAGTGAGTGTGGCTGAGTGTAATTTAAGGAGTTCTAAACTTTCTGGTTATTGTATTCAATCATATTTCCCTAACCTGGCTGCAGCATACAATTTAATAAAACAAAAACATAAGAATACATGGTTATTAAATCAGCATTATTTAAACTACATTTATCTCAACAATCCCCCGTTTCACACCATTTATGGTGTGAAAATAACTATAAATGTCACTGAGAATAAGATCATTACCTAAACAGAAATATGACAAATGTAAACATCAATTATTGTAGACCAGTTGTAAAAATACTTCATGGTAGATTGCTGGAAAGGAATGTAAACAAGTTGTAAAGAATAGAGTACACCATGATTTATACAAGAGATTCAGTTTCTTCTCCGACCTCGTTATCTGACTCCTCATCTTGCATCCAAGGTGACCAGAAAGAGAGACAAAGGTTTTCTGGTTCTGCTGTGTCTAATCCAAATTCACCATTATCTCAATCAAAACCTACTTGTTCACCGCATGGTCAACTAAGTACTCAGTCTCTCTCTGGACTCCAATTAGATCCCAAATGTTCTGCTCCTCCAAATGTCAGATAGTCAGTTGTGAACCATTTCTTTGTAGACCAGTGTCACAGGACATAAAAATCTGATGTATATTCCAAGGTGTTGTCCTTCATAGCTCCAATGCAGCTGTTGTTGTCTTCATTCCAGCTGCTTTATCAGCCAGGCCAGGAGAATCTGTGTGTTCTCATTTGTGAATGTCAAGATGACCAGTTTTAGCCAAAGGCTCCATAGCTGCAGGCTTTGAACTCCGCAGCCCTCCTGTAGAGTGTGTCGTCGATCTGCAGGTTCCTCTCTCAGCTACCTGGACAGCAGATGAGATGTTACCTGGCATGGACCCAACCAGCGTAGCATGATGTTGTGCAGTAGATCTTTTCCGCGCCCCTGTAGATGTTGTTCAGAACCGGCGCTTTCCTTCAGCCCCCATCTGCTCGGTTGGATGCTGCCTTCTCCATCTCACGGCAGAATCGTCAGGACTAGGATTAGTCCAGCTCACAGGAACCCGGGACCTCTCTGTAGATGTGCGGCGCCTCAGTGTAGACTCTGCTTGCAGCTGTAGACCAGTCTGTGTGTATGTGAGTGTGTGTTTGTTTGTGTGTTTGTGTGTCCATCTTATCTCTGCCCACCTGCCTCTTGTCCTTTAAGCCAAGCTCAGTCTCTGTGGGCTCCAACCAGTCGAATTGTTTTCAAATGTCCGGTACCTGAAGTGTGAATCATCCTTGAGAAGATTAGTTGTAACTGCACAGTACACCATCACAAATAGGTCCAGTACATTAGCTTGTAACCCAGTTCCATCAAACACTCAAAACCGTATTCCCAATGTCTTTCTTCTTCCTTTGACTAAATAGATTAAACCTGTTGTAACAGTATTGTCAAAACATTAACATTTCTGGTGCTTCTGTTCTGCTAGTGTAGCAAAACAAAAATTCCACTCTTTTCTATAGTTGGTTTACCAACCAACAAATAACAACAGTACATAATTTCTCATTTCCCGTCACTGTTTCAATTACTCATCAGCTAAGATAGTTTGTTTACATTGAAGTATCACTCTCAAAAAGTAGTTCATGGACTATTCTCAGTTCACCTATATAATTTACATCTGATTGTGTTGAATCAGAACTACAATCGAATTCACCATTGTTTCACTTAAATGATAAAAAATAAAAATAATGAAGAGAATTACTTTGTCAGTATAAACATGTGTGGGGCCCGGCCGGGCCCAGCCCGAACGAGCGACATGGGGCCGCCCTCCCGTGGGCTCACCACCCACAGGAGGGACCATAAGGGGCCGGTGCAGAGAGGATCGGGCGGCAGTCGAAGGCGGGGGCCTAGACAACCCGATCCCCTGACACGGAAACTAGCTCTAGGGACGTGGAATGTCACCTCGCTGGCGGGGAAGGAGCCTGAGATGGTGCGTGAGGTTGAGAGGTTCCGACTAGAGGTAGTCGGGATCACCTCTACGCACGGCTTGGGCTCTGGAACCACACTCCTTGAGAGAGGATGGACTCTTCACCACTCTGGAGTTGCCCATGGTGAGAGGCGGCGGGCTGGTGTGGGTTTGCTTATAGCTCCCCAGCTCTGCCGCCATGTGTTGGAGTTTACCCCGGTGAATGAGAGGGTCGTTTCCCTGCGCCTACGGGTCGGGGATAGGTCTCTCACTGTTGTTTGTGCCTACGGGCCGAACGGCAGTGCAGAGTACCCGACCTTCTTGGAGTCTCTGGGAGGGGTGCTGGAAAGTGCTCCGACTGGGGACTCTATCGTTCTACTGGGGGACTTCAACGCCCACGTGGGCAACGACAGTGACACCTGGAGGGGCGTGATTGGGAGGAACGGCCCCCCTGATCTGAACCCGAGCCGTGTTCAGTTATTGGACTTCTGTGCTAGTCACAGTTTGTCAATAACGAACACCATGTTCAAGCATAAGGGTGTCCATCAGTGCACGTGGCACCAGGACACCCTAGGCCGCAGGTCGATGATCGACTTTGTTGTCGTTTCATCTGACCTGCGGCCACATGTCTTGGACACTCGGGTGAAGAGAGGGGCGGAGCTGTCAACTGATCACCACCTGGTTGTGAGTTGGATCCGATGGCGGGGGAGGAAGCTGGACAGACTCGGCAGGCCCAAGCGTACTGTAAGGGTCTGCTGGGAACGTCTGGCCGAGTCTCCTGTCAGAGAGATCTTTAACTCCCACCTACGGCAGAGCTTTGACTGGATCCCGAGGGAGGCTGGAGATATTGAGTCCGAGTGGACCATGTTCTCCACCGCCATTGTCGAAGCGGCCGCTCGGAGCTGTGGCCGTAAGGTCTCCGGTGCCTGTCGAGGCGGCAATCCCCGAACCCGGTGGTGGACACCGGAAGTAAGGGATGCTGTCAAGCTGAAGAAGGAGTCCTATCAGGCCTGGTTGGCTTGTGGGACTCCAGAGGCAGCTGACGGGTACCGACAGGCCAAGCGGACTGCAGCCCGGGTGGTTGTGGAGGCAAAAACTCGGGCCTGGGAGGAGTTCGGTGAGGCCATGGAGAAGGACTATCGGCTGGCCTCGAAGAGATTCTGGCAAACCATCCGGCGCCTCAGGAGAGGGAAACAGTGCCCTACCAACGCTGTTTACAGTAGAGGTGGGCAGCTGCTGACCTCAACTGGGGATGTCGTCGGGCGGTGGAAGGAGTACTTCGAGGATCTCCTCAATCCCGCCGTCACGTCTTCCATTGAGGAAGCAGAGGATGAGGGCTCAGAGGTGGACTCGTCCATCACCCGGGCTGAAGTCACCGAGGTGGTTAAGAAACTCCTCGGTGGCAAGGCACCGGGGGTGGATGAGATCCGCCCTGAGTACCTCAAGTCTCTGGATGTTGTGGGGCTGTCTTGGCTGACACGCCTGTGCAACATCGCGTGGCAGTCGGGGACAGTGCCTCTGGGATGGCAGACCGGGGTGGTGGTCCCTCTTTATAAGAAGGGGGACCGGAGGGTGTGTTCCAACTATAGGGGGATCACACTTCTCAGCCTCCCCGGGAAAGTCTATGCCAGGGTTCTGGAGAGGAGAATACGGCCGATAGTAGAACCTCGGATTCAGGAGGAACAGTGTGGTTTTCGTCCAGGCCGTGGAACACTGGACCAGCTCTATACCCTCTACAGGGTGATGGAGGGTTCATGGGAGTTTGCCCAACCAGTCCACATGTGTTTTGTGGATTTGGAGAAGGCATTCGACTGTGTCCCTCGCGGCATCCTGTGGAGAGTGCTTCGGGAATATGGGGTCCTGGGTCCTTTGCTAAGGGCTGTCAGGTCCCTGTACGACCGAAGCAGGAGCTTGGTCCGCATTGCCGGCAGTAAGTCAGACTTGTTCCCTGTGCATGTTGGACTCCGGCAGGGCTGCCCTTTGTCACCGGTTCTGTTCGTAATTTTTATGGACAGAATTTCTAGGCGCAGCCAGGGGCCGGAGGGTGTCAGGTTTGGGGACCACACGATTTCGTCTCTGCTCTTTGCGGATGATGTTGTCGTGTTGGCCCCTTCAAGCCAGGACCTTCAGCATGCACTTGGACGGTTTGCAGCCGAGTGTGAAGCGGTGGGGATGAAAATCAGTACCTCCAAATCCGAGGCCATGGTCCTCAGTCGGAAAAGGGTGGCTTGCCCACTTCAGGTTGGTGGAGAGTGCCTGCCTCAAGTGGAGGAGTTTAAGTATCTAGGGGTCCTGTTCACGAGTGAGGGAAGGATGGAACGGGAGATTGACAGACGGATCGGTGCAGCTTCTGCAGTAATGCGGTCGATGTATCGGTCTGTCGTGGTGAAGAAAGAGCTGAGCCGCAAGGCGAAGCTCTCGATTTACCGGTCAATCTACGTTCCTACTCTCACCTATGGTCATGAGCTTTGGGTCATGACCGAAAGGACAAGATCCCGGATACAGGCGGCCGAAATGAGCTTTCTCCGCAGGGTGGCTGGGCGATCCCTTAGAGATAGGGTGAGAAGCTCGGTCACCCGGGAGGAGCTCAGAGTAGAGCTGCTGCTCCTCCACATTGAGAGTGGTCAGCTGAGGTGGCTTGGGCATCTGTTTCGGATGCCTCCGGAACGCCTTCCTGGGAAGGTGTTCCGGTCCCGTCCCACCGGGAAGAGACCCCGGGGAAGACCTAGGACACGCTGGAGGGACTATGTCTCCCGGCTGGCCTGGGAACGCCTCGGTGTCCCCCCGGAAGAGCTGGAGGAAGTGTCTGGGGAGAGGGAAGTCTGGGCATCCCTGCTTAGACTGCTGCCCCCGCGACCCGGCCCCGGATAAGCGGAAGATGATGCTATGCTAGTATAAACATGTAAAGAATAACCAAATGTGCTCCCTGCACCTTTTTACCCACTTATTCCATAGTGGATGAGATTAAAAGGATTATTTCTAATCAAATATCAAATACCTGAACAATCCCATCAAATTAGTTATTTTTGCTAAACCATTTCAAAATGGTAAGATGTATTCTACTCAACCATAACCATGTTAGATTTTGTATAAAACAAACTTTTCAGAAAACCGAATTAGATAAACTGTGAACGGACATTAAGGGATGTAGATTTTTTCAGCAACCAATTATCTACTATAACTATGAAACAAAAAACAAAATTCTTCATGTAACTCTCTAAATACCTATTTAAATCCCTTTGAACTCTAAGTTAAACTCTTTTTCATTATAGACAATTATTTCATATCTTCCCCCCTTTGCTTTTACGATCCAAGTGAAAGCAACAATCATTCAGTAAAAATTTTCTGATCGAAAATGTAACAAAAACAAATGAAAATGACAAAAACTTTATGTAAATCAGAAAATAAAACAAATATGCCACACGTTCGCTCGTGTGAAGGAACCCAGAAAACCTATAGGCCAAATTAGCATATACACATTTTGCATTTTCACAGGCAACGGCCAAACGAATTTGAGACTAACCAAACATCATGACTCAATTTACCTCCTAACGTCTAGGGCATTTTCTCAACTCCATTCAAATTAGTGGCGGACAGACAAAATCGCTACTTTCATGCATAGGTCATGCAAAGACATAAAATTTGTACTAGCAATTAACAGTGTTGGATGACTTAAGGTCTCCAGCCTTATTATAATTTGATTCAAAATCATAAATGTCCAACTCAAAGCTATTGAGAGGAAAATGTATTTAGCTTCCACTTATTGTTTGATTATCCCAAAACTGAAATGACCATAGATGAGACCAGACTGAACACTTGAATGTAACCCTTAGTAATAGGTGATTTTGATTTAACCCCCCTTCCTGAAGCTCTGGGCTCCACACATTTATTATTGTCATTAAAAAGGCCAACTGTTTGTTTATGGTCCTCAGTCTATACTATCAATTTAGCCTACAATGTTTGTTAACCGATGATTTTGAGTTAGTGTCCAACCCATCTTGTATTTTTGCAGATTGTAAAAATGTGCTAATCATTATCTACACGACAATTAAACATTGGGGTGGAAATTAAGAAAACTCGTAAGAATGGTAATGTAGACAGAAACCAGATGCATGATGTCAACAAAATCAAGGTACAATAAGTAATCCAAAGGAAACTCAATGTAGGCCTTAAACACCTCCACATCTATACCCCATTTGTTCATTCGTCAATTTACCATTTTAGAATTTACTCCATTAACGAGTATCAGGCATTGGTTTGAAAACACCAGTATTATCCCAGATATAATTGTAAATAAAACAAAGTGAAACTATATTAATTAACCAAACTCAATTCAGCATTTAAAATACATTTACTTTTGATTGTGGGGAGTAAACTCGGTTTAGGTTTATTACCCTTTCAAGATTTATGACTATATTGGATTCAAATTCAGTCCTCTTGGGACACAGCGTGTCTCCTTAATGTTCAAGTTTATCACCATGTGGATAAACTTCATTCTACCACTTATTCAATATATGAGAGTGAAAATAATACGTTAACCATGAGACTATTTTACCAGATTAGAAAATCATTGTACCAAATTCTAAATCATCACTAGGTTTCAGACGTACCCACTTGTGCTAGCGAATAGCTCAGCACGCAACAGTCAGGTACCACGTGGTAGGCCTTGATTAAGGCAGACCTACTTTTCCGTGAGACCCCCCTTGGGGCCTTACGGTTTTACACATTATCATCAACGCCTATATAACATTCAAATGTTTCTTGAACTACATGTAATATTTAATTAAATAAGCTTGGCTATTACCGAGGAAGGTGATCAGGTTTCCTTGATAAGTTCCAGCTTCATGTTGAGGTAGATAAAGTTTAACTATATACAGGAGCACTCAACTTCTCCATCTCGCAGTCCAACTGCCTAAAATCCTGTACTAATCGCAACGCAATAGGCTAGCTGCAAGGGAATGGTTGTCAGGACATGGAACAAAACGACATCATTCTAATTACAGGTGCTTATGACTAAAATACTCCAAAAATAACCTATAGTTTCCACACTTTCTCAAATCCCTCTATCAACTTCCACAAAACCCTCAAATCTGACATACAAAACCCAACCACATAGTTTACTAAAGCATATGGAAATTGTACTTTCCCAAAGCTTCCATCAGTCACCACTTTCTACATTCCGTAGCCTACACCTTCCAAACAACTTAATATTGCGCCTTCTGCAACTTTCATACGTTACCACGTCCATCTGCCTCCAAACAGCCTGCCAGGCCGTGCATCCGTCACCGAAAGGAAACGCCAGTCACCAGAAACCCTGATAAAACTCAAAGGAACATTCGTTCACATGTCCAAACAACTAAACACTTACTTTGTCGCCAAAGACGTACCACAACGCTTTCCCAACATCAAACGCATCAAAAATATTAACATAATTCATACTCCAAGTACACCCCAAACCCTAGTATTGAAACGAGGGATTCAGATTCTGTGAGGCAACATAGGGGTCAGGAACGGGAATGTTCCCAGCAGTGACAGCTTCATTAATTTGTCGTAGGTCATGTACCATTCTCCATCCTTTATTTTTTGCTTTTGGGACTGGCAGTATTGGGGTGTTCCATGGAGATTTAGTTGGTCTTAATACACCTGCTGTGAGTAATCCTCGTATGGAGTCATTGATCCCATCCACCTGTTCTTGTTTGAGTCTGTATTGGGGACGCCAGCAGGGCAATTTGTGTGGTCTTAATTGGACAGTGACCTGGTGGGCAAGGACACATCCTTCATCATATGGGTCAATATTTTGGAAGGTCTCATTCTTCCAGTCTTCTGTGATTTTGTTTGGGAATAACTCTAGGGGCTGTTCGTCTACCATTGTGCTAACCTAGACTGTGATTTTGTTTGAAACTAAAGATAATGAAAGTCAATGAGGCCAGAAAGTTCTTGGAATAGCAAAACAAAATTTTAACAAAAAAGTTAAATGAATCTATTGTGAGTTTTATTATGATTTCTCTTTTCTTTTTCGAAGTTGCTAAATAAAATGAAATAAATGAAACTAGGGAGTTCTAAAAAATTACAAATAAATTCTAAACAGAAGCAGAAGAAATTAACCTATTGTGGAAATCTAGAAAAGAAATTTAAAACAAAACGTAAAATTGATCTAACTTGGATATTTAAACGAGCATGAATCTATGTTGAGATAAAAATTTGCTTAAAGAAATGAATGAAACTAGAACATTTATGTAAATAAGGAAAGGAAGCTAAAGGCCATGTACTAATTCAAGGAGGATTCTAATTTTATGCAAATCTTAGTTTGGTGCCTGATTTCACCTCTTTCTGTTACTTTTCCAGGTCTGATGTTCTAATGTTCACACTAATGGGGATCAGGGGATTCTGTCTGTAAATCCCAAGGGAGATTTATTAAATGTTTGCTCCTTTAACTACTAGTTGTTTTAACATTAGAGTATTGCCTATTTGGATTGTAGAATTTATTTTAGTTTGTTTGGATTGAGTAAATGAAGACAATTACACCATATTTCCAGTGTTACTTTTTGTTCATAAGAGGAAACAACTTCCTCACACAGGTCTAGACGCAGTCTGCTGCTCCATTCCAATCACGATACACAATTAGTTTACACACAGTTCCCCACCCCCTTTGCCACAGAGTAAAACTCAAAGATCTGTTTGTTTTCTTACACTTAATTCACTTAATATAGAGCCAAGCTTCTACCATTTTCACGCGGACACTTATACTTCGTGAATGTGTTACTTCAAACAGACCTTTCTGATAAGTTTTTTCAGTTTAAAAATCCTCCCCACATTCCCCAGTCACTACAGAATTGGCGCTAATGGACGCTTTCTTCTGTTTAAAACCACACTGCTTAAGCTCGCTCGCTCCCAATTCAACAACCCAATCTTATTTATGCAACTAGTTATTTACAGTTTATCACAACACACACTGCGCGAGTCGCTGCCACGGACTCAAATTATCAACACCATTCTATTTCAAAATATTTACAGTAGGCCTCTGTACATTTCCTAAGTGTATCTTCACACAATTCGCTATACCTATGTTCAAATTGATTCCTATTTCTGGCTATTAACACGAGGAAAAAAACTAGAAGCACTTCCAATGGCGCATCTACGTCCGTCGTCACGCCAACGTCAGCGTTACCAAGTCCTTACCTCCACAGCTCTAACGTAGATTACCTACAACTATTAAAGCTGGCTTTAAAAAACAGTGCTGCCACCCACTCTACGCAAACTCAAAATTTTACACAGGTTCAACAAGGTCTCCTTATGTCACCAGGTCTCGTTTAATTAGATCACATAAATTCAAGAATTTACCCAGCGCCAAGCCGGCAACACCGTTAAAAAAAGTCTATGTTTTATCTTCGTGCCTAACAGAGTCAATTACTCTGTTGCCGCCTCGCGGTCTTTTTATTTAAAAATGTTCAGAGTCTAACTCCGGCCGACCCCTATTCGGACTTCTAACGTTTACTCAATCCGGACTTTTAACGATTACTGAATCCGGACTTTTAACGTTTCCTAAAATTTTATAGGCATAACACAGTCTCGTCCTATAGATCACATAAATTCAAGAATGTATACATGCAACCAGGTCTCGTTTAAATAGATCACGTAAATTTCAGAATTTACACCGGTTCAACAAAGTCTCGTTTAAATAGATCACATACATCTAACAATTTATACGTGTACCCTAGTCGACTTTAGCGAACATCTAATGTGCACTTATACCAGGAACCCTTCCTCTGGCTTTTTAACTCTTTTTGTCTTTTTAAGCTTTACTCAGACAATCACAAACAATCACACACAATTCACAGACATTGCTTTTGACTTATCATT
This sequence comes from Esox lucius, assembly GCF_011004845.1. Lineage (NCBI taxonomy): Eukaryota > Metazoa > Chordata > Actinopteri > Esociformes > Esocidae > Esox > Esox lucius. Next base: position 38,594,800 of record NC_047576.1, read on the forward strand.
TTCAAAATAGTTTTCAATTGGATATTACTTTTATCAATAACTTTTACAGATTTGAATAGACTTACGAGTTGATGGCTGTTGACTCTTACATCTAATATTTCTACATAATCCTACGCCAAATTCGATTAAACAGGAATGGCTTACCTTTTTTAGATGGGCCCATGCAAGAGTCAAGCGGCAGCATCAACCTTTCAGTCCTATGAATCTACTCGTTCCTCCGTCCTCCTATCAGAAATCACGTCGGGGTCACCAATTGTTAAGAATTTTACGTGTACCAGAATTTCTGAAGAAGGACGAGGATCCGGTCCAAATGGAAATTTAGCACAAAGATTTATTAATATGAATTGATAAGTCAAAATACATGAAATACACTGCAGTGGTCAAATATTTGCTCAACCCTCGAGCTTCCGCAAAATATTCTCCCCGAACAAAGATCGAACATTGGTTTTAATACTCCCGCCACAGGGGCGGTTACTTTTCACTCTCGTGAGTAAAACCCATCCTTATTGGTTCTTTGTTGACATGGTGACATGTTGGACGAATCCAATCCAATGAAGACGGACATGCTCTAACTCTTGGTCATAGATCAACAGGTTCTTTGCATTCAGGTGTGAAATCTTAACCAGGTTACAGTAATTTACATTCTATTGTCCTAACCTAGACTATAACATCAGGGGGCTGGAGACAGAAGGTCTCTTTGTGCTGTATAGGGGGCAGTTTCATTTGTATGTTAATTGTGGGGTTTTAATCCTGTCTCTCTATCAGAGCCAGGTGTAAAGTCTGAGTGAGTGTGGCTGAGTGTAATTTAAGGAGTTCTAAACTTTCTGGTTATTGTATTCAATCATATTTCCCTAACCTGGCTGCAGCATACAATTTAATAAAACAAAAACATAAGAATACATGGTTATTAAATCAGCATTATTTAAACTACATTTATCTCAACAGATGTAACCATCAAATTATGTACATTGTACTGTAACTGTCTAGCAAACCAACTAACGTAAGCAAGCTAAGTCAACTACTAGCTAGCTTGGTAGCTTTTCCACCCAGCCAGGCTGGGCTCAGTACAAGGGTTTCACTCACTGGGACAGAAATAAATACACAATGAAATCTGTCAACCTTGCATACAGGACCACACAGGTCCTGACATCGCGGAGATGAGTAAAGTCGGAAAAACAAGTGGATCCTTGTTTGTTTTTTTTCACCAAAGCATGTAAAAAATGTTTCATTAAAACATAATAACCTCAAACTACATCCAATCCGCATACATTTTGTTTTACATTTCAGGTGACTTCGAGTAGCCTAGAATTACAGATTTATTTAAAGAGAGATCCTGAGACAAAAGAAGATGACTGGTGAAAAGACCATCAGATTAGGGTACTGTCACCAAAAAACATTAGGCCAGAACATAGCATAACGAAATAGACAATAATATTGACTGCGATTAATTATAAAGCCGATGATTGATTTCATTTTTCTTTTTAATACCATGTTTATAGGCCTATGTTAATAATAAATATATTGCTTGTATATTTTGGTTGCTGTTAGGGAGGACATTGTAGTGTGCATTAGCTGCTCAAATGGACAACAGGACAGATTTCCCAACAACAAAATGGTGAAGGGCTAGTAACTTTGGAAAACCACTAGCCACAGTGGCTGGTGAGAAAAAAAGTTAACGTCAAGCGCTGGCTGTAATGTGCAGTATGCTTCGGAGTGGAACATTAAAATATTCATTCCCAATACAATATCTTTTTTACACAGAAAATCTGCTGAGCAGATGTGTGGAGGTACACAATTTTGTAGTCATATTTTATCATTTATCATTGCAGCTTTTCCTGACTGTAAGAACCACAGAGCAAGTATCTAAAGTAAGTGGCTGTAAACATGGATGATCAGTAGAAATTGTATTAAAGCTTAAGACGGATGTGTGCAATATGTTAGTGTTTTTATTCTGCAACTTTAAGGTAAGCAAAATGTATAGACAGATTTACATTTATATAATTGGCTTGTGTGTACTTTAATATGAAGCAATATTTCACTTTTTCTAGTTATTGGGGTACCAATCATTTGCATGTGAAGCATAAATAATGCAGAGCAACTTTAGCTTTTTTCATCATAAAGATGTTGTCTCCTTAATATTTTGGTCAGTCTCATGAAGATAGGTGAATGGAATGTAATATTTGATTCATTCAAGCAGCACTTTACTGCCATTGCCAGCAGCATTTATTTAATGCTTGTGTTGTGCTCTGCTGTTTGTGACTAAAAACTCTAAAGATTACTTTGGCAGCTTTGTTAAGAATTTACATTAATAATAAAAATATTGTTATACTCAAGCATTCTGCAATAGATGTGTCAGTAGAATTGTCACTGATTATTCAGTGTAATTAAGCCTATATATAGGTTTATGTAGGCTGTATGCTTTATACACTGAGGCAACCATTTAAGTTAAATCCCATTATTTCTTCCCTACTTAGACAACAAGGGATGAGGCCCCAATAGCCGCGGGAAGCAAGGGTGCTGCTGCACCTCCTGTTGTATCATCAGCCCCCTCTGACAATATTTTGAAATCTACTTTTAGCTTTGTATTTTATCCACATTTGTTTGATTCACTTTTGTTGGGAGTTACCCATACAATAGCAAGATGCTTCATACACTCTGAATAGAACACTTGATTACTTGTTGGCAAATATCTTTAACCACATTTTGTGTCAGGTTGGATGATAGGCTACCAGTAGGCAAATGTAGGCATCTGATCTATGTCAATTGATAAAACCTTTGGAAATAGTTCATACATTAGCATTATTACGTAAGTATAATATATTGGGATTTTGTTTTCTAAAAGCAAATTAACACATTGTGTAAGGCGATGGGGTCAAGGTTTGGCAACAATAAAGGCTATAATGGCCCATCAAAACCATGGAGAGAAATTGACTATTTTATTGAGCCTGCAAGAGATGGCACAACAAACTGGGTTCAACAAACTGCTGGAAACCCGGTTTTCCAATGTAAATTCATTAGAGAACCCCCCGGGCCCACTCCATATGCAAGGGAAAATATTAACTCCTATATTAACACAGAAATGTTGCAAAAGATTCAAACCCAGACTCTTGCTGAAGCCGAGTGAAATAGTGCAGAAAGGTTTGAACTGACAGATGAGGAATTAAAATCATTCATAGGCTGGCTTTATTTAAGAGGAATTACAGGAGGCAAAAGCATGAATCTTGAAGACTATTGGTCTGCTGATTTTTGGCAATTCGATTTTAAAGAGACAATGTCTAGACAGAAATTCAGAGATATCATGCGCTATTTGCATTTGATGAAAAAAGCACAAGAGCTGCCTGTATTGAGACTGACAAGTTTGGCATGATATCAGAGATCTTCGATACATTTGTGAAAAACAGTGTTTCTTCTTACAAGTCCAGTGCGAACATAACTGTTGATGATCAGCTATTCCCTACCAGAGCACGCTGTCGATTCACACAGTACATGGCTAATTAACCAGACAAATTTGGGATAAAGTTCTGGATTGCCGCTGAGGTCGATAAACTAATAAATGTGGAATCCACTTCCCTATTCCCTATCTGGGAAGAAATGTAACCACTGACAATTTCTTCACCTCCTTGCCACTGGCAAGCAACCTTTTGGCAAACAAAACCACAAGTTGGTACAATAAATGAAATCAGACGAGAGATGTCATCCTGTATGTTCCCCTTGTTACATTGTCTGTAAAGACTATTAGTTTGCTAATATGAAACTTGAAGCATGCAGTTTCTCAATAATATCTGAGATGTTGATAAAGGGTTCATCATCATCATCTTCCGCTTATCCGGGGCCGGGTGGCGGGGGCAGCAGTCTATGCAGAGATGCCCAGACTTCCCTCTCCCTAGACACTTCCTCCAGCTCTTCCGGGGCGACACCGAGGCGTTCCCAGGCCAACCGGGAGACATAGTCCCTCCAGCGTGTCCTAGGTCTTCCCTGGGGTCTCTTACCGGTGGGACGGGACCGGAACACCTTCCCAGGAAGGTGTTTCCGGAGGCATCCGAAACAGATGCCCAAGCCACCTCAGCTGACCCCTCTCGATGTGGAGGAGCAGCGGCTCTAGTCTGAGCTCCTCCCGGGTGACCGAGCTTCTCACCCTATCTCTAAGGGATCGCCCAGCCACCCTGTGTAGAAAGCTCATTTTGGTCGCCTGTATCCGGGATCTTGTCCTTTCGGTCATGACCCAAAGCTCATGACCATAGGTGAGAGTAGGAACGTAGATTGACCGGTAAATCGAGAGCTTCGCCTTGCAGCTCAGCGCTTTCTTCACCACGGCAGACCGATCGACCGCATTACTACAGAAGCTGCACCGATCTGTATGTCAATCTCCCATTCCATCCTTCCCTCACTCGTGAACAAGACCCCTAGATACTTAAACTCCTCCACTTGAGGCAGGCACTCTCCACCAACCTGAAGTGGGCAAGCCATTCAAAAAGTTAAACTTGTATATTATATTCAGTCACACACAGACTGATATATTTCAAATGTTTATTTCTTTTAATTGTGATGATTATAAGTGACAACTAATGAAAATCCCAAATTCAGTATCTCAGAAAATTTGAATATTACTTAAGACCAATACAAAAAAAATATTTTTAGAAATGTTAGCCAACTGAAAAGTATGAACATGAAAAGTATGAGCATGTACAGCACTCAATACTTAGTTGGGGCTCCTTTTGCCTGAATTACTGCAGCAATGCGTTGTGGCATGGAGTCGATCAGTCTGTGGCACTGCTCAGGTGTTATGAAAGGCCAGGTTGCTCTGATAGTGGCCTTCAGCTCTTCTGCATTGTTGGGTCTGGCGTATTGCATCTTCCTCTTCACAATACCCCATAGATTTTCTACAGGCTTAAGGTCAGGCGAGTTTGCTGGCCAATTAAGAACAGGGATACCATGGTCCTTAAACCAGGTACTGGTAGCTTTGGCACTGTGTGCAGGTGCCAAGTCCTGTTGAAATGATATCTGCATCTCCATAAAGTTGGTCAGCTGCAGGAAGCATGAAGTGCACTAAAACTTCCTGGTAGACAGCTGCATTGACCTTGGACCTCAGAAAACACAGTGGACCAACACCAGCAGATGACAAGGCACCCCAAACCATCACTGACTGTGGAAACTTTACACTGGACTTCAAGCAATGTGGATTCTGTGCCTCTCCTCTTCTTCCTCCAGACCTTGATTTCCAAAGGAAATGCTAAATTTACTTTCATCAGAGAACATAACTCAGCAGCAGTCCAGTCCTGTTTGTCTTTAGCCCAGGCGAGACACTTCTGAAGCTGTGTCTTGTTCAAGAGTGACTTGACAAGGAATGCGACAGCTGAAACCCATGTCTTGCATGTTTGTGGTGTTTCTTGAAGCACTGACTCCAGCTGCAGTCCACTCTTTGTGAATCTCCCCCACATTTTTGAATGGGTTTTGTTTCACAATCCTCTCCAGGGTGCGGTTATCCCTACTGCTTGTACACCTTTTTCTACCACATCTCTTCCTTCCCTTCGCCTCTCTATTAATGTGCTTGGACACCGAGCTCTGTGAACAGCCAGCCTCTTTAGCTATGATCTTTTGTGTCTTGCCCTTGTGCAAGGTGTCAATGGTCGTCTTTTGGACAGCTGTCAAGTCAGCAGTCTTCCCCATGATTGTGTTGCCTACAGAACTAGACTGAGAGACCATTTAAAGGCCTTTGCAGGTGTTTTGGGTTAATTAGCTGATTAGAGTGTGGCACCAGGTGTCTTCAATATTGAACCTTTTCACAATATAAAAATTTTCTGAGATACTGAATTTGGGGTTTTCATTACTTGTCAGTTATAATCATCAAAATTAAAATAAATAAACACTTGAAATATATCAGTCTGTGTGGAATGAATATATACATTATACAAGTTTCACTTTTTGAATGGAATTACTGAAATAAATCAACTTTTTGATGATCTTCTAATTATATGACCAGCACCTGTAGAGGAGTGGGAGGCCATGGTGCACAACTATGCTACAAATACATTAGATTATCTAGTTTGAGAAACAGATGCCTTGCAGAACACAACTCGCAACAGCAACAGTGAAGAGGCAACTCTGGAATGCGGGCCTTCCAGGCAGAATTGCAAAGATAAAGCCATATCTCAGACAGGCCAATAAAAAAAAAATGATTAAGATGGGCAATAAAACACAGACACTGGACAGAGGTAGACTGGAAAAAGTGTTATTGACAGACAAATAAGTTTGAGGTATTCGGACCATGAAGAGGAACATACGTCAGATGCAGCATCCATCCATAAGATGGTGGAGGAGTGCTTGATGCCACCTGTCAAGCATGGTGGAGTCAATGTTTTGGTCTAGGGCTGCTTTTTTGGTGAGAAAGTGGGAGATTTGTACAGGGTAAAAGGTATCTTGAAGAAGGAAGGTTGTCACTTCATTTTGTAACACTATGCCATACCCTGTGGATAGCCCTTGATTGGAGCTCTACAGCAGACTTGCGCAGCTCAATCATTGGCTGAAAATGAAGTTCTGCCTGTCGCAGGAGGTAGAGTTTGTAGATAACTGGCTCTCTTTTTGGGGCTCTACCAGAAATAGGGCCAGGTCTGATCTGCTGAAGAGTGACGGACTCCATCTTAGCTGGAGTGGTGCTCTTCTTTTATCTAGAAGCATTGACAGGAGCCTCACCATGAGATAGGGTGCAGGTCAGGCCGCAGGCTGTTAGCCAGCCTGCTAGCATAATGGAGTCTGTCGATAGCATAGCCAGAGTAGTTAGTACAGTTTTACCTATTGCCACTGTGACTCGCTTCCAGGCTGAGAAAAGTTAAACAAGGTAGTGCTAACAATAGCAACATTATTAAGATAAATCATTCCTCCACCTCGGTCACAAATAAAAATGACTGTATCACCTCGCATCTCAAAATGGAACTCCTAAATGTTAGATCCCTTGCTCCAAAGGCAGTTGCAGTAAATTAATTCATCTCTGATCATGAACTAGATGTTATTGGCTTGTGTGAAACGTGGCTAAAGCCTGATGAATTCACTGCCCTAAATGACACCTCTCCTCCTGGCTACACTAGTGATCATATCCCCTGGGCATCCCGAAAAGGTAGGGGTGTTGCTAATATTTATGACAGTAAATATAAATTTACTCTCAAACTGGTTTTCATTCTTTTTAAGTTTTACTCATGAAAGTTAACCAGGCTGATAAATCCTTTTACATAGCGACTATTTACAGGCCCCCTAGGCCATACACAATGTTCCTCAATGAGTTTCCAGAATTCTTGTCTAACCTTGTAGTCATGGCAGATAGTTTTTTCAATATTCATATGGAATAGTCCCATGACCCTCTTCAAAAAGACTTTGAAGCCATAACTGACACAATGTATCTCAGGTCCAACACACTGCCACAATCATACCTTAGATTTAGTCCTTTCATGGGAAATAGATATTGTAGATCTAATAATTTCCCCCTATAATCCTGGAATATCGTACCACTGTCTTATTACATTTACCGTTAAAACAAGAATTCCACTTGCTCCGCAAACAATGAGTTTCAAAAGCCATACTATAAATTCTCGAACTACAAATAGATTTCTTGATATTCTTACAAGCTCGCTCATCAACGACAGGGTAAATAAATCCGCAAACGATCAAATCGAGGATCTAAACTCAACACTTCGAAATACTTTATATACGGTTGCACCACTAAAAACAAAAGAAATGTGCAATTAAAGCTGCGAGCAGCATTTCAGGGGGCCAAGCGGGGCATAGGAAGCATCTCACTGCATGCTCTCACTAGAGAAATGTTTTGCAATTTAAAAATGCCCAATGCCGCAAGTAGTCAGGATGTCCAATCGAAGGAGAGGAAATCAAAACAAAACAAAAAGACCTTAGCCCTCATTTATTATTGCGTAGAAACGGGCGTATATGTTGGCGTAAGATTTTGCTTACACTCCTCTCATCGCCTGATTTATGAAACTGTGCGTACCTTTAAAATCCAGGTGTACGCAATACCTTCCCTTGATAAATGCCGCGGCTGAAAACGATCGTCATTAGAATAACACGCCCCTATATATTCAAGTCTTCGCTTCCCCCACGCCCTCATTTTACGCCATGGACACACGGAAGACGGCAAAAAAGAGAAACTTCTCTGACGTGGAGATTGAGACGATCACCAGGGAGGTAGAAATAAATAAAATTGTTTCATTTGGCAGTTTAAAAAGCGGAATAAAAGATGATGATGTGATGTGGAGTACCATTCATTCACATTAATAACTGCATGACAATTTGTAATATTCGTCTTATTATTTTATGATATTCATCAATGACGTTTATTGTTATTTAGAAGAAGAATGTCGTTATTATTATTATTTCTATTATTGTCTAAAAGAAGAAGAATGTCATTTTTATTATTTTGTCAGTCTGAATTATATTTTGGTAATTCAAAGCCTTTTATTACTGAACCCAGTCCATGCGCAACTGCCGGGCCTAACCCTGAAACGTCATGTAAAGCGCACAGGCTCGCATCTGAAGGAATACATATAAGTCAAATCCTTTGGTAAAGTCACACAAATGAAACCTTGAAGTCCATGTTGCACAAAAATAAACACTGAAGTTTGTAATTATGTTGTTGGTTTTTTTTTACAGTAGGTCATAATATATCACATCTTTTAGTTTGTCAGTGCGTTAGGATTTTCTTTTCTGCGCTATTAAGGTTTCATTTCTCTCCGCCATGTCCATGTGCAATATGTTGTTGTCATCCATCCACCAAAGATCACTCCAAATATAACTATTAATACTGTTTTATTTTCAGTTTACATCTCAATGCACTGGCATAACATCAGTGCACGAGGGAACAGCAGCAGGGGCTGAGTATACGGCTACACATTTTTTACTTGAGACAGGTCAAAATAAAAGTCCCGTCTCTTCACACATGCGCACAATTAACTCTTGCACAATTTTGGGCAACAGTCAGTATCATAATTAAACAACATAATATAACATAAATGATGAGAACATATAACTCAACATGCGCATTTCCGCACTAACTCAAAACGTGCGTACACCACCTCCTGAGCTGGCGTAGGATTTGAGAGTGCCGTAGGCCAACGTCCATATTGATAAATCTCAAAGTCACCGTGGTTTTGGGTGTACGCCAGGTGTACGCTGGAAATTTGGTGTACGTACTTTTGATAAATGAGGGCCCTTGAAACCAGAAAAGGAACCAGGCAATCCTAGTTCAGGCGATTAGGAGGGATGAATATTGTTGTGACTGGCAGGTTTCAATTCCTGGTTTTCTATGTGGCAGACTGTCTTTAGAATAAAATTTTACCTCAGCCATTACATTTTTGTTTAAATAACGTGGACAAAATAACATTTATTAACGGAACTAAAGAGTAGTCTTGCACAAAGACTATATAGCTAATAGCTATACATCCTACTTATAACAAAAACAGTGATGGCTGATTTGTGTCTTTGGAAAACAATAACAGTATATAAGGGTCACGTAAAACAAATCTTCTCCTAAACATATGAGAATCATGGTATTACAGAGGGGATATATATTGTTGTGTGAAGGATGAAAAGTACCAAGTGGATATACATATGTGAAATACAATATTTGGAACACCTCAGAGGGGAATTGAACCAGGGTCAGAATATTGCAGAAAAGGGATGTCCCCACCACACCACAGGGGCTGCAGGTTGTCCCTACAGCTCTCTATCCTCTCCAAATGTAAATTTTTCCCCAGCCATTACAATTTTGCTGAGATAAAGTTGGCAACAAAACGTTTGTAACGGAACTAAAGTGTACTGTAGTACAAATATTATTATAAATGGCTAGCTATACATCCTACCTATAACAAAATCACTCCATGGTTGGTTCCTTTCTTTGGAAAACAATAGCAGCATTAAAGTGTCACGTAATGCAATTATTCTCGCAAATAAATGAAAATCATGGTGTTTCACTTATGTATTGTTGGGTGAAGGCTGAAAAGCACCTAGTGGAAACGCATTTATGATATACAGAATTTGGAATGACTGAGAAGGGAATCGAACTGGGGTCACAATATTGAAGGACCAGGATGTTCCCACTACACCACAGGGCTGGCTGATAGACTGCAGAGTCTCACCGTGTTGTGATCTATAATAACCGAAATAGCACACATGCATATTTTGAAAATCCACCAGAAACATTGACAATAATATAACTTTTAAAGACAATGGTCCAGTGGTACTTTATACCAATTGCAAACCAAATCTGTTCAGTGGTTTCGGAGGAGATGTCGTTTAAGTGTGTTTTTATTAACAGCAAAATCGTGAGAAACATCGGTGATGTTTATAGCGCCCTCAAGAGGTATTTCTGTATGAGACGTTTTCTGTCCATTCTTGAGAGACACATGTACTAGTTATGTTTCGTTTCATAGCTGTTTGATATTCCATTTGGGATTAATGGACGTCCAAGGTCATAGACCCGCCCAGCTCAATTTGATTGGCTGATTTCAGCCATACTATTTGAGATAAAAGTTATATAAGGAAATTATAAAGATAATGGTTCAAATGTCCTTCACGCCAAACGGCAAGCAAATCCGTTCAGCGGTCTCGGAGGAGATGTTGTTAACGTGTTTTTCACCAAATTCAAAATGGAGGAAAATCCAAGGGGCAAATTTAAAAGACCCCATAGACTTTTTTGGTCAGCATGAGAATGGGTATATCTGATGGCTATAACTTGGTTGCATGTCTCTACAACATTCGGTTCATGAGATCTGAGCTTCACTTTTTCCATTTTCGACTGAGTGCTACAGCGCCACCATGAGGAGTATGGGTACCATGATCTACAATCATGCAAAGTTTGGAGCGTTTTGAGCCAGAGGGGACCGAGCTATGGACCTCTGAAAATGGCCCTGTAGAATAATAATAATAATAATAAAACGTACAAACATAAAAGGGTTCCAGCAACTTCGTTGCTTGGCCCCCTAACAAGAAACTTGCTCCCTGGTACACAGACAATACTAGAGCACTCAAGCAAGCCACCAGAAAATTGGAGCGAATGTGGTGCTCCACCAAGTTGGAAGTATTCAGACTAGCCTGGATAAACAGTACACTACAATACCAAAAAGCACTCATCTGCTCGATCAGCTCATTTCTCCAACCTGATTGAGGTGAACAAAAACAATCCAAAATGTATCTTCGATACAGTTGCAAAGTTAACAAAAAAGCAAAGCTCAAGAAGTGAAGTGGGTCTTCACTTCAGCAGTAATGAATACATTAACTTTTTTGATTAAAAGATCATCACCATTAGAAAACAAATAACCGACTCCTTAAATAGTTATAGTCCCCAAAATCTCCTGATAATGTCCTGAGTCTCCCTGACCAAGTGTCAATGATCCAATGAGCGATGATCCTGTATCGCTCAACACATTCACTAAATTTGTAATGAGATCTAAACCCAGAAATTGTCAACTAGACCCGATTTCAACCAAATTACTTAAGGAGATATTTCCTGTGCTAGGTCAGCCAATGTTGAACATAATAAATTGCTCCCATTCCTCCGGATGTGTACCAAACTCACAAAAAATTACGAAAATTAAGTGGATGTGGATACTGACATTTAAAATAATTATAGGCCAATATTGAAGCAATCAATCAATCAAATGTATTTATAAAGCCCTTTTTACAACAGCAGTTGTCACAAAGTGCATTTACAGAAACACACGGCCTGAAACCCCAAGGAGCAAACAACAGTAGTGTTGAATTTCAGTGGCTAGGAAAAACTCACAAGGCCGAAATTTAGGAAGAAACCTAGAGAAGACCCAAGCTCAGAGGGGTGACCAATCATCTTCTGGCTGTGCCGGGTGAGATAAAGTGGGGAGAACAAGTATTTGATACACTGCAGAAGTTGCAGTTCTCCTACTTACAAAGCATGTAGAGGTCTGTAATTTATCATATATAATATCATAGGTACACTTCAACTGTGAAAGACGGGATCTAAAACAAAAATCCAGAAAATCACATTGCATGATTTTTAAATAATTAATTTGCAATTTATTGCATGACATAAGTATTTGATCACCTACCAACCAGTAAGATTTCTGGCTCTCACAGACCTGTTAGTTTTTCTTTAAGAAGAACTCCTGTTCGCCACTCATTACCTGTATTAACTGCACCTGTTTGAACTCGTTACCTGTATAAAAGACACCTGTCCACACACTCAGTCAAACAGATGCCAACCTTGCCACCAATGGCCAAGACCAAAGAGTGTAAGGAAATCAAGGATAAAATTGTAGACCTGCACAAGGCTGGGATGGGCTACAGGACAATAGGCAAGCAGATTGGTGAGAAGGCAACAACTGTTGGCACAATTATTAGAAAATGGAAGATGTTCAAGAAGACGGTCAATCTGCCTCGGTCTGGGGCTCCATGCAAGATCTCACCTTGTGTGGCATCAATGATCATGAGGAAGGTGAGGGATCAGCCCAGAACTACACGGCAGGACCTGGTCAATGACCTGAAGAGGGCTGGGACCACAGTCTCAAAGAAAACCATTAGTAACACACTACGCCGTCATGGATTAAAATCCTGCAGCGCACGCAAGGTCCCCCTGCTCAAAACAGCGCATGTCCAGGCCCGTCTGAAGTTTGCCAATGACCATCTGGATGATCCAGAGGAAGAATGGGAGAAGGTCATGTGGTCTGATGAGACAAAAATTTAGCTTTTTGGTCTAAACTCCACTCACCGTGTTTGGAGGAAGAAGAAGGATGAGTACAACCCCAAGAACACCATTCCAACCGTGAAGCATGGAGGTGGAAACATCATTCTTTGGGGATGCTTTTCTGCAAAGGGGTCAGGACGACTGCACCTTATTGAGGGGAGGATGGATGGGGCCATGTATCTCGAGATCTTGGCCAACAACCTCCTTCCCTCAGTAAGAGCATTGAAGATGGGTCGTGGCTGGGTCTTCCAGCATGACAACGACCCAAAACACACAGCCAGGGCAACTAAGGAGTGGCTCCATAAAAAGCATCTCAATGTCCTGGAGTGGCCAGTCTCTAGACCTGAACCCAATAGAAAATCTTTGGAGGGAGCTGGAAGTCCGTATTGCCCAACGACATCCACGAAACCTGAAGGATCTGGAGAAGGTCTGTATGGAGAAGTGGGCCAAAATCCCTGCTGCGGTGTGTGCAAACCTGGTGAAGAACTACAGGAAACGTATGATCTCTGTAATTGCAAAAAAAGTTTCTGTACCAAACATAAAGTTTTGCTTTTCTGATGTACCAAATACAAACCCGATTCCAAAAAAGTTGGGACACTGTACAATTGTGAATAAAAAGAGATTGCAATGATGTGGAAGTTTCAAATTTCAATATTTTATTCAGAATACAACATGTGACATATCAAATGTTTAAACTAAGAAAATGTATCACTTTAAGGGAAAATTAAGTTGATTTTAAATTTCATGGCATCAACACATCTCAAAAAAGTTGGGACAAGGCCATGTTTACCACTGTGTGGCATCCTCTCCTCTTTTTATAACAGACTGCAAACGTCTGGGGACTGAGGAGACAAGTTGCTCAAGTTTATGAATAGGAATGTTGTCCCATTCTTGTCTAATACAGGCTTCTAGTTGCTCAACTGTCTTAGGTCTTCTTTGTCGCACCTTCCTCTTTATGATGCGCCAAATGTTTTTTATGGGTGAAAGATCTGAACTGCAGGCTGGCCATTTCAGTACCCGGATCCTTCTTCTATGCAGCCATGACATTGTAATTGATGCAGTATGTGGTCTGGCATTGTCATGTTGGAAAATGCAAGGTCTTCCCTGAAAGAGACGACGTCTGGATGGGAGCATATGTTGTTCTAGAACTTGGATATAACTGTCAGCATTGATGGTGCCTTTCCAGATGTGTAGGCAGCCCATGCCACATGCACTCATGCAACCCCATATCATCAGAGATGCAGGCTTCTGACTGGAGCGCTGATAACAACTTGGGTTGTCCTTGTCCTCTTTAGTCCGGATGACATGGCGTCTCAGTTTTCCAAAATGAACTTCAAATTTTGATTCATTTGACCACAGAACACTTTTCCACTTTGCCCCAGTCCATTTTAAATGATCCTTGGCCCAGAGAAAACGCCTGCGCTTCTGGATCCTGTTTAGATACAGCTTCTTTTTTGACCTATAGAGTTTTTAGCCGGCAACGGCGAATGGCACGGTGGATTGTGTTCACCGACAATGTTTCCTGGAAGTATTCCTGAGCCCATGTTGTGATTTCCATTACAGTATTATTCCTGTATGTGATGCAGTGCCGTCTGAGGGCCCGAAGATCACAGGCATCCAGTATGGTTTTCCGGCCTTGACCCTTACGCACAGAGATTGTTCCAGATTCTCTGAATCTTTGGATGATATTATGCACTGTAGATGATGATAACTTCACTGAGAACTCCTTTCTGATATTGCTCCACAATTTTTCACCGCAACATTGGGGGAATTGGTGATCCTCTGCTCATCTTGACTTCTGCGTGACACTGCCACTCTGAGAGGCCCTTTTTATACACAATCATGTTGCCAATTGACATAATAAGTTGCAGATTGGTCCTCCAGCTGTACCTTATCTGTACATATAACTTTTCCGGCCTCTTATTGCTACCTGTTGCTATCCCTGTTCATCTAAGGGCCCCACAGACTGTGGACTCTTTTAAAAAGGGCCTGAAAACCCATCTTTTTAGAAAAGCCTTTTTTGTTTAATTGTGTTATTTTAATGTCGCTTCTATGCTTTTAGGCTAATGCATTGTAGCACTTTGAGGTCATTTAATTGATATAAAGTGCATTATAAATAAAATGTATTATTATTATTATTATTACCTGTCCCAACTTTTTTGGAATGTCTAGCTCTCATGAATCCAAAATGAGCCCATATTTGGCATGACATTACAAAATGTCTCACTTTCAACATTTGATATGTTATCTATATTCTATTGTGAATTAAATATAAGTTTATGAAATTTGTAAATTATTCCATTCCTTTTTTACTCACAATTTGTCCCAACTTTTTTGGAATGGGGTTTGTACTTATGTCATGCAATTAAATGCAAATGAATTACTTAAAAATCATACAATATGATTTTCTGGATTTTTGTTTTAGATTCCGTCACTCACAGTTAAAGAGTACCTATGATAACAATTACAGACATCTACATGCTTTGTAAGTGGGAAAACCTGCAAAATCGGCAGTGTATCAGATAATTGTTCTCCCCAATGTATTAAGAGTCCAATTGGAATAATTAATAAATGCATGTGGGCTAAATCCAGAGTTTATTTAAATTTAGATTAGGTCTGAAGCATGACCAGATGGACAAGGACAGGGACAACACGGGGGAGGGAGGGGGTGTCAGCCCAGTGGCAGCTGAAATCGTCAGTTATAGGCTTGAAGTCACTGAGGGAAAATTCACTTTTCCCTCAGTGACTTCAATTCACTGTGCCTAACCTTTAAACACCGAAGCCCTCCTGTAGCGTGTGTCGTCAACCCCAGGCTCCTATCTCAGCTACCTGGACAGCAGATGAGATGTACCTGGTATGGACCCATTTAGCGTGGCATGATGTTGTGCAGTAGATCTTTCCGTGCCCTCGTAAACATTGTCCAGAACCGGAGCTTTCCTTCGCCTCCATCCTCTCGGTTGGAGGTTGCGTTCTCCATCTCATGGCAGAATCGTCCGGACTAGAATTAGTCCAGCTCACAGGAACCCGACATCCTGTAGACGTGCGGCGCCCCAGAGTAGACTCCACTTTTAGCTGTAGGACAGTCTGTCTGTGTGTCTGTGAGATCCATCTCATCTCAGCCACCTCACAGTTGTCCTTTTTAGGCCAAGCTCAGTCTCTCTCTGGGCTCCAACAAGTCCTCTATTACCAAATCGCTTTTAAGTGTCCTGTACCTGTCCGTGAATCTTGGTTTCACAACCAACACAAAAAACAGAAGAACACAATTTCTCATTACTGTTTCAATTACTCATCAGTTAAGATAGTTTGCTTACATTGAAGCATCACACTCAAAGAGTAGTTCATGAATAATTCTCAGTTCACCTATATCATTTACATCTGATTGTGTTATATCGGAACTACAATCAAATTCACCATTGTTTCACATAAATGATCAAAAACCTTATTGCAAATCAAAACATTTCACACCATCTTGAAGGTCAGCTAACATAACTGTTATTTAGCCTAATTTGTCTACAAGATGAAACTCAAGTGTGAATGTCTCCAAGTCTTCTATAATCCTAGCACATAAAAGACACTTCTGTAATCCTGTCATAAATCATGACCCCCCCCTTATACGCCCTATCCCAAGAGCTCAACCTGGAGTGGGGGATGGTCTATTAACCTAAGAATAGATCCAATCTCATAGGACAGAGTGGTGTTATCTTGAGGCCAGACAATAGTAAACAAACTTTTTGTTTCATCATTCACCTCACAGAAGCATCTGTCAACCATTGACATTCCAATGATTGCCTTCTAGGACAGAAATTACATTTGAATTAGAATACCCAATTTTGATAATGTCCCCAGTAAGTTTGTTTCTCTTCTAAGAGAGTTCAAACATGTAAGGAATAACAAAATGTGCTCCCTGCACGTTTGTACCCACTTATTCCATAATGCATGAGGTTAAAAGGATTACTTTTAATCAAATATCAAATAAACTGAACAGTAACACTGTCACTTATTCATCCTATCAAATTAGTTATTTCTTAGTTAAACCATTTCAAAATGGTAAGATGTATTCTACTCAACCATAACCATGTTAGATTTTGGTATAAAACAAACTTCTCAAAAACCCAATTAGACAACCACTGTGAACGGACACTTTAAGGGATGTTCCAATGCTATAACTATGGAAACAGAAAAACAAAATTCTTCATGTAAATACCTATTTAATACCTATTTAAGTTCAACTCTTTATCATCATTGATAATCATTTCATACAATCCCCCCCTGCTTTCACGACAGAGTCAACGGAAAATTACTCCAAGTGAAAGCAGAACCATAACAGGACGGACATGAAAAGAAAATCGACAGTTGGGAGGAATCTAACAGTCAGTCAGTAAAAGTCGCAAACCGAACATCTAACAAAATCAAATGTGAAAATGAGAAAAACATCCACCAAGAAAATCAAAAAACAACTGTGCCACACGGTCGCTCGTGTGAAGGAAGCATATTGAAACAACTCCCAAATTAGCATATCAAAATTTGCCTTTCCACAGGCAATGGCCAAACCAGGGTAAAACAAAACAAGCATCATGACTCAATTTAACTCCTAAAGTCTAGGGAATTTTCTCAATTTAGATGCATGTCCATGTTATTCAAAATAGCGGCGATCAGCCAAAATCGCTAGTTCCATGTATATGTCATGCAAAGACATCAAGATTGTTCAAGCAATTAACAATGTTGGATGACTTAAGGTCTCCACCCTTACCACAATGCGTTTCAAAATCATACATTTCAACATTAAATCTATTGAGAGGAAAATGCATCTAGCTTCTTAGGGAGTTTTTCCTAGCCACTGAAATCCAACACTACTGTTGTTTGCTCCTTGGGGTTTAAGGCCGGGTGTCTCTGTAAAGCACTTTGTAACAACTGCTGTTGTAAAAAGGGCTTTTTAAATACATTTGATTGATTGATTGATTCTAAGCACACAGCAAAAACGTCAGTGTTATTTCAATTCCCATAGTGTCAAATTTAACACTTTCCCTGAGTTTATATAATCCTCACCAGTTCAGAGGTAAATTAACACTTTGGACAGTATTAATATTTTAACTCCATAATAGTGTTACAAATTGTTTCTTAACACATTTAAGAGTAATTTTACACTAAACTGGTGTTATTCCTTTTCACTGAGGGTGTTCATTTCTAACATTCACAGTGTTAATTCATGACACTTTAAATAGTATTTTTAACTAAATCGTGTTACTCCCTTACTCTTAAAAGTGTAAATTTAAATCATTCAGTGTTATTTTACGACAGTTACATTCAATGTTCTGAACATGCTTTTTCACTACAGGAAAAAAATAAAAATAATAACATAACAATGATTTCATCTTTTTTAATGACAAAAATATCCAAGCACCATACAACTGAACTCTATGCACATTTACAGAGAACATAATGGTACAATATAAAGGCTATCATCTCCACCATAAGCACTTTGTAAGTCAAAAGACTTATTCATTTGAAGATCGTCTGCTTTCATCACATTTTTTTCATCACTTTCAAACACTTTGTAGGCATGAAAGTGCTCACTGAAATGGTCAACCATAAGCTTGTTCACTGTGAAGTAGATTACACTGTTGACTAAAAGTATGCTTTTTATTCTGCAAAACACAGGCATTTCTTCTGTGCCACTGCAAATGACTAATCCGGCTCTGTACTCTACCCCGCTGATCTTTACCCATTTAGTAGAGAAGATGTCTTTTGCTGCAGTGGGCAGGGCTCGGGCGAACATTTCACCATTTTCCTCATTGTCCATATTAAATGTTTTCAAAGGTCTGTACTCAACATGGTTCAAAGGAGATGTTTCCCAATTGGATGCTATGGACATTTGATGTTTTTTGGCAAGTGATACAGTGATGTTCTTGAAGTGTGCTTTTGAAAACCCTGTTTTTTGCCTCAAATCTCATAATCCACATATGTATTAACGGTCCAATTTTTCAAATACAAGACGGGTAAAGTAACATAAAATTATATTTAGGAATCAGGTTTCTACCTGGATACAAGTGTTTGAACAAGTCATGATATTATTTTATTAAATGCTTTAAATTCACAGTCATGCCTAGTGTAACAGATGGAGAGAATATGATGTTAATTATCCAATTCTGGTTTCCTTCTGGCACAATGTCACCAAAAATCTAAGGAATGTGTCTTACCAGACAAAGAGTCTGAATAGAGTTGAGTCCTATATTATTGCCTATACTGTCCAAGTTGACCCTTGTCAGACGATTTCTGCGCTCCAAGTAGCCATAGTCAAAAGCATAGATTTGTGACAAAAGATCAGGTTTTGACAAAACATTTTCTGAGAGATATTCAAACAGTAACTTTATCTCATACTGAGCCACCCCTTCAAGTATGTCATGCATTATGTCCAAAGAAAAGATGTAGCAAACATGAAAGTTCTGTAGGCTGTTAAGAGTTGTATTCTTCTTTAGACCCATCACACACCTCTTTTGTGGATCTGATTGCAACTCACTGCAGTGCATTTCAAAAAGCTCTTTTCCACGCAAGATTATCTTTGGGTCTTCCTCTTTGTAAACATTCTAAGCATCATCTTTTTCAATCAAACACAAAAGACAGAAGTGACGTCCACTGAAAGACTCTGCAAAACCCATTATTCCATGCATCCCAAAGTTGTCCCCAGTTATCTGACATATAGTGCCATAGACCTTTTCAGATGAGAAAGGCAAATCAATGCCATGATTCTCCAATATTTTGATGTCATCAATCAGAAGCTGTAAAATAGGATCAAAGACATATTTTTTCACAGCTTCTGAGTGAAACAATGCCACCAAATGGATGTTCATCAATACAGAGTTTAACTTTGGAGGCAGATTTCAGAGGACAAAATAGAGAGCACCAACTCTGTGAACACCACGTTTTGAACCCAGTGGGTTAAGCAGTCTCAAAGTCATCATAGTAAAGCTGAATTAGTAAAGAAGTCAGTATTTTTGAGAACAATGGATGTGACTTAAACCGAATATCCCAATCCCACAAAGTTTTCTTCTGGGCGCTTAACTAAGTTCACTGCCACGGTAAGTGACGACAAATATCCTGTTCGTCAATGAATGAGCGCGAAAAAACCAGATGTGGAAAGTAACTCAAAATGAGTGTATGCTCCTGACTCCTTGAGATGATGCCCCCAACAGTACGCTTTCAGAAATGAAACGTGAGAGCACTGCTTATTCGCCGCTTCTCCGTCTGCTACTCTTGTGTTCGCTGTACCCCTACCTCTGGACAGCCTCTGTACCTCTGGACAGCCTCTGTACCTCTGGACAGCCTCTGTACCTCTGGACAGCCTCTCAGCTGGTTCCTGAAGCCGCCTGGGCTCCTCGACCGGACCGTCGCCTCGTCAGTTAGCCGCTAGCTGGCTGCCCCCGTTCACCAAACGCGTGGCGGCTAATTCTAGCTGTTACAGCGGCTAACCCGACTCCTAACCTCCTTCTCACAGGCAACCTCCACCAGATGCGAGCCGTGACCGAGACTTTCATCTCCTTCTGTCATGCCGTGGATCATTCTGGCACTCACATTATTTATCCACCTATGTGTCCCTATCCCACGGCTAACCGCTACCACGGAGCTCTCAATCCCTCCGCCCGGCATCATGTTCAAATATTCAACTCTGCAACTGGTCGAACTCGTCAACTACTCCATTCCATCCTGTATCCCAGTCATCAAACAGCTCAGACTTCTACGTCGACCCCGTTACATCCACAGAAGTTCTCGCAGCAAGTTTGTTTTCTTCCACCACGGACAATCCATTCCATCCATCTGGTCACCTGCACGCTCTGTCGCACCTGTCTCACGTCATCAGAATACTGCACCCACTGGATCACATAGGGCTGAACGCACCGTCTGGCTGCACAGAAAACCCGAACTGGACTACACCCCACCGACCACACGCACTGCTAACCAGGACAACCTCAGATCTCTCCAGCCTGCCCCCCTCCCACCACCCTCTCACAATGCCAACTTTGCCCTCCTCAACACCCGATCGCTCAACAATAAAGCCCCTGCCCTCCATGAACTGATCCTAGACAACACTCTGGACTTCCTTCTGCTCACTGAAACCTGGCAACAACCTAATGATTTCTTCTCCCTCAACCAAGCATCCCCCCCTGGCTACAATTACATCTGCAAACCCCGCCCCTCCCACCGTGGAGGTGGGCTCGCTGTTATCTTCAATCAAAACTTTCGGATCACAGAACTTACCCTCCCCTCAGTATCATCGTTTGAATATCTAGCCTTCAAAGCTCTCTCCTCCACGACAGTCATCCTCATTTACCGGCCACCTAAACCAAATCCCTCCTTTCTCTCTGATTTTACTGAACTCCTCACACTAGCCTCATCTCTGTCTGCTGCTACTCGGTGACTTAAACATCCACATGGACTCCCCCACCTGCAAGCTCTCATCAGAATTCACCATTTTACTGGATAACTTCTCTCTCACCCAACATGTCACATTCCCCACCCATGAAAAAGGACACATCCTCGACCTGGTCTGTTCCAGTAACCAACCAGTGCTCGACCTCCATCCATGCCTCTTTCCCCTCTCTGATCACAAACTGATACGTTTCACCATCCCTTCTCCAACCCCACGCCCCCGCCTCCTCAGAGAAATCACCTTCCGCAACCTTAAATCAATCGATCCCCACCATCTCTCTGACCTGCTCTCCACCACTCTCCACCTGGACTCAACCCTCACCTCACCTGATGATCTCACAAACCACCTCAACTCCACCTTGTCTACCTCCCTCAACACTCTGGCCCCCCTCAAAACAAAAACTGTCACTTTTAACACATCTTGACCCTGGTACACACCTGCACTCCGGAAAATGAAACAAACTGGCCGCCAACTTGAACGCCTGACAAAGAAATCATCCCTCACAGTCCATCATGAAGCCTATAAACTCCATCTCACTGCCTACAAAGATGCCCTCATTGCTGCCAAATCTGCCTACCTTTCCACCATCTTCACCGACCCCTGCCAAAACCCCAGAACCCTCTTCTCCACAATGAACAACCTCATCAAACCTTGGACCAACACCCTACCGACCTCTACTCCGGATCTCTGCAACTCATTCCTCCACTTTTTCGCTGACAAAATCAACATAATTTACCAATCTCTATCCCCTGTATCTCACCTCTCAGTATCTACTCCAGCACCCACCATGGACCCTCCACTCCCCATCTCTCCTGACCTCTCAACCCCTCCTCCTCATTGCCTCCTCTCCCAGTTTGACCCGGTCACTCCTTCTGAAATCTCCAAACTCATCAGCTCTGCCAAGCTGGCTCCACTCCTACCTATCCAACAGATCCCACTTCATCTCTCTCCATAACCACACCTCTGCCACAGCCACAGTCACTCAAGGTGTTCCCCAAGGCTTTGTACTCGGCCCCCTCCTCTTCATCATCTACATCCTCCCTCTTGGTCAGATACTACGCCATTTTAACCTGGACTTCCACTGCTATGCTGATGACACCCAAATCTACCTCAGCACCAAATCCCCCCACAATCCTCCCCTCTCCCACATCAACTCCTGTCTGTCAGCTATTAAAACCTGGATGCAACACAACTTCCTCAAACTCAACAGCGATAAAACAGAATTCCTCCTCATAGGCTCCAAATCCACACTCAGCAAAACCAATAACCCCACTCTCACCATCGACGGCACCATTGTCTCCCCATCTCCCCAGGCCCGCAACCTTGGTGTTATCTTTGATTCTACCCTCTCCCTTGAGCCTCACATCCGTCAAGTCATTAAAACATCCTTCTTTCACCTCCGCAACATCGCCAAAATCAGACCCTCTCTCACACCCCCCGCTGCTGAAAGACTCATTCACGCCTTCATCTCCTCCCGACTGGACTACTGCAACTCACTTCTCCTCGGCATCAGCTCTACCAACATCAACCGACTCCAACTGGTCCAAAACGCAGCAGCCCGACTCATTACCCGCTCCAAATCCTGGCACCACATCACTACCGTCCTAAGACAACTTCACTGGCTTTCTATCTCCCACCGGATCACCTACAAAATCCTGGTCCTCACCTACAAAGCCCTCCACAATCTGGCCCCCTCATACCTCACTGACCTCCTCTCCCCGTACCAACCCTCACGGTCCCTCAGATCCTCCTCAGCTGGTCTCCTCTCCATCCGTAAATCCCACCTCCGCAGTTTTGGGGACAGAGCCTTCTCCAGGGCGGCTCCCAGGCTCTGGAACTCCCTCCCCCAAGAGATCCACACCTCTGAGTCCCTCACCATCTTCCAGTCCCACCTCAAGACGCATCTCTTCACCTCTGCCTACCCGTAGCCCCCCTCCCTTCTCACCTGTGTCTAATCTTGTTCTGTTTTGTTTGTTTTGTTTTGTTCTGTTCTGTTTTTATCTATCTGCATTGTAAAGTGACTTTGAGTCCAAGAAAAGCGCTATAAAAATAACATTTATTACTATTATTAGAACTTTTTCAGCACTGCAAGTGTTAAAATAACACACAAATCAACACCCATTCACTCTGAATAATTTACACTGTGAATTTAACTCAAATTAACACTACAGATTTTACTGTGCAGCCTGGATGGGTCACTGTACGTGATGCAACACCCTATTATAATCACAAGAGACTTGAGACTTGACTTTGCCTCTAGCTCAGAGACTGGTGAGCATCTCTGCTATTTATACACCAACACTAATTGCAATTTAATAAGTCACAGATGTGGGAAATTTTTATGACCCATGTTAGATGAATTCCAAATAGTCAATGAATTAATGTAACAAAATAATGTAATATATAAAGACAGTATTACAATTACATACAAGTATCCAAGATAAAAGTTCACCGGAGATTGAAGATGCAGGCAGGAGTGAGGAAAATGCAAGAGAACTTGGATGACAAAACTAGTCCTGAAGAATAGAGCCCTTATTAATTAGGGACACATTCCAATCTGTTCTAGTTATCTCATATGAGAGATTGGTGTTGTCTTGAGAAGGAAGCCAGCTAGGCAATGACAAGCAAAGCTTTTGTCCCTGTATTCACACTTTACTGAAACATCTGTTAACCGTTAACATTCCAATGATTGCCTACTAGGATAGAAAGTAAGTACCCAGGTATACATGTCTAATAAGGAATGAATGAATCACTGAATATGTAAATAAACATAGAATTGAAATGTATCGGTTCCTTCAAAGGGTATGTAAACTTTTGATCAGGGCCATTTGAAAAATTTAAAATTTTAATCCTTAGATATACAAGGATTTATAGTGGAGAAGGAGAACTGACCCTATTCCCCCAGCACAATAATATAGCAACGTAAGACCTTGGGGCTGAGACGGGGGGTCCATTGACACTGTGGCCCTATCCGGGGGAGGCCCGGACAGGGCACAACAGGCAGGAATTCAATCCACCCACATTGCCAAGCATCAACCAAAGGGACATACACCAACCACAACCACCCTGAATGAGGGCCGGGTATTGCCAGCAGAGTTCAGCCCAATAGCACAAGTGCGCAACAGAGAGACAACAACAAGCCAGTGTTTCCGCCCCCAAATGGCATTGGAGTTAAGGCATCCCAGTGGCAACAAGAGCCCACCTGGCAAGACAGCAAGGGTGGACAGTATCAAGCCTTTCTGGTCACCTTCACACCCCTGGGCCAGACTATCTTAATCATATACCATGCTGTAGAGATGAACCTTTAGTACACTTTAGTACAGCTGTCTTTCTGGTTCGAACATGTAATATGTGAATTCAAGTCTGTTGTTGGTTATTTCCTTTTGTTATATAGTGGATAATATTTTTGTTCCATTGATGAAGAAGCAAATATTTATGCGGTAATCAACTAGAAACTTCTATTAATACTAATCACAGATGTTTTCCAAACAGAATATTATTAGGAGAAACATTTAAAAATGAAATATGCTGCTTGCATAACTATTCAAACCATGTTGCGGAAGATAAGAGGAAACGGACACAGTCACCTTACATTGACCTCACTGGTAAACCATTAACGTTGTCACATTTTCTGGATAAAAGCCTCACGGTTTAAGGATCATTGGTCAGGAGTCAGAGGAAGATTAAGAACAAATACCATTTTACAGTAAGGAAAAAGGGTAAAGTTTTCTCAATGTAATGATATCCTAGTGAACACAGAACTAATCCTGAAGAGGAAGCTACATCCCACCCCCAGGTACTGCCAAGAAAAGTCCATCCCTCGAAACTCAGTGCTCCAACACGGCAGACACTTGTGAGACAAGCTACAGAGAAAATGACTTTAAAGGAGCTAGAGTTCAGTGGCTGGGAGTGAAGTAATGGTGCCCTAGTCAACCATAGCAACAGCTCTACATTAAACTGGCCGGTATTGGAGGGTGGCAAGAAAGAAGTCATTTCTCAAAAACTACCATTTCAAAGCATGCCAAATCTCAAAGCCCTCTGTAATGTGCACACCTAACACAGTCCATGCTTCAAGACACACCATCCCTACAGTGTGGTGGCAGCATCATTCTGTGGGTATGCATTTCATCAGGAGGGACTCCCAAAGCAGAATGGACAAAAATCACTAAACACTGTAAGCAAAAATGTAGAAAAAAAGTTATTGCAGCAACATTGGTGGCTACCAAATATAAATGTGTAGGACATTGTTTCCACACATATTTCTCTTTGGGACATTTTTCCATGCAACACTTCTTGCTTATTTTTCTTAGAAATCAAAATAAAGTAATTGTGACCACAGTGTTAATACACATTTTTACTTACATATATGCCAATATTCACTCACCTAAAGGATTATTAGGAACACCTGTTCAATTTCTCTTTAATGCAATTATCTAATCAACCAATCACATGGCAGTTGCTTCAATGCATTTAGGGGTGTGGTCCTGGTCAAGACAATCTCCTGAACTCCAAACTGAATGTCAGAATGGGGAAGAAAGGTGATTTAAGCAATTTTGAGCGTGGCATGGTTGTTGGTGCCAGACGGGCCGGTCTGAGTATTTCACAATATGCTCAGTTACTGGGATTTTCACGCACAACCATTTCTAGGTTTTACAGAGAATGGTGTGAAAAGAGAAAAACATCCAGTATGCGGCAGTCCAGTGGGAAAATGCCTTGTTGTTGCTAGAGGTCAGAGGAGAATGGGCCGACTGATTCAAGCTGATAGAAGAGCAACTTTGACTGAAATAACCACTCGTTACAACCGAGGTATGCAGCAAAGCATTTGTGAAGCCACAACACGCACAACCTTGAGGCGGATGGGCTACAACAGCAGAAGACCCCACCGGGTACCAATCATCTTCACTACAAATAGGAAAAAGAGGCTACAATTTGCACAAGCTCACCAAAATTGGACAGTTGAAGACTGGAAGAATGTTGCCTGGCCTGATGAGTCTCGATTTCTGTTGAGACATTCAGATGGTAGAGTCAGAATTTGACGTAAACAGAATGAGAACATGGATCCATCATGCCTTGTTACCACTGTGCAGGCTGGTGGTGGTGGTGGTGTAATGGTGTGGGGGATGTTTTCTTGGCACACTTTAGGCCCCTTAGTGCCAATTGGGCATCGTTTAAATGCCACGGCCTACCTGAGCATTGTTTCTGACCATGTCCATCCCTTCATGACCACCATGTACCCATCCTCTGATGGCTACTTCCAGCAGGATAATGCACCATGTCACAAAGCTCGAATCATTTCAAATTGGTTTCTTGAACATGACAATGAGTTCACTGTACTGAAATTGCCCCCACAGTCACCAGATCTCAACCCAAATAGAGCATCTTTGGGATGTGGTGGCACAGGAGCTTCGTGCCCTGGATGTGCTTCCCACAAATCTCCATCAACTGCAAGATGCTATCCTATCAATATGGGCCAACATTTCTAAAGAATGCTTTCAGCACCTTGTTGAATCAATGCCACGTAGAATTAAAGCAGTTGAAAGGGGGTCAAACACAGTATTAGTATGGTGTTCCTAATAATCCTTTAGGTGAGTGTACACTGTGGTCACAATTATTAGGTAAATCATATTCCTCCAGAGTTATTTTATTGTTAAACAAACACAATGCTCTCAGTCAATCCAAAATATAATTGAACCTCAAACCTGAATGTTTAACAAAGGAAAAGTGAGTTTTGATCTTTCTCAGGGAAATACATAAGAGTGCAGAATTATTAGGCAACAATTGGTGTGCAGAATTATTAGGCAACTGATTAAAAAAAAAAAAATCTCCCAACTCATGTGTTTATTCTCAATTCTTTAAGTTCAACAAATAAGTAAAACAAAATTACAATTAATTCAAATTGTTGTCTTTTCAAAAATATTCAGTGATCAATATAACCACCTTTTTTTCAATAACTACCATGAGCTTTCCATCCTTGGAGTCTGTCAGTTTCTTGATCTGTTCACGATCAACTTTCGCTGAAGCAGCAACCACAGCCTCCCAAATGCTGTTTAAAGAAGTGTATTGTGTTCCCTGACTGCAAATCACACATTTGAGAAAGGAACACAAATTCTCAATAGAATTTAAGTCAGGAGTGGAAGGGGGCCAGGTCATTATAAGGGCATCTTTGTGGCCCTTGCTCACTAGCCAAGCAGTGGAGTACATTGGTAGATGCATGTGATGGAGCATTGTCCTGCATGAAGATTATGGCCTTCTTAAATGCTGAGGACTTCCTGTACCATTGTTTGAAGAAAGTATCTTCCAGGAAACTGGCAGTAGGTTTGGGAGTTGAGTTTCAGTTAATCTTCAACCCGTAAAGGTCCAACTACCTCATCCTTAATGATAGTACCCCATACCAGTACCCCTCCTCTACCTGGCTGGAGCCTGACTGAAGTGGTGCCGTGTGTCCTTTAGTGATACAGTCACGGAGCCATTCATCTGGTCAATCAAGAGTAACTCTCATTTAATCTGTCCATAAAACCTTTGAAAAATCTGTCTTCAGGTATTTCTTTGCCCAATCTGTACAGTACATTTCAAATCTTATTAAATGGTGGTCAGTGTTCAGCCTTCTTGACCTTGGCTATGTCTCTGAGCACTTGACACCTTGTAAAAAACACTCCAGTTAGGTTGTAGTTCTGGAATATGATGGCACTGGAGGATGATGTGTTCCTGGTAGCTTCACGTTTAATTATTCTCAAGTCTTTCGCAGTTCATTTGCGTCTTTTGTTCTCCATGCGTTTTTTGCACCCCAGTTGACTATTTGCAACAAAACCTTTGATTGTCCAGTGGTCACCCCTCAATAGTTTAGCTATTTCAAGAGTGTTGAAAAGCATTTTAAGAATTTTGACTTTTCAGTGTCAGTTTAATCTCTTTTTTGGCCCATTTTACCTGAGGTCATGAAGCTGCCTAATAATTATGCACACCTTGATAATAGTTGTTATTCACTGTTGCCACACCCTCCCTCATTACACCAATATATTTTACCTGAAAACGATCATAATACTCACTTGCCTAATAATTGTGCACACAGTGTATTTAAAATATAAAGTGGATATAAAAAGTCTACACACCCCTGTGAAAATGGCAGGTTTTTGTGACGTAAACAAATGAGTTTTTTATTTTTCCCCTTCAAAGATTTCAGTTTGTTTTTCAATTGAATTGTTCACATTATAGGTAACATTAAAGGTGGAAAAAGTTCTGTTATGATTTATCTATGTCTCATTCTTTTACATCACAAGAACCTGGCATTTTAACTGGGGTGTGTAAACTTTTTATATCCACTGTATGGGAAGCCATCTGGAATATGTTAATTTAATTAAATTAATGTAAAAGGGTAAAGAGTCACTGAAACTATTGTTTATACATTGTGTTTCTGTTGAGAACAACTGCATTTTTGCACAGAGGCACAATATAATTACTTCTTAAAGAACAGTTAGTATTAAGAAAAAAACATTTGCAATCAGAATTAGTAACTATTTATACTCTATACTACTACATATACACTAACTGTGTGTAAGCAAATAACTTTCTACTGTGAAAGTTATTCTACTTTCAAGTCTTATGCTCTTGATTGGATTCCATTGTCATAGGATGGTGGCATGTCCCAAGTATGATGCTTGTAGAAGCTGATTAAAGATCAGAACAGGAAGGGCAAGGTTTAGAGAAACAGGAAAAGTGATGCAAGGAAATGGACAACGTCACTAGCCACAGAGTTTTGACTGAAAGTATTTTTGTCCCAGCGCAAGTATGGAGTCTTTGCTCAAGTCCCAGATGAAACTTGTACTTTTAGCAGGTAAGTGAGTCCATCTGTTCATTTGTCACATAAATATGTATTGTAGCATGGATATCATACAAATACTTGATTTTCAACTTGTTGTGACCACTTCTTGCAAAGATTATAATTAACAATAGTATATAATTATATATAACTTTAAGTGCAAACCATAGTTCATGGTGCCAATGTAATTCCTTAGAAATTATTATGATTTTTGTTAATCAAAGAAAATGTATTTCCTTTTCTTACTCATAGCATGGCTTTCCAGTGTTATGGGCAGATTTTCAAACATTTGTGATACATGTCATCGACTTGCCTCATGTAAAGCCATGAATGGGTCCAATGCCTGCTACTGCAATCACGGATATACTGGTGATGGAACCAACTTTTGTAATGGTAAATATAATTTATCAATACATTGTAATTTTTTTACTTAGATAATTTTTTATATCCGAATACCTAACACTGAAAGGGACATTATACTCAGGTTGGCTAATGCTTCAATCCACAAATAAAACTTACGAAAATTGATAAGAAAATTAATAACAGAAATTAAAGATTTTATTGGGTGCATACATTTGGGTTATTTCAGAATTGAAACTGAAAGTATTTCAATTGTTTCTTGCTCTTTAGGGTTTCGGACTGGGTATATGTAAAATTATTCTGTAAAATGCTGATGTGAAAAGGGCTTTTTGAAATACATTTGATTGACTGAAACTATGGGGTAGGGGGTATATATTACAGGATATGGAAATTTAACCTTCAGCTTTAAATGGTGTAATGAATGAAAGGACAGAGTCCATATGATCAACATTAACTTTTCATTATTTTGAAGCTACAACATATAACAATGGTGTTTATTTCAGCACAAGGTTTAAACAATATCTTTGTTTCTAAATGACTCCCTGTGAACAATCTTGCTATTCCTGAAACTCAAGAGGAACAATACATCCAGAGTTCACTGGGCATTTTTATAACTGAACATTTTTTAAGTTCTCTCAAAGTCACCCCACCTTTTTATTGTTACAGGCTAGGTAATATGTAGGCCTATGAAGCACTTATGTCTGTCAGGTGAAACATTCTAAGGTTATTACAGTTTAGTTACTCTCTTGAGGCCATATCTCCTGATCATGTCAGACCACCTCATGTCAGGTCATGAAAGTGTTTGTATTTAAAAACTGGTTTGGATAGCGTGGGCTCCAAGAGTGAACATTTCTACTGACTATTCCACAAATGTGGCATAATTACTAAGGATAAGGTGTTGGAGTGATGGCTGTTGTAAATGGGGCTTGTCTAGAATTGGTAAAAAATATATTTTTCAAATTGTGATGGTGATGTTTTTTAGATCAGTAATGTCCTGACTATGCTTTGTGATCAGTTGAATGCCACTTAAAAGAACCAATTTCCTTTCAAAACAGCAAATCTGTACATTATTCCAAACTGTTGGCTGCCAATGTATTTAACAGGGTAGCAGGTAGCAGGAAAATATGTTACCTATATTAATACAAATCAAATAAATGTTAGGACACATTACTAAAAACAGTATTGTGACTAAAGAGAATGCAAACAGTCAAGTTTTAATTGAAAATTCTTACTTCCAGATTCCAACACAGCAAAATAACAGTAGAAAATAAAATGGTCAAAGTGAATAAAACCTTTATGCAATACTAACCTCACAGCAATGTGAGCAAAGTAAAGTGGAGAAACTGGTAGCAGCAACTGAGATTTGAGTTTGTTTGTGTGTGTGTGTGTGTGCACAAACTCATACCAGTTCAAGTGTCCTTTGCTGGAGCTAATTTGATCAGGAAACCAAAAATCCAGTCTCAACATCAGACATCATGTCCTCAGTTGCCCCGGTAAACCAAAGCATCTCTACTCTTTAAATTTTCTGAGCAATCAGGTGTCCCGGATAGGGCTGTAGTGGTCATGGACAAGGGGAACGGTTTTTATTTTGGCAATGCCTCTTCTCTCCATATGGGCGGTTGGCTCTCCTTCATTCGTCAGCTGATTTGATCAGGTACTCATACTCAGCAGAGTGCCAGCTCAGAGAGGAAACCAAAAATCCACCGGGGTCAGTCTCCATATCAGACATCATGTCCTCAGTTGCCCTGGCAAACTGCAGTATCTCTTCAGCCGAGAGCTCTTTCAGCCAACTAGTCAAAGCCTGTGAAAGTACATTAGACAATAAACTGACAATGTCAACCTGTGGTACAATGTCAAACTGTAAAAATCTAGAGCTGTCCAAACATTACAGCTGTCCAAACAAATATTAAAGCTGCAAGCAGCATTTAACAGGTTTCAGCATTGAAGCTAATACTAGCCAGAATGCAAATTTTCTCATTCCATCCATTGTTGCAAGCAATACGACATCTATGTTTTTTACTTTCTATAGTGCTCCCATGTGGTCAACTTGAAGCATCATTCACACAAAGTAAAATCACAACCCTGATTGTGTGTACCAAATGTAATCTCACTGAGTGAAAAGGAACAAAATATATTGTTTAATGGCTATTATGCCGCCAATGTTCGGCCAAACTGAATTTACTTACATCTTACATTGCAATAGTTTTCAGGATATTTACCATAATTGATATTATAATAAAATGTTCTGCATCAGATAGATATGGATACTTCTAAAGTCTGACA
The DNA here is from genome assembly GCF_011004845.1 of Esox lucius. NCBI lineage: Eukaryota > Metazoa > Chordata > Actinopteri > Esociformes > Esocidae > Esox > Esox lucius. The sequence continues at coordinate 38,626,396 of NC_047576.1, forward strand.
CTATATCAGAGCAGTACAACACCTTAAGCACCAAACAATGTAACAAGAATGTAATAAATGTAGCCTAATTTTATGGTAAATATAACTGAATGGAAGTTCAGTTATATATAGTTATACTTCCCCAGTGCAGAGCATATTAATGAATAAAAATGTTGCTTGTTGTAAGATAAAGATGTGGTCAGAACAGAAAATTATTATCATTTTCAAAGGTGTGTTTACTTAAGTATATGTGTTAGCATCAATGATTGAGCAAACAATCTTAGAATGGTTTAATTTTGATGATCAAATGGCTAAAACACCTCCCTACCCTCCCTACTCTTACTGTAAAAATGTTGACTTTGGTCGGGTATGTCCATATAGCCTACATGCCCATGTGTTGTTGTTAAATTACAACTTAGATTTCGTTTTTAAATTTAACTGCCTTTTCTACAATTTAAAGGTGCAATTGATAAGTTTAGGAGTGAAGCGGAACTGTAGAAACAAACGAAAACAGAGAAATTACTTAACTACAAAGAATGGACAATCTGTTGAGGCTTGAACACATAACACCCTCTCTACCAAAAGCACTTTTTTAATAGCTAAAGCATTGGTTATAAAGTTCATTTCACCAGAATGATATGGTTAATTAACGCTAGCTTAGACTGAGGCTCTTCTAGCAATTATTTTTGATGAAATAATCATGGCAGCGTTGCATTCCACTAAACATTGCTTATATTAGCAAGTCATTGCATGAAAACAGAGAATTAAAACAGAGAATTAACTTAGTTACATGGGCATAGATTGGCTACTGAGGCTTGAAAGCATGACACCATCTCTAAAAGGTCAAATTATTATTTGCTAAACCGTATGTTATAATGTTCAGGTCACCAGAATGATTTTAGATGGACCAACGTTAAACTGAGGTTAGTTAAACATATTTCCATTAACTAACGTTACTAGCTAGCTATCGTCGTTAGCATTTATCTTTAACATTACTGTCGTTAGCTATTTTTATTGATTCTGCTGGCAACGTTGCATTCCACAAAATATTTGCCTATAGTAGCAAGTCATTATACAAATGAAATTTAGTAACTTAGCTACTGAGCCATAGAATAGCTACTGAGCCTGGAAAACATGGCACCATATCTAAAAGGCAAATTATTAATAGCTAAACTATAATTTTAGATGGAGTAACTAGCTAACATCTTTAGTGTTATTGCTTAAAGTAGCGTTGTGAGTTATATTTAGTGCCCCTGCTAGCTGTTCTTTTGAATTAAATCATTCCACAAAATATTTGTCCAGCACTTGTTCCCTATTTTAATATAACTATTTACACCTTGGCATTTATTTGATAAAACTGCAGATCCATTGCCATAAACTTTGCTATTGCATTTGTTATTTCTTTGACACTAAATATCGATGGGATAGTAGGTTCAGTGTGAGATTTTTCTCCACTTCTATCAATTTCTTTGTGATGCTCACTCTCAATTAGTCATTATCTAAAACTGTCCATGAATCACGTACCAGACTCCTAATAAAAGCCTCTAGCTACTAACTAATGAGGCAATATGAATTCCATGAACAGTATAATGTGTTGCATTGGGGGTTAAAAAGGGACTAGAACATTTCCTGGAACATTTCCTGATCGGGCCACCGCAAAAACAATTTGAGATTGTAAAATAATAAATGCATTATAATCTAGACATCCTCCAGTTGTTTTGTAATCTGGCACAAGCACAAAACTACCTTGCAGCTCCTTTCGCACGCTGTTAACCAGTCAAGAGTTGAGCTGTGATGTGACGCATGGCTGTCTGGAATTGCTGTCTGGAATCAGCATGTGTTCGATATATCATCAAACGGATCAAGAGATATCAACCATTATAAATATTTAAAATGGTGGAAAATCTAATATAGCAGATTTTATGAGTCCCATAGTCAAAATTGTTCATTGTGAGGAGATGGACCTATGTACCAACTTTCAATTCTCTAGGTTATATGGGGTGGGTGTGGTGAGCTTCCAATTGTGACAATTCGGCTTGTACTACCATGTAAATTGTGAACGCATTGCAACTTTTTATCTCATAGGAATTTACATTTTTCAAAGAAAATGGCAGAATAATAATATTAATGAACACCAAGAGACACAGTAGGGCTTCAGCGACTTTGCTTGCTAAAGACCTAATAAATACCAACGGTAACAAAAACACCATTGATCTGCTGAAACGCTTATAATAGTAATAATGGATCAGAACAAACACAATAGGGTTTCACCAGTGAACTGCAGAAACACTAATAATAATAATAATGAATGGGAACAAACACAATAGGGTTTCACCAGTGAACTGTTGAAACCCTAATAATAAAAATGAACTGGAACAAAAACAATAGGGTTTCACCAGTGAACTGCTAAAACCCTAATAATGAGCCAGAAAAAACACAATAGGGTTTCACCAGTGAAATGCTGAAACCCTAATAATAAAAATGAACTGGCACTAACACAATAGGGTTTCCCCAGTGAACTTCTAAAACCCTAACTAGAGAAGTACATTTCCTGAAGAAAATGTGGCCTGCTTGCTAGCTGTTAAAAAGTATTTATGGTTTGAGATAAAATATGCAGCCTAGTAGTTAATGAACTTTAATTGCACTAATTTGCATATGTGAAATCACTAACCGTTTCATAATTTGCATTATGGATAGCTCAAACTTGTCTGTAGCTTGAATGGTTCAAAATATACAGACTAGTAGTTAATTAAAACGAAGCATGCTAATTAGCATACATAAAATCAATTACTGTTTCATAATTTGCAGTGGGGATAGCCTGCACGCGTGAAACAAAGTTGGTTTTGTGTATGCATCTCAAACGGTTCAAAAGATGCGGCCTAATAGTTAATTAACGGTAATTATGCCTATTAGCATACGTAAAATCTATAAAGATTCATTATATGAACTGGGGATAGTCTAAACTGTTGAATGAGAGTAATTTTTGTGTTGGTTTCATGTCTGTAGCTCGAACGGTTTAAAAGATAAAGCCTAATAACAACTTAATGCTGAACTCGCTAATCAGTCTAGATAAAGGTACAGCCTAATAGCTAGTCAACTCTAATTATGCTAATTATGCAAAAAATCAATTATAGTAAAATCAATAAACGTTTTATCATATAAACTGGGCATAGGCAAAATGTGTGAAACAAAGTTGGTTTCGTGTCCGTAGCACAAACAGTTCAAGAGCCATTCTCAGTTATATCCTAACAATGTAAATTAGCAATTATACAGTAAATTGTTTATAAACCTATAATATAATTCTTATTTAGGATAGCCTCATACCTTTAAAGTTGTTATCAAAGGTTGATTGGCCCTGAAGCATGAACATTCTGAATTGAAACCTCTGTAATGCTTTGGCTCTCATTGAAATACACATTAATTAATGCATGATTTGAATGTTAATAATTAGAAAAGTAAAAATGGTGTCAAAGATCTGAATACAAGCAACTCAAGTTGGGCCAGACTAAACATCTTGGCATTGGTTTGGACTTGATAGCTTAAATAATGTAGGAGGAGATGCGTCTAGAATTTTTGACTTTTTTCCCATTGAAATACATTGCTGTCTCATTTAAATATTGATAGTTTAAAAAGTATAATAGCTCAAGTAACTAGAGTTGGAGCACATAGGACGTTTTGGAGTTGGTTTCGTGTTTATAACTTTTACCGTTTAGGCTGTAGAGCTGGAGGAATAATAATAATAATTTGATAAGTATATTTCCTGAAGAAAATGTGGTGTGCTTGCTAGCTGTTACCTATCAAAAGGTTTGGAATCTGTATTTCTTAAGGTCCAAGAGATACTGCTGGTGAGGGCTTTTAGCATAAATTAGCATACATGACATAGTTAAAACTAATAAAATTGTTACCACTGACAGATATTGTGTCTGTAGCTCGAACAGTTCAAAATATACATCCTAGTAGTTAATTAACAGTAATTATGCTAATTAACTTACGTAATATCGATAACCGTTTCATAACTTGCAGTGGGGATAGCTTAAACATGTGAATCAAAGTTGGTTTCATGTCAGTATCTCGAACGGTTTCAAAGAAATAGTATAGTCGTTAATTAACACTAAATTATATACGTTAAATCGATAAAGGTTTCATAATATTAGTCGGGATAGCTAAACTGGTGAATGAAAGTTGGCTTTGTGTCTGTAGCTCAAACTGTTCAAAAGATACAGCCTAATAGTGAATTAATTCTAATCAAATCAGCGTACGTAAAGTCAATAAAGGTGTCAATATATGAACTGGGGATATCCTAAAGAAGTGAAACAACGTTGGTTTCGTGTCTGTAGCTCAAACGGTTCAAAAGTAACAGCCCAATTGCTAATTAATGCTAATTACGCAAAATAGCATTTGTAAAATCGATAAACGTTTCCAAATTTGAAGGGATAGCCTAAATTGGTGTAACAGTGTTTGTTTCGTGTCTATAGCTGGAACGGTTCAAAGGATAGAGCGTAATAGTTAATTCACACTAATTACGCTAATTAACATACATACAATTTATAAACGTGCCATTATATGAAATGGGAAAAGTCTAAATGTTTGAATGAGAATCAGTTTTGTGTCTGTAGTGCTAATGGTTAAAAAGATGCAGTGTAGTTGTAACACTAATTACGCAAGTTACGAGATGCGTGTTGATTAGGTTCTCAATGAAACCCGTTAATTTATGCAAACATTAACTATTTCTATTAAACAAACTTGACAGACAGAGAGAACTTACCTGTGTAAAATATACTAGGCGCCCAGTGGGTTGTTGAAGGTGACACGCTTTCATTCAGAACAGTTATGATGAAACGACCACACACTAGAAGAGGTATACTATCTTATGTCGGCTCAGACAGCTAGAATAATACTCCAAGAGTTATGCAGATTCAACTTTGGCAGGGATGAAGAAATACCAGACATGTTTGCTCAGCAGTGGAAGAAATGTCTTGGAAATCTGAAGCAATTGACTGGTCTTCATGTGAACAGATGCATTAAACCAAGAAGCTTTGGGAAAGTGACAACTGCCCAGCTGCATTATATCTGTGTCGCCAGTGAGGTAGGATATGGTGTTGTGACCTATCTACTTCTAAGAGATACTACAGATGATCCTCATGTTGCATTAATCATGGGCAAAGCGAGAGTAGCCCCACTGAAACAAATGACCATTCCTCGGCTTGAACTAGCAGTGTCAGTTCTTGCATGTGTGGATAAAATGTTGAGATCAGAGCTTCAGGTACTGCTGAAGGATGCAGTCTCCTGGACTAAGAGCACATCTGTGTTGTGCTACATCACTGACAAAACAAAAAGGTTCCATACATTTATATCAAACAGAGTTGCAATAATCAGAGGTTTGTCAAAACCTATTCAATGGCGTTATGAGCTCAAAGGTCAATCCAGCAGAAGATGATGCATCACGTGGCATTACTGCTGAATCTTTCCTAGAGTCCAAGAGATGGATTGAAGGCCCATACTTCCTGTTGGAGATAGAATCACACTGCCTAGACTTGCCAGAGGGATTTATCCCCATTTCTTCTGAGGACCTTGAGGTAAAGAAACACATTGTCAATCACATAGTAGTGAAGGAGGAAAAGACCCCAAACAAATCTATTAATGGAATATTACTCACAGTGGAGCAGTTTAAAAAGGGCAATAGTTTGGTTGATGAAATTCAAGACTACACTACTGCAAGTAAGCAAAAAAATAAAAAAGCTCAACAATGAGAATGAAGACACAGTTGGATAGAAGCAGAGAGGGCTATTCTGTGTTACAGCCAAGTCAATGTTCCGCTGAGGAAATGGCTGCTTTAGAGGGAGGGAACAATGTGAAAAGAAGCAGCACCATCTTCAGGCTTGATCCACTCATGGAAGACAGCTTTTTGAGAGTTGGAGGTTGGCTGTGTAAGGCAGCAATGCCAGAAAACATTAAGCATCCTATCATCTTACCCAAAGCAAGTCAGTTCTCACAGTTCATTCTGAGACAATTTCATGACCATCTAGGTTAAGTCACTTCTCTTTACTGTTGTACATGAAACTGTTGAGCGGATAGAATTCGATGAAGCTGTCAACTGAGGACTTGTGAGATGTCTATTTCTCAAAGAGACTCTGATGTACTTATCTTCTTGTTTAGTTGTACATCTGGGCTTTCCACATCACTTTCTGACTGTGTTAGAGCCAGTTGTAAATTGTCTTTGAAGGCTGTTGTGTACACCTTTGTATGAAATCTTTTAAACTTTGTATGAAAGTTTCTAGAGAAAGCTGTGTCTTTTTAGCCATTTTTGAGCTAATGTTGACCTTAAGACATGCCAGTCTATTTTATGCTGTGGCAACTTAAAAACAAAGACAATGTTAAGATTAATTCAACAATCCTAATAGCTTTCAGCTATGTTTTACATAATAAAAAGTGATCTTCTATTACCAAATCAGCAATTTAGTATGATTACTCAAGGATAAGGTGTTGGAGTGATGGCTGTTAGAAATGGGGCCTCTCTAGATTTGATCAAAAATGACATTTTTCAAATAGTGATGGTGCGGCATTCAACTGATTATACTTTGAAATCAGTTGAATGCCACTTTATAATAAGTTGAATGGCAAAACACCAAAATCTGTAAATTATTCCAAACATTTAGCAGGCAGTATACATTTCAAGTAACCTCACCCCACATCAGAGGTGAGGGACTCGAGTCACATGACTTGACTCGAGTCTGACTTCAGTCACAATTTTCAGGACTTGTGACTTGCTTGATTAAAGTATGAAAATGACATGACTTGATTTTGACTTGAGAACAAGTTACTTGAGACTTGACTTGACTTGAAGTGGAAAACTCGACAATGACTTGAACTTATGATAAACAAACAGCAATACAATTTTCTTTTTTTAATATATTGTGACGTCAGCACCACTAATCAGCGTATGTGCCTTTAACGCTGCACAATTCAAACCGCGCCAAACATGGCAGACAGTAACGTTAGTCGAGCTCCACAATTAGTATCGTTTAGGTACAAAGACTTTGAACTGGACCGTGTGAATAAAAAAAGATTTGCCAGATGCAAAATATGCAACACAAGATGTCATTTTAAGAACCACAAGGAAAGGTAAGAAAGTAATCTCTTTATATTCAGTTTCACTAAGATCTATAAAGATTAAGTTACTAATGTAATGAATTAATCTTTTCTGTTTGTCATAATTTGGCATTGGTTGCATATTATGTTTTTTTTTGTAAACAACACAATTTAATTTTATGTTCAGATATTAATGTAGCACGGATATGCATATGATTCATATATAGCAAATGTAGTTCTTCTTTTCTCTGCAAAAATAAATATGTATCGAAATAATTAACCTCTATTTTAGTACTGTGACTTGACTTGAAACTTATAAGGACTCGACTTGACTTGCTTAGGGTGAACCCTTGACTTGACTTGCTTGATTTATCTGAACTGTGACTTGAGACTTGACTTGAGACTTGATGGTTAAGACTTGAGACTTGCTTGGACTTGAACATGTGTGACTTGTCCCCATCTCTGCCCCACATGCTCACTGAAAGCATGATTAGTGTGGTTCAACACTTATTTCCTTCAGATATAAAATATTTCCAGTTATTTCTATATGCTAATTAGCAACATTGCAGAAATCAAAATAAAAAAATCTGTTTTGGGAGAACTGCTTTGTAAATTATAATCTGCCATAACAAATTATTTGCTTAAACTATATTGAAAAATCTGGTCTGTCAACATAGGCTTTTATAATAATATTGTAACAAGCATCTTCTACATACCGGCTAACCAGCATTTCTCCGAAAACCCTGACCACAATGCATCTTACTTACATCCCACTGGTTGCCTGGCTACTCTAACCCAGATACACTATGGTAAAAATGTATAATTTAACAAGCATGGCCGATGGAATGTACAGGTGCTGGTCATAAAATTTGAATATCATCACAAAGTTGATTTATTTCAGTAATTCCATTCAAAAAGTGAAACTTGTATATTATATTCATTCATTACACACAGACTGATATATTTCAAATGTTTATTTCTTTTAATTGTGATGATTATAACTGACAACTAATGAAAATCCCAAATTCAGTATCTCAGAAAATTTGAATATTACTTAAGGCCAATACAGAAAAAGGATTTTTACAAATGTTGGCCAACTGAAAAGTATGAACATGAAAAGTATGAGCATGTACAGCACTCAATACTTAGTTGGGGCTCCTTTTGCCTGAATTACTGCAGCAATGCGGCGTGGCATTGAGTCGATCAGTCTGTGGCACTGCTCAGGTGTTATGAGAGCCCAGGTTGCTCTGATAGTGGCCTTCAGCTCTTCTGCATTGTTGGGTCTGGCGTATAGCATCTTCCTCTTCATGATACCCCATAGATTTTCTATAGGGTTTAGGTCAGGTGAGTTTGCTGGCCAATTAAGAACAGGGATACCATGGTCCTTAAACCAGGTACTGGTAGCTTTGGCACTGTGTGCAGGTGCCAAGTTCTATTGGAAAATGAAATCTGCATCTCCATAAAGTTGGTCAGCAGCAGGAAGCATGAAGTGCTTTAAAACTTCTTGGCAGATGGCTGCATGACCTTGGACCTCAGAAAACACAGTGGACCAACACCAGCAGATGACATGGCACCCCAAACCATCACTGACTGTGGAAACTTTACACTCGACTTGCGATACACCAGACCCAACAATGCAGAAGAGCTGAAGGCCACTATCAGAGCAACCTGGCCTCTCATATGACCTTTGGTGTCTTGCCCTCCTTGTGCAAGGTGTCAATGGTTGTCTTTTGGACAGTTGTCAAGTCAGCAGTCTTCCCCATGATTGTGTTGCCTACAGAACTAGACTGAGAGACCATTTAAAGGCCTTTGCAGGTGTTTTGGGTTAATAAGCTGATTAGAGTGTGGCACCAGGTGTCTTCAATATTGAACCTTTTCACAATATTCAAATTTTCTGAGATACTGAATTTGGGGTTTTCATTAGTTGTCAGTTATAATCATCAAAATTAAAAGAAATAAACACTTGAAATATATCAGTCTGTCTGGAATGAATGTATACATTATACACGTTTAACTTTTTGAATGGAATTACTGAAATAAATCAACTTTTTGATGATATTCACATTTTATGACCAGCACCTGTGGTATTTCAATACCAGGAATCTCTGCTGAATAAGTGGGTCCAAAAAAGATGCATGATGAGAAAAGATGCATGAGTCAGGGGATGCACCGACCAGCGTAGGTTTTCACCTCTATATTCATCCTCCCCCTGACTCTGTCTGCAGTCCCCACCTGGTCAAACAGACCACCATTGTCCCTGTCCCGAAAAAACCTTCCATCAACAGCTTGCCTGCTTGAATGACTACCTCCATAGCACTGACCTCCATCATCATGAAGTGATTTAAGCGGTTGGTCAGAACTCACATCTGCTACACCCATCCTGACACCTTGTACTCCTTTCAATTTGCATACCGCCCCAATAGATCTACGGACGATGCCATCGCCCTGACGACACACACTGCCATCTCCCACCTGGAAATAAGCAACCCATATGTAAGGATGCTGTTCATGGACTACAGCTCAGCATTCAATACTATTATGGCCGCTAAGGTTGTTCCTAAACTCAGGACCCTGGGACTTAAAACCTCCCTTTGCAATTGGATCCTGGACTTCCTGACGAGCAGACACCAGGTGGTGAGAATGGGCAACCTCACTTCCTCTGCACTGACCCTGAGCACCAGAGCCCCCCAGGGCTACATACTCAGCCCCTTCCTGTACTTCAGGGAACGGCAAGGTAGCTTGGCATTGGGCCAATATTTCCCGGCTACTAGATGGCTGCCCAGAATGTAGTCAAAGGATAATTTAAGAAATTATTTGATAAAAATGCTACTAGATTTGCCTGTTACAGTGTCTTTTGTAACTGCTTAGTGCTGTAGGACAGTCAGAGACAAAAAGCCACAGTTGTGTGACGGTGTCCAGGTTTTGTGCTGGATTAATTATTACTGTACTACTGACATGTAGGCCTAACCCGGCAAGTGTCTTCCTTCACCAACTTGCAACACAGACTGCTTTTCCAAGACACACGTGGGAAATGCATAATGGATAAAAATAACTCAAGAAATAAAAGCGGACTTGAATAAGCCCTTTAATGGCCTGTTTCCTCTTTCCATATTTTGAATAATAAATGTGTATCATTTAATTTGCTTCTTTGTTACACATCGGAGCCTAACTTAATGTTATAATTATTTGACGTAGCCTACTTTTACTGTCAGAATAATTCTTTTGCATCCTCATATACTACATGGCATTTTTTTATTGTTTGCGTGCTCGAGGTAGGCTACGCTATTACATTGTGTGTTGAGCTAAACATTTAAGACAACACAACCATCCTGGGTTTCATCTACAACAATGATGAGACCACTTACAGACAGGAGGTTGGGAACCTAGCTACATTGGGCCAGGACAACAAACTCTCAACGTATGTAAGAATAAGCAGATGATCGTGGCAAGCAGACTCCGCAGTGAAAACTGCTCAAAAGTGACTATACTTCCTGAGGAGACTCAAGAAGTTTGGCATGTCTACAAAAACTCTCAGTAGAGCATCCTCTCAGGCTGCTTTACTGTCTGGTACAGCAGCTGCTCCGCTGATGATCGCAAGGCCCTCCGGAAGGTGGTGAAGTCTGTGGAGCGCATCATTGGCCACCATCTCCCCTCCCTGCAAGGTTTATAATACCACACACAATGCCTTAAGAAAGCAAGGAACATCTACAGCCACCCAAGCTATAGTCTGTTCTCACTGCTGCCATCTGGTAGACACTATCAGAGCATCAGGGCATGCACTTCCAGGCTAACAAACTGTTTTTATCCTCAGTACATTCAGTGTATAAATAAAAGACTTTGACTTACATTTTGGCTTTGAAAGTTATTTATTTGAAATAGGTGGTTTTCCACATTAGCATCAGGCAGGGATGCACACGTACCTTGCAGGCTAAGGAAAGCGTAAACAAATGCAACCAGCCTGTAAATAATGAAAGAAATTAAGATGTCTCAATATTATTTATTAATAATCCATGTAAAGAGACTTGTGGTGCTGTTAAGATAAAGCTCACTGCATATATCTCCCTCTTGAAGTGATGTTTGTAATCACAAAATATGAATATTATTGAAAGATGTATTGTTTTATCTGAATGAATTAAGGCAGTGTTGATGCAGAAATCAGTTTAGCAGACAATATCTCCAAGGTAAAAAAAATTTCAGACAGTCAAGTTGAGTACATAGTGATGTTCATATCCCAGAGTATTTTATTTTAGTATAGTTTTACTCTGAAACTTAGCTATTGGTTACTCGGAAAATGGAAGGCAGTAAATGTCATTATGAAATAATTTCCTAAAGTTTGTGTAACAATGGTGGGTCAGAGGTCCAGAATGTTCATATTTCCTCCTGAATATAGTCACCTCAGAGTTAAGGATATCCCTTCCCACATATGCTTTGTACACAAGGTACAGTAGGGAAGAAGAATAGTAAATTCATCATATCTAGACAAAACAATGGAAAGTCCTATTGGATCCCAGCCATTGAACACTATGAATATCTCATATATTTGTGTTTTAACGAGAATTTCCATGGTGAATATCTGATAATTGTACTCACAAACCAGTCACAATCCACTTCTAATGTGTGCACAGCAAGCTACATGTATCATCATCACAGTAGCCAGTTACCGTAAACTGTGCCTATCTGAATTATAACCATGGGTTAATTTTGTCCAAACTAATGCTAGGTGGGCTGAGCCCCAACACCTTTTGTCATGAGAATTTTGCATGCAACAATATCTAAATCTAATCAGACATTATTTTGTTCTACTCTGTATATTAGAATATGCAGCTGTGGGTGAAGTTCTCACTTTAAAATACACATATGTGCAAAAGACAAACCAGACAAACAAGGACAAACAAGTTTCATGATGGACATTTGGTGGATCTTTTTTTTTTTAATTGTCAATAGCTGTTAAAGGGGCATTTCACATTAGCACTTAATGTACTAGTATTAATGTTAGCAAAGATACATGTGTCATAAAAACTAAAAATCTTCTCAACACAATCTAAAACAAGGTCATTAGAATTTTGTTGAATCTACTTCTGTATTGGTATGTTCATAAAATATCACAGAATTCATAGTAACAAAATTACGATGGATGAATACAATATTTGTTTCTAGAAGACGAAAAAGACACTTAAAAACAATGGTTACTTCTGAAACACAATGTTGATCATGCCCATGTGGTGTTCTCTGACCTGGCTATAGTAATTACAGGCAAACTCAGTAAAGTGCTCTTTCACATTTCATTTACTAGGTGCCAGTAATACTCCCCTGTGTAAGATCTTCCTTTGTGTCAGTCAAGAAAGGAAGTTAAGGGTCAAGTAGAGTGTAATGGCATTGATGGGTTTTTCTAAATATTCAAGAAACTCTGGGCTTAGCCCAGTACCATCCACAATAAAATATACATTACAGTACAGTGGATATAAAAAGTCTACACACCCCTGTTAAAATGCCAGTTTCTTGTGATGTAAAATAATGATAAATCATGTCAGAACTTTTTCCACCTTTAATGTGACCTATAACGTGAACAATTCAATTGAAAAACAAACTGAAATCTTGGAGGGGGAAAAATTTAAAATTCACAATAACCTGGTTGCATAAGTGTGCACACCCTTAAACTAATACTTTGTTGAAGCACCTTTTCATTTTATTACAGCACTCAGTCTTTCTGGGTAGGAGTCTATTAGCATGGCACATCTTGATGTGGCAATATTTGCCCACTCTTCTTTGCAAGAGCGCTCCAAACCTGCCAGATTGTGAGGAGATCTGTGCACAGCCCTCTTCAGATCACCCCACAGATGTTCAATTGGATTCAGATCTGGGCTCTGGCTGCGCCATTCCAAAACCATTGTGGTGGAAATTCTTGAACGGATGTATACTTGGTCCTATACATGTATGGGTTACTAGTTAAAGGTACTAAGTCCCCATGTTTGGATAAGACAAGGAATGTGGTAGAGAGGGATCTGGTATTTGTTTAGGGGGGGCATCCTTGACCGGCACCAGCGGATTAGAGGGTTACTCGTAAATTTGTATAACCCGTTAGTGTCTATCTGTTGTTTGTCCAGACGCTATCAGTCCTCCTCAAGAGTTGAGAAGGTTACCCATGTGGGGGGACAGCCTGCCCTTTGGGTAAAACCTGACACAAGACAGATGGGCAACAACTTACTACACCCCTTTTTGTATTTGATATATACTGTTGAATGAGCTGTATTAAGTTAGAGACTCCTCGGACGATTATGTTTGTAAGCGTTTGACGCGTCTCTCTTATTTGCAAATAATATTACTATATATATAATAACTGTTGATTGTGCCAAGAGAATTTTGTCTCTGTTTCTTACTCCTTTAAGAGTGTCGATCGATGGAATTACCATCACACCATGCTTTTGTGGATTTGGATGTTTGCTTTGGGTCGTTGTCGTGCTGAAAGGTGAACTTCATCTTCATCTTTCTAACGGACGCCTGTAGGTTTTGTGCCAAGATTGCCTGGTATTTGGAACGGTTCATAATTCCCTCCACCTCCACCCTGGTTCCAGCTGTAGAAAAACAGTCCCAAAGCATGATGCTGCCACCACCATGCTTCACTGTGGGTAAGGTGTTCTTTGGGTGATGTGCAGTGTTGTTCTTGCACCAAACATACCTTTTGGAATCATGGCCAAAAAGTTCAACCTTGGTTCCATCAGACCATAACAAATTTTCCCACATGCTTTTGGGGGACTTGATGTTTGTTTTTGCAAACTTCAGCCGGGCTTGGATGTTTTTCTTTGTAAGAAAATGCTTCCGTCTTGCCACCCTAGCCCATAGCTCATTCATATGAAGAATATGGGAGATTGTTGTCACATGGAGCACACAGCCAGTACTTGCCAGACATTCCTGCAGTTCCTTTAAGTAGGCCTCTTGGAAGCCTCCCGACCAGTTTTCTTCTTGCCTTTTCATAAATTTTGGACGGATGTCCAGTTCTTGGTAATGTCTCTGTTGTGCCATATTTTCTCCATTTGATAATGACTGTCTTCACTGTGTTCCATGGTATATCTAATGCTTTGGAAATTATTTAGTACCTTTCTCCTGACTGATATCTTTCAACAATGAGATCCCTCTCATGCTTTGGAAGCTCTCTGCAGACCATGGCTTTAGCTCTAAAATGCAACAAAGAAAATGTCAGTAAGATTCTACTTGAACATGTGATGTTAATTCCATCGATCGACACTCATAAAGGAGTAAGTACAGAGACAAATTGCTCTTGGCACAATAAAAGTTTGTTTGCAAATAGAGAGACACGTCAAACGCTGAATAATCATCCAAGCAGTCTTTAACTTAATACATGACAATCATCAGTACTTATAGGGGAAAAAGGGGTGTGGTAAGATGCTGCCCATCTGTTTTATGTCACATAAGTTTTATCCAAAGGGAGGGCTGTCCCCCCACCTTATCCTTCCTGCCATAATGTGTACTGTTGTGTTTAACTAAACATGCCAACTGAACTTACTTCCCCCCAAGGACCACATTCTTAAGGAACAAAGGTACCAAATAATCATGTGATACTATACAGATGTGTGTCACAAAGAAAATAATAACATACAGGCAATAGAAAAACAGACATTTCTCAAATGTACCTTCAATCCTTAAACAATTTACTCATTAGGATGTAGACTGCAACAAAACAGTACTCTGTAACAACATGACCCTGTCGATATTACCCTAAGAAGTAGAGAACGGAACAAATCTGAAATGTCTGAATCCTCATTTACATTCTTCTAGACCATTACCTGTGTATTAACTCCAAGATCACACATTTTCATCATACAGAACTATAACATAGTGTAGCAAAACCTATTATGTTAAAATCACTGGTCAAAGGAAATTAATTCAAGTGACACATATACTGACAGTATGGGGAAAGTTGCATCGACACGTGGGTGTGTAAACACCTATCACTGAATACATCCTTTAATCTGTTACTGGTACAAAGTCCTCCTATGCCAATTACTTGATTCATTTAAAAGTCCTCTCGTGGTTCCAATAAGATGTACTTACAAAGTCATCACAAATTTTCTGCTCCTCCAAACGTTAGACAGTCAGTTATGAACCATTTCTTGGCAGATCGGTGTAACAGAACGTGAAAATCAGATGTATGTTCCAAGGTGTTATCCTTCATAGCTCAAATGCAGGTTACCATGACACAGTTCTAGTTGTCTTCATTCTAGCTGCTTTATCATCCAGGTCAGGAGAATATGTGTGCTCTGCTTTGTGAATGAACTCTATAATTGCAGGCCGGTTCGGAAATGATGGTTACTAGCACCAAAAAACTCACTTTTCCCTCAGTGACTTCAATTCACTGGGCCAACTTTTTCAACAAAGAAGCCCTCCTGTAGTGTGGGTGTCATCGACCCCAGGCTCCTTTCTCAGCTACCTGGATAGCAGATGATATGTACCTGGTATGGACCCATCCAGGGTGGCATGATGTCGTGCAGCTGGTCTTTCCACGCCCAAGTAAACGTTGTCCAGAACCAGAGCTTTTCTTAGCTCCCATCCTCTCGGTTGGAGGTTGCCTTCTCCATCTCATGGCAGAATCATAGGGACTAGAATCAGTCCAGCTGTCAGGAACCAGGCATTACTGTAGACGTGCGGCACTCCGGGGTAGAGTCTGTGGGACAATGTGAGATCCATCTTATCTCAGCCCACCTCACAATCGTCCTTTAAGCCAACTCAGTCTCTCTGGGCTCCAACCAGTCCTCTATCGCTGAATCACTTTCAAGTGTCCTGTACCTGTCAATGAATTCTCCTTGAGAAGATTAGTTGCAACTACACAGTACACAATCAAAAATATGTCCATTACATTAGCTGGTTTCATCTTGTTAATGCATTAAAACCCAGTCCTACCTAACACTTAAACTTGTATACCTGTATATCCAATATCTTTCTGCTTCCTTTGTCTAAATAGATTAGAACAGTTGTAAACAGTAACAGTATAGTTAAAACATTCTGGTGTTTCTGTTCTGCTAGTGTAGAAAAATAACAATTCCACTCTCTTATAGTTGGTTTAACAACCAACAGATAACAAAACTACAAAAAGAACAGAAGAACACAATTTCCTATTACTGTTCCAATTACTCATCATCAGTTAAGATAGTTTGCTTACGTTGAAGTATCACTCTCAAAAAGTAATTCATGAACAATTCTCGGTTCATCATCTAACCAGATCTCAGTTGATATATAATTACATCTGATTGTGTTGTCTCGGATCAACAATCAAATTTACCTTTGCTTCACATAAATGATCAAATACCTTATTTCAAATCAAGACATTTCACACCATCTTGCAGGTCAGCTAACATAGCTGTTATTTAGCCCAATTTCTCTACAAGATGAAACCCAGTGTGAAATTCTCCAAGTCTCTTATGTATCCTAGCACATCAAGACACTCTGTAATCCTGTCATAAATCATGATTCTAGAATAAGACTTGATGCACAATTGCTTTCTCAGTATCAATTAAAACATAGTAAATCTTAGTAAACATGTAAGGAATAACAAAATGTGCTCCTTTCACCTTTTTACCCACTTATTCCATAATGCATGAGATTAATATGATTACTTCTAATCAAATATCACTGATCTAGCATATTGATCACATGAACATTCCAAATGTTCTGGTGTCCTTCCATGTACATTAGAATATTATATGTACCATTCATATGCATTTTACACCTATATTATAATTAAAATATTTAATACTCCTACCCCGATTGTTCATATTCCCCATTCTACACCCTTTAAAATTGCTGCTAGTTTATATTTTATATATATTTTTGCTTTTTACATTTCTTTATTCTTACTGCGCAGATGTCGTGTGCCATTTCACAATAATTTTATTGTTCAGAATTACTGTTATTCGGTGCATTGGATAAATAAAGAGATTTTGACTTTGAAAGTGTGCAGAGCCTTATGATATGATTGGCAAACATCATGACTGGTTGTGTTCTAATTTGAGATAAGTCACAAGAGACATCTTTAAGAAAAATGTTGACATAGATAATAAGCTAGGCTACTAAATGATTAGGGTAATGTAAATCCCCTTGTTTATTTTTAACTGAAACAATAATTGTTTTATGAAATGCATTTATGTTCTATGCTGTTAAATTATGCAATGGCAGATCATCAATGACCATTGTTTAAAATAACCCCTTTTCCCCTGTGTACTCCTTCTATCATCAGATGACAATGAATGCCAAAATGTCACTTATATCTGTGGAAACAACAGCAAATGTACCAACACAGAGGGCAGCTACTACTGCACTTGTGGCCCAGGATACATTTCAACTGGGCTGAATAACTTTCGACCTAATGATGGGACAGAATGCACTGGTATGTACAGCATATCATGTTTATATATATAAGTGCTGACAAAGTGATCGCTATATTATGTGTGATTCATTGAAAATGTTAAATGCCGTTAACTGTTTTGTCATCATTACCACATTTTTCTTTTTTGAACATCAGAACAATTCATAGTCAGTGCTTGATTTGAAAAGGACCTGTCACTACTCTACTTCCCCATTTATAACATGCACCATGTATGAACTGCACCGTGTTTCAACCACATCATTAATTTAATAGCTTGTATACAAACCCAAGTATCAACCGCACACATATGTAAAAGGCATTTTTGGAGAATTGAACCTTCGCAGAACCCCTCCCCCAAACGGTCCATGTCCAATCCTACCTTAGCAACAGTGGGGATTGCAAGGGAAGCTTGGCTTCCCCTATAATGTCCAAAAAAATTATGGTCAAATATGTACTATTGTGTAAACATTTTATTGACAAAAAATGCATTAAAACACGTTTATCTCTAAAACTAGTTAGTTCAGAATCAGCTACAGGTCGGCTGAATCGATTTTCTTCTCATACAATCGCGCAGCATCACAGTGCATTTCCTTGTTGAAGCCGAGCGTCCATTGACTTCAATGGGGCTGCTTAGAACAGTTTTTTTCAGTGCTCCAGAAAGTAGACAGTGATTGGATCAATGCTGCGGTTATGTCCCGCCCACTGACACTCAGTGTCTCTGGGTGTGAATGAGGAGTGGGCTGGCCCGGACTCCGGGCTTCCGCGTGATGATTGGAGGATCTGATGATCTGTCAAACTGCATCTCCTTTTGACTGACAGCGGTCTGTAGTATAAGAAGTCACTGAAGCCATTTTGCGCTCAGTCCCATCGCGGGACTGTGTATTCGAAAGACAAACTGCTGCAATATTTCTTGATATTTGTTTGGTGAAATTGCTAGCCGATTTGCATCATACATTTCACACAATTATAGGCTACACCACAATCCTTGTTTCAGTTTTACAAAGTTTAATATCTTTTTTTAGATAGTTCATTAATTATTTCATTCATTTGCAGTAGGAGGCTAGGCTAGCGTCGTACGCCGGTGAAACTGCGCACAATGGCAGACAGTGCTAATATTGTCGACCTGATTTTAGCGAAGCCATTAATAAATAGAGTAAAATTACATTTGTAAAAAATACAATTAAAATAATAATATTGTTCTATTACAAAAATAAATGTTATTGTCTGGGGTCCAAAAGACCCCAAAGACCGCGAGTGTCACTACAAATGAAGACCATCAGAGGGTTATAATGCAGGCCGAAAATGAGCTTCCCCTCTTTGAAAGACCAGCAGCTGCCACTGCTTAGCAACCGATCACTACTTGTAGAAGGTCCGTCAAGCTGCAAATCCAACAGCAGATACCTGAAAGATGTTGAGGGGGGTCTTGAGTGTCTTGTCTTGGGTTGTAAAATTCTTTAGTCAACATCTTTACATAATTATTTATTAGACAACAGTGTTATCTAACGCTGTTATTCGTGCGAACGTGACCATTAATATGACTTACTTTTACTACGTAATATTAGCTTTTTATGTCGGGGCACTCATAGGCTTAACTTGAACAGGTGATTTTCTGCTGAAGTTGACAGGATGATGTTGACTGATAAGAGTTCAATAATAGCTATATAAACAGAAACAAACAGTGCAGGTGCCCTGACCAATTTGGTGCCCTAGGCAAGATTTAAGCTAGTGTCCCTTGCATTGCAGCCAATTCCACTACCGATCACTGTGTTCATACACTTACACAGAACCTGCATAGCTTTATGTCTTTGAGAATTTCTTTATTTTAGATAAAATAAATAAATTTTAAAAAAGCAGCATTAAAAAACAGCAAGTGACAAAACAAATTTTAAATACAATATTAATAAGAGCATTGCACGAAAACAGTATACATTGTTAACAATAATATATTACAGAAACCAATATGCATTAAGTAGCATTGTTCTATAGACTTACTTGTAACAAACAAGTGTGCATAAAATGTATTATTAATAAGAGTATTGTACAAAAAATAACTATATTACAAAAACCACAGTGCAAATATGCATAATGAGGCTTGTTCTACAGCCTGAAACTGTTTTATATTTGAAAAGGTCCTCTGAGTTCTTACCCTATCAGTTAAGATCCAGTCCAGTCAGTAGGTTCTATTGGTGTAACCTTTTTTTAGATGCTTGATTCTGCATCACTGGGCTGTGCTGAGGTAGAGGGGACAGGAGCACTTGATGCTGCATTGCTGAACTGTGCTGAGGTGCGGTAGAGGGGACAGAAGCACTTTGCTGCATCGCTGGGCTGTGCTGAGGTAGAGGGGACAGGATTGATGCTGCATCGCTGGGCTGTGCTGAGGTACATGGGACAGGAGCACTTGATGCTGCATCACTGGGCTGTGCTGAGGTAGAGGGGACAGGAGCACCTGATGTCATTAAAAATATAATTTTGATATTTTTAAACATATGTAAAAATACAATCTTTTTTGGTCAGTTACTGGGATTTTCACGCACAACCATTTCTAGGTTTTACAGAGAATGGTGTGAAAAGAGAAAAACATCCAGTATGCAGCAGTCCTGTGGGCGAAAATGCCTTGTTGATGCTAGAGGTCAGAGGAGAATGGGCCGACTGATTCAAGCTGATAGAAGAGCAACTTTGACTGAAATAACCACTCGTCACAACCGAGGTATGCAGCAAAGCATTTGTGAAGCCACAACACGCACAACCTTGAGGCGGATGGGCTACAACAGCAGAAGACCCCACCGGGTACCCCTCATCTCCACTACAAATAGGAAAAAAGGGGCTACAATTTGCACGAGCTCACCAAAATTGGACAGTTGAAGACTGGAAGAATGTTGCCTGGTCTGATGAGTCTCGATTTCTGTTGAGACATTCAGATGGTAGAGTCATAATTTGGTGTAAACAGAATGAGAACATGGATCCATCATGCCTTGTTACCACTGTGCAGGCTGGTGGTGGTGTAATGGTGTGGGGGATGTTTTCTTGGCACACTTTAGACCCCTTAGTGCCAATTGGGCATTGTTTAAATGCCACAGCCTACCTGAGCATTGTTTCTGACCATGTCCATCCCTTTATGACCACCCTGTACCCATCCTCTGATGGCTACTTCCAGCAGGATAATGCACCATGTCACAAAGCTCGAATCATTTCAAATTGGTTTCTTGAACATGACAATGAGTTCACTGTACTGAAATGGCCCCCACAGTCACCAGATCTCAACCCAATAGAGCATCTTTGGGATGTGGTGGAACGGGAGCTTCGTGCCCTGGATGTGCATCCCACAAATCTCCATCAACTGCAAGATGCTATCCTATCAATATGGGCCAACATTTCTAAAGAATGCTTTCAGCACATTGTTGAATCAATGCCACATAGAATTAAGGCAGTTCTAAAGGCAAAAGGGGGTCAAACACAGTATTAGTATGGTGTTCCTAATAATCCTTTAGGTGAGTGTAGATTCATAACATATGAAAACAACAGGTTCTCTTACAACACAAGGGTTTATTTCAACTGACAGTCATATTGGACTGGTACAACATGAATAAATACTTTTTAAATACTACATGTCTACAGAACAGGACAATTTGTACTGGTGGTAAATTGGGGTTCAGAACTGCCATTTGCACTTGCATTTTCCTTCATTGCACATCTTTACAACCCTCTTGTGCATACATTATACATAATAATTGTACATTTTCTGCCCTCTTCTATTGGCACTTCTGGTTAGATGGTAACTGCATTTCGTTGGCAATTCTAAATGCCACTAAACATCCTCTTCAATGTATTGTCAATGAAGTTGGCAACCATATACTTTTAGATATTTACATATTATTATAATATTAATTATTAAAAACCTTCTTTGATATTATTTTATTGTAATGGCTTTTTAAATGGACAAGAACAATATTTATGTAATGGAAGAATATCCAATCCGACGTGTTTGGGCTAGAAACCAGAGTTGTTATTGGGATTGTTATTAATCGGGATAATATCGTAAATTGGGATAATTTGGGCCAGGATAATCGTGGCATGAAATTCTCATATCGTCCTACCCCTAGTCCATTGGGTGTTACATTATATTAATTAAAACACAGCCTGGCAAAAATGGCAAAAGTAATTACACCTAGCATTCATGCACAAAACATGTATTCAGTGAGTGCTTATCTAGCATGCTGTTTGCAATAACACATAAGAATAATCAATAATGAAAATGCAAAGGCTTACAACTCTTAATTACAAAAGAGGATGGGAAAGGAAAAGCATTTTAGTTTACTTTTACAAGCAGGGCTAACACTAACTAACTTGAAAGAAAGTGTACTTCTCAATATGATGTTACAGTTTAGATTATTCCCCAAATACACTTTACATCATTCCCTAATGAATTTAAGGTAAATGTGACTGACATTAACTCTAGCTAGCTAGCTATTTAAATTTATGAAAAGTTACTAATATCGTCCAAAATAAGCTAGCTAGTGGAAATACTGCTCCAAAGATAACTACTATGTAATTAGATAAACTATTAATGAATCACGTTACATCTGTCCTTATCCCATCTCTTCTCTTCTTTTTCTTCCCTGGACACCAGAGGGTTTTGGTCTTTTAGACACCGTTTGAAGTAAGCTACTGATACTAATTTATCATGTTTCACGTTAAGTGTCACTCACTACATCAGATAACTCGCCCATCCCCCACAATCAGGTAAGTCTAACTATGAGACTATGAGAGCGGGGAGGGGAGCGGCAACACTGTGGGAATTAATACTATTAAAATCATGCTAGCAAACAATTGTTGCTACAACAATTGTTGCAAACAATCATGCTAGCAAAATAATATCTCATTTGGGTGCCCCTATGGATGGATGGATGACGCCCCTAACATTTGCCTATTCCACCTAGGCCACAAGCCAGCCATGGTGCAGATGCATGACAGGTCCACAAGGCTATGTTGGTCGCTTTTGAGTTCATGGGGTTTCTCATTCTTTGTTTGAGATCTGTATGCTTGTTTCAACTATTGTGTCACCTTCCTTGTTTATCTGAGTATTGTAAACATATTGTTCCACTGCATATTGCAATGCCTCGATCTGGAGGATATCACGGAGGTGTTATAGTGACTGATAATATGCTACTTTTCTCCTCTGCTGTTTACAGTAGTTGCCGCTTACTAAGAAGCACAGCTTGACGGGCATAGCATCAGTAACTAAGATAGGCGGGGCTTTTGCGATAGGTCAATTATGACTCATACATACATTGTATCTTAATATTAAACATTTGTCATATTGTGCTACCAAAATGTATTTGTTGAAGAATAAAATATGTTTTTGAAACCCCTGTAACGCCAATTGTATCATATTTCCTAAGTGAGTTTCTGAGACCTATACAGTACAGTGGGGAGAACAAGTATTTGATACTCTGCCGACTTTGCAGGTTTTCCTACTTACAAAGCATGTAGAGGTCTGTGAAGTAACTGTGAGAGACGGAATCTAAAACAAAAATCCAGAAAATCACATTGTATGACTTTTTAATAATTGATTTGCATTTGATTTGCCCTGAAACCTGAAGGATCTGGAGAAGGTCTGTATGTAGGAGTGGGCCAAAATCCCTGCTGCAGTGTGTGCAAACCTGGTCAAGAACTACGGGAAACGTATGATCTCTGTAATTGCAAACAAAGGTTTCTGTACCAAATATTAAGTTCTGCTTTTCTGATGTATCAAATTATTTCATGCAATAAAATGCAAATTAATTACTTAAAAATCATACAATGTGATTTTCTGGATTTTTGTTTTAGATTCACAGTTCACTCACAGTTTAAGAGTATGTACCTATGATAAAAATGAGACTTCTACATGCTTTATAAGTGGGAAAACCTGCAAAATTGGCAGTGTATCAAATACTTGTTCTCCCCACTGTACATGGCCAAGCAATCATCTATGAAATTGTGTTAACCGTTGTAGTTGAAAATGTTTTCAACATAAGTGTATAAGCCGCTGCTTATAAAAGGTAAAAATATGGTAATTGTTTTTCAACAGTGTACAAGTGAATTTGTTAGCACTTATGCTGGAGTTTCACATTAACCACGGTTGGCTGCAGAATTTTGTGATTGATCACAATTAATTATATTATAGCACTACTTTTTTTTAATTTTCAGATGTTGACGAATGCAAGAATGCCCATATCTGTGGACCTTTCTCTCATTGCCACAACACAAAAGGATCTTTTTTTTGCAACTGCCAAAGAGATTACATTTCTACTTCAGGCACTCAGCACTTTCATCCAGATAATGGAGTTAGATGTAAAGGTAAGAGTCTCATGCAAATCTGCATAGATTATTGTAAATAAGTGAAGTTACGATATTACATTTCTGAGAATATTATTTTTTCAATCATATGTAACTCTTTTGGTTTCTTTTGGTGAGGTCATAGTTATAAATAATTTGAGATTACTCTACCCAAACATCAAGTTAAAGGGATAGTTCATCTAAAAATCATATTTATCCAAAAAGTCACTTACAAAAAGTTAGTCCGGAATAGACAGAGAGTAATTTTTTCCAACCATATATTATTCCGCTCCGTCCCCAGCTGTTATTAGCGTTCTTAGCATTGTCCAAATTCATGAATGGATACTGTTGGTCCCACTAAAGCAAAGCTGCATTGCAAGTGGTAAACTACACCAAAACACTACAATAATAACATCATTGTTGTTTCAGAACATCCCAAGAAAAACTGTCATCAAAACATTTTGTGCATAACACAAAGCATCAACGGAACACTTGAATATGTAAGTACTTCAATAAATGATAACCAATTGTAACATTATTTATAAAAGGTCACTGCCCTCTGTTGGTCATTGTCTGGATTTTATTAAGGTCTCCATCAGCAACAGCCAAAAATTGTTGAGAGTCTTCCTGGGATGACACAACACAATAACGAATAAAGTTCCCTATTGTAAGAATAAAATGTCCACCATTGGTCTGGTACTGGCTGATGTAACACTCTCATATTACAATGTCCAAATTACATACACTACCATTCAAAAGTATGCGGTCAGTTAGAAATGTCCTTGCATTCTAAAGAAAAGCATTTTTTTGTCCATTAAAATAAATGACCCCACATTTTTGAATGGTAGTGTACTTTATTATGTTTTTCCAGAGGCATTGTGGCAAAATTGTCTTAATTTCTGCATTGTTTAATTTTTTTAACCCTGTCTGGGTTGTAGCAATAAACTTATTGCACTGCTTTTGAGTGGAGAGATTCATTCATTCATTGATTCACCAAACGAAGCATTAATTATATATTTTTTCAAACGTGCCCCCATGTGGCATAATTGACATATAGTTCATACACAAGTTAGATTTATAAGCATGATTATGTGTGCCAAAAGTAAATTACACTGACTGATAGAGATAAAGAGAACGCCATCCAACCATTATGGCACCACCTTGTAGTCAACTGAATATACTGGCATATGTTACATTGTCAGAGTGTACACTATAGTACCAAGGCCTATAGTGAACAGAATACCATCCCTACTGTGAAGCATAGTGGTGGCTCACTGATGTTTTGGGGCTGTGTGAGCTCTAAAGGCATGGGGAATCTTGTGAAAATTGATGGCAAGATGAATGCAGCATGTAATCAGAAAATACTAGCAGACTATTTGCATTCTTCTGCACAGAAGCTGTGCATAGGACACTCTTGGACTTTCCAGCATGACAGTAACCCTAAGCACAATGCCAAGTTGACCCCCCAGTGGTTACAGCAGAAAAAGGTGAAGGTTCTGGAGTGGCCATCACAGTCTCCTGACCCTAATATCATCAAGCCACTCTGGGGAGATCTCAAACGTGCGGTTCATGCAAGACAATCAAAGACTTTGCATACCTGGAGGCATTATGCAAAGACGAATGGGCAGCTATACCACCTGCAAGATTTCAGGGCCTCATAGACAACTATTACAAAAGATTGTGCGCTGTCATTGATGCTAAAGGAGGCAATACACAGTATTAAGAACTAAGGGTATGCAGATTTTGAGCAGGGGTCAGTTAATTTTATTTTATTGTTGTCATGATTTGTTTTATGATTGTGCCATTCTGTTATGACCTACAGTTGAATGGGAATCCATTCAGAAATAAAAGACGTGTTTTGCCTGCTCACTCGCATTTTCTTAACAAATGGTACATATTTTACAATTTTTCCAAGGGTATGCAAACTTTTGAGCAAAACTGTAAGTGTGCATCTCTGCATTTGCAGCATGTTTTCACTATTTATTTCATGTTGTTATGTTTTAAAGGGATAATTCATCCTAGATTCATATTAGCGTGAATTAACACTTACCTTGAATTGTTCTTGAAGGCCCATAGAGTAATTTTTCAAGACAAATCTGTCCCAGCCTGGAATTTGAATAAACCCCCAAAACACCTCCAAAGAAAACTAGTTATTACATCAAAGAACCTGTTATTTACATCAAAGAACCTGTTAATGTTGGAGCGCTAAAAATAACATTTTTATTGTTGCTATATAAATCTCGTATTCAATTGAACTGATACTTCCTAAGTTTACAAATCAGTTTTGTTCACAATGGTATAAATCCCTTTTTTTCAAGTTTCACGGTAATAACCGCTAACAACCCGGAACAACCACTCAGCATTTGCTAGCTACTGATGACATAATTACCGAATACCAGAGGCTGTGTGTGTTTGTTACAGAAAATAGTTGCCAATTTGAAGTCAGCAAATTCCACCAGCTGTTTGAGAGCATCAGTATAGTCAAAAAAATAGAGAGCGCAAACGATTACTGAATTTAGTTTGAAGTGTTTTTTTTTAGTTCTTTTCTGCTTACAATGCAGCTTTTGTTTCTCAGGATACACAGTTTCAATTCAGGAATTTGGACAATGCTAATTATGGGCTGGGACAGGTGAAAAATGGCTTGTTGTGAAAGATTACTCCATGGGCATTCAAGAACAAGGTAAATGTTGCACCCAAATATGAGTCTAGGACTAACTATCCCTTTAAGCTCTAATGTGTGTTTTTACTTCCTAAAATTTCCAAAAACCTGTGGTATTACATTGTTGTTACTGTTGTTAATATGTATTTACATAGCAGTTATATATTAATAAGTGTCAACTTATTACAGGAATTTTGTCACTGTCAAGGCATTCATGTATTTTCTGTAGAGATTCTGTAGACAGATATGTTTGTAATTCAAGATATCTAATCAGGAAGGCATGTTCTGTATGTGTACATTTTGGTGGGAAACATTTTGAGGGAAAAATACATTTGTAAATGCATTTGTTAAATATATTGAATTAGTCTACTTTGCCTTTTTATTAAATAGACATTTAAAAAGTGATAGATTAAAAAATAATTTTAAGTATACCTATTAGAGAATTTGTCTCTTTTTTAAAGAGAAAGTACCCATTTGCGCCAACTTAAACTTGTGTCTTTCATTTGTAGATCAGAAATTTTACAGATCCTCAGAGCCTTATGGTGGAGATGGAAAAACAGACTTCTGGAGAACTAACGTCGGTGGATGTAATCTCTTATGTGGAGGTTCTCTCTCGATCATCCTTGCTGCTGAGCTCTAAAGAGAAGAATGAAACCATGAAACTGGCCATGACCAAAACAACTCTCAGAGTAATCTTTATATTTCACTTCTATTTAGATAAGTATAATGATTTCTCAGTGTTTCGTGTAAATTATGGGATGTTCAAATCTTCTATTCAAGTTCTTTAGTAAAATGAACTAATCTTTCGACTAATTTTGTTAATTTGAGGTAAGGCCTAGAGCAAGCCGCACCCAATAAACAGCAAAAAGTGCTAAAACTGAAAACTTAGAGTCAAGATTCTATATACCAGCATCTTTTTCACCATAGGATACCCCGCTGCCATTTATGACTCAGACGTATATACAGTGGATATAAAAAGTCTATACACCCCTGTTAAAATGCCAGGTTTTTTAGATGTAAAAGAATGAGACAAAGATAAATCATGTCATAACTTTTCCACCTTTAATGTGACCTATAACGTGAATAATTCAATTGAAAAACAAACTGAAATCTTTGAGGGGGAAGAATAAAAACTCACAGTAACCTGGTTGCATTAGTGTGCACACACTCTTATAACTGGGGATGTGTCTGTGTTCAGAAGTAACCAATTAAACGCATGTTAAATAGAAGTCATTACACACCTCCCATCATTTAAAATGACTCTGATTAATCACAAATGAAATTCAGCTATTTCTTAGTTGCATCTCAGAGCAAAAGCCATGGTCCGCAGAGAGCTTCCGAAGCATCAGAGGGATCTCACTGTTGAAAGATATCAGTCAGGAGAAGGGTACAAAATAATTTCCAAAGCATTACATATACATGGAACACAGTGAAGACAGTCATCATCAAGTGGAGTGGCACAACAGAGACATTACCAAGAACTGGACGTCCCTCCAAAATCTATGAAAATACGAGAAAAAAAATGGTCAGGGAGGCTTCCAAGAGGCCTACAGCAACATTCAAGGATCTGCAGGAATTTCTGGCAAGTACTGGCTGTGTGTTACATGTGAGAATAATCTCCCGTATTCTTCATATGAATGGGCTATGGGGTAGGGTGGCAAGACAGAAGCCTTTTCTTACAAAGAAAAACATCCAAGCCCGGCTTAAGTTTGCCAAGACAAGTCCCCCATAATTCAAAAAGGTATGTTTGGCGCAAAAACACTGCACATCACCCAAAGAACACCATACCCACAGTGAAGCATGGTGGTGGCAGCATCATGCTTTGGGGCTGTTTTACTTCAGTGGGAACCGGGGCCTTAGTCAGGGTGGAGGGAATTATGAACAGTTCCAAATACCAGGCAATTCTGACACAAAACCTTCAGGCGTCCGTTAGAAAGCTGAAGATGAAGTTCAACTTTCAGGACGACAATGACCCAAAGCACACATCCAAATCCACAAAAGCATGTCTTCACCAGAAGAAGATTAACGTTTTGGAATGGCCCAGCCAGAGCCCAGACCTGAATCCAATTGAACATCTGTGGGGTGATCTGAAGAGGGCTGTGCACAGGAGATGTCCTCGAAATCTGACAGATTTGGAGCGAGGAATGAACACTTTCCAGAGAGCTGGTCTGTGTTTATGCCCATTCACCATAGTTCACACTCTCTTAGGCCTTAACCCCACCCAGCTATTTAAGTATTCAAATGGGGACACTCTGGCCTGCTAAACTGATCTTATTGGTCTCTAATAAACACATACTATATCAAACCAAATAAAGTTTTCTTCATATGGACTTACAATACATATAAACAGTACAGTGAAAGGTAAAGTAGCTTAGCAGCAGGATTCATTAAAAACAGTAGCAGCAATGTAAGTGCAGATATTGCGGGAGGACAGCCACTGAGTCATTATAGGTTTATAGATTAGGCATAATCACACACACCTGGAAGAATGACCGGTCAATCAGATAGCTTATTATCACGCTAAGTGACTCGTTCACTTTTGTGAAGACTATGCAAACTTAATAGCTAAGCATAATCATGCAAAAGCTAGAAACCAGGAAATGTTAGCTAGCTGGTAAGTCAGTATTGTTACCTAGTTAGCTAACGTAAACAGCAACGTCATTTACGGTGCAAACATAATATATAAACATAATCACACACAAGCTAGAAATCAGGAAATGTTAGCTAGATGGTAAGTCAGTATTGTTACCTAGTTAGCTAACGTAAGTAGTAACGTAATTTAATCTGCAAACATAATATATAAGCATAATCACACACAAGCTAGAAATCAGGAAATGTTATCTAGCTGGTAAGTTTATGTGGTTACCTAGCTAGCCAACGTTAACGGTAACGTCAGTAGCTATAGCTAGATTACTAGTAATACAGCTGACAACTTCTTGAAAGGGAATTACTGTACCTGTAGCTATTTAGCAAACATTACACTTAACCGTATAGATGTAGGAATGTTTCACAGCAGACTGAAACAATTATATATCCCCTGATTACATACGTCTTTTGTTGTTTGCATTTAGTCTGTTTAGTTTGTTGCGTCTTTCGTTACCGTTCAATACTCCAACAATCTATGCATCTTTCATTGTCCCTGTCATAACTGCCATGATTGTCCTTTTCTTGTAAATGTAATCCGTGGACAGTTATTTTATACAAGAGGAGCTAGTTGGCACTTTCCACCATTGGCACTGCAATGAAATGCCTACATTTTGCCTGAGAGTATTGAACAGTATCAAAGTCTGAGATTTCCTCATCGTCATCCAATTAATCTTCTGAGTTATGGCATCATTTGTACTCCAGAAAGTAGTTTCTCACAACTTTATTGATAACAACAGCATAATTCAGGGCAGCGATGTGATTCACAGCTGTAGCAATGGGATGGCAGTTGTCCTTTTTGGAAAATCCCAGTATCACAATGATTTATTGACCAAGCAGTCGTGTTATGACAAACTCTGTTTACATGATAGACCAATCAGAACTCAGTATGTCAGCATGTCCAGCCCCTTCATTATCTCAGCCAATGGAAGGAAAAGTCCTGTGTTTTAGCTTAAAATTGTATTCGCATTTACACTTCATGCTAGTTTGTTATTAAGTCACATTAAAGTTCACATCTTCAAGAAGGCATTTCTGCAAAAAAACAACATGTCCCAGAACATGTTTTTCTGCTTACAAACGGCTCTCCTGAAAAGTAGTGCCATGCGACAGAAGCCCAGTTTCCTGAATTCTGCAGATATGGATCAATCATTTTAACACAAGGTCTTTCCAAGAGTCATTGATCTTCTAGAAAACTTCTGAAATGTTCTATACTTTCTTGGCCACATTCTGTAGGCTACTATTTCTTTTAACAGATCTTGCGTTTGCAAGACAGCCTCGGCTGTACCTGCACGACGCAGTACAGTCCTCACTCGAAACCATACAGAACGCTGTCAAACTGCAGAGCCCCGCAACCCCACTATGGTATACAACTGCAGATACTTGTTCTGTAGCGAAAATAACAGCTCCTAGGCCCACATGACTTGATCTGGGCTTGGCCAATTCCCTTTTATTTTATGTCTGTATTGATATGTTGAAATTTTATGATTAGCCTAGTGGCAAATGATCATTTACTGCAACCATCCCACAGCGACATGTCGGTGTCGCCATCTAGGACTTTTCCACTCAGATCTCCCCAATGATGCCAGTGATTTGTTAGTCAATAGGAAAAATATCTGTCACTATTTGCCCAACTCCTGTAGTTTGGACACTGGTTAGGAGTGCAGCAAATCGCTCTCTCGCATCCACCTTGACCGATCTCTGACCACTTTATTACTTTAACAACAGCCATGTCTTGCAATGCCTGAATATTTATGACTTCTTGTCGGGCTACTTGATACATTTTGAAAAATGATATGTTTTTTGATTATATATCAGATCTTATTTGAAGGTTACATAGTTACATAGTCAATAGGGCTAATTTGGATACCTTATATGGGTAATTGTAGGCATTCTTTGGGCGGAGACTGTATGCTGATTCACGTATGCAGAAGTATAGTATGGGTCTGATTTATCAATGGAGCATGTGTGTACGCCAATTTGATAAATCCCAATACTTTAGTGCGCACGCAAATCGTACGATATCCACATATGCCAGAATTGAGTTAGAAACTTCCCAACTTACAGATGATGTGGTATACTTCAGATCATGAGCTGTTCGAAGCCTTCACCATACTTTTTTCTTCCCATCATTCTGGTACAGGTTGATTTTAGTTTCATCTGTCCAAAGAATGCTGTTCCAGAACTGGCTTTATTAGATGTTTTTATTAGATGTTATTAGAAGTCTAATCTGACCTTTCTATTCTTGAGGCTTATGAATGGTTTGCATCAAGTATTTTCTTGATGATAGACTTTGATAATGATATGCCTACCTCCTTGAGAGTGTTCTTCACTTGGCTGGATGTTGTGAAGCAGTTTGTCTTTACCATAGAAAGGATCCTACGATCATCCACCACTGTTGTGTTTCATGGACATCCAGGCCTTTTTGTGTTGCAGAGATCACCAGTGCCTTATTTTTTTCGCAGAATGTACCAAACTGTTGATTTACCCGCTCCTAATGTTCCTTCTACATTTTTGATGGAATTATTTTTGCAGCCCAAGGATGGCCTGTAGGCATTGAGAGCTCTATTGACCGCATGTTGGGGGTTCACAGCAACAGCTTCCAAATGCGAATGCCAGACCTGAAATCAACTCCTTTTACCTACTTAATTGATTAAGATATAATGAAGGAATAGCCCACACCTGTCCCCAAGACAGCTTTTGAGTCAATTGTCCAATTACTGTTGGTCCCTTTAAAAAAGTTGTAATTCCTAAACCCTTCCTCCAATATATAATATTCACTATTTAACATTAACTTGAATATACAGTTGTGCTCATAAGTTTGCATACCCTGGCAGAAATTGTGAAATTATGGCATTGATTTGGGAAAATATGAGAGATCATGAAAATGTTATTTAAGTATAGTGATCATATGAGGCCATTTATTATCATAGAGTTGTTTGGCTCCTTTTTAAATCATAATGTTAACAGAAATCACCCAAATGGCCCTGATCAAAAGTTTACATACCCTTGAATGTTTGGCCTTGGTACAGACACACAAGATGACACACACAGGTTAAAATGGCAATTAAAGGTGAATTTCCCACACCTGTGGCTTTTTAAATTGCAATTAGTGTCTGTGTATAAATAGTCAATGAATTTCTTAGCTGTCAAGTGGATGCACTGAGCAGGTTAGATACTGAGCCATGGGGAGCAGAAAAGAACTGTCAAAAGACCTGTGTAACAAAGTAATGGAATAATAAAGATATCCAAAGCCTTGCAAATGCCAGTCAGTACTGTTCAATCACTTATTAAGAAGTAGAAAATTCAAGGATCTCTTGATACCAAGCCAAGGTCAGGTAGACCAAGAAAGATTTCAGCCAAAACTGCCAGAAGAATTGTTCGGGATGCAAAGAAATACAGTGTGCTCTGGAAAAATACGTTGTGGTTGTTTCAAGGAGCACAATATGATGATACTTGAACAAAAATGAGCTGCATGGTCAAGTTTCCAGAAAGAAGCCTTTACTGCGCCAATGCCACAAAAAAGCTTGGTTACAATATGCCCGACAACACCTTGACACGCCTCACAGCTACTGGCACAGCTACTGGCACACTGTAATTTGGAGTGATGAGACCAAAATAGAGTTTTATGGTCGCAACCATAAGCGCTATGTTTGGAGAGGGGTCAACAAGGCCTATAGTGAACAGAATACCATCCCCACTGTGAGCCATGGTGGTGGTTCACTGATGTTTTGGGGGAGGAAATGTTGTGGAAATTGATAAGATGAATGCAGCAGGTTATCAATAAATACTTTTCTTCTACACAAACGCTGCGCATGGGACGCACTTGGACTTTCCAGCACGACAATGACCCTAAGCACAAGGCCAAGTTAACCCCCCCAGTGGTTACAGCAGTAAAAAGGGGAAGGTTGGAATGGCCATCAGAGTCTCCTGACCTTAATATCATCAAGCCACTCTGGGGAGATCTCAAACGTGCACTTCATGCAAGACAACCAAAGATTTTATATGACCTGGAGGAATTTTGCCAAGACGAATGGGCAACTATACCACCTGCAAGAATTCTGGGCCTCATAACTATTACAAAAGACTGCACGCTGTCATTGATGCTAAAGGGGGCAATACACAGCTTTAAGAACTAAGGGTATGCTGACTTTTGAACAGTGGTCCTTTAATTTTTTCTTTGTTGCCATGTTTTATTTTATGATTGTGCCATTCTGTTATAAACTAGAGTTGAATATGAATCCCATGAGAAATAAAATAAATGTGTTTTGCCTGCTCACTCAAATAGTACATACATTTCCAATTATTCAAGGGTATGCAAACTTTTGAGCACAACAGCCAAAATAACAAAACTTGTGTCAATGTCCAATTATTTCCGGACCTAACTGGACATTTCAATGAAACATGGACAAGCCCAAACATTGTCTACCTGGGTTTCAGACAAGGAAGTGGATGACATTTTTTCTTTTTACTTTTAAACGCTGCAAAATTTTAGAAAAAGTGATTTGCTGTTAGATCTACCAATGAAGCTCAATGATTATACTGCCACCTACCAAAAACCTGCGAGGGGCGTCAGTT
The DNA here is from genome assembly GCF_011004845.1 of Esox lucius. Classification (NCBI taxonomy): domain Eukaryota; kingdom Metazoa; phylum Chordata; class Actinopteri; order Esociformes; family Esocidae; genus Esox; species Esox lucius. Next base: position 38,660,034 of record NC_047576.1, read on the forward strand.
TCAATCTGAACCCTGATCTCTTGATGAACATATAACATTTATTTAAAGAGCAGCTTTTTTCTCTGGGGCATTGCACAAAATTATACAGAAAAGCTAATACCCCCAATTTCAAGATTAGAATAATGCAAAGCTCTTTTCTCTTGCTACCCTAATAAGACAAATAAACTTCAGTTAGTGCTAAGTCTGCGAGTATCTTAAAATGAAAACATTCGATCACATTACCCAAGTAGTAGCCTCTCTGCACTCGCTGCCTGTTGATGCTAGGGCTTTTCAACCTAAAAATAATTACATCCTATCTATCTCTCTGAACTGGTCCTGCTGTACGTCATGAATTTATACACTCCAGATACAAGACTCTTATAGTAGAGTTTTTAAAGAAAGAGGGCAAGGCAGGGCTTTCTCCCATAGCGCTCCATTATTGTGGAATGATCTGCCGATTTATGTGAGAGACACAGACTTGTCTGGTAAATACTAATCTCTTCAGTAAAGTCTATAATTAAGTATAATCTGGATGTAACGGCGGGGGGTGAGGAAAGGGAGCCAGTTGCAGGCAGAGTGTCACCAGCCTTCTAGGCACCACGGTTTCGGCTAATCACCTTCACCCCGGATTGTCCCCATATTGTTGCCCACACCTGTTTCCCATTCTCACCGGACTCTGTTTTGGAGTCTTTTTACCTCACTTTACTTTGGCCTTGCCCAGTCAGTTTTTTTACGTGCTTTGGACTAAAATGTGACAAAAACTTAAGGGCATTTTGTTGACTAAAATGTATCACTGTTTTTGTGATTTTAACAAGAACTAGACAAAATCATTATTCAAGAGTTATAAATGTAACAGAAAAATATATTTTAGTCAAAATGACTAAAACTAGACTATATCAAAAAAGGATGCCAAAATTAACACTGGTGAATGAATGTGTGTATATTTGTAACTGAAGGCCACACTATGTTTGGCTGCTTAAACTTAACTACACTATTAGCCTTAGGGCTTTTACAATAACATAGCTTCCTTGTGGAATCTGCTATGGAATTGACCAGTATAGTCTATGGTTTTATTTTATTTAGTTTTTATTCTATTTCTATTTTCTTAATATATGCAATGCACAATGAATTGCCTATTTAATATATGTTTTTATTATAGTATTCTATTGTATTTTTATATTTTTCTTTTTCTTTGTAAAGTACATTGAATGCTTCTATATATGAATGGTGCTATATAAATTCACTTGCTTGCTTGCTAAGTTTGAACAGTCTATGCGAGAACAGAGTTGTGGACTAATTGGCAGGAATTGTACAGTTTTTTAACATTAGTCATTGTAGTCCTTATACACATTGCCTAACTACAATGACTAGGTTCTGTGTCCAGGCCCTCTACAATCTGTCGTGCCTAAAAAGGTCTACTCTGGAACATCCAAAAGTTAATATTTTTACAGTTGTGCTAAAAGATTTGCATTCCCTTGCAGAATTGGTAATATATGTACCATTTGTAAAGAAAACATGAGTGAGCAGTCAAAACACACTTTTATTTCTTATGGGATTCACGTTCAACTGTAGGTCATAACAAAATAGCACAATCATAAATCAAAACAAATGCATACCCTTAGTTCTTAATACTGTGTATTGCCCCCTTTAGCATCAGTCTTTTGTAATAGTTGTCTATGAGGCCCCAAATTCTTGCAGGTGGTATAGCTGCCCATTTGTCTTGGCATAATGCCTCCAGGTCATGCAAAGTCTTTGGTCGTCTTGCATGAACCACACGTTTGAGAACTCCCCAGAGTGGCTTGATGATATTAGGGTCAGGAGACTGTGATGGCCACTCCAGAACCTTCACCTTTTTCTGCTGTAACCACTGGGGGGTCAACGTGGCCTTTTGCTTAGAGTTATTGTCATGCTGGAAAGTCCAAGAGTGTCCCATGCACAGCTTCCGTGCAGAAGAATGAAAATAGTCTGCTAGTATTTTCTGATTACATGCTGCATTCATCTTGCCATCAATTTTTACAAGATTCCCCATGCCTTTAGAGCTCACACACCCCCAAAACATCAGTGAGCCACCACTATGTTACATGTTCGAATGTTACATGTTTGAATCCCTGGCTAGGCCACGTTTTTATTAATATTTGGTTTAAATAACTGTCCCCTTTTAATAATAACAAAAATACATAGTTCTAATGGAGCACTTTGGAAGGACCAAACGATGCTTTACTACTAGTAGCTACAAAATCCAAACTAAGGTAGGAAAGAGTAATTACACAACACACAAACACACACACTATGAAGGGAAATGTTTCATTTCCAAAAAACGGTTCATTCACTCTAAGCTTTTCAGCTCACTGCATAGGGGTGTCACCTGCTGGTCAGGAATAAATATCACACATTTAATGTTTGTCACATTCAGTAATAGGTTGCAGGACACAGGGGCAGAGGTTTTCCAAAAAAAAGTTACTTTTAATAAGACCAGGACTTGGGTAGGAACATAGCAATTAAACAATGACAGACAAGAAACACAAGGGCAGGAGGAACTTAAATAGGGACTTAAATAAGGGGTAAAAAAGACACAACGGAAACAAATCACTATGATGAGACTAAATAGAGACATGTAACTAGAACTAAAACACAGAACATAGAACTGCAACACCATTACAGTTTATGTAGATTTTTCTTTCCATAAGAATACACAAAACTTTGTAGCACAGTGGTTTGGTGTGGTTATGGTTATTGCGAAGGGGAATTTGAATGTGGGCTTGTATCCCACATTCTTCCCTTTCAAGATTTTTTTAACTGCATCGTTGAAATGTTTTGGATTATGAAGGCAAGTGTGTCATACGACACAGTAAATGAAACAAATTATATGAACAACAATAAATGGTATCGTTTGAACTCAAAAAGTTTGCTAAATTTAATCTGGTTTTGATCTCGCACAACTATCTAATGATTATGAGTCGACTACGCTACCGGTTGCACCATCACTGGATTGAATAGGGTAGCAACTTTTTCCCCTGACATTACTAAATAAGGTGACCAGTAGATGTCAGTATTAGAAAGTCTCAGGCATTGAACAACTATACAGTAGAAGCCTGCATTTTACAAGAGGCTTTGGAAAAGCACGTGATTCATTCATCATGTGGTGATCATGCATTTGAATTATAAATCTCTATGAGTGAAATGCTGTAGTTCAACATTCATAAAATATGGTGGCTGCAATGCTTGATTTAAGATGTGATATTAAAAACTGATGAACAAACATTCCTGAAGTAGGATCTACAAACGCAGTGTTGCCAGTGTTTCAACAAAACAATAAATAAGAAAGCAAACATCAGGACTCACACCGGGCATTCCAAAGCATTTATGTATCTGTCCATAGCTCATTGAGCTATAGTCTGCAGTATTTTGATAACCACCTGTTATTGATAATCCATGACATGCGCAGAAACTTAATGACATTCATCAGTAAATTTATTAATTTCATTATTTCAAGATTAGACTCAAGTCTCTAGTTTCAAATGTATTAAGGCATGTTTTGAATGCACTATGTGTTTCAAAACGCTATCTGATGGTTGTGTTTCACAGCAAGCCTTGGCTTCACTAACCAGTCTTCATTCCACTACTCATTTAGCTCATGAGTTAATAGGTTCGGGTCTACTCACTGTATGAAATACTTATTTTCTTAAGTTCCTGTCCATTGCCATTAGCCAATGTATACTTACAAAAGGATATCTAAAAATCCCTTTTTGTTACTTCATACTTAAAATTATTTTGTTAATCTGCCTTCCTTTTTCTCCCACAGACATTTTTAAATGTGGTGAACAATTTGGTTGAGAAAGATGAGTTGGTGGCTTGGAAGAGAATCAAACAAGAGCACCGGGACTACACCATCACCAAACTCTTACATACAGTGGAAGAGAGTACTCTGATCCTGGCCAAGAATTATGAAACAACAACGGAGATTGAGATCTATGAGCGTGAAATGGGTAAGACCAAGACCCCAATGTCGGCATGGACACACCGATTGCATTTGCCGGCAAACAGTAACCAAGCACAACTGAACAGAGTCACAATTACAAATTAAAGCTGCAAGCAGCATTTGGAGGGTTTCAGCATTGAAGCTACTACTAGCCAGAATGCACATATTGTTTTTATGTATATCTATTGTTGCAAGCAACAATCAATGGTTTTTCCTTTCCTATAGTGTGCCCATGTGGCCAACTTGAAACCTCTTTCACACAAACTAAAATCACAACTCTGATCATGTGTACCAAATGTAATCACACTGAGGGAAAAAGAACAACAGATGTTGTGTTATGGCTATTTTGCCGACACTGTTTGGCAAATTGAGTTTACTTGCATGTTACTTTGCAATAGTTTTCAGGACATTGACCTCAATTAGTATTATAATATCATTTTCTGAATCAGATAAATATGGATACGTCATAAGTCTGACACTATCAGAGCAGTACACCTTAAGCACCAAACAATGTAAATAGGTATTTGTTAGAATTTTTCAGAATGTAATAAATGGAGCCTAATTAAATGGGAAATATAATTATTATGCTCTTCCCCAGCGCACAGCATATTAATGAATTCAACTTTAGCTTTTTGTAAAATTATGCAGAACAGAATAGATAATCATTATAATTTTCAAAGATATGTTTACTGAAGTATGTGTTTTAACATCAATGATTGAGCAAACAATCTTGTTTAATTGTTTAATTTTGATGATCAAAGTCTATTACAGGTGGCAACAATGAAACAATACCAGATGTTAATTTATTTGGAAAACATCCCTATTCTTACTGTAAAAATGTTTGACTTCGGTAGGTCATGGGCATATAGCCTACATGCCCATGTGGTGTTGTTAAATTACAACTCAGATTTCGTTTTAATTTAATGGTGCGATTTAAAGGTGCAATTGATAAGTTTAGCCCTCAGAAGTGGAACTGTAGAAACAAATGAAAACAGATGAATTAATTAAGACCTGAGAATGGGTTATCTACTGATGGTTAAACAAATAACACCCTTTCTGCCAAAGGCACATTTTAAATACCTAAAGCATTGGTTATAATGTTCATGTCACGAGAATGATTTAAGATGAATTAACACTAGCTTAGACTGAGACTTTTTTAGCAGTTTTTATGCAAATGTCATTATGCAAATGAAAACAGAGAATTAACTTTGCTACATGAGCATAGATTAGCTATTGAGGCCTGAAAGCATGACAAGATCTCTAAATGGTCAAATTATTATTAGCTAAACCAGGCATGGGCAACTGGCGGCCCCCACCCCCTCTTTATTTACCTACTAGCTAGGTAACGTCATTAGCATTTACTGCTAACGTTAGCATCATTCGCTGTTTTTTATTGACTCGGCTATCTATACCATACCATACCATCTTCTTCCGCTTATCCTGGGCCGGGTCGCGGGGGCAGCAGTCTAAGCAGGGATGCCCAGACTTCCCCCAGCTCTTCCGGGGGGACACCGAGGCGTTCCCAGGCCAGCTGGGAGACATAGTCCCTCCAGCGTGTCCTAGGTCTTCCCCGGGGTCTCCTCCCGGTGGGACGGGACCGGAACACCTTCCCAGGAAGGCGTTCCGGAGGCATCCGAAACAGATGCCCAAGCCACCTCAGCTGACCCCTCTCGATGTGGAGGAGCAGCGGCTCTACTCTGAGCTCCTCCCGGGTGACCGAGCTTCTCACCCTATCTCTAAGGGATCGCCCAGCCACCCTGCGGAGAAAGCTCATTTCGGCCGCCTGTATCCGGGATCTTGTCCTTTCGGTCATGACCCAAAGCTCATGACCATAGGTGAGAGTAGGAACGTAGATTGACCGGTAAATCGAGAGCTTCGCCTTGCGGCTCAGCTCTTTCTTCACCACGACAGACCGATACATCAACCGCATTACTGCAGAAGCTGCACCGATCCGTCTGTCAATCTCCCGTTCCTTCCTTCCCTCACTCGTGAACAGGACCCCTAGATACTTAAACTCCTCCACTTGAGGCAGGCACTCTCCACCAACCTGAAGTGGGCAAGCCACCCTTTTCCGACTGAGGACCATGGCCTCGGATTTGGAGGTACTGATTTTCATCCCCACCGCTTCACACTCGGCTGCAAAACGTCCAAGTGCATGCTGAAGGTCCTGGCTTGAAGGGGCCAACACGACAACATCATCCGCAAAGAGCAGAGACGAAATCGTGTGGTCCCCAAACCTGACACCCTCCGGCCCCTGGCTGCGCCTAGAAATTCTGTCCATAAAATATACGAACAGAACCGGTGACAAAGGGCAGCCCTGCTGGAGTCCAACATGCACAGGGAACAAGTCAGACTTACTGCCGGCAATGTGGACCAAGCTCCTGCTCCTCCTGAATCCGAGGTTCTACTATCGGCCGTATTCACCTCTCCAGAACCCTGGCATAGACTTTCCCGGGGAGGCTGAGAAGTGTGATCCCCCTATAGTTGGAACACACCCTCCGGTCCCCCTTCTTAAAAAGAGGGACCACCACACCGGTCTGCCATACCAGAGGCACTGTCCCCGACTGCCACGCGATGTTCCACAGGCGTGTCAGCCAAGACAGCCCCACAACATCCAGAGACTTGAGGTACTCAGGGCGGATCTCATCCACCCCCGGTGCCTTGCCACCGAGGAGTTTCTTAACCACCTCTGTGACTTCAGCCCGGGTGATGGACGAGTCCACCTCTGAGCCCTCATCCTCTGCTTCCTCAATGGAAGACGTGACGGCGGGATTGAGGAGATCCTCGAAGTACTCCTTCCACCGCCCGACGACATCCCCAGTTGAAGTCAACAGCTGCCCACCTCTACTGTAAACAGCGTTGGTAGGGCACTGTTTCCCTCTCCTGAGGCGCCGGATGGTTTGCCAGAATCTCTTCGAGGCCAGCCGATAGTCCTTCTCCATGGCCTCACCGAACTCCTCCCAGGCCCAAGTTTTTGCCTCCACAACCACCCGGGCTGCAGTCCGCTTGGCCTGTCCGTACCCGTCAGCTGCCTCAGGAGTCCCACAAGCCAACCCAGGCCTGATAGGACTCCTTCTTCAGCTTGACGGCATCCCTTACTTCCGGTGTCCACCACCGGGTTCGGGGATTGCCGCCTCGACAGGCACCGGAGACCTTACGGCCACAGCTCTGAGCAGCCGCTTCGACAATGGAGGTGGAGAACATGGTCCACTTGGACTCAATATCTCCAGCCTCCCTCAGGATCCGGTCGAAGCTCTGCCGGAGGTGGGAGATCTCTCTGACAGGAGAATCGGCCAGACGTTCCCAGCAGACCCTTACAGTACGCTTGGGTCTGCCGAGTCTGTCCAGCTTCCTCCAGGGATCGGGTTGTCGAGGCCCCCGCCTTCGACTGCCGCCCGATCCTCTACGCACCGACCCCTTATGGTCCCTCCTGTAGGTGGTGAGACCACGGGAAGGCGGCCCCACGTCGCTCCTTCGGACTGAGCACGGCTGGACCCCGTGGGGAAAGGCCCGGCCACCAGGCGCTCACATACGAGCCCCAACCTCGGGCCTGGCTCCAGGGTGGGGCCCTGGCTGCGCCATACCGGGCGACGTCACAGTCCTCAAAATGGTTTCCATCATTAAAGGTTATTTGAATAATGGTATTATAATTGTAATTGTTGCATGTGTTGACGACAATGAGATGACAAAAATTAGTGCAAGCAATTTTCAATCCACCACATGGTGGCGATAATGGGATTTTTACATTTGCCAGCTCACCATGCTCACCTCGTTTTTGTTACAGCCCTGAATAGAAGTAGTTAAGTCCATCGCCAAAAAAAGGAACATATTTGCAATTGGGATCTATTAACATTTTGAATTTGTGAAAAAGCCTTAAAACTTCTCCTATGGCACCAAATATTCACTTGAATTAATATGTGGCATCTATGGTCAAAGGTCTTCAAAATTTATATATACCAGGTAAGACAAAAAATGTGTCCGCTATTGACGTATGAACTTGTATAGATGTGTGGTTTTGCGCGTATAGGCACACAATTCTTACATGCTTAATCAGATTTAATCTTTACTTCACAATCTTTAGACGACAATGTGTGTAAGCTCTTTTTATTTAATCACACGGTGGCACTATAGATTTTTTGGACATATGCAACCTTACGACATTCATCCGCTTGAGTTGGAGCCCTGAAAAGAGGTTGTGGAACCCATTAACTCCATCATTTTGAATATGTAAAAACACTCCAACTTAACTTAAAATCATCTATGCCACATTTGGTACTACTGCGTTCATATGGGTTTCTCAGCACAAATGGTGCAATAAAGATGTCAAGTACTGTTTGCAGAAACCTGCTCAATGCTGCTTGCCGCTTTAATTATTATTATTATTAGCCGGGCTAATAATTATTATTCCCGTGAGATAAAATGGCTTAAAAGTAAAAAAAAATGTATGGTAGTAAAGGGCCAAAGGACGCAATTTCTGGCATGCATGTCAGCCTCAAGGAGGTGCTGTCACAAGCCTCGAAAGATGCACTTTTTGCAAGCTCACCACGCCCACCCCTTGTGACCTAGAGTCTTGAAAATTGTTATCTCCTCATGGTGAAATGTTTTGCCATTGGGATCCAAAAAGTTTGCAATGATGGATTTACTGCCATTGTGGATTTTTTTAAAAACACTAAATAATTAACTTTTCTGGCACCAAATGTCCGATCTTCACCTACTTTGATATTTGGCATCTAGGGACCAAGGTCCTCAAAAGTTATATCAGCCCGGCCAGTATGTCAAAAAACATGGATGCTATTTATTAATGAAGATGTTCGGGGGCGTGGTTTTGCACATGGCATCTAGACTAGGGCTGCGACTAATTATTATTTTGGTAGTCGACTAATCTGTTGATTATTTTTTAGATTCGTCACTTAGTCAACGATTAATTTTGTCACGCCCTCTATCTCTGCTGTGGGCGGGGCTGCTGTACCGGGCACCAGTGCATGTTTACTTAACCTGCTCAAGTCTGCACAGCTGTAAATGTCACCTAGTTGTCCAGTCTCTGCCTTAACATAACATAAGTTCCCATAGCAAATTAAAATAAAGACCCATGAAGCATATGAATATGAAACTTAAGCTTGATAGCTTAATTAAATCTATTTGTAACATTAATGTGATCACAATAAAAATCAATTCATTAAATGAGGATGTTCTCTGTCAAGACTTAAGCCATTTGAAGGGTACATGGGCCTCTCTTCAGTACTACTAAAACAGAAAGAACCAATCAATAAGCTGCATTAATTAACAAGTTGAAGGTTATGTATCATAGTAACCTATCTGTGATAAACTAATTAAACCATTAAACTAATTAAATATCTTACAACTGAATTACTGATATAATTCCAACACACAGACTAACTAGCTATTGTTAAGTGGAGCAGGTTTACTGTTCAGAAAGAACAGTAGTATCAACACAAGGAATAAAATAGGAAAGACGAGACAGGGTAGGCTACTCCTATAATTCACTGATTTAATATTGCACTTAACGCATTAGCTAACAACTGAAATACTGGCTCTTAGCCAGCACCATCCATGAGACCTTGATTTCAGACGGGTAAACTAACAAACATTACGATACTAATATTATAGGTAATTGACTAAAGCACGAAATGGTCCCAAAACGTACCCATGCGGAGCAGACAACACAGCTTCAGGGTGCTTACGTTTAAGATGTTCATGAATCACTGTAGTGCTGCCGTGAAATGACAACTCTGCTTTATATTGTTTGCACTGAACTTGTTTTGCTGGTATGTTTTTGATGAAATGCTCCTGTACTAATGAAAGTTTTGGTATTTCTCACTGCTGCTCCGTCATTCATACTTCTTCATGAGTACTAGCCTTGCAGTCATGGCAGACAATGGAAGCGATACTGCCCCAAGCACTTCCTGTAGTGCATTGCAGTTACAAATGAACAACCAGAAATATTTTTAAGGGGAAAAGTGCCAAGATTGCAGCCTCCCCCCTTAAGAACACCTGTGGAACGACGAGTTCGACGAATGTCTATAATCATTGTTGACTAATCGTTGCAGCCCTATTATAAACACATCTCCTACAAGGATAATGGTATAATGATTATACTTGGTATGTATATTGACAAGGACCATACGGAAAAAATGACTGCAATTATTTTTATATCAACCACACAGGGGCACTATTGAGGTTTTTCACATTAGCAAGGTCACCTTACTCACCCCGTTTGAGATACAGCCTTGAAAAGAGGTAGATAACTCCACCTCCTTATGAGGAGCATATTTGCCTTTGGGACTCATTAACTTCACTTTAATGGATTGGCGGCCATTTTGAATTTGTGAAAAACACTACTCTGGCACATAATGACCGATCTTCACGTATCTTCATATTTGGCATCTATAGACGATGGTCTTCAAAAGTTATATAAATCAGGCAAGTATGTTCAAAAATATGGCCGCCATTGACAGATGAACATGTGCAGCAGCGTGGTTTTGCACATATATACAGTGGATATAAAAAGTATACCCTTTATACACTTTAACCCTGTTAAAATGCCAGATTTTTGTGATGTAAAAGAATGAGACAAAGATCAATCATGTCAGAACTTTTTCCACTTTTAATGTGACCTATAATGTGAACAATTCAATTGAATTACAAACTAAATTCTTCAAGGGGGAAAAACGAAAAATAAAAACCTTACAATAACGTGGTTGCATAAGTGTACACACCTTCTTATAACTGGGAATGTTTAGAATTAACCAATCACATTCAAACTCATGTTAAAAATAAGTCATTACACACCTGCCAACATTTAAAGTGACTCTGATTAATCACAAATAAAGTTCAACTGTTCTAGTAGGATTTTCCTGACAGGCGTCCGTTAGAAAGATGAAGAGGAAGTTTACCTTTCAGCACGACAATGACCCAAAGCACACATCCAAATCCACAAAAACATGGCTTTGCCAGAAGAAGATAAACGTTTTAGAATGGCCTAGCCAGAGCCAAAACTTAAATCCAATTGAACATCTGTGGGGTGATCTGAAGAGGGCTGTGGACAGGAGATGTCCTCGCAATCGACAGATTTGGAGAGCTTTTGCAAAGAAGAGTGGGCAAATATTGCCACGTCAAGATGTGCCATGCTAATAGACTCGTACCAAAAAAGACTGAGTGCTGTAATAAAATCAAAAGGTGCTTCAAGTTTAAGGGTGTGCACTCTTATGCAAACAGGTTATTGTGAGTTTATTTAAAATTTTTCACCCTCAAAGATTTCAGTTTGTTTTTCAATGGAATTGTTCACGTTGGTGGAAAAAGTTCTCACATGATTTATCTTTGTCTCATTCTTTTACATCACAAGAACCTGGAATATTAACAGGGGTGTGTAGATTTTTTATATCCACTGTAGACACATCTCCTACAAGGATAATGTTATAATAATTCTACTTGCATATGTTAACAAAGATGATACAACAATACATTTTATATCTACAACATGGTGATGCTATTGAGGTTTCCCACATTTGCAAGCTCTCCACACTCACAGTGTTTAAAATTAAATCTCAAAAAGAGACATATAAGTACATCTCCCAAGGAACGTATTTTCATTTGGGACCCATTAAGTCAAGCGTAAAGGTTTTTCTGCAATTCTGAATTTGTGAAAAAACGCTACTTCTATAGCATCAAATGACAGATTTGAACCGTTTCACAAGGCCCCTTAACGTGATTTCTTAATGCACATTATTTCAGTATGCGCTGACAATTGAACAACTGTATATTATGAGACAACACAAATTGGCACCACAGCAGCCCATAAACACCATGTTGCTTATTAGATATGGAGCAGTATTCTGATTTCAACTGGTTAAAATTAGATTTTGAAACTATTTTGGCCAGTAGTAATGTTAAAGAGTATACTGAATAATTATTGAGCAACCTTCTAAGATTTTATTTTCCTGAGTATCACTCCACTTGTTGCATCAATAAAACATATGCTATATGCTATAAACATATAACTATCAGACGATTTGTGAGTTAATAATGCGTTTATTTACGTGATCATTCAATATTTCACTAAAGATTGTGGAAAATAATGAATTTAGATTTCTTGCATATTTAGTAATCGACAAATACAATCAGTGAAAAACACCTTTATGAAGATTACATTGAGCTTGTTTGGCTAATTACTGTTTACATGTGCAGCCATTTTCGTTTTCATTCTTGAATTACCAAGAGCTGACTTGTATAATCTTTTTATATTGCAACTCGGTTCTGTCCTTCTACTTCTACTGTCCTTCTACTTCTTCTACTTCTCATCATTCTGTGATAGCGTTTATCACAGAACTATCAATAAAATCACTGACAGCTGCATCCACTCAATGTTAGCGAATGGAGGATTTGGCACTTTCATTGTTTGAACATGCCTAGCTTTAGGTAGGAATAAAGAACAGGCTAAATCAACATGATCACAATTGTTAGTGCTGATATGAGGCACTTCTGTAGTCAGCCTGATAAAATCACAACACAGATTATCAAAATTCTAATTTGTCCAAGTTAATTCGTAAAATCACTTTCTATTTGCAATCTTTTGTCTTTTGGAATAACCAAAAAATGCATCTGCCAACCTCTGGTCTGGGGGACTTTGTATTTCTTGCATGACTTGTCAGAACAGCTTTCCAAACTGAAAAGTAACCAGTTTTGTTTTGGAAATTTCTCTAACCAATGTATTCTCACTGATTAAAGGACTGAGAGCCCCTTTTCCAAATTAGAAAAGGAATGTGGGGGATCTGGTATTTGCCTAGGGGGCATCATTGACTGGTGTCAGCAGATGAAATGGTTACTCTTTATCTGCGCATCTGTATAACTCATGTCCAGATTCTGTAAGAGCTCTTTAGAGTTCAATAGGTTACCCATGTGGGGGGAGGACAGCTTGCCCCTTGTTTGAAGACTAGGTAGTAATAGAACAAAGGGAATGTGTTCAGTTGAGTTAAGAAAGAAAGAATCTTGCCACACCCCTTTACCACTATAAATACGAACTGTTCACGTTTTAAGTTAGAGACTCCTCGGATGATTATGTTTGTTAGCATGTGACGCGTCTCTCTATTTTCAAATAAATAAATGGTTAAATTGTGCCAAGAGAATTTTGTCTCTGTACTTCCTCCTTTAAGAGTTCTGATCAATGGAATTGCCATCACAGTGTGAATGTAGCAATCGTATATCAGGACTTGGCTTAAGTGCTAATTACTCTTGCGTCTGAACGCAAACCAAGCACTTATGTATATGTGCCCGACCCATAATAAGTGCCCCAAGATCACTCAAAGGAAAACATACCCATAAAATGTAAGATGTACATGATACATGACAAATGGAGGTTACATGCCTGCGTGTTGTTACAGTGTAGGTTTATTGGAAATCTGTTTACTATTGATGGAAATGCATTCACACGCTCAACTAAATCATTGTTATTTCTTATACAGAGATGAAGCTCTACAGTTTTGATGTCCATCAAAGAAAGAAAACCATGCTCTCTGTATTCATGGGAGGAGATCATGTTCATTTACATCCAAAAAGACTGGAGGGGAGCACAAATGGTAAGAGATAAAAAATCTGCATTTCTAACCCTTTCTATGGAGCCCATATGCATACTGTATTATCCAACTATTTAAATCTTCTCATAATGCATTATATGAGTATTAAAATATGACAGTGTGTTGCCAGGAAATAGTTGCACACCTCAGCAGTGCGAAAATGTACAAGGCTTAAGGCTGAGTTTTGAAGTTTGCATATATTCTCTTGCATTGCAAAAGTGTGAAATGTGTTAACACTAGAACCTCCAGGCGTTTTTGACCCCTAGTAACCGCCAGAGCTGAACGCCATTTGGTGTCATTAGAATATGAATCGTCCATATTAGCATGGACATTGTCCTCCGCAGCATCACCATTCATCCAGAGCATGGGTCTACTGGGTTGTTATCAAACTATATAGAATAGTCTAAAAAATTATGAATTACAGAATTTGTTTGTTTTAAATGGTTAATGAATATGAAAAATACAAGAATGTGTTTGTATTGAAAGTCTCAACATAGGGAAAAAAATGACAAAAAAAAGAATACATACAGTTGCTAAATCAAAACAATTGTGATACTTTTTATATATAATTTTTTTGCGATCACATCTCGCATTTTGAGAGAGGCACTATTTCACAAAAACGGTAAAGTGCCTGTTAAGATGGACTAAGGAGTGGTCCGGAGCACTCGTTAATTAACAAGCGATATTACGTGCCATTTAAGTAATGATGCTTTCGGGAAACACACTGATAATATAACGAGTGCATCTTATGATCATCTTAGTGCTTTGGGAAACCAGGCCCTGGTCTTTTTCTACAGGTGTTGGTCATAAAATTAGAATATCATCAAAAAGTGTATTTATTTCAGTAATTCCATTCAAAAAGTGAAACTTGTATAATGTATAAATTCATTCCACACAGACTGATATATTTCAAGTGTTTATTTCTTTGATTATAACAGACAACTAATGAAAAACCCAAATTCAGTATCTCAGAAAATTAGAATATTGTGAAAAGGTTCAATATTAAAGACACCTGGTGCCACACTCTAATCAGCTAATTAACCCAAAACACCTACAAAGGCCTTTAAATGGTCTCTCAGTCTAGTTCTGTAGGCAACACAATCATGGGGAAGACTGCTGACTTGACAGCTGTCCAAAAGACGAACACTGACACCTTGCACAAGGAGGGCAAGACACAAAAGGTCATAGCTAAGGAGGCTGGCTGTTCACAGAGCTCTGTGTCCAAGCACATTAATAGAGAGGCGAAGGGAAGGAAAAGATGTGGTAGAAAAAAGTGTACAAGCAATAGGGATAATCGCACCCTGGAGAGGATTGTGAAATAACCAAAGTTCATCTCAATTCTTTGTTATATACCCTTTGTTGGCAATGACAGAAGTCAAATGTTTTCTGTAAGTCTTCACAAGGTTTTCACACACTATTGCTGGTATTTTGGCCCATTCCTCCATGCAGATCTCCTCTATAGCAGTGATGTTTTGGGGCTGCCGCTGGGCAACACGGTCTTTCAACTCCCTCCAAAGATTTTCAATGGGGTTGAGATCTGGTGACTGGCTAGGCCACTCCAGGACCTTGAAATGCTTCTTACGAAGCCACTCCTTCGTTGCCCGGGCAGTGTGTTTGGGATCATTGTCATGCTGAAAGACCCAGCCATGTTTCATCTTCAATGCCCTTGCTGATGGAAGGAGGTTTTCACTCAAAATCTCACAAAACATGGCCCTATTCATTCTTTCCTTTGCACGGATCAGTCGTCCTGGTCCCTTTGCAGAAAAACAGCCCCAAAGCATGATGTTTACACCCCCGTGCTTCACAGTAGGTATGGTGTTCTTTGGATGCAACTCAGCGTTCTTTCTCCTCCAAACACAACGAGTTGAGTTTTTACCAAAAAGTTATATTTTGGTTTCATCTGACCATATGACATTCTCCCAATCCTCTTCTGGACCATCCAAATGCTCTCTAGCAAACCTCAGACAGGCCTAGACATGTACTGGCTTAAACAGGGGGACACGTCTTGCACTGCAGGATTTGAGTCTCTGGCGGTGTAGTGTGTTACTGATGGTAGCCTTTGTACCTTTGGTCCCAGCTCTCTGCTGGTCATTCACATGGTCCCCCCGTGTGGTTCCGGGATTTTTGCTCACCGTTCTTGTGATCATTTTGACCCCACAGGGTGAGATCTTGCGTGGAGCCCCGGATCGAAGGAGATTATCAGTGGTCTTGTATGTCTTCCATTTTCTTATAATTGCTCCCACAGTTGATTTCTTCACACCAAGCTGCTTACCTATTGCAGATTCAGTTTTCCCAGCCTGGTGCAGGTCTACAATTTTGTTTCTGGTGTCCTGTGACAGCTCTTTGGTCTTGGCCATAGTGGAGTTTGGAGTGTGACTGTTTGAGGTTGTGGACAGATGTCTTTTATACTGATAACAAGTTCAAACAGGTGCCATTAATACAGGTAACGAGTGGAGGACAGAGGAGCCTCTTAAAGAAGAAGTTAGAGGTCTGTGAGAGCCAGAAATCTTGCTTGTTTGTAGGTGACCAAATACTTATTTTACAGAGGAATTTACCAATAAATTCATTTAAAACATTGATTTTCTGGATTTATTTCTTCTCATTTTGTCTCTCATAGTTGAAGTGTACCTATGATGGAAATTACAGGCCTCTCTCATCTTTTTAAGTGGGAGAACTTGCACAATTGGTGGCTGACTAAATACCCTTTTGCCCCACTGTATGTTCTCTGATTAAAGTAAATTTAGCATTTCCTTTGGAAATCAAGGTCCCAGAGTCTGGAGGAAGAGAGGAGAGGCACAGAATCCATGTTGCTTGAAGTTCAGTGTAAAGTTTCCACAGTCAGTGATGGTTTGGGGTGCCATGTCATCCGCTGGTGTTGGTCCATTGTGTTTTCTGAGGTCCAAGGTCAACGCAGCCGTCTACCAGGAAGTGTTAGAGCACTTCATGCTTCCTGCTGCTGACCAACTTTATGGAGATGCAGATTTCATTTTCACAGTGCCAAAGCTACCAGTACCTGGTTTAAGGACCATGGTATCCCTGTTCTTAATTGGCCAGCAAACTCGCCTGACCTAACCCTATAGAAAATCTATGGGGTATTGTGAAGAAGAAGATGCGATACGCCAGACCCTACAATTCAGAAGAGCTGGAGGCCACTATCGGAGCAACCTGGGCTCTCATAACACCTGAGCAGTGCCACAGACTGATCGACTCCATGCCACGCTGCATTGCTGCAGTTATTCAGGCAAAAGGAGCCCCAACTAAGTATTGAGTGCTGTACATGCTCATACTTTTCATGTTCATACTTTTCAGTTGGCCAATATTTCAACAAATATTTTTTTTTGTATTGGTCTTAAGTAATATTTTAATTTTCGGAGATACTGAATTGGGGATTTTCATTAGTTGTCAGTTATAATTATCACAATTAAAAGAAATAAACATTTGAAATATATCAGTCTGTGTGTAATGAATGAATATAATATACTTTTTGTTTCACTTTTTGAATTGAATTACTGAAATAAATCAACCTTTTGATGATATTCTAATTTTATGACCAGCACCTGTAGAAAAAGACCAGGGCCCGGTTTCCCAAAGCACTAAGATGATCATAAGATGCACTCGTTATTTTATCAGAGTGTTTCCCGAAAGCATCATTACTTAAATGGCACGTAATATCGCTTTTTAATTAACGAGTGCTCCGGACCACTCCTTAGTCCATCTTAACAGGCACTTTACCATTTTTGTGAAATAGTGCCTCCCTCAACATTGCTATGACTTAAGTAACATATATTCTATATAGCAACCGGAGGAACTGATAATTGGTTGTCACGTGATCGATTTCCGGAGATATGCTTTTGTTTGGCTGTAATACACCAGTCCCATTCTTCTGACATTTCACTACTTTGAGTTTTGCATTTTCCTATTGATGGCTAAATAGTAGTACAATACATCGCCAGCTATTTTATATGCTTCTGATGAGTAATCAAGCTATATCAAAATGCAACAAATAGGCTATACATCAAAACATATGCATGCCGAATTCCTTTCTAAACCTCCAAAATTACCTAATTCCATTTCAAACGGCCGTATGTAGCACTTGTGATGCACTTTAAAGAGCGACGTTCATGGTGGTTTGGCAAACATATGCAAATCCGTTGTAACAAAGTCCATCTTAAGGCTATGTGCATTGTTAAACCGTGGTAAGTGCCACGGTATTGGGAAACTGAGCCCTTGTCCGAAATGAATAGTCTCTATTTGCACGTCTCTCCCGGGGGTTGTTGTGCGTTAATTTCAATGCCAATGGATATCTCTAGTCTCCTAGATTACTGCCATATATTACTACTGTTTTGTGAATAATTATTTTGTAGAGTATTAATCTTCAGTAAAATAGGCAGAGAAAATTCAGAGAAGATAGGATGTGTGTGCGATTTAGTTTCTCTTTCCCTCCTAAAATAATGTAGATTTACATTTTCGATAGATTTTTGATGAATAAGCCTAAACAAAAAGCTATAGACAATATAGTTATAGTTAGCATTATGTTTCAATAATAGCTTAATTAGGTTTTCATTCATCTGGGAGTTTCGGGCATTCCTCCATTGACGTCATGCATTCAGTGAGGGATGATTAGCACCTGGGTACCATTTTGGTACCAACGCTAAGTGTCGTGGGCTTTTGGCGGATTAAGTCGTAAAACAGGGTAAATAAACAGGTAAATAGTTTCCAAATAGTTTTCTGTTCGTCAGTTTAGAATTCCGACAATGGAGAAATGTAATATACACCTATTTAGAAAAAGTAATGGAAGGAGGAGGGTGTAACTTTCAAAATGGCAGTTTTATTTTAATTACAAACTGAAATGCCAATTGGCATAGGCATTTGGCATTTTTAGTGGCCAATATTCTTCCATTACATAAATATTGTTCTTTTAAAAAAGTTCATTTAAAAAGCCATTACAATAAAATATCAAAGAAGGTTTTTAATAATTAATACTAAAATAACATTTTAATCTCTAAATGTGACAGAATTCGGGAAACTGGGCTTATGTTGCATGTTGCTACTTTTCAGGAGAGACGTTTGTAAGAAGATAAAAATGTTGTCTTTTTTGCAGAAATGCTTTCTTGAAGCCTTAAGTAGGTCTTGAAGAAACTTTAATGTGACTTAATAACAGACTAGTATGCAAAGTGTAAATGCGAATGTAATTTAAAACTAAATCACTTGTTTAACCTGTGGAAAATACAGGATTTTACCTTCCATTGGTTGAGAGAATGAAGGGGGTGGACATGCTGCCTTACTGAGTTCTGATTGGTCTATCATGTAAACAGCTTTTGTCATAACATGACTCCTTGGTCAATAAATCATTGTGATCCCGGGATTTTCAAAAATGGACAACTGCGATCCCATTGCTACAGCTGGGAATCACATTGCTGCCCTGAATTTTGCTAGTGTTATCAACAAAGTGGTGAGATACTACTTTCTGGAGTACAATGATGCCATGACTCAGAAGATGAATTAGACGACGATGTGGAAATCCCAGACTTTGATATTGCTCAAAACATTCTGGCAAAACATTGCAGTGCAAATGGTAGAAAGAAAATGCTAGCTCCTCTTCTATAAAACCACTGTCCACGGATTACATTTACAAAAAAAGGACAACCATGGCATTTATGAAAGCGACAATGAAAGATACATCGATTATTGGAGTACTGAACACCTTGAGTGTGACGATAGCGAAATGACATGTTGTAAACAACGTCAACAGACGTCAAAGGATTTATAGTGAAGAAGGAGAACTGACCCTACTCCCCCAGCACAATAATATAGCAGTGTAAGACCATGGGGCTGAGACAGGGGGGGCCAGTGACGCTGCGGCCCTATCCGGGGTAGGCCCCACATTGCCACCCACATCCACCCACATTGCCAAGCATCAACCAAAGGGACACCCACCAACCGCAACCACCCTGAATAAGGGCCGTTTGCTTAATAGCTAGTCATTTGTCAATCAATCAGATGTATTTATGAAGCCCTTTTTACAACAGCAGTTGTCACAAAGTGCTTTACAGAGACACCCAGATTTAAACCCCAAGGAGCAAACAACAGTAGTGTTGAATTTCAGTGGCTAGGAAAAACTCCCTAAGAAGGCCACATTTTTGGAAGAAACCTAGAGAGGACCCAGGCATTTGTATTGCTAGTTATCTAGGTATAGCTACTGACGTTGCTGTTAATGTTAGCTAGCTAGGTAACCACATTAACTTACCAGCTAGCTAACATTTCCTGGTTTCCAGCTTGTGTGTGATTATGCTTAGCTATAATGTTTGCACAGTGTCACTTAGCGTGATAAGCTGATTGACCAGTCATTAATTCAGGTGTGTGTGATTATGCCTAATCTATAACCTTATAATGGCTGTCCACCTGCACTCAAACTATCTGCACTTACATTGCTGCTACTGTTTTTAATTATCCTGCTGCTAAGCTACTTTACGTTTCACTGTACTGTTTATACATGATGTATCAAGTCCATGTAAAGAAAACTTAACTTTAATTTTATTTGGTTTGATATTGTATGTGTTTATTAGTGACCAACCAGACCAGTTTAGCACAAGGCCAGAGTGTCTCCATTTGAATACTTAAATAGCTGGGTGGGGTTAAGGCCTAAGAGAGTGTCAACTACGCTGAATGGGTGTAAACAAAGACCAGCTCTCTGGAAGGTGTGCTATTTTCAAGCCTCTTTTCTCAGAACTAAGTATAGCAGATGATCAATGTTTAAAGCAGCATATCTGTCCCATAACTTTATCAAACAATATTGTTTTATATACCATTTCAAAGCAATGAATATGGACCTTTATATAATGCAATAAAAAGCTAAACTCAAATTTTGCAATAAGACCAGTTTCCTGAATTCTGTCACTAGCTTCATTGACAATACATTACAGAGGATGTTTAGTGGTAATTTAGAATTGCCATTTGTACTGTACATTGCACATCAATGATATTCTATTTGTCTTCTCTTGTTATTTTCAGTAGGAAAGCTTTAACAATTAGGAGTGGAGAACAGGAGGGCTTCTTAAAAAAAAACGAACAGGTCTGTGAGAGCAGGTATTCTTACTGGTTGGTAGGTGATCAAATACTTATGTCATGCAATAAAATGCAAACTCATACTTTAAAAATCATACAATGTGATTTTCTGTATTTTTGTTTTAGATTCTGTCTGTCATAGTGTACCTATGATAAAAATTACAGAACTCTACATGCTTTGTAAGTAGGAAAACCTGCAAAATCGGCAGTGTATCAAATACTTGTTCTCCTCACTGTATATACCCCATGTGTAACAAATTTTACAACAAGATATTTTGGGTATGGGATATAAAATATCACAGATACTGTTCGACAGGGATATATATTCCGTGATCCCACAAAGACCTCGACCTTAGGACACTTTTTTGGTGGACAGTGAAGCACATTCAAGTGGTTTGTTCTGGCGTATCCTCCGGGAAGAGACCGATAATAGGCTGATGGAAATAATATGTCCTTTCGTAATTTAAGATTGCATTCTTGCAATAAAGAGTATTTTTTTATTCATATTTTCTACAATTTGCCGTTTAACTTTTTTTTCTGCATGTATCTCTCATAGCTGAATGTCTTCTAGGATAAATATAATTGGTTTGTTTGAGCTCAGCATTAAATCAACAGCTTATTTTCCACGATAATGGAATGGACAGGTATTTGCATATAGTGTGAAGTGGAGACGTGATCGGAATCTTTTTTTAGTAAGCTTCTAAGTGTAGTGGTTAGACTAGCCTACTGTTGTAAAGGAATTGTTGGAAAACTAGTTCATTCTTTGTATCATTGCCATCGCAATAAATAGCCTAAAACACTGTTGACTTTGTGTGGGAGGTGATTATAATATAGAAGCACCATATAACTCTTAAGGGACGTTCATTTTAATTAGCCTACTATCGGACACACCACACACCTTTGTAGCCTACACATGTACACAGGCCAGGTAGGTCTAATTCATGCTCAAGCTCCTATTCAACAAATAAATTCAAACGCACAAATTAGAGGGTGAGCGAGAAACGTTTATAATACACACACTCTTCTTGGCTCCACATTTTAAAATAGGAATGTCTTTATGAAAATACTTAATTGTAGATCGTGAGAAATCTGAAACTTGCACAGCTATAATATGAAATGCATGTGCAAAATAAATGGCCACTGTTAGACAGGTTAAAACAATTTAGCGGACTTTTTGTCTTTCGGACACATTTCTGTCTGGTATCCTAATTATCAGACAAAAATTAAGATCTGATTATCCATGGCATATTTCGGATTGAATATTGCCAACTTCAGACATCAGTCGGATTGGGCATTGATTTTACAACAAGATATTTTGGGTATGGGATAAAAATATCACAGATACTGTTCGACAGGGATATATATTCCGTGATCCCACAAAGACCTCGACCTTAGGACACTTTTTTGGTGGACAGTGAAGCACATTCAAGTGGTTTGTTCTGGCGTATCCTCCGGGAAGAGACCGATAATAGGCTGATGGAAATAATATGTCCTTTCGTAATTTAAGATTGCATTCTTGCAATAAAGAGTATTTTTTTGTAAAATCTATACAATACAATTAGTGAGATATGTGCCCCTGCAGTTAAATAAAACAAGTAGTCAGGAACATTTCGGTGACTGGCAAGAGCTTTTTCAAGTCACTCCTCTGCGGATGGGTGGGAAATAGGTTTAATTTCTTACTGGTGTTGCAGCATAAACTTCTATTTTATTTTCCTTATTAGCTAACGATAGGCCAATTTGATGTGATTCTTCATAACAACTTCACAATTATTATAACAGCTCCTGGTTATGTTGTGTGCATCATGTATTGTTGTGCTCATCATTTATCATGTAGATAGTCAATGTTTTTTTGGCCCGCAAAAATGATATTCTATTTGTCTTCTCCTGTCACTTTCAGTAGGAAAGCTTTAACAATTAGCCTACAATATAAAGAACATTTTATTTAGAAAATCGAAAGAGATATGTTTATATCCTATTCATATTTTCTACAATTTGCAGTTTGTTAGCACCTTTTTTCTGAATGCATTGTAGCTGCATGTCTTCTAGGATATCATTGGTTTGTTTGAGCTCAACATTGTTTCAACTGCTTATTTTCCGTGATAATGGAATGGACAGGTATTTGCATATAGCGGGAAGTGGAGACGTGATCATAAGCATTTTTTTTGTAGACTACTAAGTGTAGTGGTTAGACTAGGACTGTTGTAAAATTGAAAAACTAGTTTATTCTTTATATCATTACAATACAATCCCATCTCATAATGATGTAAGAATGTAATTTTTATTGTAATTGAAAATATTATTCTATGGAACCTAGCAGAGCCATTCAGCTCCATTGACCATGCATTGCAGTGGATGTTTAGTAGCGTAGTACAATGTGAGATATGCGCTCCACTTGTAAAATAAAACAAGCAGTCAGGGAAACTTCACCGACTATCAAGTCACTCGTGAGGATTACAATTATCCCAATTATGGAATTTCTCCACGATTTCATAATTGTATTTTCTCAACGCGATTAGTACTAAAATTGTCTGTCCTCCAATCCCTAGTCACAAGCATTTGTGTGAAGCTACTGTAAGCATGAGAAATGCAACACTCAAAGAACACAATAACATAGGTGACCACTGTCTTTGAATATACCTTTTGGTACAAGCACACTCACAATGAGGCATTAAAAAAATAATTATTGTAATGTCATACCTTTCTTTTACTCTTCAGACGAGCACGTGCATGCTTGAGGGTGTCAGCAATCTTTTCATCTACCTCTAGGTGGGTGGCTTTCGGGTAGGCTTTCAGGGCAGCATCTATATTGTTCAAAAATTTTATTTTATTTAAGAAGCCATGAATTGACAAACTTACATTTAATGTTGCATACATATATTTGGAAATTAGGGATCCAAAGGTAGAGTGGACCCACGGTTCGATATGTATCACGGTTTATGGGTCATGGTTTATATATGAATGACACAACATGATATATATGTTTCCACTCAAGTACACAACAGTGACAAAGCAACACTTGCACACTACTCTGTTTACAGTCTTCTTACTCTCGTCATCGTTTTAAACCAGTGTTAATTTTGGACACATTTATAATACTTGAATTGAATTCCTACTGAGATGTCATTGTAAATTGACCATTGTCTGTTTAAAGGGGACGGGTTTTCGGTCACTGACATTGTTGTGGAGTAAAGTTTGTCATCCCTCAGGAGCCCCCTAACTGCCTGGAGCTCCAAGCAGTTGCCTGCCTTACCTGTTCACGAACTACTTGTCTGGTTCTGTGGATTGGAATCTAAAAAGTGCTTGTAATCTGCAACGCATAAGCAAGTTTAGAAATGTATAGGAAAATGACCTGCATATCGTAACTCTGTGGTTCACTTGTGCATATTGAACCATAGGGGGTGTACCTAATGGTTCGATAACCTACCGTGTACTTTTGCATCCCTAATAGGAATAGGTTGTTTGATTATGGGGTTATCAAACGATTTGTATGTAATATTTTTCTCAGGGGTAGATGCAGCTAGCATTAACAGAGAGACAAAAATGTATCTGTGGCTACACTGCAAAACTGTGTAGTGTGTAACCATATTACAGATATGATGGGAAAAAGTTGCGGAGTTATTGCTTTTGCAGTATATCAATTTGAGGATCTTAGGCTACAAAAAAGCGAACACTGTTAGATTCGGTCAATTTTTTATCCATGAACAAAATTTATGCAACCGGTAGTCAGGGGAGAACATTCTTTATTCAGTATGAATCCAAGATGTTGATCTTCCATAGTTCTTACATGTTCTCCAATAATTACAAAGTTAACACTATTTTATGCCAATACACATATGAGGCGGTCAGTGGTCATAGCCAACCATTACACAGTCCAATATCCTCCAATAAGAAAGGTTTATCCTACAAAAGACCCTTGTATGGTATGTTCCAACCTATGGTCCATGGGCCTATTCATAGAGCCTATGACAGTCACATGGACAACTCCTATCAGGAGGTATGGACAGGATGTATGGATAGGATGTGTGGGGCCCATCTGTAACGGGCATCACGTCCTATCTATTGTCCTTTGTTCAGAGTTAGTCAGCACTTATGTGTTGTGTTAAGTTTCTCATGCTCATATCCTATCAACGCAGATGAAGGACCTAGGCATAGTACCACATTGTCCCTGTCATCCAACACAATACATGCCCATTACACACACAATTACAGGGAATATTGTTTGTTGTGAACATGATGATTTGATATCAAGGTGTAAATAAGTCTTGCTCTCACATTCACTTGAACTTGCCTTCAGTAATCCCTATTTTCTTAAAACACATATTGTTTATTGTAAAAACAAAAGGGCCATCTTAAATCAGTGTGGTAAATTATATTTTCAGGTTGCTTCCCTGCCACTCTCTTTCAGAACTGATCTAAAATATGTGACTAGGGAGGAATAAAGGTTTGTTCAGAGATTAATGGATTTGTGGACTAAATGGGGGAGAGAAAGCGGTGTTATTTTTCAAAGACAAATGTACAAATCTGTCAATATAATTTAACACAATTTCAGTACAAAGAGTATATTTGAATCTGACAAATTGCAAAAATAGTAAATGGTAAAAAATGAAAAAAATTATACTGCCTTGAAAGTTGTGGAGGGGATGGAATCTTGGTTCGGATGGCAAGAAAATGTTGAAAACCCACAGACTAGGCAACTATTTTAAAAAACAGGCAAGGTTGAGGCTACAAATCTCTAGTTTTAGGTTATGAATGCCTTTTTCACTTTGGCACAGTTTGTTTTGTTGACATTCCAACAAAACAATACATAACAAAATAATTTAAAACCATTAAATTATACATTGCTACATTTCCGCATTTACTTACATTTTATTGTGTAGGGTCAGGCATGGGCAACGTTTACACATTGCAATTCATTCAAAATCCAACTGCTTTGTTAATGCAGTCTAGTACACTTTAAAGCAAAAAGCAATTGCGCAATAGCAAACCTCAGGGAAAGAGAAATGGAAGATACTCCGTTGTTGCTTAATTTAGAAATAATTTTGATTGACGGTTAGCTATAATGGTGATCGATTGAAAGTCACCAACCGACTTATAACGCATTGGTATTGTCAGAGTACCACAGGGCATATTGTTGGCAATACATTGGACATGACACCGACATTATTATTAGCAGAGCTTAATAAAAAACAATAGCATGCCCTCTTTAGCATTAGTCTTTTGTAATAGTTGTCTATGAGGCCCCAAATTCTTGCAGGTGGTATAGCTGTCCATTTGTCTTGGCAAAATGCCTCCAGGTCATGCAAAATCTTTGGTTGTCTTGCATGAACCGCACGTTTGAGATCTCCCCAGAGTGGCTCGATGATATTAAGGTCAGGAGACTGAAGGCCACTCCAGAACCTTCACCTTTTTCTGCTGTAACCACTGAAGGGTCCACTTGGCCTTATGCTTAGGGTCATTGCCGTGCTGGAAAGTCCATGAGCATCCCATGTGCAGCTTTCGTGCAGAAGAATGCAAATTGGAGACTGCCAGAAAATACTAGCAGTCTCCAGACCTTAATCCCATAGAAAAGCTGTGGAGTGTCGGTACCCGTCAGCTGCCTCAGGAGTCCCACAAGCCAACCAGGCCTGATAGGACTCCTTCTTCAGCTTGACGGCATCCCTTACTTCCGGTGTCCACCACTGGGTTCGGGGATTGCCGCCTCGACAGGCACCGGAGACCTTACGGCCACAGCTCCGAGCGGCCGCTTCGACAATGGCGGTGGAGAACATGGTCCACTCGGACTCAATATCTCCAACCTCCCTCGGGATCCAGTCGAAACTCTGCCGGAGGTGGGAGTTAAAGATCTCTCTGACAGGAGACTCGGCCAGACGTTCCCAGCAGACCCTTACAATACGCTTGGGCCTGCCGAGTCTGTCCAGCTTCCTCCCCCGCCATCGGATCCAACTCACCACCAGGTGGTGATCAGTTGACAGCTCCGCCCCTCTCTTCACCCGAGTGTCCAAGACATACGGCCGCAGGTCAGATGAGACGACAACAAAGTCGATCATCGACCTGCGGCCTAGGGTGTCCTGGTGCCACGTGCACTGATGGACACCCTTATGCTTGAACATGGTGTTCGTTATGGACAAACTGTGACTAGCACAGAAGTCCAATAATTGAACACCACTCGGGTTCAGATCCGGGGGGCCGTTCCTCCCAATCACGCCCCTCCAGGTGTCACTGTCGTTGCCCACGTGGGCGTTGAAGTCCCCCAGTAGAACAATAGAGTCCCCAGTCGGAGCACTTTCCAGCACCCCTCCCAGAGACTCCAAGAAGGTCGGGTACTCTGCACTGCCGTTTGGCCCGTAGGCACAAACAACAGTGAGAGACCTATCCCCGACCCGTAGGCGCAGGGAAACGACCCTCTCGTTCACCGGGGTAAACTCCAACACATGGCGGCAGAGCTGGGGAGCTATAAGCAAACCCACACCAGCCCGCCGCCTCTCACCATGGGCAACTCCAGAGTGGTGAAGAGTCCATCCTCTCTCAAGGAGTGTGGTTCCAGAGCCCAAGCCGTGTGTAGAGGTGATCCCGATTACCTCTAATCGGAACCTCTCAACCTCACGCACCAACTCAGGCTCCTTCCCCGCCAGCGAGGTGACATTCCACGTCCCTAGAGCCAGTTTCCGTGTCCAGAGATCGGGTTGTCTAGGCCCCTGCCTTCGACTGCCGCCCGATCCTCTTCGCACCGGCCCCTTATGGTCCCTCCTGTGGGTGGTGAGCCCACGGGAGGGCGGCCCCACGTCGCCCGTTCCGGCTGCGCCATACCGGGCGACGTCACGGTACTCAAAATGTTTTTCTTCATTAAGGGGGTTTTGAACCGCTCTTAGTCTGACCCGTCGCCTAAGACCTGTTTGCCTTGGGAGACCCTACCAGGGGCATATAGCCCCAGACAACATAGCTCCTAGGGTCACTCGGGTACTCAAACCCCTCCACCACGTTAAGGTGGCAGTTCTTGGAGGGGCCCAATAAATGTAAATATCATTGTTAACTTTATTTCTAAAGCATGTTTAAAACAACTGTCATTGACCAAAGTGCTGGACAGGGCAAAATCAAAATACACAAAATATATAAAATCTACAGGTAAAACATGTTCGTAGGTACACATAACAAGAAACAGACAAAAGAGCAGCACAGACATTTGATGTCAACTCAGCAAGGATTAAAAGCCAGAGTAAAAAGGTGTGTCTTTACCAATGAATTAAAAGTGTACATAGTCTAGTCGTTTCCAATATGGTCATTCCAGAGGATGGGACCACCCACTGCAAATGCTCGATCCACTCTTGTTTTTAGCCTGGCTTTTGGGACAACTGAAAGTAACTGGTTAGCTGACCTCAGTGCTCGGTCTGGAGAATGACGATGTAAAAGTTCACAGAGATATAAAGGGGCCAATTCATTTAAAATCTTATCCAGGTTTATTTTTGTAATAAGAGGCTGTACTACAACATGTTTAAAAGCAGCTTGAACACACCCAGAAATAAGGCAAGTATTAATCAGAATAAGAATACTGGGCCCAATCGTATCAAAAACATATTTTAAAAGACGACAGGGAATGGAATACAGGGGACAATTTGTGGGGCGCATGGTACGAACTTCCTTTGTTAATAATGAAAGTGATACAGACTCAAACTGATCGAAGACAGCTGAGAAAGTAGGAGCAGAAGGGTCTAGGGCGGAGGCAGTCGGTATATTTTTTAGAGCAGCAATCTTTCCAATATATATATATATTTTAAATCCCCACACAATTTAGCTGATGGAACAATACAAGCTGTGCTACTGGGATTTATCTGAGAGTTAAAACAGTTGAAAAGAACCTGAGGCCTATTATTATTGTTGGAAATAAGGTTTGATATAACATAAATGTTGCTGTCTAGACCTGCGTAACTCATAGTTGAAGCTTTGTTTATAGATGTCACAGTGGATTTGAAATTTTGTTTTCGTCCACTTACGTTCCCCTCTCCTACATTCTCTTTTCATGGTGATACATCAACTCAGCACTTATTGTTGGTGAGATAGCTATGGCTTCGATAAACTGAGCATTGTTACTCTCATGAATTTACTTTTTCTTAACAGAAACAGAGTTTACTTGAACATCTGGGGTGATCAGAAATTATCCAAGTCTTTAACCATGACATAGGAAATATCAAGACCTAGAATGTGGCATTGAGTGAGTGTGTAGACTCTTCACATGTTGAGTGAGATCAGAAGTGTCAAGTAGCGCAAAACTGTCTGTGGCATAATTGTCCATATTATTATCTATGTGGATGTTAAAATCCCCAGTGATAATCAAGTTATAATCAACTAATATAACAGAGAGTAATTCAGAAAAAATCATAAATACAATGTGCAGAATATCATGGAGGTCTGTAAATGGTAAAAAACAAAAGTGTGGGGGCACCCTTCAATGTAAAACAGAGGTATTCAAAATAAATAAAATTACCAAGTGTATTTTCTTTACACTGGAATGTATCTTTGAATAGGGCAGCCACTCCTCATTTCCTACCATTTCGACATGTATTCATAAAATCAATGTTATAGGTCTACACACCTATCTTCCTTTTCGTTAATTGTAATTATTTAAACCGAAATACAATTAATTGAATGGAAATATAGCTGTTGAATACAATGATTAAGTTAACATTTATGTAGGCAAATTGCAGACTTTTACCAAGTACATTACTTATTGCGTCATTGATGCCACATTTCTGAACTAATAAAACTTGAATCAAAACAGCCAATATGGCGTTAAAATTCCAGAATTCAGACCATACAGATGAGCTACCGGACATATGTTTTAAATAGCCGGACTGTATAATAGGCTACACTTAAACAGCAATAAAACACAAACTCTGTGATCCAACATTTTTATTTCATTTCAATTAGTCAGCAGAATGAGCTCTTCACAATCTGTGAGCTGAGCATATACTCAATTTAAATACTGAATACCAACTGTAGGGCTGTTGCAATTATTATCTACATAATTGCCTTATCAAAATAATTTGAGCCAGATCACAATTATGTTTATAGACAACAATCTTTTTGCACAATATTTTGATTCCAAAGTCATGTTTCCAATCTGACTAAGGGATTTTAAGGTCAATATTTGAAATTTCTCAAAAAATAGGCCACCACGCAATATGTCGGTATCCATAGGATAGGATATTTTGTCGGGAAAGAGTACCTATGATAAAAATTATAGACTCCTACATGCTTTGTAAGTGGGAAAACCTGCAAAATCGGCAGTGCATCAAATACTTGTTCTCTCCACTGTATTAGGCCTACATTAGTTTGTGAACCTGAAATATTCCCAACAGAAGATTTATTTTCTGCACCAAATCATCCCTAGTCTCTATCTCATTGTCCTCTGTGTTCATTTTCTTAATCGACCCTCTTCCTCTCCTTAAAAGAAAGCCCTACTCCGCACCATCTTTTCGCAGTGGGCTCTATGCCGCATCTTCATGTTCCA
Organism: Esox lucius; assembly: GCF_011004845.1. Classification (NCBI taxonomy): domain Eukaryota; kingdom Metazoa; phylum Chordata; class Actinopteri; order Esociformes; family Esocidae; genus Esox; species Esox lucius. The sequence continues at coordinate 38,690,152 of NC_047576.1, forward strand.
GAAAAATGTGTTGTATACTTTGATTGACCGATTTGAGACATAGAGCAGGACATTTGAATTGTAAACCTTTATTGTCTTAAAATAGCAAAAGGTAGGGGAAGATGTGTTCTAAGAGCGCTTGAAGATGGGCTATGTATAGACTGACACAATCGTGCCGTTTGCTTGCCAGACTCCAACCTTTATACTAACAATCTGGAATCGCAATTTGAACAGAAAGCTGTGATTTTGGCTTTTTATTTTTATGCTCAATCAAAATAGTATTTTTTACTGGTGCGATATCATATTCGTATTTGTATATAATTTATTAGGAGTTGATTTTAGAATGTTTGCCTACTTAAAAATAATAATTCAGATTATTAGTATAAGCTACTCTCATAAAATGTGTTTTTCTACCATGCCGTAGTTGATCTATGATTGTAATAAATAGTTCTGCTTTGTATTTTATTATTTCTTAAGATAATTTGAATGTTTAAACATCCCCCATGTGTTTGAAATAGAGCAATAACAGTTTGACGCAATCCACCGTATGTTGACTCAATCTACCTGATCTTACTGCGGTAAGAAAACAACATTATTAAACAAGTAACATACAGTTAGTTCCAGAAATATTTGGACACTGACACAATTTTCATAATTTTGGCTCTGTACGCCACCACAATGGATTTGAATTGAAACAGCTGAGATGCTATTGAAGTGTAGACTTTCAGCTTTAATTCAAGGGGTTGAATAAAATTATCATATGAAACATTTCGGAATTGCAACCATTTTCATACACAGTCCCCTCATTTCAGGGGCTCAAATGTAATTGGACAAATTAACACAATCATAAATAAAATGTTTGTTTTTGATACGTTGGGGGTATCACTGTGTGCACTTGTTAGGTTTGATCTGTTGGATATGTGTAGAGATTGATGGTTGTTCAGTGCCTGGTCTGTTGTTAGCACTCTCTCTTACCATTTCTTTAGCTTAACGTGTAAATAACAATCCACTTACAGGTAGAAATAATATTTTAACTCAAACATACATTTACTAACAAAACAGTTTTGATGAGTTGACTGTAAAGATGTTTTACCTTCAGCTTTCAAGCATTGTGTAATGGGGCAACAAGGAAACAAAAAACTCTGACACTGTCCAGCCATGTGTGTGTGTGTGTGGGGGGGAAAAGTATATAAGACAGATGAAAGTTTAATGTTTGGATTGCTCCATCATGTTCATTATGTAATTGTTTTATGCAATTTTCAAAAGATCAGTTGTGTCGTTTGTTAGCATTTATAATTGCACACACAACACAATTATGTGTGCAATTACAATTCAAAGCAGTACTTTCAAATAAAACAACTTGTACTGGAAATTCAACACTACTGTTGTTTTCTCCTTGGGTTTTAAGGCCGGGTGTTTCTGTAAAAGCACTTTGTGACAACTGCTGTTGTAAAAAGGGCTTTATAAATAAATTTGATTGATTGATACTATGCCAGCGTTTATCTTAATATTACCATTAATCTCATTAAAACAACATTTAACACGCATAAGACCATAATACAGCATACAAAAATCTGAATTCACAACATGCTTCAATACCCAAAAGACACATGCAGACAGGTATTTACGAACTCACAAACACTACAGTTCATAAGCATTGTTGCTTGTTAACCATTTCTACCACTGTGTAGAAAACCATCTCGCATTAATGCTCATTGTACATTTTGAGACGATACTCTTTCAAATGTTTTGTTTACCTGAAATAATATATCTTAAGCTGTCAGCGAATCAGCATTGTTCATGCAAATTAAACTCAAACTTCTGTAATCCATCATAGCAATAGTGCTATGATGGATTACAAACCTTGTGTGAAAGAAGGGGTGTTTTTCAACCAGGATATACTATGGTTCTAGTAAGAAATATTTTTATATTATACACCAATAACATCAACTGCCTGGACATTTTACATTCCTGAACCATGGTGCCGTATTGTTAAACACCAGACATCTCACTACATACTGTAACATCTTTTGCCTGGGGAATTTTACATTCCCAAATTGGCACCCTATTGCTAAACATCAAACTTATCGTTACTTATCGTAAAATCAAATGTCTGGGGATATAATAAGCCTGACCCCTGGAGCCCCATTGTTAAACATCAAACCAACCATAAATTACCAACCACACACCCTCATACCATATCACATCCCCCGGACATGCATACATCATACTGGAAGTCCCACCCCAGCATATGTCACACAGGAACTCCCACCTACCAAACCGGGAGTCCTGCCCCCAAACCGGATGTCCTGCCCCCAAACCGGAAGTCCCACCCACCTGTCAATCAATCATTCAAAGTGGCAGAATAAACCCTATAACTACTCCCAACCCTATTGGAGGACTTGTAGTCTGCAGCGGAGCAGCTGCTGTATCAGGCAGTAATCCAGCCTAAGAGGATGCTTTCAATGGTGCACCTGTAGAAGTTGGTGAGAGTTTTTACAGACATGCCACATTTCTTGAGTATCCTCAGGAAACTGCTAAGTTTGTTTGTCTGGACCATGTGAGGTCATCTTTAAAGAAGACACATAGAAACCTGAAATTCGGAGACTCTCTTCACTTCAGCTTCATCGGTATGGGGCGTGACCCCATAGGGCGGTAGTCCTTCAGGCAGGTGATGGAAGGTTTATTTCAGTACAGGGACACTGTTTGAAGGAGGAGGAGACTACAGACAGAGACAGGGAGAGGTTAAATATGGAGGTGAAAACCTCCGCTAGTTGGTCAGTGCACCCCCTTAAGACACAGCCTGGAATGCCATCTGGCCCTGGTGACGTCCAATGGTTCACTGTATTCAAAACTCTCCTCACGTCAGCCATGGTTAGGGACAGAGTGTAGCTGTCCTGGACCTCAGCAAACCTCATTGCTAGAATTGTATTGGTCGCCTCAAACTGTGCAAATAAGGTGTTGAGCTCGTCAGGGAGTGAGGTGGAGGGATGAGCATCATTGCTATTTCTCCCTTTGTATTCTGTGATGTGTCGCAGTCCGCCCCACATGACTACAATTTATCCCTGTATTCTCGTTTTCCATCTATGATAGCCTTCCATTGGTCATATCTGGATCTCCTCAAAGCCTCCATGTCCCCTGAGCTATAGGCAGAGGACCATGCCCTGCGCTTAGCACAGACATTACCATTTACTCAGCGCTTTTGGTTGGAGAAAGTCCTGACATTGACCCTCGGGATGACATTGTCTATGCATTTGGAAATATATGCTGAGACCATATATTCAGCAATTTTCCCATCAGCTGCATCACAGAACATCTGCCAATCCACTATTTCAAAGCAGTCCTGTACAGCAGTAATTGATCCCTCATTCCAACGTTGAACTATCATAGAAACCGTTTTTTTCTGTTGTATGCATTGTCTATAATTTATGTGTGGTCTGCCTTACTGAATACAGGGCGGGGGAGGGGTTTGTAACCATTTCTTATTTGTGAATAACCATGATCAGGACAGCTCAGCCAGGACAATTGCTGGCTTTTGTCCTTGGTAAATTTCTTACCAGACTTGGTAAGAAATTTACCAAGTCTGCATTGTAGGGTAGATGCATATCTACCCCTAGCCATCTCTGCACTGGTCTGGGGTGATAGTCAGGACCTGGCAGAATTGAGGACTCTAGCCATCTCTGTGCTGCCGTTTTTTGTTCTCCACAATTAGAGGCAACTGCACAGTGTTGTCTCTAATTGTGGACCCTATTTAAGTTAAGTTCGTCCACACCAAGGTGTGTATCATTGTTTATGACTTGTGTGTGTTTAGTTGCGGTTGTACCCCTCCTTTGTTTTAATGTTTTTGCAAGCCTAAATTAAAAGGAACCCTGCACTAATGTCTTTCTACAACCGTGACCTAAAGACCTATAGTCTGGACATATCAACTGAAGTTTCAGTTAACTTAGGAAGTTACTATTCAGACTAGCTCATGTTGTACCTTCTCATTGGTATCTCAAGTTGTATGCTGACTACCATTAGCAAATAAATTATCTATAATTTATATATATATATACAAAAAACATTGTTCCAAAGTTAACACAAATTACAGTCAGACTGGACAAGCCATTTATGAAGGTTAATAATATATATATATATAAAAAACATTATTCCAAAGTTAACACAAATTACTGTCAGACTGGACAAGCCATTTATGATCAATACAAACCAGGGCTGCAATATTCTGGTAACCTTACCAATATCCAATATCAACTTCAATAGTGCTACTTTCAAAATGATAAATTATACTTTTGAAATTATGGCAGATCGAGGAAACTCAAATTGTCATAAGAAATTTACCAAGTCTGCATTGTAGGTTAGATGCATATATTTATTAGTTAACAGATCTGGGTTGTTCTAGCTGCTAGTGGTTGCACCTTGCAGGGAACTGACAAAAGAACAGAGGGGAGTTGGGACAGTTATAGTACCACAATAACATGTCAAGGATGTCTGGTGTGCATTAACTGGAAAAGAATGATTCCTAATGTATAGAATCTCACCCAAAAAAAATTTCAAGCTAGCTCCTAATGATGAGTTGGGCCGTAATGTTCACAATAATTTAGGACAGACACGCTTTTTAGCAACCAGTGGAAATTACCTCATATCAACTTTTTATGTTCTTTTTTCTGTACATCAGGAAGTGTGGCCATAGTTTTCCTGCGGTATGAAAATGTTGGTGACATCTTGAAACCAAACACTGACCCTGGTGTTACAGAGTACACAAGCTCTGAAACAGGAGAAATTACTGTGAACTCTCAAGTGATAGCGGCCGCCATCAAACCTGCTGACATGTACCAACTGGACCATGTGACCTTCACTCTCAGACACACAGTGGTAAGTTCACAAGTCACACAGACAACCAATACTGTGGCGTTAGCTCTTGACTATTAACTTGCAATACTTACTAAATTATGACACTCCTCGAAATCAGTGAGATAAAATTATTTCTGTTACAGTCTAAGTTATGGAAAATCACGAGTTGTATGTGGAATATCTACATAGAATTTAGCCCCATTTTTGTTTACAAGTGCATGCCACAGCGCATTTCCATAATCATAAGTTTGCTATTTTTTTTACATCAATCACGTCATTTACTTTGTATTTTTTCTTACACATTTTTGACATAATATTTACAATTCTGATATTTATTCTTTCTTCTGAAGGCAATTGACACCAAAGTTGATGTAACCAAATGTGCCTTCTGGGAATATGATCCGGCCAGCATGAAGGGTCATTGGGCCACACAGGGCTGTGAGCAAATCGGCGTCAACAGCACTACCACGACATGCTCCTGCAATCACCTCACACACTTCGCCATTCTTATGTCATCTGGACGGGCCAACGTAGGTCTCCGCACAATCAATATGAATGTATTACAATCACATCTGATGGTGATCCAAATGTCTGGCATCAAAGGCAACATGAAAATGGCAATCATCTTTTTGCCATTTTCATGTTTTCAGTTTGTTTATTCAGGAAGGCAATATAGCATTATCAATGGAGGCCATTGCATAACCTTCCTGTCTTTATACATAGTAAAACATTATTTTTTCAGACCTACTACAGTTTCATAATTTTTACTACAGTTCTAAAGTGTTGGGTCACATAGGAATGTACTTGTTTTCCATAAGAAAATAGATAAAATAAATTTTTATAGGAAATATATCTAAATTAATTAAAAGGTTAAAAATAATGATTTTGAAATGAAATAATAATATCCTTCAAACTTTGCTTTTGACAAAGAATCCACCATTTGCTGCAATTACAGAGCATGTGTAGAGTTTGGAGCTGTGCTTTGGGTCATTGTCCTGTTGTAGGAGGAAATTGGCTCCAATCACATGCCGTCCACAGGTTTGGCAGATGGTGTCAAGCACTCTTTCAGCATCTTTTCATTTGGTCTGCATCTCACTAATATTCATCTTTGTGATCCGAACACCTCAAATGTAGATTAGTCTGTCCATAACAATTTTTTGTTTCGTCTCTCCAGTGTATGTGTTCTTTAATCCATATTATTATTTTCTTTTTATTGGCCAGTCTGAGATATACCTTTTTTTTTGCAACTTTGCAACTCCCAAGTCGCCTCTTCACTGTTGACATTGACACTGGTGTTTTGCAGGTACTATTTAATGAAGCTGCTGGTTGAGGACCTGTGAGTGGTGTCTGTTTCTTAAACTAGACACAAATGTATTTTTTCTCTTGCTCAGTTGTGTACCGGGGCCTCCCACTCCTCTTTCTATTGTGGTTAGAGTTTAATACATTTGTGCTCAAAAGTTTACATACCCTTGGAGAATTGGTAATATATGTACCATTTGTAAAGAAAACATGAGTGAGCAAGCAATACGCATGTCATTTATTTCTTATTGGATTCACATTCAGCTATAGGTCATAACTGACCCCTGTTCAAAAGGTGGCATACCCTTAGTTCTTAATGCTGTGTATTGCCCCCTTTAGCATCAATGACAGCGTGTAGTCTTTTGTAATAGTTGTCTATGAATTCTTGCAGGCAGTATAGCCCCGAATTCTTGCAGGTGGTATAGCTGCCCACAAGTCTTTGGAGGTCTTGCATGAACCGCACATTTGAGATCTCTCCAGAGTGGCTCGATGATATAAAGGTCAGGAGACTGTGATGGCCACTCCAGAACTGTCACCTTTTTCTGCATTAACCACTGTAGGGTCAACTTGGCCTTTTGCTTAGGGTCATTGCCCTGCTGGAAAGTCCAAGAGCGTTCCATGCACAGCTTTCGTGCAGATGAATACAAATAATCTGCCAGTATTTTTTGATAACATGCTGCATTCATCTTGCCATCAATTTTCACAATATTCCCCGTGCCTTTAGAGCTCACACACCCCCATAACATCAGTGAGCCACCACAATGTTTCACAGTGGGGATGATATTCCCTTCACTATAGGCCTTGTTGTCCAATTCTTCTGGCAGTTTTTGCTGAAATCTTGGTCTACCTGACCTGACCTGACCAACCTGGCAATACACACTTGCCATCATTTAAAGTGACTCTGATTAATCACAAATAAAGTTCAGCTTTTCCAGTTAGATTTTCCTGGCATTTTCTTAGTTGTATCTCAGAGCAAAAGCCATGGTCCACAGAGAGCTTACAAAGAATTAGAGTGATCTCATTGTTGAAAGATATCAGTCAGGAGAAGGGTACAAAATAATTTCCAATCACTAGATATACCATGGAACACAGTGAAGACAGTCATCATCAAGAGGAGAAAATATGGCACAACAGGGACATTACCAAGAACTGGACATCCCTCCAAAATTTATGAAAAGACGAGAAGAAAACTGGTCAGGGAGGCTTCCAAAAAGCCTACAGCAAAATTAAAGGAACTGCAGGAATTTCTGGCAAGTACTGGCCATGTGCTACATGTGACAACAATCTCCAGTATTCTTCATATGAATGGGCCATGGGGTAGGGTGGAAAGAGGGAAGCCTTTTCTTAGAAAGAGAAACATCCAAGCCCGGCTGAAGTTTGCAAAAACAAACTCCCAAAAGCACGTGGGAAAATGTGTTATGGTCTGAAGAAACCAAGGTTGAACTTTTTGGCCATCATTCCAAAAGAAACAAAAACAACACTGCACATCACCCAAAGAACACCATACCCACAGTGAAGCATGGTGATGGCAGCATCATGCTTTGGGGCTTTTTTTCTTCTCCTGGAACCAGGGCCTTATTCAGGGTGGAGGGAATTATGAACAGTTCTAAATACCAGGCAATTTTGCCACAAAACCTTCAGGTGTCCATTAGAAAGCTGAGGATGAAGAGGAAGTTCACCTTTCAGCACAACAACGCCAGAGCCCAGACCTGAATCCAACTGAACATCTGTGGGGTGATCTGAAGAGGGCTGTGCACAGGAGATGGGTTAGGGTTAGAGCGCTTTTGCAAAGAAGAGTGGGCAAATATTGCCACGTCAAGATGTGCCACGCTAATAGGTTCCTACCCAAAAAGGCTAAGTGCTGTAATAACATCAAAAGGTGATGAAAACAAAGTATTAGTTTAACCTTTTCACGCGTGAGTTTCAAATATTCCTTACAGACCCCCCAGCGTGAGTTTTTTTGTACGTGACTTCAGTACTCTGCAGCATTTGAATTCACGCCAGCATTTGAACAGTCACCTTGCTAGGTAAGGAACACTACATGCATTGCATTGCAAGCTTCTCTCGTTGACTCAAATTCTAAGAGCTGCAAAAGTTGGTTGATTTATAACTGTAGCTAGCTAGAAAACGTCAGCTAACCGCTAGCAAACGTCAGCTGCCCGCTAGCTAACAAATCGTGACCAGTTATTCAGTGCATTGAAAATTAATAAACTATATAAAATGCACACAACGGGGAACGTAACTTCTAGAAAGTTTTTGCAATGGTTTTGATCGGTAGTAGTCGCTAATATAATTCGTTTTTGTGCATTAGTGTTGGCTGTCTGTGGGTACGTAAGTAACGCTTCTTGTCCCGATTTGAATGCTTTCTACCTGGTTAATATCATAGTATGGTCTTGAAACAATTGCAATCAGGAAATAAAGTTATAAACACTGTTTGAGCTAAATGTGAGTAAATAATTGCGCGGTTTTACCAGCCATTGTTACGTTACTTGTAGCTAGGTATGCTAATGGTGCGTTCTAAACATGACGTTCTAATCACACCAGTGTGATCGTACGCTCCAGGGACCACTCTAGATTGATCACACCGGTGTGATCGTACGCGCCAAAGGGTTAAGGGTGTGCACACTTATGCAACAAAGTTATTGTGATTACATTTTTTCTCAAAGATTTAAGTTTGTTTTTCAAATGAATAGTTCACGTTATAGGTCATATTAAAGGTGAGAAAAGTTCTGACATGATTTATCTTTGTCTCATTCTTTTACATCACAAGAACCTGGCATGTTAACAGGGGTGTGTAGACTTTTTATATCCACTGTATGTGATAATTAATGGATTCATATGATCACTATCCTTAAATCCAAAATCTCACAATTTCTACAATTGTATGCAAACTCATGAGCACAACTGTATATAAACAAGGTAAATGGTAAACGTTGCATGGGGAAAATGGGAAATACAGTAATTTCTTTAATTGTTCTAGGAAATAGTGAAAGTGAGCCAGTAAAAGGGGCCAGTAAATGATAAATGACACATTATGCATTTTATTAACTAATTGAAAGCAAATTTAATTATAAAATTATTTAGCTCGTCAGTTGACCTTTTATTGAAATGTTTCATTTCAGGTAGTTCATTATAGGTGCCTTCAATTGTGTGTAAATAACTATTAATATGCTTTAATGTTTTCCAGAGAGTTGGGAGCAGGAGACATTTTTTCTGAGTTGTAAAAGTGATGTGGCTTCCCATTGTGTATTTTCTTTTAAGATGGCTGCCCACTACAACATTCTGACCAGGATCACTCAGCTGGGAATGATCATCTCCATCATCTGCCTGTCCATGTGCATCTTCACCTTCTGGTTTTTCAGTGAGATACAGAGTACCAGAACAACAATTCACAAGAACTTGTGCTGCAGCCTATTCATGGCTGAGTTCATATTTTTAGTCGGGATCAATATGAACACCCATAAAGTAAGCACTATTTTTTGGGGGGCTCCATGAAAGATTGAATAGCATATTCTGGAACATAGCCGGACAGAATACAGTTTTTTGTTGACTAAAGTCAGCCAAGTATGGTGTGTTTCTGTCTGCATCAGGTTAGCATTTGAAGGTCTATCTAATGATTAAGATATTTTGTTTCTGTTTCTTTTTTTCTGTTTGGCTGCTCTCAGCTATTCTGCTCCATCATTGCCGGACTTCTACATTATTTCTTCTTAGCAGCTTTTGCTTGGATGTGCATTGAAGGGATCCATCTGTACCTGATAGTAGTTGGTGTCATCTACAACAAAGGATTTCTACATCGCAACTTTTACATCTTTGGATATGGAAGCCCTGCCGTTGTGGTGGCCATTTCAGCTACACTTGGCTCCAAGTATTATGGTACCAATAAATTGTAAGCAGAAAAAGGGAAAGTGTGATTGTTAGGTGTTCTAACACAAAACACCAGCATTTGGTTAAATATGTTGTTGTATTTTTATTTTGTTTCAAAGGTGTTGGCTAAGCACTGAAAACAACTTTATTTGGAGTTTCATTGGGCCTGCATGTTTGATTATCCTGGTAAGTTGAGACATTTTCACATCATATTATTTGCAATAAATGTTCACTAATTGTTTTAGACATTGAATATTTTACTGTTTGGGAAATATCTGGAAAGACATTAATTATTATTTTGCAATAAATATGTTTATGTAATTCCAAATTTTTATCAAAAAGTGTTTTACTCTAAAGAGCATGCTAAAATTAGTTAAGTGCAGTGGAGTGCACCTGGGAGCTGCCGCTTCTGGGCCACAGGCTGATGTTTAAGCAAGTCCGCCCAGGTCTAGCCAACTCTGACCATTCACCTGCATCAGACAATCAAATTAAATTAAAGCTGCAAGCAGCATTTAGTGGGTTTTCTTTCAGTAGGACCAGAGTATCTGAGCGGTACAAGAAACAGAGCAGTCCCAATTTGACTGGAGCAAGGAGCGTTATTTGAGTGGGCCAGAACACTCTTGCTCAATCGCTCAAGTACCTCTTCGAGTAGCACTCACTTCCAATGGTCAGCTCACCCAACACCATTTTTGAAACTCTTGTGTGTTACTTAGCTCATTGTTTAAACTATCATAGAGTTTACTAAATACTTCAATAAAGAAACTGATGAAATGTGCAGTTGCTAAATAAATTATCAGGGGCATATCCAATTTAGAGTCATATGCGATGGCTCGTTCTTCACACAGCTTGCATTGGTCCTTGCTGGACACAAAAAGAGAAGAGAAGTAGATAAGTACAGCAATGAGAAGAATTACTTTCACTATAAAGTTTATCATGAGGAGATAGACCTATGACCTTCCAAAAGTGCGACTTTGGAGCTTCTGCATGCCACTGCAGCAGATGTTACAGCCCTTGGCCCTTTACTACCACTACCTTTTGCCATTTCTTCTCACAGTAATTTGCAAAAAGGACCTTTTTTGCCAGAAGAATAATAATGATTAAAGCTTCAAGCAGGATTGAGCAAGTTTCAGCATTAAGATACTATTGGCCTAATTGTACCACTTCCACTTGTGCGCTGAGAGATCCATATGCACCAGGTATTCATAGATTATTCAGATGAAGCATTTCTTCTCCAATTATACCCTATGTGGCCTAATTGAGCCATAGTCCATTCATTAGTTAGATTTATAACCACAATTAGGGGTGCCAAATGTAAATCACACTGAGTGATACAGATAGAAGATATAACGCCATGTAGCCACGATGGCAACACCGTGTGGTCAAATATAATTTACTTGCATATGTTACATCATAATTCTGTTGGACTTATACATCAAATTATTTCATCATATGATTGACCATGTCTGATTTATATGCATATGTGTTAGACCCCACCCACTTAAATATTAGTTGGTCCATGTTTTTATTCGTACTGATCTGGTGTATGCATTTATTAATGACCTTGGCCAAATATCAAGTCAGGTGAACATTAGACATTTGGTGCTATAGCAGTAACTCTTGAAGCATTTTTCACATATTCAAAATGGCTAAAAATCCATGAAGGCGGAACTAATGGTTCCCAAATGCAAATATGTTCTTTGTGAGGACATGGACCTATCTGCCATTTTTTAAGTTTCTATGTCCAGCAGAGTGAGTGGCATGACTAGGGATGGGACGATAGTCGATTTTAGTACTAATCGCGATGGAAAATACTCCCGATTTTGAAATCGTGGAGAAATTCCACATTCAGGATAATCGTAAATTGGGATAATCCTCAAGAGTGACTTGAAAACATTCTGCCTGTCGCTGAAGTTTCCCTGCCGGCTTGTTTTACTTTACAAGTGGAGTGCACATCTCACATTGTACTACGCCACTAAACATCCTCTGCAATGTATGGTCAATGGAGCCGAATGGTTTGACTGGCTTAAATAGAAGAATATTGTTATGAGTTGGGATTGTATTGTAATGATATAAAGAATAGACTAGTTTTCCAATTCCTTTACAACAGTATTAGACTAGCCACTACACTTAGTAGTCTACAAAAAAATTCTGATCACGTCGCCACTTTGCACTATATGGAAATATCTGTCCTTTTCATTACCAAGGAAAATAAGCAGTTGAAACAATGTTGAGCTCAAACAAACCAATGATATCCTATAAGAACCTGTTAACAAACTGCAAATTGTTGAAAATATGAATAGGATATACACTCACCTAAAGGATTCTTAGGAACACCATACTAATACTGTGTTTGACCACCTTTCGCCTTCAGAACTGCCTTAATTCTACGTGGCATAGATTCAACAAGGTGCTGAAAGCATTCTTTAGAAATGTTGGCCCATATTGATAGGATAGCATCTTGCAGTTGATGGAGATTTGTGGGATGCACATCCATGGCACGAAGCTCCCGTTCCACCACATCCCAAAGATGCTCTATTGGGTTGAGATCTGGTGACTGTGGGGGCCATTTCAGTACAGTGAACTCATTGTCATGTTCAAGAAACCAATTTGAAATGATTCGAGTTTTGTGACATGGTGCATTATCCTGCTGGAAGTAGCCATCAGAGGATGGGTACATGGTGGTCATAAAGGGATGGACATGGTCAGAAACAATGCTCAGGTAGGCCATGGCATTTAAACGATGCCCAATTGGCACTAAGGGGCCTAAAGTGTGCCAAGAAAACATCCCCCACACCAAAACTCCATGAGTTTCATAGTGACAGGAAGTGTGTTTGTGTTGACTTCCGTTTGACTTCCGGGGAGAGTATCTGCTGGCGTTGTTTCTGAATTGCCGCTTTTCCTTAGAAACTGTCCTTGTAACGTATTGTTTGTCTTTTGTTTTTATGAGTTTGCTTTATGTTATTGTCTTTACCCTCTGGCTATTCTGGATGTGAAGTTGGACATCAGTCGGCTCCCTCGTTTTGGAAAATCACTAACATCATAAAGCTAGTAGCTAATCTTGGCGTGGTTTGTGAGCTGGGTAGCCGAAACGCTAATGTTACAACCGCGTTGAACTGTGTTGAAGGACTTCCGATTTTACTCCACTTCAATGGACACCTCTGCATTTGGATAACATCAACATCACACCAGATTTCACCTGAAATTGGCTCATACTTTCCTCCAGACTACCACATTGCTAGCTGGCTAGCTCTACAGTTCATATATCCCTCTTTGGCCTGCGTTGTGTCATCCTGGTCTTCACCTGTTTGTTGTGACCTGGGCTCCAGCAGACGATTTACTCTGAGTATGTCACCACTGTCTTTTTGTCTGTTGTCTACTGGTGAGGGCTGTGTGTGCTGTGGGGTCTTTTAGCAGCTAGGGTCTGGTACTAGCTAGGTTGGTTTTATAGTCTGTCTTGTGTTTCCGTGTGATTGTTCTGTCAACTCAACTGGATCCATAATCTTTGCCATGTATCAGCAACCATACGTCCACCTGCTTCTGCTGTTGACATTGTACCCTGGATTATTAAGGCTCACACCCAACATTCGTCCTCCTACAATATTCTACTCCCATTTCGATCTACTAGCTTTGAATAACAACTACCCACCTCCTCCTGTTGTAACCCAGCGTGCCCGTGCGTCTGGCATTTTCTGTAGACGTCTCTATCAACATCGAGGCTCCCGACGTAACTGGTCTACCAACTCTAACACCTATAGCAATATCATCTCCATATGGTCTCAGTCCCTTCCTCCTAGATACCCTCCATATCGAACTATAAATCATTTTTTTCTTCGCCCCCTCCAACCTATGACCATCTGTACCCCCACTGCACCCTGTCGAACTACCAATCTTGCTCTCCTCAACACCATTTCTATTAACAATAAAACTCCACTGCTACATTAATTAATACTGGATAACAAACTGGACTTCCTTTTTCTCACGGAAACCTGGCAACTGACAGATGATTTTCTATCACTCAATTTAGCTACTCCCCCTGGTTACAATTATCTGTGCAACCCCCGTCTCACTGATCGTGGTGGTGGCCTAGCTGTATTATACAATTCCACTAACAAATTAACTGAACTGTCATTTACCTCATTCTCCTCATTTGAATACATTGCTTTCAAAGCATCATGCTCCCTGACCACCATTCTTGTATATCGTCCCCCAAAACACAACAAATCATTTGTATCTGATCTAGCAGACCTACGCACAATCATTACACCTTCCTCATCCCACCTACTCCTGCTCGGTGATATGAATATTCATGTTGACACACCAAACTCCAAACTTGCCTCTGATTTTATTGCTGTATTGGACTGTTTTAAATCATAATATAGTGTTCTGAAGGGCTGAAGTCATGCAAAGCTAGAAGAAAAGCCCTTCATCAATGCGAAGACAAGAAGAGCCAGGCTGAAGTTTGTAAAAGACCATAAGGATTGGACCATACAGGAATGGAGTAAGGTCATCTTCTCTGCCCAACACCTCGTCTGCAGTGGTCTCCTAATTTTTTGCAGAGCTGTATGACCATTTGTAAAGAAAATGAGTGAGCAGGCAAAACACGTCTTTTATTTTTTATGGGATTCAAATTCAGCTGTAGGTCATAACAGAATGACACAACCATAAAATAACACATGAAAAAAAAAAAGGGTTCTGACCCCTGTTCAAAAGTCTGCATACCCTTAGTTCTTTATAATGAGTATTTCCCCCTTTAGCATCAATGACAGCGTGCAGTCATTTGTAATAGTGGTCTATGAGGCCCTGAATTCTTGCAGTTAAGTATGATGTAACATACATCATACTTAATACAAGTACATTTTCTGCCCTCTTCTATTCACACTACTTTTTAGATGCTAACTGCATTTCGTTGTACTGTAATTGTACTTGTTCAATGACAAAGTTGAATCTAATAAAAAATTCAATATATATATATATATATATATACACACCTAAAGGATTATTAGGAATACTTGTTTAATTTCTCATTAATACAATTATCTAATCAACCAATCACATGGCAGTTGCTTCAATGCATTTAGGGGTGTGGTCCTGGTCAAGACAATCTCCTGAACTCCAAACTGAATGTCAGAATGGGAAAGAAAGGTGATTTAAGCAATTTTGAGCGTGGCATGGTTGTTGGTGCCAAAAGAGCCGGTCTGAGTATTTCACAATCTGCTCAGTTACTGGGATTTTCACACACAACCATTTCTAGGGTTTACAAAGAATGGTGTGAAAAGGGAAAAACATCCAGTATGCGGCAGTCCTGTGGGCGAAAATGCCTTGTTGATGCTAGAGGAGAATGGGCCGACTGATTCAAGCTGATAGAAGAGCAACTTTGACTGAAATAACCACTCGTTACAACCGAGGTATGCAGCAAAGCATTTGTGAAGCCACAACATGCACAACCTTGAGGCGGATGGGCTACAACAGCAGAAGACCCCACCGGGTACCACTCATAGCATAGAATAGCATCATCTTCCGCTTATCCGGAGCCGGGTCGCGGGGGCAGCAGTCTAAGCAGGGATGCCCAGACTTCCCTCTCCCCAGACACTTCCTCCAGCTCTTCCGGGGGGACACCGAGGCGTTCCCAGGCCAGCCGGGAGACATAGTCCCTCCAGCGTGTCCTAGGTCTTCCCCGGGGTCTCTTCCCGGTGGGACGGGACAGGAACACCTTCCCAGGAAGGCGTTCTGGAGGCATCCGAAACAGATGCCCAAGCCACCTCAGCTGACCCCTCTCGATGTGGAGGAGCAGCGGCTCTACTCTGAGCTACTCCCGGGTGACCGAGCTTCTCACCCTATCTCTAAGGGATCGCCCAGCCACCCTGCGGAGAAAGCTCATTTCAGCCGCCTGTATCCGGGATCTTGTCCTTTCGGTCATGACCCAAAGCTCATGACCATAGGTGAGAGTAGGAACGTAGATTGACCGGTAAATCGAGAGCTTCGCCTTGCGGCTCAGCTCTTTCTTCACCACGACAGACGATACATAGACCGCATTACTGCAGAAGCTGCACCGATCAATCTCCCGTTCCATCCTTCCCTCACTCGTGAACAGGACCCCTAGATACTTAAACTCCTCCACTTGAGGCAGGCACTCTCCACCAACATAAAGTGGGAAAGCCACCCTTTCCCGACTGAGGACCATGGCCTCGGATTTGGAGGTACTGATTTTCATCCCCACCACTTCACACTTGGCTGCAAACCGTCCAAGTGCATGCTGAAGGTCCTGGCTTGAAGGGGCCAACACGACAACATCATCCGCAAAGAGCAGAGACGAAAACGTGTGGTCCCCAAACCTGACACCCTCCGGCCCCTGGCTGCGCCTAGAAATTATGTCCATAAAAATTACGAACAGAACCGGTGACAAAGGGCAGCCCTGCCGGAGTCCAACATGCACAGGGAACAAGTCTAACTTACTGCCGACAATGCGGACCAAGCTCCTGCTTCGGTCGTACAGGGACCTGACAGCCCTTAGCAAAGGACCCAGGACCCCATATTCCCGAAGCACCCTCCACAGGATGCAGCGAGGGACACAGTCGAATGCCTTCTACAAATCCACAAAACACATGTGGATTGGTTGGGCAAACTCTCATGAACCCTCCATCACCCTGTAGAGGGTATAGAGCTGGTCCAGTGTTCCACGGCCTGGACGAAAACCACACTGTTCCTCCTGAATCCGAGGTTCTACTATCGGTCGTATTCTCCTCTCCAGAACCCTGGCATAGACTTTCCCGGGGAGGCTGAGAAGTGTGATCTCCCTATAGTTGGAACACACCCTCCGGTCCCCCTTCTTAAAAAGAGGGACCACCACCCCGGTCTGCCATCCCAGAGGCACTGTCCCCGACTGCCACGCGATGTTGCACAGGCGTGTCAGCCAAGACAGCCCCACAACATCCAGAGACTTGAGGTACTCAGAGCGGATCTCATCCACCCCCGGTGCCTTGCCACCGAGGAGTTTCTTGACCACCTCTGTGACTTCAGCCCGGGTGATGGACGAGTCCACCTCTGAGCCCTCATCCTCTGCTTCCTCAATGGAAGACGTGACGGTGGGATTGAGGAGATCCTCGAAGTACTCCTTCCACCGCCCTACGACATCCCCAGTTGAGGTCAACAGCTGCCCACCTCTACTGTAAACAGTGTGGGTAGGGCACTGTTTCCCTCTCCTGAGGCGCCGGATGGTTTGCCAGAATCTCTTCATATTTGGAGGTATTATATATATTTTTTTAAGAGGCTAGGGAGACAGATGAAGGGCAGACAGTCGGCCAAGCAAGGGCTCGAAACCTATCACCAGGGGGAATGTGCAGTCTGGAGTTGGGAATTTAGACTGCTACACTAGATTCCAGCACGTGCCTAAATTTTGGTCCTATTGCCTTGTTTTATTTTATTGTGCTTGTATGAATAATGATGGTTATCCCTGTGAGGATAGGATAGCCCCTCGTGCAGCCTTAGTAGCACATTGTCCAGTCTGTCAAGTCCCTCCAGGCCCATCCTTTCCAAGTGAGATTAAAATAAAATACTTAGGCCTAAAATATCACAAGCCTAATAGTATGAATCAGCCAAAGCCTTAATGGTACCAT
Organism: Esox lucius; assembly: GCF_011004845.1. Classification (NCBI taxonomy): domain Eukaryota; kingdom Metazoa; phylum Chordata; class Actinopteri; order Esociformes; family Esocidae; genus Esox; species Esox lucius. The sequence continues at coordinate 38,707,758 of NC_047576.1, forward strand.
TTCTCAATATTCTAATCTGCCATGAGTCTGAGCCTACCATAGATGTCAGTGACCCGTTCCTCTGCATACACCTGTAAGCAAGTTTCCTCACCTTTGTCTTCATTCATCTATTCCTATGTAAACAATATGAAATTAAATACATAGTTAAATTAGTTGCCTAGGTCATAAATCCATAGCAACAATGGGTTGTATATCACATAGAAAGATATTATCTGATTTGCAGATATATTCTATAGTCTCATCTATCCCATGGACATGTGGTTAATGGTGGATATGCATCATGAAAAGTTAATGTAGGCAAATGTGTATTTTGTAATGTAATAGTAAACTAGCTGTTCCAGTAACAATGCCATAATGCAGTAGAAACCAAACTTGAGACTGAATTTGTCATTAGCTGTTGCCGAGTTTGTAGCTAGACATAGTTTACATTCATAGCAAGTTTGGTGTAAACAGAATACTTTTTATAAAACCAAATGCACATCATATTGACACAATTACATGTTACTTACCTTATTTCACCAATTAGATATGGAAATACATTTTTAGGCAACATTAACTAGCAAGCTACCACTGGTAGAAAATTAAATAGAATGTGAATTCGCTCCTCTTCTTTGACTTGCTTGCTGCTTCAGCATCTAACTGTCTAGTTTCAGTGTATTTATTTGTTCATACTGGTAATTAAAAGTGGTCTGTTATTTTCACTAGTCAAAGCAAAAACGTAAGAGGCCACATATAATACTGTTGAATCAATACATATATTTAACAGTTTATGCCAGAGTATTCTTGATGAAATTGATTATTTTCAATCTAGGTCAATGCCTGCTTTTAAAGTATATCCTTGGAATGATGAGAATATATGTAACGTTCAGAAAATGTATAGAAAAGTGGAATGTAACTGGAAAGTGACAAAAATACATGTTTATTGTGCAACATGTTATTACTTTTGCTGTTTTTTGCTGTGTAAAGCACTTTGTGCTTTGGTCTAGAGCAGAGGTTCCCAAACTGCGAGTTAAAAGCTGAAAGGGAAAAGTATGTCCGATTATTCTGGTTAAGGTTAGTGACATCTAGAAAAAGACACTAAATTGTACATTTTACCTTGGATGCCTATAGGGGACGACATAGTTTCAAAAGCTTATATAGGCCCTATCTTGTTTCAACTCGTAAAAATACACATTGGTTGATGCAATATTTCTAATAGCCAGTGTGCTAGCAAAGCTAATTTGGGAGAGTACATATATTAGCTTAAGATGGATTGGTGGCTGATTCGTAAAAATAAACTTGTTAAATCTAGGCCTAAAATAACTGGAGCAACAAATGTTGAACCGCAATTTAACAGTGATACCGAGCCCAGGCTAGACAAAACACCAGTGGAAGCAGAGCCTCCTAAGCAAAGTGAGAGGCAGTTGGAAACTGTGCAAAGCTGGAGATATCAAGACGATTACATTCGGTATGGATTACGTGGTTGATGGGGATGCACATCCACAATGTGTAATGTGTTCGGTGGTACTAGCAAATGACAGTTTGAAGCGGGTAAAACTGAAGAGACACTCCAAACACCCAACACACATTGAAAAAACAATAGATATAACATTTGTGTGGTCAAAAGCATGTATTGACCACACATACTACAACAATTTCCAAAGTCCAAGCTGCATCTTAAGTGTCATGCAAAATCAAAAAAGCCACACACAATTGGCAAGAGTCAAATTTTTACCATGTATAGCCATGTGTCAAGCTATACATGGTGAACAAATTGCGAGTCAGCTTAAAGTCCCACTGTCTGATAACACCGTTGCTCGACGAATAAATAAATGGCTAACGACATAAAGAGTCAGCTTATTGATTGTATAAAAACATTTGGGAAATGTTCACTACAACTTGATGAATCCATATATGTATCTCATGCAGCTCAGCTACTCGAATTAGTCAGATACTGTTATGAAGGCAAACTACACAAAGATATGCTTTTTTGCAGTACGCTTGATGGGACATGCACAACACAGGATATATTCAGAAAACTTGATGTTAAGATGCAGGAGGAGGGCTGAGTTGGGATAACTGTATGGGCGTGTGTACAGATGAGGCTCCTGCTATGACGGGGGTCTTAAGACAAAGGTATAAGTTGTTGTACCACACGTAAGATTCACTCATTGTTTTATACACAGGGAAGCTCTCGCTTCCAAGGCCCTTGATAATGAGCTGAGTAGCGTGCTTCAAACAGTCATTAAAGCGCTAGACAAAGTTATCATTATTATTTACCTACACTCATGCAGTACGTGCAAAATCACACGTTATGTGGTGGAGCAAATGCCTACGCCAATTGGCGTTTGAGATTATAATTAAAATAAAACTGCCATTTTGGAAACTACACCCTCCTCCTTTACTTTTTCTAAATAGGCGTATATTACATTGTTCTGTTGTCAGAATTCTAAACTAACAAACAGAAAACTATTTAGAGACTATTTACCTGTTTTCCGAATTAATCAGCCAACATGGCACTTAGCGTTGGTACCCGAATGCTTATTCTACTGAAGATTAGTATTCTAAAAAATGTATAGGCTAAATAATTATTAACTAAATGAAATACCAACGATGTACTTTACCACTAGAGCTATGCATTGGCGTTAAACTGGGCTATCAACTCGATAGCCCAGAGACCAGCATTAGCCTATTCATTTTGATCCTTGTTTTTTTCTCCTCTTTGTTTTTTTGATGCCTTATTTATGTCACCTATAGACAAGTAATCTAGGAGATTAGATTTATGCATTGGCATTGAAATCAAAGACACAGTTTACATAGCCTATTTGCTTTGGACCTAGTCTTTTTCTAATAACTCCTTTCGGTTTTCCATAACTTATTCATGTCACCCATTGACAATTCATGTCACCTATAGATTGGCTTTGTGATTTTCATTTTGTACATTTGTAGGGCCTAATAAATGATTGAAAACGCTATAGCCTGTGTTCTTAGATAATTGTTCTTGGTATTCTTAATTTAAAAATAATAATATAAGACCTTGAATATGAACACATTCTTGTAGTATTGGAATTTATTGACTATTTTAAACAAACAATCTTTAATTCATTAATTATTTTATATAGTTTGATAACAACCCAGTAGACGTGCTGATGCTCTGGCTGGTGATGCTATGGAGGAAAATTGTATGCTAATAAGGATGTGTTCGGCTCTGGCGGATACTGGGGTTCTGAAAGGCCTGGCGGTTCTTGTGTTAACATTCCAATGATAGCTTCTAGGACAGAGATTAAGAATATAGGTATACATGTCTATACTAAATAATGAAGAATAATTTAATATACACTCACCTAAAGGATTATTAGGAACACCTGTTAAATTTCTCATTAATGCAATTATCTAATCAACCAATCACATGGCAGTTGCTTCAATGCCTTTCGGGGTGTGGTCCTGGTAAAGACAATCTCCTGAACTCCAAACTGAATATCAGAATGGTAAAGAAAGGTGATTTAAGCAATTTTGAGCATGGCATGGTTGTTGGGGCCAGATGGGCCGGTCTGAGTATTTCACAATCTGCTCAGTTACTGGGATTTTCACGCACAACCATTTCTAGGGTTTACAAAGAATGGTGTGAAAAGGGAAAAACATCCAGTATGCGGCAGTCCTGTGGGCGAAAATGCCTTGTTGATGCTAGAGGAGAATGGGCCGACTGATTCAAGCTGATAGAAGAGCAACTTTGACTGAAATAACCACTCGTTACAACCGAGGTATGCAGCAAAGCATTTGTGAAGCCACAACACGCACAACCTTGAGGCAGATGGGCTATGTTAGATTCTGTCCAAGTTTGATCCATGAACAAAATAAATGCAACCAGAAGTCAGGGGAGATCCATCTTTATTCAGCATGAGTCTATGATGTTTTCCTTCGGTTTCTCATTTCTCTCTCTCTCCAATGATTACAAAGTGGACACAGTATTTATGTCCCAGCACATCCCCACCAATATCTGGCTGTCTTCCAATCACATACGTGTATTCTACATCCTAACCTTACATGGCCTAATAGTGTCCCTTCTTAAGTTTCTTGGCTCCACAGCTTATCAGGTTGTGTGAGGCCCCTCAGTAGTAGATACCAACTGCTTGTGATACGGTACCTCATATAGCACAAGATAACGAACCACTCCTCTAACAAGAGAATAGAACTAAAATACATGCATATCATCAGGTACAGACAGGTTTCCTCACAATGGTATGTGCCAACCTACGGTCCATGGGTCTATTCATAGGGTCTATGACAGTCAGATGGAAAACTCCTATCAGGAGGTATGGACAGGATGTGTGGAAATCATCAGAAATGGGGCATCATATTTCCTACTTAGTGTCCTTCGTACAGAGATCATTAATACTCTCATACATTGTGTAATTCAGCTACTTTTCATGCCCAATATCTATCAGTCCCCCCTTCACACATTAATGATTAACATATAATAATTACATGTTGATAAAAATAGCAAAAATAAAATTACAGTCCAATTCCTAATGAACTGAAAAGGTCCAAACACTTTGGTTAAAAAACAATAAATAAAAATAATAAAAAGGATTATCTGGCCTATGAGGCTTTATTATTCCTGAAATGAAGTGAAAATAAGATGCAATGGACACAGCTTGCCCTGGCACATAGCACTGTATGGTACTGCAATCACAATAACCATTGTGATCGATCTTTGTCATACACATCAAGTCCCAGGCTACTATCAGTCTAACCCGTGTCCAACAGAAACAGACCTAACATGACATATTAATGAAATGCATAATTCATTCACAATAAACCCTTTAAACAATCAAAGTCCCCCCTTGTCCATATCATGAGTCATGCGTCAACATCATACCAACAACCCAACATATCCTGAACGTAACACAACACTCAACTCCAATGAATGTACTAGTGACAGTTTCTACCTTTTGAAAAGGAATATGGCACTATTAAACATATCAGGACAGTTGTTGTAATTATGACTATTATGCAGCTTCATAAAAAGACAAGTATCAATGACCAATGTTTGGGTAGTGATCATATGTAGTCCTCTACCTGCCTTGTGAGGAATGAACATACATACATACATAAGATATCAAAATATCTGTCAATTTAGGAAAACTATTGATTGTTAAGAATGAAGCTGGATTCCCATCAAATGTCCTGTAGTTCTAGTCTTCAGTCTTCTCTGTCTTGCATCAGTGATGTAAAGTTCCAATATCAGCTATTGCAGTCAGTGTGATGTGGACCCACCAAATTGCCTGGTTGTTCTAACAAGTCAGTGTAGGTGTGTAGTGGAGTAGTGAGTTTCCAAAACTTCACTACTTCAAGATTAACACCACAACAGTGTCTTCTACTGTGATGGGACCATGTGACCTTTCCAGTCAACTGGCCCGTGGTACTCTGACCTATAGTATGTGGAGTCCCTCTGGACTCTCCTCTCATCTTGCTGTCAATGATTCATCTGGAAATGGGATGTGAAGCCAAGTGATCTGACCCTGGCATCGTTCTGCCATGTGATTGGTCAGGAGGATTCGGAACAGATTCAACCAGTGTAGTTGTAGAAATCCTTCTTGAACATGTTGCTGGTACTCACACACTCAGTTGCCTGTGTCCAGTCAGTGACGTGATGTATCATCAAAAAAGGGGGTTGTGATGTCCTGATCTGTTGAAAGTATAACTGCAAAACAACGATTAGTGTGGTTCAACAGTCCATCTGACTTTCATCCACTTGGTCTGGTTCCGTCAACTCCCAACAATGAAGACAATAGATCAGTCTTGAAAACTTGGGGATCTCAGAAGTTCCATAGACAAGTTTCAAAAGTCCATGTCAAATTTCCTTTTCCATCTAGAACGGGCTTGGTTGATGTTTCATTCAATGTGCTATATTTATGCTGGATAGCACCTAGCAGTAGAATGAGATTCCGTTGTCTGATCAGACTTGACTATGCATAACCAAATCAAAAATGGTAAGATCTAATATATTCCACCATTAAAATGTTAGACCTTACAAATAAACAAATGAAAACAAATCCAAGGAATGGAAGATGTAAAACATAACAAATGCCAGTGCAGCATTATAACTATGCAAACAGAAAAAAAACTAAATGTTCATGTAACTCCTTATAAGTACAATTTGATTTGCTTTGAGCCCTAAGCTCAACTATTTCCAATCATAATCAGTTATCATATCATACATCCCCCCTGCTTTCACTTCATTAAGTCAATGGAAAGCGACACCATGAGTGAAAGCAGAATCACGGCGAATACGGCCACAGGAGGCGCCATCCTGAACCCACACTGGCCATCATTTTGGGACGGACATGTAAAAATAAAGATTTGGTAATAGGGATGGATCTAGAATCCATTTGTTATGGAGTTTCGTACTGTATATTCATCAAAAACAACAAAGTGGAAATGTTATAAACACAAACATTCACTAACACAATCAAAGACATCAATGTGCAACACAGTCTTGTGCGAAGGAATTATAAACCATATAACCCACTGACACATTCGTCTTACAGAGCTAAACAGCTCTCAAATTCTTTAATTGGCTATCATGCATTTATAATATCCTGAAGTTTCTTGGCACATGCCTAACTAAATTGGTTAGCCCACTAAGGGATATGCTGAGCAACTAAATTTTAGGAGAGAAAAACTCCAGCCCAAGTTCCAGTGGTACATCTACTGCAACCACCAGGGCGATTGTATTAGCATATCTACAGCACCCAAATTTAGCATTTTTAAAGGCAACGACCAAACTACCTTGTGACAAACAATGTCTTAATTGACCTTCTACATTTAAGTAAAATTCTCCAACTTTGATTCATTTTCATTCCAAATAGTGGCGGTCAGCCAAAGACTAAATCACAACTTATATTTTGACCACATCTGTGGTTCTATTGACATCAGAATTACTCTATCATCAACAATGGAGGATGACTTTTGGTCTCCACCCTCACTGTAGTCCATAAATTCCTATATTAAAACTATTGAGTGGAAAATGGGTCTAACCTTTACCTAATGTTTGACTATCCCAAAACTGAATATGCCTATTTTGAGGAAATAACCACAGTTGAGACCAGTCTTAACACTCAATTTGAACCCTTAGTAATAGGCTGCCCTGATTTAATGGGAGAGGTTGTTTGGGGTCATCCTAGGGGTCTGCCCTCCTTCCTGGAGCCCTTGACTTTTCCCACTTATAGTTAGCCATGAATAAAGGCAAAAATTATTATTTAAAATGTGTATGAAATTTAGGTTTCTATGTATTAAAAATCTGTACATGGTCCTCAGACTGTCAGTAGCACCATATGTTATTCTCTCAACCTAGCCAATATCCTTTAAATGAAGGTTCAGATTTATTGTCTTACTTATCTCTAGTATTGTGTGCAGTTTGTAAAAATATGCTTGTCATATCTATACAATTACTTAACATTCTTGTGGACATTCCAAAACATTGATACAAATTATGACTAAACCGAAAACAGACATGACCACCCAAGTAAGCCTATGTATTCTAACACAGGGCAGTGTGTGGGGGAATTGGCTCAAGCACTCCTCCCTCCTGTGCTGCTCTTAGAACCCAGGATTAGTCTATTTTTGTCAGTCAACCTATTTAGAACTGAGTATCTAGCTTTTGTTCTTTAAAACACATATGTCATCTCAGTAACTAGAGAACAAATTAAACGGTTCCTAATTAACCAAAGCAAATTCAGAATAAAATATACAATTTTATTGTAGGGGAAAAACTCGCTTTTGGCGGTTTTCACCCTTTTTGTCCTAATTTCACATGAGACTGTAATCTCAATCTTTTGTCTAAAACCAATTTATAACATATATTAGAACCAAATTCAGTGCACATGGAAAGCCACGTGTCTATTTAAAAAAATTATTACCCTATGTGTATTGTTTCCCTCTCACCAGTTGTCCTGTGACAAGGCAGAGAGAGAGAGACAACACACATGCATTCCAACTTGGGGGAAACCCTCTGTAAAGGCTTATGGCTGTTTTGGATTTATATTCAGTCCTCATGGGACACAGCGTGTCTTCTTAACATTAAAGATTATCACCATGTGGATTCTTCATTCTATCACTGATATAATATATAAGGAAAGAGAAAACACAATATTTTAACCTTTTGTAAGAAAACCATGAGACTATTTTACTAGATTACAAAATCATCATTGTACCAATTTCTAATTTATCACAAGGGTTAGATGTACCCTCGTGTTAAAGCCTGTAGTGAGACCCTCCTTGAGGCCTTACGGTTTAAACATTATCATCAATGCAATAAATACGTTTGATTTAAATTTACATAGTGAACATGACAAAGCACAACAAAACAGGCTATTCCTTGAATACCTATTAAAACATGTTCAAGCATGACAGAACAAAACAGGCTATTTCCAATGCTTATTAAAACATGCTATATACCATCAAAGTGCTTTCAAACTAATATTAACTTGAATAAGCATGGTCATTATCAAGGGAAGTGATCAGGTTTCCTTGATAAGTTCCAGCTCTACTCAATATTTAGGTATGATACATTTTTGGAAACACATTTAAAACTCTTAATCAATGATTATTAGCTCACGTCAGTTCCCGGTATCACCAGGAAATCCTCTGTCTTTGATTCCTGAATTCCATACATGGGAGAACTTTCCTTGCTGCTGATCGGAATGTGGGTAGAATGTCTCATGTTCCAACTGTCTGTGCATCCTGTCTTTTTCTTTTGGTTCTTCTTCTTCTTGCGACACTCATCCTGCCAATGTCCAATGATTCCACAATAGTGACATGATCCTGATTTCTTTTTTAATGGGCTTTGAGTGTCTTTAGATGTTGTTCCTGCTTTCAACGTTTCCAGTTCCTTTTTCCAACTTATCCAGTTCAGCCATTTGTTCAGCCAACGCCCGAACACATTCTTTCTCATTCTATCTTTGAGGAATTTATCAATCCATTCTTCAATTTCTGATAACACAATCAACGACCATTGTGTTTTTTGTAATTCATCAGGCATTCTTTGAATTTCTTCCCATATTTTCTGTATATCAAAAAAACTCCAAAAATCTTCTTCTGGAACAATGGCATATTTTTTAATTATCTCTTGGTGACAGTTATCTATTTTCAAACTCTTTTTGATCTCATAGGCCAAGGATTTCACCATTTTCTAAATTACAACGGGAGGGCTGCAGTCCCTGTATTTACCACGTTGTTTAAAGACGTCTTTTTCTTCCCCTTACTTGTACAAGATTTAAATTATTACTACATACGCGTCAACCTGCTATCCAAATAACAAGGACTTCTAGATGAATACCGAAGCTTTGCACTAAAGAGTGGCCTATATTAGGACTTTACACATGTGTCACTTACTACTCAGTCTAGTAAGTACTTCCCATCACAACAAGGAAGATTTAGCAAGGACTTCTAGATGACTTAACGAAGATTTATCTTCTTCTGTGGAATCTCTGGACTAAGACTAAGAACACATCTTTCAGTGTCAACGTAAGTCCACAGGTGGAAACCACAGGTTTCCATTGCCTAAAAAATTTCTTTCTTTCATTTCTAGGTCTTCTTATTGTTCCAGATGTGTTCATCTGGATACTCATGCTGATTTAACTGACTTGTTCTTTTAGAGTGGTTTGACTCACCATTCAGAGTGCAAATCCATCTATCCGGGTCACGGCACCATACTGTTAGATTCTGTCCAAGTTTGATCCATGAACAAAATAAATGCAACCAGAAGTCAGGGGAGATCCATCTTTATTCAGCATGAGTCTATGATGTTTCCCTTCGGTTTCTCATTTCTCTCTCTCTCCAATGATTACAAAGTGGACACAGTATTTATGTCCCAGCACATCCCCACCAATATCTGGCTGTCTTCCAATCACATACGTGTATTCTACATCCTAACCTTACATGGCCTAATAGTGTCCCTTCTTAAGTTTCTTGGCTCCACAGCTTATCAGGTTGTGTGAGGCCCCTCAGTAGTAGATACCAACTGCTTGTGATACGGTACCTCTTATAGCACAAGATAACGAACCACTCCTCTAACAAGAGAATAGAACTAAAATACATGCATATCATCAGGTACAGACAGGTTTCCTCACAATGGTATGTGCCAACCTACGGTCCATGGGTCTATTCATAGGGTCTATGACAGTCAGATGGAAAACTCCTATCAGGAGGTATGGACAGGATGTGTGGAAATCATCAGAAATGGGGCATCATATTTCCTACTTAGTGTCCTTCGTACAGAGATCATTAATACTCTCATACATTGTGTAATTCAGCTACTTTTCATGCCCAATATCTATCAGCTACAACAGCAGAAGACCCCACCGGGTACCACTCATCTCCACTACAAATAGGAAAAAGAGGCTACAATTTGCACGAGCTCACCAAAATTGGACATTTGAAGACTGGAAGAATGTTGCCTGGTCTGATGAGTCTCGATTTCTGTTGAGACATTCAGATGGTAGAGTCATAATTTGGCGTAAACAGAATGAGAACATGGATCCATCATGCTTTGTTACCACTGTGCAGGTTGGTGGTGTAATGGTGTGGGGGATGTTTTCTTGGCACACTTTAGGCCCCTTAGTGCCAATTGGGCATCGTTTAAATGCCATGGCCTACCTGAGCATTGTTTCTGACCATGTCCATCCTTTTATGACCACCATGTACCCATCCTCTGATGGCTACTTCCAGCAGGATAATGCACCATGTCACAAAGCTCGAATCATTTCAAATTGGTTTCTTGAACATGACAATGAGTTCACTGTACTGAAATGGCCCCCATAGTCACCAGATCTCAACCCAATAGAGCATCTTTGGGATGTGGTGGAACGGGAGCTTCGTGCCCTGGATGTGCATCCCACAAATCTCCATCAACTGCAAGATGCTATCCTATCAATATGGGCCAACATTTCTAAAGAATGCTTTCAGCACCTTGTTGAATCAATGCCACGTAGAATTAAGGCAGTTCTGAAGGTGAAAGGGGGTCAAACACAGTATTAGTATGGTGTTCCTAATAATCCTTTAGGTGAGTGTATAAATAAACATAGAATTGACATTTTTCTGTTTCTTCAGTCTTTTGTGTCCATAAGGACATATAGTAAGCATTCACATTAAAGTAAGATTACTCAGAGGAAAGACAATTACACGGGGACCAAAACATTGACAACTGGAGAAAAACAAAAAGAAGCATAAAGCAAGGAAAGTGAGTTCAAAATAAAGGATTTGATGACATATTATAAACTACCATAAACCAGAGATCAGTGATCCATATTATTGGAGCGGCGCAGTTTTTTTAGAATAATCATGTGGTATGATCGTAAAGCCAATAAGACATTATAGCCAATTTGTAAATTAAGTTAGAATAAGGCCAACAAGGAAAACTAAATTACAGAACAAACATCTAGGAAATAAGTATATATAATTCCGTATCAGTGGAATAATAGAAGTAGAAGAAACATTATTAGCATCTCTGATCTCATAAAGGTTTTTAATATGGTCTAGACATATGAATTACTTGGAATGTATGATGGAGTGTGAATGTGTGTTAAGAATTCTTCATCACAGATCGTCGGAGAACCAAGCTGGTGAGGTTATAGAAATAGACCCTGTAGAATTCCTGCAAAGGGGTTAAAACTAAGGTGATGTTTTGGTAGATGAGTCTTGCAGAGCCATTGGATGGAGCTGGAGTCATAGCTCTCTGACTCCGCTCATATCCATCAGTGTTCATTAACCCCCGATTAATAGAAAGGGAGAGGACATCACATTCATCAGTTAAATTTTTGGTCTAAGTAAACCTGGAGATTAGTAGAGCAAGCGGGAAATTATGTTAGAGGAAAATATTGCTGCCACCGAGTTCGGCCAGGTTCAAACTTGATGAGAGCAGACATTGACGCCATGTGTGTAACTGAGAACGTTTTGTCATATCTACTGTCCAAAGACGGCAAAACTTCCCTTTTTACTATTATGTTACATCCCACATTTATTTTTCCCAGAATATAAAATGTAGAATAGTCCAACAGCTTTTTAGGCTATATTCCTTTCTTTCTAGATGAGACCAAATTGGATTCTTGTCATAATCACATTTTCGATATTGATGAATTGTAATAAGATGTCATCAAATATCGTATTGATGAGATAGAATATTTAGTGCATTTCTACTTCACATTTGTTTTCTTGACAAGGTTAACTTTTTTGTTAAAGAGTTAAATTCTAAGTTCCCATAGTTATAGCTTAGTTTAAACCTATTACTTAGTCATGCCTAATCAGAGCATTCAGCTACAAGTATCAATTCTAAACAATTCCTGTAACTCCTTAAAGGAAAGTGTTAGATTTCATCCAGTTTTGATCCATACAAAATGAATGCAACTAGAAGTCAGGGGAGATCTTTATTCAGCATGAGGTTACGATGTTAACCTTCCATTCTTTCATTTTCTCTCCAATGATTACAAGTTAATACAGTCCTTAATGCCAATACAAGGACTATAGGCGGTCAGTGATTGTAGCCAACCATAACACAGTCCAATATCCTCCAATATTATCCTCCAATCCTCCACAGTCTATTATCCTCTATGGTCCATGGGTCTATCGATAGAATCTATGACAGTCATATGTACAATGTGGAGGAGGTGTGGACAGGGTGTGTGGGGCCTATCAGTAATGGCAACCACATCTTATCTATTGTCCGTTGTTCTGCATCAGTCAGCACTTACGTGTTGTGTTAAGTTTCTCATGCCTATTTCCTATCAAAAGGTTCACTATTTTTGAACCTGGTGCCTATTCACAGATTATCTAGCATTATCCTAGTTCATAGAGTTTTTTTTCGTGCATTTTTTTACTGACCGGGGAAACCGATGAAGCGTTCAACAATATATGATAAATTCAGTTTTCCAAAATGGGAAAGCCACGGTGTATTGATATAGGTCCCCATATGTTCTCCTGAAACATATGCCAAAACGAGCATTGTATCTATGGTTATGTTCTACGTGAAACCAAACTAATTTTTTCGTAAACACTACCTCACAACGTCTGTAAACGTCTGCAATTGTGCTGTGCCAAAACCGCTAAACTACTGTGCTGACCTCATTAGAGTTAACAAGCTAGCAACAAGCAAAATTTACAGACATTTTGAGAATGTGCAGTCCCCTATTGTGTTAATAAAAATCAAATCTACCTAACTGTCTAAAAGACAGGCCGTCATTCCGGAATGTTATCAGTCAGGGAAGATAACTGACATGGCCGTTCCCAACATAATCAAAATCGTGCCTCCCCATACTATTCCTGCAGAATGGGACTTATGACAGAATTATCTAAATTGAGAGTGCCTCCGCCCTCTGCCTCTTCTTCTGGTTTCTTTGGGTACGTGGAAGGTTTCCAAAACTGCCTGGTTGATAAGCGCTTGAAAGTCAATGCCATCGGTTGCACACGCTGGAGCCAATTCAGCCTCATCCACGTACACATCAAGGTTCTTGATGGCATTAGGTTGCAATAAATCCCACTCCTAACGTGAGCCACAGTTTTGCAAACAAAGCTGGTTGCTGGATAAAGCCTCCTCGCAGATAGATTTTTGTCTGTTTACCCGCAGCTAATAGAACGTGTTGGCAATTTTGAGTTAGTAGTCTATACTAGCTAACATGGGCTTCAGTTTAGTAAACAAAGCTGGTTGCCGGATAAGTCATCCTCACAGACAAATTTGCATCAGTTTACCAGCAGCTAATAGAACCTGTTGGCATTTTTGTTGGAGCTCTTAGTCTATACTAGCTAACGTGAGCTAGAGTTGTGTAAACAAAGCCGGTTACAGATACAGCCTCCTCACCGATAGATTAATCTGCACTGCAGCTGCACCTGCAATACCGTTCCCTTATTGGGGGTTGTCTTGCTGTTTTGCACCTCCACTGCACCTGTTTTCACTTTTTCATTTACACCAAAACAGGTGACATTGATTCACATTAGCTTATGCTTCCTAACTGGACAGATTGATATCCCTGTTTAATTGACTTGGTGTTATACTGTGATGATTACATGTTCCTTTAATGTTTTTTAAGCTGTCTATTTGAACCTTCTGATGTAGCCTTAACGATAAATATTTTGCCAAAGAGAATAACCATATTTTTCAGTGATTGACCGTGATTAAAAAAAATATCAAGCAGTGTTGTCTGTATGTCCATCATGACCCAACTATTGTTCTTAAATGAGTGATTGACCTGTTTAAATAACGGTTAAATAAAAATAGATTTTCCATTTATATTTAATAATTTAGCAAATGATTTAGCAACTTTTTGCTTACTAGTCAGATGCCCTAACCACTAGAGTGCTACCTGACTGCTGCCCCATGATAACTGACTACTAAACAAGCTTACATTATTGTAATATTTGATACCTTAATTTGATTGACTGATGTGGAAAAATGTACAGAGGTGCTTAAATCTGGGCGGAGTACCTCCAACACCAGCAATGCATTCCAGGACACCTTTGTAATTTCGGTGAAAAACACTGTTTTTCTATTTGTACTAAGGTCAATCTGCTGGCTTTTGGAGTAATAATTTACAAAGTGTACCGGCATACTGCAGTGAAGAAGCCAGAGATTAGTCACTACAAAAACATAAGGTAACACCAACAAAAACATCACAATAATGTATTGACTTAAAGGCAAAGCCAAATCCAGTTCTTGTTGAGAAATGTTCTGGATATCTAATATTTTGAAGTACTGACTATTGAGCGGTTACTTCGGAGCTCAAGTTACACATTTTCCTGTTAAACTGATTAGCATGAGACTTGACTGAGTAAGAATATGTATATATGGTCCTTCCAGATCTTGTGCTCGCGGTGCTCTTGCCCTTCTTTTCGTCCTGGGTGCCACCTGGACATTTGGCGTTCTACACATTCTCAACGAGACCACACTCACTGCCTATCTTTTCACCATTGCCAACGCATTCCAAGGGATGTTTATCTTTATCTTCCTTTGTGTGTTGTCCAGAAAGGTAACAACATTTTTCATAAATATATTCTGCTCTATTCATAATTACTATACTTTATTCATTATTTTCCTATGTGTTATTCTATTTTACTTTAACAGATTCAAGAGGAGTACTACCGGCTGTTCAAAAATGTGCCATGTTGCTTTGATTGCCTGAGATGAAGAAGTCTGTCATATCCAGAGGACCCATCCTCTGTGAATGTTACTGGCATATCTTATTCATTTTCATGTAGAGTACCGAAATGCAATATATTTTTACCATGTCTTCTACTAGTTTCCCAGACAAAAAAATAATAATAATGGGAACAGACTTGTTCAACTGTTGCAGATTGTTCAAGTAATAGTATGTATTCGGTAAATATATTTATGCATGTTTGTTAGATTTGGGTAGGTAGCATTTAATATAACCACATGTAACATATTTATTTGCATTATTATATACATTATATCAAAAGTCCCAATGCTGTGACTTTGCATGCTGTAAAAAATTTACGTGACGTCATAAAGGAAACCTAGCCAACCTATACACTACCATGTAAGTATAAACATTTAAAAATAATATTCTCAAAATAATTCAATAAAATTATTTGCACTTAATTTTAACCCTTCTGTTCCTCACTCAAAACCTTCCTTTTCCACTTTTTTGGAAATAATAGAAAAAAAGTATCTTAAATCTTAAACATATAGAAACAGCCATCGGTCGCCATTGCTTGCCATAATATGTTCCTGAACTAATGGCCATGTTCCAATGCATGGTACCGGCTCAACTATTGTTGAGATTGCGGATTGTTGACGTGCTGTACGCTGCCTGCTGTTACCTACCTGGCTAGCTGCCAAACTTTTTTCGAATTTACTCTATATAAACTAATTGGTCAAAATTATATTTTAAGAGTTTTACCAACGCAATATTTTTATCTGTTGACCTCTTACCCAACTTTACTACACCGGGACTCTTTTTGGACATAATTAACGGAACTACTCACCCCTGAACACCCGAGGCTAAGTATCATTAAAAAAATGTGGGACTCTCCCAGAAATAGGGCCAGGCCTAATCTGCTGAGGAGCGACGGACTCCATCCTAGCTGGAGTGGTGCTCTTCTTTTATCTAGGAACATTGACAGGAGTCTCACTCCTATAGCCTTAACATGAGGTAGGGTGCAGGTCAAGCCGCAGGCTGTTAGCCAGCCTGCTAGCATAGTGGATTCTGTCGATAGCATAGCCAGAGTAGTTAGTACAGCTTTACCTATTGCCACTGTGACTCGTTCCAGGCTGAGAAAAGTTAAACAAGGTAGTGCTAACAAAAACAACCTTAAGATAAAGCCTTCCTCCGCCTCAGTCACGAATAAAAATGACTGTATCACCTCACATCTCAAAATGGGACTCCTAAATGTTAGATCCCTTGCGCCAAAGGCAGTTGCCATAAATGAATTAATCTCTGACTATAAACTAGATGTTATTGGTTTATGTGAAACGTGGCTAAAGCCTAATGAATTCACTGTCTTATATGAGGCCTCTCCTCCTGGTTATACTAGTGATCATATCCCTTGTGCGTCCCGAAAAGGAGGGGGTGTCGCTAATATTTATGACAGTAAATATGAATTTATTCTCAAACATATCACTGAGTTTCATTCTTTTGAAGTTTTACTAATGAAAGTTAACCAGGCCGATAAATCGTTTTACATAGCTACTATTTATAGGCCCCCCGGGCCATACACAATGTTCCTCACTGAGTTTCCAGAATTCTTGTCTAACCTTGTAGTCATGGCAGATAGTATTCAAATCTTTGGCGATTTCAATATTCATATGGAAAAGTCCAATGATCCTCTTCAAAAAGCCTTTGAAGCCATAATTGACTCAATGGGTTTTATCCAACATGTCTCAGGTCCAACACATTGCCACAATCACACCTTAGATTTAGTCCTGTCATGAGAAATAGATATTGTAGATCTAATAATTTACCCCCAAAATCCTGGATTATCGGATCACTGTCTTATTACATTTCCCGTTAAAACAAGAAATCCACTTGCTCCGCAAACAATGAGTTTCAAAAGCCGTATTCTAAATTATCGGACTACAAATATATTCCTTGATATTCTTACAAGTTCTCTCATTAACGACAGAGTAAATAAATCTGTAAACGATCAAATCGAGGATCTAAACTCAACACTGCGAAATACATTAGACACACTAAAAACTAAAGAAATACGCAACAAGAAACTTACTCCCTGGTACACAGACAATACAGAGCACTTGAGCAAAAGTGGCGCTCCACCAAGTTGGAAGTATTTAGACTAGCCTGGATAGACAGTACACTACAATACCGAAAATCACTCAGGTCTGCTCGATCAGCTTATTTCTCCAACCTGATTAAGGTGAACAAAAACATTCCAAAATTTCTCTTTGATACAGTTGCAAAGTTAACAAAAAAGCAAAGCTTAGCAAGCGAAGTGGGTCTTCACTTTAGTTGTAATGAATACATTAACTACTTTGATGAAAAGATCATCACCATTAGAAAACAAATAACTGACTCCTCCTTAAATAGTTATGGTCCTCAAAATCTCGGTTGTCCTAAAAATGTCCTGAACCTCCCTGACCAAGTGTCAATGGGGACACTTGAATTTTTTGATACCGTATCGCTCGACACATTTAAAAAATTTGTAATGAGTTCTAAACCCATAAACTCTCAGCTAGACCCGATTCCAACGAAATTACTTAAGGAGCTATTTCCTGTGCTAGGTCAGCCAATGCTGAACATAATTAATTGCTCCTTTTCCTCCGGATGTGTACCAAACTCACTAGAAATAGCAGAAATTAAGCCTCTTCTAAAAAAATCTCATCTGGATCCCGACATATTAAACAATTATAGGCCAATATCGAACCTCCCGTTCCTCTCAAAATTCTTAGAAAAATGTGTTTCCCAAAAACTGAATGCCTTCCTAAAGACAAATAACATTTATGAAAAACTCCAGTCCGGTTTCAGATCCCATCATAGTACTGAGACAGCACTCGTGAAGGTAACAAATTACCTTCTAATGGCCTCGGACAAAGGTTCCGCATCCGTCCTGTTGCTTCTTGATCTTAGTGCTGCTTTTGACACTATTGATCACTCCCTTCTCTTAGAGAGACTGGAAACCCATATTGGGCTACGTGGACATGTTCTAGCCTGGTTTAAATCTTATTTATCTGAAAGATATCAGTTTGTTAGTGTGGATGGCATATCCTCAGACAAGTCAAAGGTATGCTTTGGTGTTCCTCAAGGCTCGGTTCTGGGCCCATTATTGTTCTCACTATATATGCTGCCTCTGGGCGATGTAATCCGAAATCATAATGTAAACTTTCACTGTTACGCTGATGACACACAGTTATATATTTCAATGAAGCATGGAGAAGCACCTAAATTAGCTACTTTGGAAGCATGCGTTTCAGATATTAGGAAGTGGATGACAGAGAATTTCTTGCTCTTAAACTCACGGAAAACAGAAATGCTCGTTTTAGGACCCAAGAAACAAATAGCGTTGTTAGCAGATCTCACTGTGAACCTTGACGGCTGCATGGTCGTATCCCAAAAAACTGTAAAAAACCTAGGCGTTACCCTTGACCCTGACCTCTCCTTTGAAGAACATATAAAATATGTCTCAAAAGTTGCTTATTTCATCTTCGAAACATTGCAAAAATTAGAAACATTCTATCAAAAACTGATGCAGAAAATATTATCCATGCTTTGGTAACACTTTACAATAATTGACATGGGGTCATGACCTATTAATGCATCTATAAAGCCTTGATTATGTGTGCATGTGTTAATAAACATATTAACTTAGTATTAGTTAACTGTTGGAACACATATCAATACACATTAACTAATACATTAAAACATAGTGTAAACTAATAGTTAATTAATTCATCTACAAATAATGAACTGTGTGTGGTTGTGTCAATAAACATGTAAAGATCTTACATTTTATTCATCTTTAATTATAATCAAACAAATTATTATTGTCTGCAAGTGCTTTTAAGCTATGAAAACTTAGTTATGACTTTACAGTTTACAAGGATCACAAAGCTACTTAACTACTACTTAATTATCAGAACTTAATAGTTTATAACCATTTGCAAGTTTTATTCAGCAATTATTAACAAATTAATAGTCGTGACTTTACAATAAGGATAACACATTAACTTAACTATTTATTAATTATCAGTATGTAACAGTTCATAATCATCTAAAAACATTAATAAGCTAGAAAATACTGCTTTACAGTCATTAGCATGAATAAATGAGATCTGCATTTTTGCACAAAAGACTATAAAAAGCATCAGACATTTGGGTAAAATTACTTTGGAGTTAATGAAATGCAGTTTTTTGTGAGAACATTCAAGAATGTTTAAAGTATATACACTCACCTAAAGGATTATTAAGAACATCTGTTCAATTTCTCATTAATGCAATTATCTAATCAACCAATCACATGGCAGTTGCTTCAATGCATTTAGGGGTGTGGTCCTGGTCAAGACAATCTCCTGAACTCCAAAATGAATGTCAGAATAGGAAAGAAAGGTGATTTAAGCAATTTTGAGCGTGGCATGGTTGTTGGTGCCAGACGGGCTAGTCTGGGTATTTCACAATCTGCTCAGTTACTGGGATTTTCACGTACAACCATTTCTTGGGTTTCCAAAGAATGGTGTGAAAAGGGAAAAACATCCAGTATGCGGCAGTCCTGTGGGCGAAAATGCCTTGTTGATGCTAGAGGTCAGAGGAGAATGGGCCGACTGATTCAAGCTGATAGAAGAGCAACTTTGACTGAAATAACCACTCGTTACAACTGAGGTATGCAGCAAAGCATTTGTGAAGCCACAACACGCACAACCTTGAGGCGGATGGGCTACAACAGCAGAAGACCCCACCGGGTACCACTCATGTCCACTACAAATAGGAAAAAGAGGCTACAATTTGCACAAGCTCACCAAAATTGGACAGTTGAAGACTGGAAGAATGTTGCCTGGTCTGATGAGTCTTGATTTCTGTTGAGACATTCAGATGGTAGAGTCAGAATTTGGCGTAAACAGAATGAGAACATGGATCCATCATGCCTTGTTACCACTGTGCAGGCTGGTGGTGGTGGTGTAATGGTGTGGGGGATGTTTTCTTGGCACACTTTAGGCCCCTTAGTGCCAATTGGGCATCGTTTAAATGCCACGGCCTACCTGAGCATTGTTTCTGACCATGTCCATCCCTTTATGACCACCATGTACCCATCCTCTGATGGCTATTTCCAGAAGGATAATGCACCATGTCACAAAGCTCGAATTATTTCAAATTGGTTTCTTGAACATGACAATGAGTTCACTATACTGAAATGGCCCCCACAGTCACCAGATCTCAACCCAATAGAGCATCTTTGGGATGTGGTGGAACGGGAGCTTCGTGCCCTGGATGTGCATCCCACAAATCTCCATCCACTGCAAGATGCTATCCTATCAATATGGGCCGACATTTCTAAAGAATGCTTTCCGCACCTTGTTGAATCAATGCCACGTAGAATTAAGGCAGTTCTGAAGGCGAAAGGGGGTCAAACACAGTATTAGTATGGTGTTCCTAATAATCCTTTAGGTGAGTGTATATAACAGATTCTTGAATCAGCAGAATTATACATGTGATAATTAAGCAATACATTTGGAGTGTAACACATGAGTTCTTGAACATCATGACATATCAATAAGAAATAATACACAGGATTGACAACAGCTATTATTGATCATGATGGACACAAGAAAAAGCAAGTAAGTAAGCAACAGGTCACTAAGTAACAAGTAAGGTAATGTTCACGAAGGACAAAAGCCTGGCTTCTGTGACTGGACGGTATTCGGCAACAAATGCCAGTAGTTGGGGGAAAAGTGTTGTTTGTTAAAGGAATTAGAGTTATTCTATATGTTGCCTTCTAAGGAATGACTTCATTTGAACTGATTATGTTCAATAATAAACGTTTAATTGTTTTTGCTATGATGAAAGACACCAAATCATGAATCTGTAGTTGCATTATGTCATCATGAAATCATTTAAATTAATGTATGAATTCATATTTGTTATTGGGCCATTCAACAGTTAGCTAGATATATTCATGTTTATTAACACATGCACAACAATGATAATTTGCATGAATTAAGATTTGGATTGCAATATATTAATGTATTGATTGATGTTTTTTAACATGTCCTTTATTAATTACCTATTCATTTAGTAACATGTTTATTGACACAACCACACACAGTTCATTATTTGTAGATGCATTAATTAACTATTAGTTTACACTATGTTTTAATGTATTAGTTAATGTGTATTGATATGTGTTCCAACAGTTAACTAATACTAAGTTAATATGTTTATTAACACATGCACACATAATCAAGGCTTTGTAGATGCATTAATAAGTCATGAGTCCATGTCAATTAATGCATTTAATAATGATTATTACTGTATCCTTATTGTAAAGTGTTACCCATGCTTTCGTTACTTCTAGACTAGATTACTAGATTACTCTTCTCTCTGGTTATCCAGACAAACTAATAAATAAACTTCAATTAGTGCTGCACACGGCTGCTAGAATCCTAACTAGAACAAAAAAATGTGAACACATTACTCCTGTCCTAGTGTCCTTACACTGGCTGCCAGTTGCTGTCCCTGTCCTTGTCCACCTGGTCATACTTTTGACCTAGTCTAGAATCAAATAGACTCTGGATTTAGCCCAGATAAATGTATTTATTATTCTAATTGGACTCTTAATATCTCACCCGGCACAGCCAGAAGAGGACTGGTCACCCCTCTGAGCCTGGGTCCTCTCTAGGTTTCTTCCTAAAATTCGGCCTTCTTAGGGAGTTTTTCATAGCCACTGAAATCCAACACTACTGTTGTTTGCTCCTTGGGGTTTAAGGCCGGGTGTCTCTGTAAAGCACTTTGTGACAACTGCTGTTGTAAAAAGGGCTTTATAAATAAATTTGATTGATTGATTGAACTACTCGCCTATAGCTTCGACTTTAATGCTTCATGGGGGACAGTTCTATGCTGTGTTTAAACACTGCCTTGTCCGTAGACGCCGCTATAGCGAAGGTGAATTGCACATGTGTAAGCCAAGACAATCACCATTTGGAATCCCACACTGTAGTACCGTGAAAACGATCATTCATTTTAGTGACATGGTTCTTTCGTCAACTCTTGTTCAAAGTGTGTAAGGTATAAGCTATATGCTCTGAATTGGACAATACAACATGTGGATTATGACATTGTTTTACTACAATTTGATGAAAAAACAAAGATCAATGTGGTCTTTGGGGGGAGTAAGGTCAGTTGGCCCCTTTGGGTAAACACTACAGTAAACATTATGGCAGGAAAGATAAGGTGGGGGGACAGCCCACCCTTTGGGTAAAACATATGTGACACAAGACAGATGGCTAGCCACTTACCACACCCCTTTTTCTATGTAATAAATACGGATTGTGCATGTTTTGAGTCAGAGACTCCTCAGACGATTATGTGTGTAAGCGGTTGACGCCTCTCTCATATTTGCATAATAGTTAATAAAACTGTTAGAATGTGCCAAGAGAACTTTGTCTCTGTTTCTTACTCCTTTAAGAGTGTCGATACATGGAATTACCATCACAATTTGGGGGCTCGTCCTCGATTACTCATCCTGGGGTCTCCTACTCAAATCATGGCGGGTTGTCAGGGCGCCAAGCTTACATGATTTTTGGGATATCTCAGTACAGGTACCCAGGCTTAACTTTCGAACTCGGGAGGTAAGGGCACTTTAGTTTGCCTTTTGGGCGCATTTATACAGGGGTTAGGGCTCCTTTTTGTGTATGTGTTAGGGCATATTTAAATTCTGCAGACAAGGCTGGGCCTTGAATATCTCACTTACGGGTCTATTGACGATGTTAGGGCACGTTGATTGAGATGTAGGGGTTAGGGCTCCTTTTTGCGTTAGGGAGCAAGTATACGGGGTTAGGGCTACTTTTTGCGTTAGGGCGCATGTATATGTGTTTGGGCACATTAAGTTTAAGTGGTTCTGGTGTGGGCAATGCGCTCACATGTCTTATGATTTATTACTGAAATAGGTTGTTTTGTTTTTTTGCTGCGTTTGATGCTGGGTAAGCGTTGTGGTGAGTTTTTGGTGACGGTGTTTATGTTTCTGGTGTTTGGACATGTGAACTTTTGTTTCTTTGAGTGTTATTAGGTTTTTCCGGCAACTGGCATTTTCGTTCGGTGACGGATGCGCGGCCTGCCGGGCTGATTGGAGGTAGATGCCCGTGGTAACGTACGGAAGTTGTTTGGAATGCGTAGGCTATGGTGTATGGACAGTGTTGGCTGATGGAAGCTTTGGGTGAGTTGTGTGGGGTGTATTGATCTGTGTTGTAGCCCTTTTCGTTCAGGTTGTCCCCTCTGGCCGCCCCCACCCCCCCACTACGACTTCTTGGAAGTTTGCGTGGTCCCAACATTTCCCTGCTATCGACGTAGCCAACCCCGCCTGAGGCCAAACTGGCCCCCGTTTGGTTTCACTCTGTGGACCTTTTCGTTGTCCGTGGTGGTGTTCGCTCTGCTTTGGAAGTGTTGAGCGTGTCTTCACGGGTCAAGAAAATGTCCAGTAGTGGGGAGTGTCCGGTGTTTGGGAGTTACGTGAACAATTTAGTTTTTCTGTTTCCAAAAGTTATAGCAGAAAATAGGCATCTGTTAAATCAACATCCCTTCACAGTGTTTGTCTAATAGGGTTTTTTGAGAAGTTTGTTTTATACAAAATCTAACATGGTTATGGTTGAGTAGAATACATCTTACCATTTTGAAATGGTTTAGATAAGAAATAACTAATTTGATGGGTTGGTTTGATATTTGATTAGAAGTAATCCTTTTAATCTCATGCATTATGGGTGGGTAATAACGTGCTGGGAGCACATTTAGTTATTTGTTACATGTTTGCTAAATTTTGCCATGTTTTCATTGATACTGAGAAAGTAATTCTGAGAGGTACAGACCCACTGGAGCACTCCACTCACTGACACAAAAAACAGTTTGAGATGGGTTTTAACTTGTTTGGACTCTTTAGAAGAGAAACAGACATTATCAAAATTGGGTATTCTAATTCTAATTTAATTTCTGTCCTAGTGGGCAGTCATTGGAATGTTGATGGTTAACAGATGCTTCTTTGAGGTGTAAGGTGTAGATGTATTGACTGTATGAGTTAGTGAACTGTTGTAAGCTGTTGTAACCAATGAAACAAAATATTAATTTGTAATATGAGCTAAAATGGAAGGTGCAAGTAGGAGAATAGGAAACCCTGTTCAAGCGCCCTGGGGGGCCCTGGGGGGCGGGACTTCCATATTGATGTGACAGGTGGGTGGGACATCCGGTTTGTAGGGTGGGACTTCCGGTATGACGTATGTTAGGGTGGGACTTCCGGTATGACGTATGTTAGGGTGGGACTTCCTGTATGACGTATGTTAGGGTGGCACTTCCGGTATGACGTATGTTAGGGTGGGACTTCCTGTATGACGTATGTTAGGGTGGGACTTCCTGTATGACGTATGTTAGGGTGGGACTTCCGGTATGACGTATGTTAGGGTGGGTTTTCCTGTATGACGTATGTTAGGGTGGGACTTCAGGAGTGACGTATGCATGTCCGGTGACTTTGTGATTTATGATTACATTGATGTGTCAGTGTTTGATGTTTTACAACGCTTGATGAGCAAACCAGACTAGTGTTATAACAGGTGGGTTATGTTTGATGATTAACAAATGGGGCTTAGGGTTCCGGAATGTTAAATTCCCAGGCAGTAAATAAGTGTTGTGTCAGCGGTAAGGTGTTTGGTGTTAAACAAAAGGGGGCCAGGTTTCCAATGCCTTGTGGTACAGATGTAAACATCCATGTTTTGCAATGTGGTGTTTTTCCACAAACACGGAGTTACACGTGAGAGACATGTTTTTCTGTAAGATATAAAGAAGGGAATGGGACGGAACTTACGAGTTTGGATAGTTTTCAGCCCAACATTGATTTTAACAAGGGCTTCAAGGTTATATCTGCCCAGCAGTAATGGTCCCTAAATAACCATTAATACAAACTGTAGTATATGCAGGTCAGAAACCACCCCGTGGTATAATTGCAGCATGTATAGTTCTAACACAATTTGAATCTAACGTGAAGAACGATGACATGTAACCAATGACAAAGTTAAGAGGCGTGACTTGCTGGAGGAGCCCCGGCTGCGATGTGAAGACAGTAATTAAACACCGCAGCATCCACAAAAGACAGCGGTTGTTTCAAGCGTGGAGTATATCGTTTCTGTTGTAAGTACAAGTTATTTTAATTTAAGTAATTTATTTGAATTGTGATGCAACTTTTTAAGAATTTGTAAATCAATTTTACGATTGCGCAATCCAGATACTTTGTGTAAGTTTAATTATTTACAGACATTTTTAGTCTTGTTCTAAAGTGTTATTAACAATTATGACTATGCATACTGACCCTTGGTACAACATTCTATATTCCAACAGATTGAGGACAGCCGGGGTGATGATACAAAGTACATTACCACAATGGGATCAGTTACGGACACCCTTCCTTGTGGCTGCACAGCGTGAGGGATTTTTGTTTTGTTTTCTTTCAGGCTTGAAAGCTGAAGGTAATACAGCCAACTCTTCAAAACTGTGCTGTATGTAAATGTTTGTTTGAGTTAGAATATTCAAATCTGAAAAGTGGATTGTTATTTACACGTTAAACCAGAGAAATGGCGAAAGATAATGCTTACGACAGTCCAGACACGGAACAGCCAACAACCTCTACAAATAATCAATCGACCATACCCCAAAATACAAATGAACCAACCGTTACTTTGTTACACAGTGATGCGCACAATAATCCTCAGATACAAGGCTTGTTAACCGAGCTTAGTAGCCCCCATTTTTCACACAATCTAGTTGACACTCCTTTGAGCTCTCTGATGCAAACTCAGTGCAGTGATGGCGATGTTAGAGTTATACAGCGTAATGCGTTTGACAATGTTGAATTACGACAGTTGATACATTTACAAAATACTGGTGAAGTTGGTGATTTTGGCACATTCTACGCAAGTATTATGGCAGGCTTGGATACTTTGATTGTTAGAGCCTCAGACTTTGTACAAGGGCCTGGTGATCGTCTGCAGATTGAGTTGATTGGTGAATCTCTGATAGATCCCATACATGTGACCATGAGAGCGGATGAATATAATGAACGCACGTTTGGTAATTTACTTGAAAGTGTTATGCAGAGTAATACAGAGCTTATGATTGATGAATCACTAGAACTGGTGGTACAAATTGTCAAAAGCCGTGAGGGTGGTGCCCCACGACGTAAAGCTCAAACATTGTTGATAGATCAGATTATCAATAAAAAAATAAGGCATTTATATGCGGCTGTGAATAACGATTCTGCATGTTTTTCCATTTGTTTGATGGCTATGTTGAACCCGCAGTACACATATCCTGAGGCCCTGGTTAGTGGTCGTGAGCTACATAAGGGGGCTGGTTTAGCGTTAGATGAATGTGTGTCATTCACAGATATCGTTAGGTTTGAAGAAATGACAGGGTGTAAAATTTTGTCTTTCATCGAACAAGGGATGGTCACTTTAACAAGTTTCAAAACAGCGAGGAAACCCACCCTAGAACTGTCTTTATGAACTTACATGATAAGCATTTCTACGGTATCACGAATCTGAAGGGTGTGTCTTATGTTTGTGACTGGTGCGATACCGGTTTCAACACACGTGGTGATCATGGTTGTAAGCATAGCTGTAGTGTCTGTCTTCATGAAGAATGTCATACCCAACCCCGCAACACAAAGCAGTGCCCTGACTGTAAATGGATATGTTATTCAGATTTTTGTTATAGCCAGCATAAACGCTTGAAGCACTACAAAAGTGTGGATCGTTGGGTTAGCAGGTGTGACCAGAAGAAATACTGTGTCGACTGTGGTCGCTATTACAATGTCAGTATTGTCAACTATAAAGCACACAGGTGCATTGCTAACATGTGCCCCAGTTGTAACGTGGATCTGGCGGTTGAAATGAATCTTCAGTGTTTTATAAAACCCTCCAAGCCCGAGGACCCCAGTGAGCGCTACACATTTTATGATTTTGAGACAATTGCCAATCCGGTGAATGGTGTACACACAGCAAATTTTGTGTGTGCAATAAGCTTTGATAACGAGACGTGGTGTTCAGCCGGAGATGGTTGTGTCGCAGCTTTTTTCCAAAAGTTTAGGCAACCAAAATATTGACTACACATTTATAGCACACAACTCTAAAGGTTTTGATGGCTACATATTGATGCAGTACCTTGCTAACAATGGTATTGGCACGACACTTATTGCTAATGATAGCAAGCTCATGATTTTTACAGACAGCACATTCAATCAGAGATACATTGACAGTCATTGCTTTCTACCTATGAAGCTGTCGGCCTTGCCACATGCTATGGATTTTAAGGATTTGAAAAAAGGCTACTTTCCTTACAAGTTTAACATCAAGGAGAATGAGAACTATGTTGGCCCCCATCCGGAACCGCATTACTACGGCGTGAATACCATGATGGCTAAAGAAAAAGATGAGTTTTTGCAATGGTATGCAACTGTTTCAGCAGACCCCTTTGTCATGCAGGATGAAATAAAGGCTTACTGCGTGAATGATGTGGTCATCTTGAGAGAGGGTTGTATGCGCTACAGACTCGAGTTCCTGGAGTGTGGTGGTGTTGACCCATTCCGGTCAATTACGATTGCTTCGGCTTGCATGAAAGTCTTTTGCAACAGGTTCCTCACCAAGACAACTACAACCGTTGTCAGAAGACATTTTCAAACAGCTCAATCCAGTGGCTTGAATATGTGGCCTCCGATGAGAATATAGCAATACAGCACGCCCTGAACAGGGGTGAAGTGAAAATCGGTGCCTACTACGTTGATGGATATGCTAAACGCGATGGGTTGAGCACGGTCTATGAATTTCTATGTTGTATCTGGCACGGTCACACAAAGTGTCATTGTTCAACCAGCATCAATCCAATGACAAAGATTCAGTATGGGTTGATGCACCAGCAATGGTTGACAAAGCTAGAGGCTTTAAAAGAACAACACAACGTACATGTTCAATACATATGGGAGTGTGAGTGGAACCGGCTTAGAAACACATCCGCAAATGTCAAAGCTTTCTTGAAGACGGTTGGTGCTCCAGAGCGCCTTGACCCTCGGGATGCTCTTTTTGGTGGTCGTACTAATGCGATTCATCTGAAGTTTACGGCTCGAGAAGGGGAGACTATTCAGTATAACGATGTCTGTAGTCTTTACCCATTCTGCAACAAGACAAAGACTTATCCGATTGGGCATCCAGACATAATCTTTCGAGATTTCAAACCACTAGACAACTACTTTGGTATTGTTAAGGCTACAGTGTGTCCACCGAAAGGCCTTTATCACCCCGTTTTACCACACAGGGTTGGCGGTAAGCTGTTCTTTCCATTGTGTAGATTATGTGCAGAGTCTGAAAACCAGGTAACTGATTGTTCACATACTGATTCAGAAAGATTTTTAACCGGTACCTGGGTTTCTATTGAGCTGGTTAAGGCTGTTGAGAATGGTTATCGCATTGTGGAAATATTTGAAGTCTGGGATTTCACCAGGACATCAGATTATCTTTTTGCAGATTACATGAGAACATTCCTGAAGCACAAGCAGGAAGCTAGTGGCTTCCCACCATCTGTGGTTGACGATGAGGCTAAAGACCGGTATACCCGTGAATATCATGAAAAGGAGGGTGTGCAGCTTGACAAGGAAAACATTGTTGTAAACAGTGCTAGGCGATCTTTAGCTAAATTGGCAATGAATAGTCTTTGGGGTAAGATGGGTGAGCGGACTAACCTTATGAACACAATGTTAATTACAGATCCGGAGGAGTTTAGCCACTACCTTTTTTCCAGTGAAATAGATGTTGGTTATTTCTCGTTCATCTCAGACACTGTTGCGATGGTACAGTGGCGTTCCACAAAACAGACACCAATCAAACCACGTAACGGCAACATTTTTATTGCTGCGTTCACAACCGCTTATGCTAGACTCGAGTTGTATTCACTCTTGGAGAAGTTGGATAGACGTGTACTCTACACAGACACTGATTCCGTGATCTTTGTCACACGCCATGGGGATTGGGTCCCCCCACTGGGCCCGTTCTTGGGTGACTTGACCGATGAGTTACCGGATGGTGACAGCATAGCTCAATTTGTTAGTGGTGGGCCAAAGACATATGGTTACAAAACCGTTAAAGGTCTGACCTGTCTCAAAGCAAAAGGCATTACGCTCAACAGCTACAACACAACCATTGTTAATTTGGAGACGCTGACACGACTGGTTGACAACTTTGTACGGGGTGAGGGCGGTGATGATGATCATGTCCTTGCTAATGCAGACACAATTGCTAGAGATAAAAGAACATTCACGTTGAAAAACCGAGTAGTGTCTAAGCGTTTCAGAGTTGTGTACAACAAGCGTGTACTGCTCCCTGATTACAGGACAAGGCCTTATGGGTACTAAACCACAGTCTAGGATGGATAGCGGTTTTGACCCGCGACTACAACACCCGTTCAGCTGTGTCATTAGTGGCCCCAGTAACTCTGGTAAAACATATTTTGTGAAGATGTTGTTGGATAATGCAGAGGTTGTATTTTCCAAAGAAATTCAAAATATCGTCTGGTTTTTTCATGTTGGCAACCGCTGTATGACGAACTGTTGAAAGTAAGGGAGATACATTTCATAGAAGGTCTACCAACATTGCTGTGTGATGAAAATCTGCTACCGATTCAGAAAAACAACCTTTTAATTATTGACGATTTAATGAAAAGTGCATCAGAGAGTTTGGAGATGGAGCGAGTTTTCACACAATATTCACACCACCGTAACCTGAGTGCAATTTACCTCGTCCAAAACATGTTTGTTAAAGGCAAATCTAGTAGAACTATTAACTTGAACACAAACTACCTCACCTTGTTTAAAAACCCCCGCGACAATCAGCAGATTAGTATTTTAGGCAGACAGATATACCCCGGTCTTTCTCGATTCTTCATGGAGTTTTAAAGATGCAACACATCCGCCTTTTGGTTATTTACTTATTGCCTTTAAAGCTACAACACCAGAAGACTACCGTCTGAGAACAGGGTTATTTTCAGGGGATTGGCCTGTCGTGTACGTTCCTAAGAAAGTTTGATCATGTCTAAACGCATTCGTAGAAATTTACCACTTTTGAAAATGATATTTAAGGCACCGGCAAGTCAACGAAAAGTTATTTTAGAATCAGCATCCACCGACCTCATTCTATCACTCTGTGAAATAGCGCTTAATCTAAGGCGCGGTAATATACCCTTAACCGAGTCGCAGCTCCGAAAAGTAAAGAGACAAAAAGCCAAAATTATATACATAGAAATATACCTAGAAAGAACACTTCCGTTGCACGGAAAAGAAAAACCATCAACCAATCTAGAGGTTTTCTACTGCCGTTACTAAGCGTTGCAGTTCCATTCTTAACCAGTCTAATTGCATCGAGACAGGGTTAAACAACATGGAGCATGCTCAGAAAATGTTTCTGGTGCCACAACATCAGTTGAAAAAACTGCGAGAATCCAAAACGACTAGCACCGATGTAAGACAATCTGTTGAGAATGATTTGGACTCATCGATTCGCAATATACTGTTGAAGCCTGATATGGATTTACATGAGAAAGCTAAAAGATACTCTGCCATTTTACAAAGATTTTTGACTGTTGTGCGCCAGGGGGAGCTTGATACAAACACCCTGACTTTAAGTCTACCTGGGTCTGAGACCGGGTCTGCTGTAGTAAACGTGACTGAGAATAAGCAAACTGTTGACCGAAATGTTGACCTTGTTGATGAAATTTTGGATAATGTGCCTGTGAAGCGTAGAAAGAATGTTGAATATATTCTTAATAGAATGCACAGGTCTAAAGATTTGACTTCATGGAATTCAAATGGTGAATTTGTTTTCAAAGGAGAGATAATCAAGGGCTCGCACCTATTGGATCTTGTTGTGTGACAAGCTACCAATAAAATTGCTGACGATAGAAAACCGTTGGGGTGGGGTGTGTTTTTAGAGGCCATGGCATGTCTCAACATGCCTTTTACAACTATTCCAAATGCGCATGTAAGACGTAAAATCAATTTGTATAAACAAAAGTCTGGTGACACAATGGATGATTTAGCCACACCACCAACAACTGGTTTTCAAACAACCAAAGCTTTCTTTGAACCTCATATCACGGACCCCGCAAAATGGCTTCCATTTTAATGTTTTTATTTGATTTGTGATACATTGTATGTTTGTTTTATCTTGAATAAATGTTGTATGAAAAATAATATGTAAACATTGATGTGGTTTTACAAATGTTTTTATTTTTGAATAATAAAGTTGACATACACGTGATTGGCTTTTCTATTTCTTCAACAACCATGGCACAAATTAAACGTTTCACAAGATTGAGCATGTTGTATGCAATTAAACATTTGCTTATCACGCTTACTCTGGTACATCTTAGCTACAAACTTTGAGACTAGGGCATCATTTTCTCGTAAATCATCAGCATAAAAAGACAAAATCTTTATAACTCAGACCTTTTGTCATTAGAAAGAGAAAGAACAAACAATGCTGTCCACACGTGGTTGAAACCAGGTCCTGTACTTGTTTTGAACTGTATTCCACATTCTCACAGGTTTTCAGAAAGGCCTTGATTGACTTGGGAAAATATGTAAAATCCGGGGGGTTTCCAAAACTGTCATAAAACCTTCCAATGCCATCATCCGTTATGTAAATAGCCAGCCAGTGCTCCCCAGGTTGATTGCTTGGGTGTGTATTAACAATCATCATTGATGCAACATCTCGGACAGGCACCCTAGGTAGTTGGTCACTTGCCAGCACACCATAGAAATGGGTCCTAGATGAAAATTGGTTCACCACACAGGTCAACTCTGCGGTATTCATTTCCACACAGTTCTCCTAATAGTAGTCGACCTTGACTTGTCGCCGGTTTGACACTTCGATAATGGAGTAAAAGATTGAATAAACAACTAAATTAATTGTGTGGGGTAGTGGTTGTCTGAACCTCATCTCAAGTCGTACATTCCCTGACTTGATCAAGGATATGTGCTGACCACATTCCTCGTCTGGCGCACAGTTGAATGCATAAAAGGCATAGCCGTGTAAGAAGTCCGACCTGTCAATAACCAAGGCCTGGTCCTTTAGGTGTTTTCCTGAAGCTAAGGCCAATTGGTAAAATTCATGCACTGCTGACCCTGCTGACCCTGTTGACCCGGCTGGCGAAACAGACACTTTCTTGACAAATAGTGATGCTGATAGTATATGCAAACGATAACGCACATCCCCGACCCCCATAAGGCAGAACTCATCTTTACCGCGCACCATCCTAACCTTTATGTCAACGCCGTTTAACATAAGTTTCTCTTGAAAGAAGATATCGCTATGAACAGGGCCGATCATTACAAATGTTGTGCTATCCGCCGAATAGGCTGCCCTTTTCGTAAGTCCATCGTTCTCGCCTGCAGGGTCCGTAACATCATGTGACCTACGGCATCCTTGTAAAACAACCCAGCTGAAAACTGTGTCTTTAATGTATCACATACATAATTCAGAATGCTCTCTATAACGGCTCTGTAGGGGTATGTGTTGCTACTCTGGCTAATTAAACGATCACCCAAGGAGACGTCCACTTGTGAAAATAGGGTGGCTATCGGATAGTTGATAACCCCAACACGTGCTCCGGCATCAATATTAGTTCCGTCCGGTTTAGTGACTTTTACACGTAGGTACAGCAAAGTATTGTTTAGATCAACGTAGTCTTCGCCATTCCCGGCAATAAAGAACTCCAGAGGGGCTGCGTCTGATATTGCTGATAGGGTCGGTATTTCAATGTATGTATTTTTCTCAATAGATGTCTGTGTGAATGGAACTGTGAATAAATCCAACTCGGTCTTCATACATTCGCCAGACATACGGTGTAGGAGTGCCATCTTTCTAAAATATATTCTTAATCAGCTTTGTCGTGTTCCCTTTGAGTGTCCTCCGGGGTGTATGTCCTCTTTTAACCTTGGCTCTTGTTTTTGTCTCATTCTTGCGTTTTTTACTCATGGGTAGGCTCCGCCTACCAGGTGGTCTCTTTCTAACACCTCTAGACATAACCATCAATCCAGAACCATCCTGCTGTTTTGTTTGTCGTGACATAACACTGTTGACAACATCGCCGACTATATTCCTAGCCGCACTCTTCAGATGTGGTTTTGCTATGGAGAACCCGCGCTTCAACAAAGGTATTGCCATCCGGAAAAGCCCTCGGAAAAGGCCCCCTAGACCGTTCCCATACATTGCTGAGCTACCATGATACCCTGGTAAACCGTTACCGGCCTGTGTTGTGTAGTATTCAACATACCTTCGAAGATCATCATAGAGCTTCTGCGGCTGCATCTTAAACTCTAAAAGATTGTTTGACGGGTCTGAAGTGTAATTTTGCAATCACCTTCCCCACTACAAATGAAACCAGCTGGTTTTGATCAGATTTTACTTCAATACAGATCTCATCAAATTGTCTCTTACTAAGAGGTACGTAGTGTGGCTTGTCGTACGTCACAGTGACAACTTCGTTCTTTCTCCCTGTAATATGTACAGTTCGCAACAGTGGGACATGACTGTCACCAACGCATTGATAATCAATTATATCTGTGTAGATGTATAGGGTGTTAAACCCCGCCAGAATATCTGTGGGGTATGTTCCGTACCATGTGGCGGGCCACCGCTCGCCTGGTTTTAACCCCAATATCTGTTCCAGTTTTGCGCTAAATTTCAAACTAAACTGTGGTTCACCTTTTAGAAATACTCTATTTTTAAATTCATCGTACCCCACCGATAAACCATGTGTTTTTATATGACTGTTGAGCTCTATCACTAGTTTTAATATGCTGCTGTAATAACCGCTGTCGAGTTCATATTTCCAAGTTTTGTCGTTTTTCAAGTCATGTAGTTCAAATGTGTTTTCGCCCCAGTGTAAAAGTATTCCACGTATGCGGGTATTGGAACTCTATCAAAGATACTTCCCAATCGCCTTTCAAATCTATACCTTTGGCAAATTTAGTGGTATAGCACGAACTCGTGTTGCTTGGATAGACATGTCTCGATGAGTTACTGGGCAGCGTTATGTAGAAGCCACCGTCACCCATGCTGATCACAGTCAATGTAAATGACGTGATCCTGTAAACCCTGGAGTTTTATCCAGTTTCTAGGTCAACCACTTGTTCCGATGGTATCCAGCTGTTGAATTTCTCAGGCCAACCAAGCCACTTCACAAGACACATTTTCCTCCCTTTCTGTACTTTCTCATTCAAAACTGCTTCCACTTTAAAAGTTTTATCCTTAGCCACGATTATTTTCAGCAATTCCTGTTCATAAAAGGTCCCAACTATCACATCACCATCGTAATCTTTTATTCTATATACAGGAGGTACCCGAGGAATGCATTCTGTTTTTGTAAAATATTCATCTGTGTACCCTTTTTCATAGCCTTTTGTAAACGCACCTCTCAGCTTTGAGAGTCTCACAGTATCCCCAACCTGGAACTTGTAGCTTTGATTACCATTTCTCGTTAATGTTGTGCCATACAGGTTCTTGAGAACTAATCTAACATTTTCTTCACAAATGTCAGCAGGCTTCATCTTAATAGACCGATGGTAGCTATGGTTGTACCCACAAACTAAATCTTGAATAACCTCAACATAGCGGTGGGTGTTGGCTGCTGTCAGATACCTCCACATTCGTGATTTAATTGTTTTATTAAACCTCTCAACGATACTCGCTTTGACATAATTTCCTGTAGCAAAATGTTTTATGTTGTACTTCTTCATCAACATTTCAAAATGTGAATTAAAAAACTCCTTCCCCTTGTCTGTTTGGACTTTTTGTGGTGTTCTTCCTTCTTTTAATGTGTCTTCAAATGCTCGCTCTATAGCGCTTTTATTTCTCAGCACGCGAATCCATGCGTATTTGCTTAATACATCTATGCATGTTAACATATATTTCATGTTATCGTTTTCCACACTGTAAGCACTCATGTCAACCAAATCCAGCTGAAATTGTGAATTTATATCATGAACAATAACTCAATTTCTTTTAAAATGTATAGCTACAGGCCTGTGTAGCATGTATGTATCCTGGGCGAGCAGCCAGTCATCGGCCTCACCATTTTTGAGAATCTCCCCGGTTTTTTCCAAGTAAGCTCTTTTCAAACCCTCTCTACCCACATAAGCACCAGGGTTTGCCGGGTCATAGTAAATACTTTTCATAACCTGTTCAGACATCGTAGAGTGTTCGAGCAATAATGAGAATTAATACATGTTTAACAATGTATTATTTGAGTTTTCGAAATTACACAACCAAGATATTCAGAAAAGTTACACAAACATTCAGATTTCTCATAGTCTTTGTTTATATACATGTTAACATGAGAACTGAAGCTACCCGGGCCTTAGAAAACAGACTTGTTGCTTTCATCACACCATGACCCCGCTGCGTCGCATACAACATCCTCATTAAATTTGTCCATGTACTCATCCCTGTTCTCACTCAGTCTCTGTGTGATGTTCGGCTCCAACTTGAGCTTGTGCAGAAAGTTCTCAGCGGCCTCGTGAACATCAGTCATCGGAGTGTGAAAACCAGATGCGTTCAAAGCCTTGACCAACACATGTTTCAGTCGCGGTGTTAAAACTGTCGCCACAATGTCATCATAATGGGCCTCAAAAAAAAACTCAGGCGGTTCGAGACATGAATGTCTTGTCTGGCTCGGGTGGTCCACTTCGCATCCGATGCATGCTTTGTGTAGAATAGCCCCAACAACGTTTTCCAGAATCATACCCATTGTTGCTTTGATGATCTTTAAAATTTTTGGTGTAAGTTGTTTGTCCATTTTGTGATAACTCTTGTTAGCATTTGAAAGGTATGACAGGTTAAGAGGACCTAGTTAATCACCAACCCTGTCAATCCAATGGTAGTTTCTTGTTGGGTATGCCGGTGGAATCGAGCTGTCTGGGTCGGGGGTTCCGTAGAAGGCTTCAGCGTTGTCATCCCAGGCGTCACACAGCCAGTCCCCAGCCTTGGGTTCTTCAATCACCGCTTGGTTGTAATCTTGAGACATGTTTCGTAAATTCTTCCGACTGCTTGAATGTCACCGGCGGTCTGTCGGTTTTTATGCTGTGCTGATGAAGGTGTTGGCTTAAGGCGGGGCTTCGGGGTCTTAGGTCAGTCGATCAGTCCGCAGTCACAAACTAACGCCGATATTTTCCGGAAATAACTCCATTCTGACAGAGTCATACTCTTTCAGCCTGTTGAAGTCTAACACTTCCCCGAGTTGGTTTGTTGGAAAGGAGAATAAAAGACCAGGAGTCAGGTCAATTACCGTACCGCATATTCCATTTATTACAAAAGCTTTTGGAGACAAGGTGTCGCCGCACAATGTCTAAGGATCAACAGTCATAACATCATTTTTATACTTCTACTACGCCCAAAAAGATAGAGGCGTTAACTTACAAAGCAAGTATGTCCTTGGCCCAATCCCAGTTCTATTCCTTATAGGATAACTGCAAGTACCCCCCTTGCCCCCCTTGTGGTGTCTGTGTTGTCTGTCCGACTATGTGTGTGCGCCTCTAACCTGTGTCCTGTTTCTCACAAGACAGACATACTAAATCTTTCTCTCCCCGGCAACCGCTTAAACAGGGTTTCCTATTCTCCTACTTGCTCCTTCAGTTTCAGCTCATATTACAAACAATTAATATTCTGCTTCATTGGTTACAACAGCTTATAACAGTTCACTAACTAATACAATCAATACATCTACAATTTCCCCTTTTGACCTCTCCCCAGAGAGATCACCCCTATTCGCCAAGCTCCAGTTCTCCCGGGTCATACTGCTCCAGTAGAGGCATCAGCATCCCTGGTGGCGGTCCTGGAGCCTTCTCAATGGCTGTAGAGATCACTCTCATGGCAAGCCCTCTTATGCATGGGATACAACAACACACACAAGTAACCATTATAGCACCAAATGTAGATAGCGATAAAAGAACAGACATTATCAAACCTCTCCACTGGCCGAACATCGAGGTCAGCCATTCCTCCAGCGGATTATCTATCCCAGAATGCTCGTATGCGACCCCTTGACATAGTCCAATTCAATCCCCCAAATTTCCTCAAACAGGTGTCCTCAGGTGGGGTCGCGAACCTCTTCGCTGGGGGAATGAAGACCCAATGCCAACCTGGGAAACCTGTAACAACACACAACACACATCATTATTCCACCAATGTCCATGTACCACTTCATTCTACTATCATCTCCCCAGACCTTTCTCTGTGACCCTATCATCTTGGTACGAGCGGTAGCCACTCGGTGTCCTATACCCCCTTTTGTTACAGTATTCTTCAGTTCCTTCCCCTAAGAGTCTATTCCCCTGGCGCTGTCCTTTGTCTCCTTCTCTCGCTCGTAGTCCCGCCGTGTCCTGGGGTCCGCTCCTGGCACCGGTCCGGCTGGTGTTGGTCCTTCTTCCGTCACCGCTGGGGAAAGCTCCTCCTTCCCGGTTTGGATGAGGTCCGTTAGCGACCTTCCTGGCTCCTGCGCTGGTGTACACTGGCTCCAATGGTACCACGTCTCTCCTTTGTCCCTCAGGCGGACCGCATGGCTCGTTCTCTCCGCGACCTGATGAGGACCCATCCACCTTGGCTCCGACCACTTTCGCTTGATGACCTTCAGCAACACCCACTCCGCCTGGGGCAGGTTCTGGTCCAGCGGGTGCAGGTCCCTCCTTTCTCCGACTCTGTTGGTGAATTCTGAAACGAGAGCTTGCAATTCATCAAAATACACTCTGTGATCTCTGGGCCACTTTTCCCCTTCTGGGACCGCAGGCCCCGCGGCTGGTCCTGGAAACTGTCTCCCCGTCAGCAGCTCGTATGGGGTGAACCCAGTGGTCTGATTTAACGAGCATCGAATCGTCATGAGTGCCAGTGGCAGTGCATCCACCCAGTTCAATTTATTCTGTGCGCATATCTTAGCCAACTTGTTTTTTAAGTTTTGGTTCATCCTTTCTACCTTTCCCTGGGACTGTGGATGGTACACAGTGCCAAAAGCATGTTTTAGGCCCAATAAGCTCTCTACCTTCTGTAAATCACTGTTCTTAAAGTGAGTCCCATTGTCTGACCTGATTTTCTCTGGGAGGCCGTGTCTGGGAATGTACTGGTTCACTAAACACTCGTCTAGTCTATCACTAGTCTATCACTATCTCTTGTCCAGGTCTCGTTGTCATGGGGAATGCCCCCATCACAGGTTTGATCGTCGGTTTTGGGTTGTGGTGTGTGCAGATGGTGCATGTCCTAGTGTAGTTACGTACCATGTCTACCATAAACGGGTGCCACCAATGGCACAAGTTCCTCAACATCTGTGCTGGCCCTACATGGCCCAACCCGTGGGCTTCTGCAAATTCATCTCCCTGCATGGCTGGTGGAAGTATTACTCTACCGTCTGGCCCTCTCCAGAGCCCGCTCGTCTCTGTTGCTCCTCTCTGTTGCCAAATTGTTTTCTCTTGTGGGGAAGCCCCCTTTTGATGTCTCACTAGCTCGTCTCTCTCAAGTCCTTCTCCCCCTTTTTTCTGAAACAGGACCCCGTTCGTGACTCGACCTGTTTCAGAAACATCTAGAAAAAAAAAAAAAAAAAGGTTTTGTGTAGTTGGGAATTGCCAAATCAGCTGCGGTGGCTAGTTGTTGTTTCAGCAAAATGAAGGCCTGGTCGGCCATGCAAGTCCAATTGAGAGTGGCTTTAAGTTTACGCATTCCCTGCTCCTTAACTACACTGTCAAAAAAAGTTCAGTTAAAAAACGGAAAAAGTGCTGGTAATTAATTACCAGCACTTTTTCCGTTATTGTACGGGCACTTCCGTAAACCTTAAAACGGATATTTCCGTAGATTTACCTGAGTTTTTCTGTACCATTGACGGA
Source organism: Esox lucius (assembly GCF_011004845.1). Lineage (NCBI taxonomy): Eukaryota > Metazoa > Chordata > Actinopteri > Esociformes > Esocidae > Esox > Esox lucius. The sequence goes on from NC_047576.1 coordinate 38,746,857, forward strand.
CACTTCCGTCAAACCTAAAATGGAAAATTCTGTATTTTCCGTAAATATTTGCGTTATTGTACGGACAATTCCGTAAACCCTATAACAGTTATTTCCGTAGATTTACCTGACTTTTTCTTTACCAATTACGGACACTTCCATCAAACCTAAAATGGAATATTTCGTATTATTAAAGTACTCAATCCGTACCATTTACGGATACTTCAGTCATCCCAAAAAGGTAAATTCCGTACAGTTCTCTATACCATTTATCATCAATAAAGCACAAATGTAGAATCACAATAATTATTTATTTCCTTTAACAGCTGCCAGTGCTTTAAAGTGATTGCACTTTTTGTGGTGAATGAATTGCAATATTTACATTACAACCATTAAAACATTCAGAACATCACCTTCACATTCAGAGCAATTTTACATACATAAACCAGCTGTTCTCTCAAAGAACTACAGCCATGTCCTTTAACAGGGAGCTGCCAAATCTAGCAACTTTTTAGCACCCACAGGCTGACAGGCATTAATAACAATTGTATTTGTTAAAGACATTGACAAAATAAGACAATACAACTGCCAGCATTGCTGTTGCTGTCTCACCTGTCAGTGCAAAATGAGGAGCCCCCTCCAGGAGGATGCAGAAACCTACACCTCCAACTCCACATATCACACCGACAGGCAGAGCTCTGCAACCAGTGTCTGACCTTTCTACAAAAACCAAATAGAACATTAGAAGTATTACATTATACAATTTTTCTATAAAACATCAGTGCAGCAATAACAACCATGGCGTTAGAAGGATGACTCTGTGCAACATGCCATAAAGAGATTTCTGCAAAAAAATAAAACTTAAAACTTACACCTCCAACTCCACATTAACAGGCAAAGCTCTACTTGGAATGACAAATATCGCCCACTTTCCCTCCCCCTTAACATGGGGAATTTGAAACTGCAGCATGTGTGTTGTGGGCATTTAGTTAAAACATCTGAACTCACATAATACTGGATTTGCCTGTGTGTGTATGTGTGTGTGTGTGTGTGTGTGTGTGTGTGTGTACATTCAGTCCAAAAAGGTATTTTCTGAGCTTTGAGAACAGCTCAAATGGCCCACTCAGATTCCTTCTGCTTGCATTCAAATTCCTTCAGCTGAGAAACCAGCTTGCACACCTGTGGAGGAATGAAGTGCCGTTTCTTCCCCTTCTTCTCTGCCTTGGAGCCTCGCTCAGGATTGATCCCAAAGAAAACTCTGAGAAAAAAATAATAATAATTGTGAGATGCAGACAAAGTTTGCACATGTAGTGTGGCTTGACAGGAGTGGAGCAGTTCAATAAAATCATACATTTGTTTTCTTCAATATGCCCCTGTGTGTGAACCTCTCTATCATTCTAGTTGACCATCTGTCTAGTACCCAATGTTGTTGTGGTGCTGGTGCCAGTGGCTAAGCTTATCTATTCCTTTGTCTTTTCAAGACACATGCATTCACACTGCGCATATACAGAAATGTTTGCAAGGGCGAGAAGTCTGCTTATCATCAACACATGACAGCATGCATCCTCAACATGTGTGCAGGGATATTATAAATGCACAGAACACAGAAGGGGATAGAAAACACAGTTGACATCGTCCTATCAAAAGGTGTAACAGCACATTTGAACACGGACTGTCCTGGGGGTTACTCAAACATGGAGTGGAGCAACTGTGACATTCAAAGTATTTCCAAACAATGAGTGCTTACCTCTGCATGAATTCGAGAGTAAAAGCCATCTCCGGTGGGTATTGGATGTTGCAGACATAAAACATGGAGAAGACGTAGCTCAAGGCCACAATGGGAGAGGTGATGTGGTCATTGACAAGTAACCCATCAAGAGCAATCCTGAATTGCTGGTCACCTTAAACACATATAAAAAAAAAGATAAAGAAAAAAAATAACAATTCTGAGCACCATGTACAAAAAAAAAATAATCCTATATTTTAAGGCATGCAAAACATTTCTTTAATAAATACGACAAAACAACAGCTTATAAAACAGCTCGCTGAGATACAAAAAATATTTAACTACAAACCTCTGACTAGGATGCATGGGGTCACTGGGAGTTCGACTTCAGGATCTGCAGAGATCTGTTTTGGTGACAGACATGACAAATTAATTAATGTTTCCAGTGCACACAAACCTGCTGTTAAATTGACTATCTGCTAGTGTCTTCATCAGACAGAGGTAGCCATTAAGCACAGACATTAATGTAAATAGTTTATAGAGAGAGAGTTTTTAGAGAATATCAGCAGCACAATTAGGGGAATCTATACTTCATACTATGATTGGTTACTTGGTTCACCACTGGATGCAAATAAGTATCTTGCACACAGTTTAAAATTTAAAACATCTACCTCTTTTTTGTCGAAGAGTTTATAAGAGTCTTCCTTGAAGTATTTTGCAATGCCACAGATGAGCTGTATTGGACCTTCGCCCATCTTCATCCCTTTGGAGTCAAGGAAGTCATTGATCCCCTTTTCTTTTTTGGAAAGTTCCTGTTCAAGGTTCAAGGTGTTAATTTTGTACAGGTACATAAGACGAACACTCATTTTCGTTTGGCCTCCAAAAAATGCAGCTATGAAGAGAATTTTGAAAAAAACAAAATTCGAATTATTTCATTTTCATTTGCAACCTGTTCTGTTTTGATCTCAAATGTTCTGCTTTTTTGGTTGCCACTTCCTGATTTTTGGTCTCAAATCTATTTTATTTGATTGTTCATCAAATTTATTCTATTTGATTGGTTGCCAGTTTATCTTTTTTAGTCTCAACTCTTTTTGGTTGCAAATCTTTTTTTTATTGATTAATAAAGACAAAATTCTCTCCATATGGAGCAGCACAGCACAATCATAATAATAACAGTAACAACACACCTGTGCCAGCTTGTTTTGTACAGAGAAGCCAAGAAGTTTAGATGCATGATCAAACAGGTGAGGAACTTCAAACAGGAACGGCCACTCGTCCTTTACAACGCCAATAGGGGTATCAGCATCGTTGAGGATTTCACGCTGAATGGGATATGTTTCAGTCATCAATTTTCGAACAGATGACTCCTAAAGATATGAGGCAGTTAGTCAAACAGTCGAACAGTTAGTCAAACTAACCAATTAAAATAATAAAACAGGGTATCAATTTCCATAGACTATGGGCGTAGTGATGTCCCACGATCTACAATTTCACAATGTGTCCTACAATTTCACGTGTCCTTACAACACAAGAAAATAATGGATGATTGCAGACCCACCTGAAGATCCCGGGTTTGAAAGGCACGTTTCAAGTCATCTCGTTTAGACAGCAGGTCTTCTCTACACACAGTCCCCTCAATGATTGGATCCCACGCCACACATCCATACAGATCTGAATTCCTGGGCCTTTTCTTTGTTGAATTTTCACCCCCTGCTCGCCTCCTCAGTGAGCTTTGTGGCCTCTTCATATTTTCAATTCTGTGTTCCAGCTGACGAAAGACAGTTTCAGAACCATCTTTTGCAAAAGGTTCGTTTCCAAATGGCTCTGTCAGCTTGAAGGAGGCAGGATATTGTCCTACAATCATACTGGCGAGTTCCCTCAGCTTTTGTCTACCAGGTCTTCCTGGGTGTTTGTGGAGGTAATCTTCAGCGACGATCCGAACCATCTCTCGTCTGTCTTTCCCCATTATGTACTTCTTTTCACGCAAGTCATCCATGACTTTTGAGGGAAATTTGTGCCATGGAACAGAATATGTGTCTTGGGATGGGGAGTCGGCTGTCTCAGGTGGTGTTGAGGGCAGCTGTAACCTCTGTGGCTCAGGTGTTGATGAGGGGCCAGGCCTGGTAAACTGCGGTGGAGCTTGTGAATCTATGGATGACATGACACACATCTCCATAAATTAAACACATCACGATTGTTACGAATCAATTAATACATTGGTCCTCAATGTCCAGTTTGGGTCCACCAGGAATACAAATGGACCTAATTACGAAAACCAATTATAGGGTAGTTATTGCCATGTACAGCTGATGGCAAACTTTTTTTTGCATTTTTTGAATAAACCTTTTTAGTCTCAGAAAACTTGCATTAAAAAAGAGGGGAAAAAACTCACCTGCTTCCAATGCTTTGACAGCTCTGACGAATCTTTTGCACTGAATGAATGGCAGAGTGTCTTTAATGTCCTCCGGGTCCACAAGGCTCAGGTCATCTACAGAGAGAACTCCTAATTCCTCCAGTTTAGCCATTAGTGTATCCATCTGATCGCTACTGAGCGATGGCATTGCTTTCTTGACATAGTTTTTCACAAGTTCCATGTTGGTGTGTGTTTAAGAGGAATGAGCCACCGAGTACCTCTCTGGTAAGAATAAAGTGGATGATAATCATCAATTTTGTTCAAATCATGGCAACTGAACAGGTCAGAAGCATTTTCATCAATTTCATAGAGTCCAAGCTCAGGTACCCAGCTGGCAGTTTTCCCCCGAAGCAAAAGTAGGACAGTAGTTTCATTTTTTACAAAAATGCTTGCTATTTGTCCTAACTGCAGTTGGCCTTTGGCATAGCTCAGTAAGACTAGCATTCCATTTGCATATGTAGTGCCTTTAACCTGCACTCTCTCTGTGACAACTGAGTTACTTGAGTTCAAATCAAATTCTTCAACCACTGTCTTTATGTTCTGGTCATAGAGCTCTGGATAGAACCGTGTTGAGTCTGAGACATGAACCTGGGGACTAAACAAGGTACCACAAGACTGATAAGCCTGAAGCAACTGGTGCCGTTCAGCCAGAGACTTGGTTACATTTATGAAGTTCTTACTTGCCCTAATGCACCTTTTAAAATAAGAATGTTTTGATTCAAAGCGCATTGTCCAAGTATATATGAGTGGGCCAAATTGTAAAGTCAGGTGTGCATAGTGAAGCAGATAGTGGTGTTTCGGTCTAAGTTGAACTCTTGGAAATAACTCTTGCCTCAATTCCACATACAGTTCAATCAGTCCCTTCATGAAAGCAATCTGCGACTCTGAGAGCCGAGGTGCACAGACAAATTCAACAAGCTCCCTAAGAAGTAGTACCAGTCCCCATACTTCATTATCAGCATCTTCAATTGCGTCATGCACCAAAACAGGCAAAAATCTCAAAAGCCACCTATTTTGGGCTGCCTGCCCTCCAAGCCTTGCTCCTGTAGTGGGAATAGTGTTTAGCTTGTCGCTGCTTTCACCAGGAAATGATTTGATTCTTTCATTAAGAACCTCATAACTGAACCACTTTTGTGTTCTGATTAAGAACTGCAAAAACAATGCCAAATCATAATCTACTACCCCCTCAAACAGATCATGAGCTAAACAAGCTGGTAAGCCTGGCTGACAAACATGAAAGTTGGACAGTTTGTTGAAAACACTGTCACATTTCACACCGTGATGAGTGTGTACTTCATCGTTACTTTCCAGAAACCGCACAGTCTCATTATGATCAGCTGGATTTCTATGAGTGAAAACTGTGAGAGGGTTCGACTGAAATTCACTTTTTGTTGCCAAACAGTATCTGCAGAAATATTGAGCTGTGCTGAAATTTTCTGTAAAGCCACCAATCATGTGGGAGCCCAGATTATCTCCCATTATGCACGCAACAGTGCCTTTATATATCTTTCCATTGAAAGATATGCCCCTTTCCTCCAGCTCACACAAGTCTGACACTAGCTTATTGAAAATCTTATCCATTCCAAAGTATTTGCAATCTTTCTCTACACAGAGTAATGCCAACTGTATCTGATCAACAGTTGATCGTTGGTGTGGATGAACATTTCCAAATGTGAAGTAGACAGCCAACACTTTATGCTTTGTCTTGGCAGATCCGAGTGGATTAGCCACCTCAAAAGCATCCTGAAAGAGCATTACCTTTAAACTGTCTGGGTCTGAGGAAAACATGGCATTGGATTTGATGGCCCACCCATCAGTGACATCACAGAGTACATCATCTTCAGTATTTGAACTAGGACTGTGCTGATCTAAACCTTGCTGTTTCAGAATTACTTTGAGGGTTTCCAGTATTGGGATGTAATGATAGTGCCTCTTCTGGCCACTGCGATTGCGTCCAAGAAAGACTTCAACAGGTTCAACATAGTCATAGTGTGACTTGTAATATTTCAGCCTCTTGTGTTGCGTAGTTAAATGACCCTTTTCATGTAATGCTTTGTGCATAGGGCTCTGCTCATATACACTATTCCCAAGAGATGTTACAGTCTCCTTTGGAACACCATACTGCCCCAGTTCACGGGCTAGTGCATCCACAGTATATTCCTGTTGAATATCACTTATAGTTCTCATTTCATTTGCTATATCTGTTATTGTGGAGGCTGGGACCAAATATTTTGCCTGTAAACCCAAGTAAAACTGAGCAAGACTCTCTGTGAAGTTGTCTTTCACTTGATCACTGCAGAAATTATCACTTTGTTCTGCATCAATGTTAAAACTTTCAGGTTCTTCAAGTTCTACAGGTTCTACATGTGATCCTTCACCTTGGAAAGACCATTCTGTTAGTTCACATATATGAACTGGGGCTATCTTGGTAACATCCCACCCTTTATGGTATCTGGAAATATGCTTTAAAAAGGATGACTTTACATTGAATGTCTTAGAACATCCATCAAAGGGACATGTTACAGTCAAACCCTCATCTATGTGACCACTCAAATGACACTTTAACTTTTTAAGATCAGCATACTCACTGCTGCAAAAATTAAACGAGCACTTTAACTGTACAGACACATTGCGGTTCCATGTTTGTGTGCTCCTACTGTCTACATGTGCTCGTGACATATGCACAGCAAGGCTACTGTATGTGTTAAGCTTCCTTCTGCAATCCCTATGGCCACATAAAAAAAATACATTATTATTATTTCTGTGTGTTCGGCAGTGTTTCAAGTAATTAGTCGAAGACCGGGCGTTAAAGCCACAAATGTTACAAGTCAACATGTTTAAGAGATTGAATTTGCACTTAGAGGCTTTTGCATCTGAACTCTTCAAATTCAGATCAGCACAGTGAAGCACATTCACTTTTCAGATACCTTCAAATAAGCAATCTGCTTTGGGCTGCATGGGCCACTCTTTGGGCTGCAATGTTTTCACTTTAGGGAATGGAAAGTCGTATAATGCACAGGGGAAATCTGATTCTACTTAATCATCACCCCTTTTAATTATTGCAATTTTCAGTTGTATGGTAACGTAACACAGCGAGCTATAACAATACACACACACGCAGCAAAAAAATGGCTTTTGACGTACTTATGGAGCCCAGGCGGCGGGCTAATGCTAGCGCAGCTAGCAGCAAACGTCCACTCACGCTTTAAAATTACGCGAAACGCACACATTCAGATATCGACATGAAACACACACTACTACCAACTGCCTATCGAGACCAATTTAATGTATGAGGGGGAACAAAAAATGGGCTTTTGACGTACCGGTACTTAGGAAGCGCAGCCGACATGCCAATGCTAACGCAGCTAGCAGCAAAGGTCCCGTGCTCAGCTGCGAGCCACACTACCCTATATAGCTCCGGTTGGAATGCTGCTAAAAACCTAGAAACCTTCGAGACAAAATTAACCAACTAATAATTTGTCCTACATTTCATTGGGGAAAGGCGACTGTCTGACGAGGGGTGCCAGAACAGAACGCCCGCCATGCAGACGTAAATGAACAGAAAACGTGCTTAACATGTTTAACTCAATATATTTTGTTTGAGAGGTGGTACTCCATTCCTATTCTCATTACACACAACCAACCTGTTTCCAACTTTCCATGTGACTCGCAGAACTTCAGGCTGGCACTGACCGCACTGAGTGTAATGGCGTCGGAAAATTCTGGCTGGGGGAGAAAATTCTACCCATACTGCCTTGCGCAACAGCAAACTTTCCGTATTTCGCAAAACGGAGCGAATCCGTAGCAAATTCACGGTAAAGGAACCACTAAATTTACGGATTTTTTTAACAGTGTAGCGCTCTAAGTGGCTCTGTGAGCCCTGAATAGTTTGGGATGTAATTGTGACTGTACCCCGTGAGCCCCAGCAATGATAGCATTTCCTGAACAGTAGTGGGTTTAGGATGGTGGAGGATGGTTGTGCGATGAGCTGAGAAAAGCCCTGCTCCTTTCTGCGAGATTACTCTGCCCAGAAAGGAGACCTGCGTCCTTACCAGCTGTAGCTTTTCTTTTGATACCTTGAACCCTTTCTCTGCCAGTCTGGTGAGGACCGTCATTGTAGCTTGGATGCAGGCGGCCACCGTCGGGGCCTATGTGTGAAAGATAAAATATCACGAAGTTCCTCTGCTAGTGGGAGACAGAAAAAAGCGTTAGCCAGGTCAATGCAGGTGAACCATTTTTACGTCTTACAGCTGTGTGAGTATCATACGTTTGGCGCCTGAGGGAGTGTCCAATCAGTGCATTCGACCGCCCTTTTAACCATGGGCCCCAGGTCTTTTGCTTGGTGTTTAGGATGCAGTGCCATTGACACATGTGGGACGGACTCCTCCGCCATCATGTACCACTGATCCTGCTCCTCTGTCAACTGTACATCTGCCGCTACCCCTTCAGGGCCTACATATATGAATTTAGACCCGACCTGCCACGTGTCCCCACACACTACATCCCCAAACCCCTCTCTATACACCTCATCGCCCTGCCGATCATAAAATAGGGTTACATGTGGGGGGTCTGGCGGAGGAAAGTACGGCTCGAGGAGGGAGATCCACGGCCTCCACTTGAAGTCGATGTCCCGTCTGGTAACGTGACAGTTAGTCCATCTGGAGAACACAAGATATTAGCCCCCAGTTTTATCAACAAGTCTCTCCCCAATAAGTTCAGTGGTGTGTTTGCCGATACCACATACGGATGGCTGAGGGCCTGTTTACCCAGTATCGTTTTAAGAGGAAATGTCACTAGCAAAGTCTGTCCCACTCCTTCAAACCCCACAACTTCCACTGTCTTGGAGGATAGTAGTCCTGTGACGGGAGGGGCGGTGATGGTGGAAAAAGTGGCCCCTGTGTCAACCAGAAAAGAGAAATCCTTCCCGTCGACATTCAGGGACAGCATAGGGTCTGCCTTTCCCCCGCTGTCCCCTCCCCTTCCTGTAGACTGTCATTCCTGGTCCCACCCTCCCTCATAAGAGAGTGGGTATTGTCCAGGTGCACTAGGTGGTGGGACGGCGTGTGGGTTAGGAACTGGAGCTGCCCCTTGGTTTGGGTATCCTCTGCCCCTTGCAATGTTCTGTGGGCACTCTCTGGACCAGTGGTTCGGGTCACCACACGCAAAGCAGGCTCCGTATGGGACTTGGGCTCCTGGAGCCCCTCTGCCTCTACCCCGCCCCCTCCCCCTACCATAACCTCCCCTCGGAGTCCCTGGTTGATAGGGCGCGGTGAATGCCCCCCGGCCACTGTGAGGTTGGGGTGCCCATGTGGGAACAGGGTATAAATCGGGTGTGTCAGGTTCTCCTGAGCCTAGGGCTGCCATCTGCTTACGTTTCTTTTTACACTCATTTGCCTTTACTTTGGCCTCCCGCAGCTGTAAGCGCAACAACTTCTCTTTCAGTCCCTGTATCTGTTTGACTTTCTCTGTCTCCTCGTCTTTAGCCCTCTGTAAATGATGCACTATGTGTCTTTCCCATACGTGTGATTCACTACCCGGCAAGTCAGGATTTGCCATCATTGCCTCTTTTATTTTCTCTGGAGGTCCCTCTAAGACCGCCCTTCTGAACCACTCCTGCTGCAGACCCCCCTTCCCCGGGTGGTGCCCTGTGTGTTTGGCCCATGTTTCTTTACATACTTCTAGATACTGTCTAGGGTGTTGCTCTTTTTCCCAAGGTAACTTGGGCATCGGGGCCCCAGCGGGCAAGGGAAATCGTTCCCTCAGGGCCGTGGCTATGCGCCCGACCACCTGACTGAAAGGGGTGTTATCAGGGCTCCGCCTAGTGGCGGCCCCTTTTTCTATCTCAGTCATAGCCTGGGCGGACACGGCTCGGGCGGCTACTGCCCTCCAGTCCCCCAGTGCCAACATTTGACCAGCTGTGAGTTTATCAAATTGTGACAACCATAGTCCACCTCCCTCTCCCATCGGGGGTAATTTATCTACCAATGCCTGTACGTCTCCCAGCCCCAATGGTTTATATCGCGGTTCGCTGCCTCCCACTCTAAAGAAAGGCAGTTGAAACCCAGCACAACTAGCTTCCCCTGCTTGTGACCGCGTATACATTTTATTTTGAGTCTTTTGAATTGATTCTACTGTGTCATGATGTAGTTTATGTTCTGGTGGGGGCGAACGCGGCAGAGGGTATACGTCTGTGTCTCCCTTACTCCCATCTCCACTAATGTCTGCTTCAGGGTCTTCGTCTGAATCAGTCCATCTCCCTACTGCTTGCCCCGTGAGTACCACCCGTCCTTTATGTGAATTTTTCTGCCTAGTTTTTGTCCTTTCTCACTGTGTCCCTGAGACGAACTGCATTGTGGGATTGTTGACTTGCTGTACCCTGCCTGCTGTTACCTACCTGGCTACCTGCCAAACTTTTTCGAATTTACTCGATATAAACTAATTGGTCAAAATTCTATTTTAGAGTTTTACCAACGCAATAATTATCTGTTGACCTCTTACCCAACTTTTCTACACCGGGACTCTTTTTGGACATAATTAACAGAACTACTCACCCCTGAACACCCGAGGCTAAGTATCATTACAATGCCTTTTCACTGTAATTGTTGTAGCAACAACACGGAGGAGAATGTTCGTCTTAAGTTAAAGATAGCAGAGTTAGAGGCTCGGCTTCTGACGCAAATGCCAGGCAAGGATTATGCTAGTGTAGAAATAGAAAAATCTGCGTCAGTGCCACCAGGTAGAAACGATAGTTTTGTTAGCCCCCCGGCACAGCTCCTGCAGCCAGGCAATAACTTTCTCTTGGTCACTGGGAAGAAATGCCGTCGACCAGTTAAACCTGAATCGTTGCTAAAACCAACTGAGACTTTGAACAGGTTTTCCCCACTGGAGTCGGAGTCAAGGCCCGAGCCGTCTTCGGAGGGGAATGGTCGGCAGGCATGTTCTACCGGTGGACTTGAAAAACTGAAAACTTTAGTCATTGGCGATTCCATCACACACAGTATTAGACTAAAGAATCAGCCGGCGATCGTACATTGTTTACCGGGGGGCAGAGCCACCGACGTAGCCGCAAATCTGGGGTTGGTGCTAGCGAAGTCTAAAACTGGCAAGTATAGAGAGTACAGAGATATTGTTATCCACGTTGGCACCAACGATGTTAGGATGAAACAGTCAGAGGTTACGAAGCAGAACATAGCATCAGCGTGTAAATTAGCTAGAAAGATGTGTCGGCATCGAGTAATTGTCTCTGGCCCCCTCCCAGCTAGGGGTGGTGACGAGCTCTACAGCAGACTTGCGCAACTCAATCGCTGGCTGAAAACGGAGTTCTGCCCGTCGCAGGAGGTAGAGTTTGTAGATAACTGGCCTTCTTTTTGGGACTCTCCCAGAAATAGGGCCAGGCCTGATCTGCTGAGGAGCGACGGACTCCATCCTAGCTGGAGTGGTGCTCTTCTTTTGTCTAGGAACATTGACAGGAGTCTCACTCCTATAGCTTTAACATGAGATAGGGTGCAGGTCAGGCTGCAGGCTGTTAGCCAGCCTGCTAGCATAGTGGAGTCTGTCAATAGCATAGCCAGAGTAGTTAGTACAGCTTTACCTATTGCCACTGTGACTCGTTCCAGGCTGAGAAAAGTTAAACAAGGTAGTGCTAACAAAAACAACCTTATTAAGATAAAGCCTTCCTCCACCTCGGTCAAAAATAAAAATAATTGTATCACTTCGCATCTCAAAATGGGACTCCTAAATATTAGATCTCTTGCTCCAAAGGCAGTTGCGGTAAATGAATTAATCTCTGATCATAAACTAGATGCTATTGGTTTATGTGAAACGTGGCTAAAGCCTAAAGAATTCACTGCCTTAAATGAGGCCTCTCCTCCTGGCTATATTAGTGATCATATCCCTCGTGCATCCCGAAAAGGAGGGGGTGTCGCTAATATTTATGACAGTAAATATAAACTTACTCTCAAACATATCACAGAGTTTCATTCTTTCGAAGTTTTACTCATGAAAGTTAACCAGGCCGATAAATCATTTTACATAGCTACTATTTATAGGCCCCCCGGGCCATACACATTGTTCCTCAATGAGTTTCCAGAATTCTTGTCTAACCTTGTAGTCATGGCAGATAGTATTCTAATTTTTGGCGATTTCAATATCCATATGGAAAACCCCCATGATCCTCTTCAAAAAGCCTTTCAAGCCATAATCGACTCAATGGGTTTCATCCAACATGTCTCAGGTCCAACACATTGCCACAATCATACCTTAGATTTAGTCCTGTCACGAGAAATAGATATTGTAGATCTAATAATTTACCCCCAAAATCCTGGATTATCGGATCACTGTCTTATTACATTTACCGTTAAAACAAGAAATTCACTTGCCCCCCAAACAATGAGTTTCAAAAGCCGTACTATAAATTCTCGGATTACAAATAAATTCCTTGATATTCTTACTAGTTCGCTCTTAAATGACAGAGTAAATAAATCTGTAAACGATCAAATCGAGGATCTAAACTCAATACTGCGAAATACATTAGACATAGTTGCACCACTAAAAACTAAAGAAATACGCAACAAGAAACTTGCTCCTTGGTACACCGACAATACTAGAGCACTTAAGCAAGCCTCCAGAAAATTGGAGCGAAAGTGGCGCTCCACCAAGTTGGAAGTATTTAGACTAGCCTGGATAGACAGTACAGTACAATACCGAAAATCACTCACGTCTGCTCGATCAGCTTATTTCTCCAACCTGATTGAGGCGAACAAAAACAATCCAAAATTTCTCTTTGATACAGTTGCAAAGTTAACAAAAAAGCAAAGCTTAGCATGTGAAGTGGGTCTTCACTTTAGTTGTAATGAATACATGAACTACTTTGATGAAAAGATCGTCACCATTAGAAAACAAATAACTGAATCCCTAAATAGTTATGGTCCTAAAAATCTCGGTTGTCCGGAAAATTTCCGGAGCCTCCCTGATCAGGTGTCAATGGGGACACTTGAGTTTTTTGATACCGTATCGCTCGACACATTTACAAAATTTGTAATGAGTTCTAAACCCACAAACTCTCAGCTAGACCCGATTCCTACAAAATTACTTAAGGAGTTATTTCCTGTGCTAGGTCAGCCAATGCTGAACATAATAAATTGCTCCCTTTCCTCCGGATGCGTACCAAACTCACTAAAAATTGCGGAAATTAAGCCTCTTCTAAAAAAATCTCATCTGGATCCCGACATATTAAACAATTATAGGCCAATATCGAACCTCCCGTTCCTCTCAAAAATCTTAGAAAAATGTGTTTCCCAACAACTGAATGCCTTCCTAAAGACAAAAAACATTTATGAAATATTCCAGTCTGGTTTTAGATCCCATCATAGTACTGAGACTGCACTCGTGAAGGTAACAAATGACCTTCTAATGGCCTCAGACAAAGTATGGAGAAGCCCCTAAATTAGCTATTTTGGAAGCATGCGTTTCAGATATTAGGAAGTGGATGACAGAGAATTTCTTGCTCTTAAACTCAAATAAAACAGAAATGCTCCTTTTAGGACCCAAAAAACAAAGAGCGTTGTTAGCAGATCTCACTGTGAACCTCGACGGCTGCATGGTCGTATCCCAAAAAACTGTAAAAAACCTTGGCGTTACCCTTGACCCTGACCTCTCCTTTGAAGAACATATAAAATATGTCTCAAGAGTTGCTTATTTTCATCTTCGAAACATCGCAAAAATTAGAAACTTCCTATCAAAAACTGATGCAGAAAAATTAATCCATGCTTTCGTTACTTCTAGATTAGATTACTGCAATGCTCTTATCTCTGGTTATCCAGACAAATTAATAAATAAACTTCAATTAGTGCTGCACACAGCTGCTAGAATCCTAACTAGAACAAAAAAATTTGAACACATTACTCCTGTCCTGGCATCCTTACATTGGCTGCCTGTTAGGGTTAGGGCTGATTTTAAGGTTTTACTCTTAACCTATAAATCAATACATGGACTTGCTCCTACTTACCTTGCTGAAATGATCCAGCCATATATACCTACACGTAACCTTAGATCGCAAGACGCAGGCCTTTTAATTGTACCTAGAATTTCTAAACAAACAATTGGCGGCAGGGCCTTTTCTCATAGAGCTCCACTCCTGTGGAATGATCTGCCAATTAAGGTTAGAAATGCAAACTCAGTGCAAACTTTCAAGTGTCTACTAAAAACTCATCTCTACAGCACGGTTTATAATTAGGTGTAGCCTGGCCCGGGGGCGTGAAGGTGACCAGTAGGCTTGATACTGTCCACCCTTGCTGTCTTGCCAGGTGGGCTCTCGTCGCCACTGGGATGCCCTCCCTCCAATGCCCTTCGGGGGAAGAGTCACTGGCTTGTTGTTGACTCTCTATTGCGCACTTGTGCAGTTGGGCTGTACGCTACTAGCAATACTCGGCCCTCATTCAGGGGGGTTGCGGTTGGTGGGTGTCCCTTTGGTTGATGCCTGGCAATGTGGTTGGATTGATTTCCTGCCTGTTGGGCCCTGTCCGGGGCCTCCCCCGGGTAGGGCCACAGTGTCACCGGACCCCCCCGTCTCAGTTTCCAAGGTGTTACGCTGCTATATTATTGTGCTGGGGGACATGAGGGATGTACTACTAACTTTTCTCAGTTTCCTCCAATTTTAAATTTTAGAAGGAGATGAGGTCCTGGTCCACACCTGCGGATTACCTGGTTTGGGGGGACCGTTGCTGTTCCTGTCCTTGTCCACCTGGTCATACTTCTGACCTAGTCTAAAATCAAATATACTCTGGATTTAGCCAAGAGAAATTTATTTATTATTCCAATTGGACTCTTAATATCTCACCCGGCACAGCCAGAAGAGGACTGGTCACTCCTCTGAGCCTGGGTCCTCTCTAGGTTTCTTCCTAAAATTCGACCTTCTTAGGGAGTTTTTCCTAGCCACTGAAATTCAACACTACTGTTGTTTGCTCCTTGGGGTTTAAGGCCGGGTGTCTCTGTAAAGCACTTTGTGACAACTGCTGTTGTAAAAAGCGCTTTATAAATAAATTTTGATTTTGATTGATTGATTGATCGTCCGACCCCGACCTTGAGTCCTCACCTAACCTGCCTTTAGTACGGCCTGATTTTATCTCATCCTGTTTATTATCTCCTAGTCGCCTCCTCTCCTCGTATCTCCCGTATTCCTTGCCTTGAACGGTTTCACCTCCTCCTCAGCATCTGTCTCGCTCTCTGACTCCGCCTTCCTACTCAACCTTCTCTTATCTTGCTTTCCTGTGAATTGAGTTATGGGCCTGCTGTTCTGTGTGTCTAGAGACAATATCCCCTTCTCTAAACGTAACACTGGATATAATGGTGCCCAGTCTGTACCAAGTACAAGGTCATCTTCATATGCTGGGGGTTCTATCTCTCCTCCCTTTTTCTCCTCCTTAATTTTTCCATGTCCAGTCAAGTGGCTCCTGGCTGTTACAGTCATGGATGTAGGAGCCTCTTTGTTCTGCATGCGTCTCTCCATTCTTCCACCCTCTCCTTGACTGTGGTGCAGCTGGAACCATCAGTGTCCAATATTCTTATTCTGAACCCAAGGCAGTCTCTCAAAGGTCTGGGCTTGGTTTGGCCTTAGAATGATCTGGGCCATCTGTGTGAGGTACCCCTTTATTGGACAAGGTGTATCAGGGTTGCAGGATTCAGGACTCCTACTCTGTGAGAAACAAAGATGGAATCTTGCACAACACAAAGTTAAAACCTTGATTGGAGAGTTTAGCATTAACTTACTGAATTTAAAGTTATGTGTTAATCAACAATTTTAAACCCCAATCTAATGGCTATCTCTTATAAATGTCCTAAATTGGGAATTACTATTTTACCAATGTTTCATAAATGTTGCACTCGTTTTCTTTACATTTAACACTGGCCAGTTGATTCTAATTTGACATCTCTTTGTCGTGTTTCATAATTTAGATGAGCTCAATTTTCATACAATTTCATGTACACAGAATTCTCCAATTGGAATGGGAAAGCAATTGCCATTTTAATATTACAATATAGAACCTGATTTTGCTCTATTTGAATCTATTTTAATATTGGGAATCTACTTCCCTGAATTTCATTTGGTGTGTCTGTCATCTTTTGCACCTCTCTCCTAGAGTGTCTCTGTGTTCTGGATTGGGATGCTTAGAGTTACTCCCTACTTTCTGGGACGGCAGCCAAAAGCCGTCTTATCTATTTGACTCCTCTCACTATCCTTTAACTGGACTCATTCAAACTTAACCAACAGACCACCTTTACAATATTTTCAAACAATTGAATTAAACCATTTTAAAGAAAACTATGTTTACACAAATAATTACCCAAAACTTGACCAAAACCTTTGTCCACTGTTGAATACTTTCTCGTGGCACATCTCCCACTAAATCTTTGTCTATCTGGCTATTTTCTTCATTCACCCTTCTTCCAATCTATCCAGACGTCCCTTTTCTAGAACTCGAGCAAATATCACTATCATCTACTGTCAATTTATCCGCTATTCGCATCACTCCCAATGAGTCTCCTTTCACACACTTCCTTACAAACAGACAGGAATTCTCTTCCCTCACACACTTTCTCTTTCGCACACACATTCACACACAGTCTACTGGTCCCCACCTGCTTCCAGGTCCACAGGACGTTACCATACAGGTCTTCTTACAACCCCACCCGTTCAGACCTCCAACCTCGTTGGAGCGGTATCCATGGTGTGTCCACACACAACATCTCAAACATTGACCTTCATCCCATTCACAAACAACTCAATAATTTTCTTAAAACACAATTTTCTCTTCTCCTGACTTCTCCATGACAACAAACAATTCAACACTTCTCTCAACAGTTCTCTCTCAAACTCCCCGTCCATTTCAACCTGAGTTATGTTACTGTGAGTCCCAGACTCAGAATAATTAACAAATGATTAACGGGTCCCTGACCCAACACTTTTGGGACTCAAACCCAGTTTTCTTATAAAACATTTGGGGAGTTCCAAACTCCCCGGGCCTCTAACCCAGCTGAACGGGTCCCTGACCCAACACTTTTGGGACTTGAACCCAGTTCTCTTATAAAAAATTTGGGGAGTTCCAAACTCCCTGGGCCTCTAACCCAGCTGAACGGGTCCCTGACCCAACACTTTTGGGACTTAAACCCAGTTCTCTTATAAAAATTTGGGGAGTTCCAAACTCCCTGGGCCTCTAACCCAGCTGAAACTTTACACACAATAAGTATTTCGAGGTGCCCCTAAGTCCTCGGGCCTCTAAAGCGACTGGTTGCCAAGACTGTAACTCGCAACTCTCCACCGTCCATTTGATCAGTCACACCAGCCTTAAACACTTGGCCTTCGGGTAATTCATAAAATGCAACCTCCGGTTGCTCTGGGTTGAAGATGTATCCCCCGATCCGACCATCGTCCAATTTCCACTCCTGTGCCACCATATCCGGGTGTAATTGATGGATTCGGGTTAAACTCTGCATCGGTTTCTTCGGGGCTGGCATGTTGATTCCATCTCTGCGGTCCATTTGCAATTTCTTACCAAATCGCTGAGCTGCGTTTAAGCTGTTAGCTTTCACCGGTGTTTCACCCAAAACATTGATAGCAGCACAATCCTCCATGTTATGTAATGTGAAGGTAAGTTCGCTCAGGCAAGACTGAATGACCAACCCCGATATCGGCGTGGTTTAAATACACATACCACGCCAGTCAACCCATAAAACATGAAAGGTTAACAAACACAGTTTGTATGCCAGCTGTTGCAACACTTGTCAGAAGATAAAACACCAGGGTTTTATATTTGTTGAACACCATTTGCTGTACACCAAACAACTTACCGCTGACACAACACTTATTTACTGCCTGGGAATTTAACATTCCGGAACCCTAAGCCCCATTTGTTAATCATCAAACATAGCCCACCTGTTATAACACTAGTCTGGTTTGCTTATCAGGCGTTGTAAAACATCAAACACTGACACATCAATGTAATCATAAATAACAAAGTCACTGGACATGCATACGTCACTCCTGAAGTCCCACCCTAACATACGTCATACCGGAAGTCCCACCATAACATACGTCATACAGGAAGTCCCACCCTAACATACGTCATACAGGAAGTCCCACCCTAACATAAGTCATACCGGAAGTCCCACCCTAACATACGTCATACCGGAAGTCCCACCCATGCAAACCGGATGTCCCACCCACCTGTCACATCAATATGGAAGTCCCGCCCCCCAGGGCCATAAATCACCATTCTGACACAATATACCCTACACTAACTACTCACAGGTTAGAGACACACAAACATAGTCGGACAGACAACACAGAAACCGCAAGGGGATACTTGCAGTTATCCTTATAAGGAATAGAACTGGGATTGGGCCAATGGCACACTTGCTTTGTAACTTAACGCCTCTATCTTTTGGGCGTAGTGGAAGTATAAAATGATGTTTTGACTGTTGATCCTTAGACATTGTGCGGCGTCACTTGTCTCCGGAAGCTTCTGTAATAAATGGATATAGGATACGATAATTGACCTGACTCCTGGTGTTTTATTCTCCTTTCCAACAAACCAACTCGGGGAAGTGTTAGACTTCAACAAAGGTCTGCTTTCTAATGCCTGGCCTCAAGATAACACCACTCTGTCCTATGAGATTGGATCTGATCTTAGGTTAATAGACCACCCCCCACTCCAGGGAGAGCCCTGAGGTGATAAGACAAAAAGGGGGGGGGGGGGGGTCATGATTTATGACAGGATTTCAGAGTGTCTTTGATGTGATAGGATAATAAGAAGAGACTTGGAGACATTCTGTGTTTCATCTTGTAGAGAAATTAGGCTAAATAAGTTATGTTAGCTGACCTTCAAGATGGTGCGACATGTTTTGATTTGCAATAAGGTATTTGATCCTTTATGTGAAACAATGGTGAATTTGATTGTAGTTCCGATACAATACAATCAGATGTGAATTATATAGCAACTGTGATCTGGTTAGATGGTTAACTGAGAATTGTCCATGAACTACTCTTTGAGAGTGGTACTTCAATGTAAGCAAACTATCTTAACTGATGAGTAATCTGAACAGTAATGGGAAATGGGAAATTGTGTTCTTCTGTTCTTTGTGTTGGTTGTTAAACCAACTATAGAAAAGAGTGGAATTATTTTGCTACACTAACAGAACAGAAGCACCAGAGATGTTAATGTTTTAACGATACTGTTAATGATTACAACTGTTCTAATCTATATGGACAAAAGAAGTAGAGAGAGATTGGAAATATAGGGTTTGAGTGTTTGATACTGTTTGGTTCTAATGTATCAGCGAGATGCAACAAGCTAATGTAATGGACATATTCGTGAGGGTGTACTGTGCAATAGTAACTAATCTTCTCAAGGATAATTCACACTTCAGGTACAGGACACTTGAAAGTGATTCAGCGATAGAGGACTTGTTGGAGCCCAGAGAGAGACTGAGCTTGGCTTAAAAGGACAACTGTGAGGTGGCTGAGATGAGATGGATCTCACAGACACACAGACTGTCCTACAGCTGAGAGAGGAGTCTACTCTGGGGCGCTGCACGTCTAGGTGCTGCATGTCTACAGGTGCTGGGTTCCTGTGAGCTGGACTAATTCTAGTCCTGACGATTCTGCCATATGATGAAGAAGGCTACCTCCTACCGAGAGGATGGAGGCGAAGGAAAGCTCCAGTTCTGGACAACGTTTACGGGACCGCGGAAAGACCAGCTGCACAACATCATGCTACGCTGATTGTGTCCATACCAGGTACATCTCATCTGCTGTACAGGTAGCTGAGAGAGGAGCCTGGGGTCGACGACACGCTACAGGAGGGCTTCGGTGTTTAAAGGTTAGGCACAGTGAATTGAAGTCACTGAGGGAAAAGTGAATTTTCTGGTGCTAGTAACCAGTCACTTTTTACCTGGCCTTTAGCTATAGAGCCTTTAGCTAAAACTTGTCATCTTGGCGTTCACAAAGGAGAACACACAGATTCTCCTGACCTGACTGATAAAGCAGCTAGAATGAAGACAACAAGAGCTGTGTCTGCATTTGAGCTATGAAGGACAACACCTAGGAATATACATCTGACTTTTACGTTCTGTAACACTGACCTGCCAAGAAATGGTTCCTAACTGACTGTCTGACGTTTGGAGGAGCAGAACATTTGTGATGACTTTGGAAGTACATCTAAATGGAACCACGGAGAGGACTTTTCAGTGAATCAAGCAATTGGCATGAGAGGACTTTGTAACAGTGATAAATTGAAGGATGTATTCAGTGATAGGTGTTTATGATGATTTTAACATAAAAAGGTTTTGCGGTACTATGTTATAATTCAGTATAATGACAATGTGTGATCTGGGAGTTTATACAAAGGTAATCGTCTAAAAGAATGTACATTTCAGATTTGTTCCGTTCTCTAATCATTAAGGGTAATGATATTGACTGGGGAAGTGAGTGAGGGAAGGATGGAACGGGAGATTGACAGACGGATCGGTGCAGCTTCTGCAGTAATGCAGTCGATGTATCGGTCTGTCGTGGTGAAGAAAGAGCTGAGCCGCAAGGCGAAGCTCTCGATTTACCAGTCAATCTACGTTCCTACTCTCACCTATGGTCATGAGCTTTGGGTCATGACCGAAAGGACAAGATCCCGGATACAGGCGGCCGAAATGAGCTTTCTCCGCAGGGTGGCCGGGCGATCCCTTAGAGATAGGGTGAGAAGCTCGGTCACCCGGGAGGAGCTCAGAGTAGAGCCGCTGCTCCTCCACATCGAGAGGGGTCAGCTGAGGTGGCTTGGGCATCTTTTTCAGATGCCTCCGGAACGCCTTCCTGGGAAGGTGTTCCGGTCCCGTCCCACCGGGAGGAGACCCCGGGGAATACCTATGACACGCTGGAGGGACTATGTCTCCCGGCTGGCCTGGGAACGCCTCGGTGTCCCCCCGGAAGAGCTAGAGGAAGTGTCTGGGGAGAGGGAAGTCTGGGCATCCCTGCTTAGACTGCTGCCCCCGCGACCCGGCCCCGGATAAGCGGAAGAAGATGATGATGATGATGATATTGACTGGGTCATGATGTAAAAGAGTACTGTTTTGTTGAAGTCTACATCCTAATGAGTGTCGATACATGGAATTACCATCACAGGATCCAGCGTTGTTATGGCAAATCCTCAGCAGTCACACTCACTTAGCGCCTCTGCACCAGATCCAAAATGCTCGTTTTTAGCAATGGCTAGTTCAAAGAAAATGGGACAGATTCGGATAGGATGAGCCTGCCGCACGATCTACGGTCCCGTGTAACGCTCGTGCTACCATTTGAAGCATTTGGGACGTTGGTCATATCAACCTTAAAAAAAAAAGAGTTAGCATACTGGTGAGTAAAGATTTGCTAGTTTAATGTTAGCTGAATGCCAACAACAATATGTGCGTAAATAATGTTACGTGATGTTATAAATAGCCACCTGTAGTTAGCAAGGTTATCTTTCGGTTTTAATTCATGTTTACTAATCGTGCTATAGCTAAATGTTGCAAGCCCAATTCGACAATATTGAGCATTTCTAGCTAAGCATTTTGCGAGTTGTATTAGACTAAATTGGAGTGACAGCTAGCTCAAATAGCGGCATCAGCAGCTCGCACTGGCATTTTTGGTGGCAGGTTGTGATGCCACGTCATCTGCCCTGTTTGCAGTGGCATTTTTTTGTGTGGCAGGTTGAGATGCTAACGACTTTTCCTGAGATGCCACGGCATCTTTCGCCATTTTTATGGTATTTCCGGTGGCAGCCTGAGATCCCACAAATTTACTCTAAAACCCTCCAAACTAAATGTCAGTATATATTCATAACTGTCTTAATCGTACAGAGCATCTTCAATACACATTAAAAAAAAAGCAAAAAAGCTTCCTGTCACAGTAAGCGATGCTGTATTGTATGGTCAAGCAACCGACAACACCCAAGTGCTGCTCTGAGAAAAAGGTGGGCAGTGATCCCCTTTACACGATTCAGATGACGCCCTGCAGGGTTGCCAGGTATGGAAGGCAATTTAAGTATTTCAGATGTACCTCAGATGTACCAATCAAACCTGCAGAGACCTTGTCAGTGACAACATACCAGTATTTGGGCACCAGAACAAAGAAGCCCTTGTTGCCTCATCTTCGTAAATAATTTACAAAACATGCATATGTTTCCAATACATCGGCATGTGTTATACTGTTCTTAAGCTACATATCATGCACTACGGATTACTTTAAGTCCATAAACTATATGTTCAAATTTGACAATCACCTCATGCCACTTGTGATAATATAGTGTCCTTATCATAACTGTTGCCTCAGCACACTTTAAATGGTTAACGTTTTAATGGATACATTAAGAGAAAACAAGTGGCTGATTTTTATAATCTTACAGGACACAAATCTGGCAACCATTTTACACAACCACACAAAGATGTCTTGTGTACTGTGATGTAATTGTAATAATATATATTTTTTCAATTGAATTTAATTTAGCAAACTGTATTCAGATGATTAATATTATAAGGCAAAGTGAAGTTTATGTGTGCTATGTGGAACCTTTCATAAACATTTTGTACTCTAGGCTACATAATAAAAACTAATGATTGCATAAAACATGATGCATTTGATGTTGGTGCTCATGTGTTGTATTTATGTGATTTATGTGTTCTATGTCTATCTGCTTTTATCTATGCTCCTATGTTTTCTGTCTGTGCTTATGTGCCTGCTGGTGACAGGAGAAAACATTGATAGCATAAACAATACAGTATAATATGTTTAATAATAAGTTTAATATGAATGCTAACAGAAGAGTGCAGGTGAAAGAAAATGTTATTTTACTTTAGATGTAGCCTATTGGATATAGCAATTTGCGCAAAAGACAAAGCCAGAGCTTACTCTGAAACTCATGCTGTTGCTTCCATTCCCATGTGCTGTTAAATTATAAGTCACTGGCTGCTAATTGATGAATCTCTTCACTGGTGTTGTACTCTCTGTGAGGATATTTATGTAGGCGTTTTAAACACTTCACAAACTCAGTACTATTATCCATTAGTAGCCTAAAGCAGATGCATATTGACATCAGCAAACCTCACCAAATGTTTACAGGTTGAAATGCCAAGTAACCTCCCACTGGAAAGTTAGTAATTTACAGTAAAAATATCGTTTATAAAACAAAAAGTTTGTGACTATCTTTTGTAAAATGTGTACAAAGTTCTCTTACTACAGAATAATCAGAATCAGCTTTAATGCAAAGTACATTTGCACAAAGGCTAAAAGATTTGCTTTGGTAGCCTATTTTTGGGCATAGTGAGTACACTAGAATATAACCTGTAAGAAAGAAAAAACAGATTCATCTTTTTATTAATCATGCCCAACTTTAAGGCAAAATGTTTTACACTTCTATGTCATTGTGCTAGAGGAGTATAAACCCTTTCCTTTATAAACCCTTTGTGAATGTAAGTCATTTTCAAAAAAAAATTATTGTGTTCTGCTCTGTGCTAATTTAGGAGGACAGGAGCCCTTGGACCACACCTCAGGAATACCTGGCCCGAAAGTCTCGTAGCCGTCCCTGTCCAAAGTCCTGCTGATTTGGTTGCACTTCAAGTAGCTGACGATACATTTCTGATTGTCCCTGTCTTCGTCCATCTGGTCATGCAGCGGACTTGGATTATGTTTTATAGACTCTGGACAAAGCCCACATGCGTTTATTAATTATTACAGTTTGTGCTCTTAAAATGTTCCCCTGGCATAGCCAGAAGAGATCTGGCCACCCCTCAGAGCCTGGTTCATCTCTAGGTTTCTTCCTACATTTTGTCCCTTTTAAGGAGTTTTTCCTAGCCACTGGGCATCAACCCTGTTGTTGCTTGCTCTTGGGGGTTTCAGGCTGGGTGTTTATTAAAAGCACTTAATTATAACTGCTGATGTAAAAAGGGTTTTATGTAATCCATTTGATTGACTGATCAAAAAAAAGCATGCAGTAGGCCATCAGTTCAATCTTGCATCTGAGTACAAAGGTGGTCGCAGAGAACATTCCAAGGCTGCAGACAGTACAGAGCATGCTGCAAGACTATAACACAAATTTTGAGGACTTTTTACATCGTCCTCTTCCTGAATGCTCCGGGAAGTACGTGGTCTCAGTTGGACATCATTCTCCATCCTCAATTTCACTCTCTTCATGTTGTGGCACAATGTTGTGTATGTTAATTTCTATTAATATTCCATGTTTTTCCTAACTAAGTTGTGATGGTTTCATTTATTCAGTATTGCCAATACAATGTTGTGATGGAAAAATGGTAATCTATTCAATTTATGTTTGAAATTTCAAATCTTCGTCTAACAATGAAAATTTAAATGATGTGTCTGGGTGTATTTGTCCCGGGTAGGAATGGGTGTGTGCCTCCACTCTGATTACATTTTTTAGCTTAAATTGTATGAATGTGTATATTAATGTTGGCTGCCACCATTTGATAAATCCTTGTTTATTTTTTGGGTTGGGAAACACTATACTAATTCATTCAGAATTTTAATAATTTTGATATTTCATTGTAGCCATAAATTTACATTTTGATAATAATTCCTATTTATCTATAATAAGTATTAGTATTAGACATTATTAAACATAGTATTCTACAATTGAAGTATGCACATTTTTGTTATAGATACTTACATTTGCTTAAATTTTCAAGGTTTATTTGTCAAATGCACCGAGCAACACTGACAGGAAGAGTTGCACTGAACAAAGACAGTAATTGTTTTTGAGGAATAGGCAACAATTTGTTTGATTGCTATAATATGTTGCTGCCTTAAAGATACATTTAATGATATTTAAGGGGAAACGAACGCTTCATCAGTCACTAATTGCCCACCTTTGCGCACATGATGATCACACACAACAACTGAGACGCACAATTATTATTCAAATAATGATGTTTTTAAAACATTAAATAAAAAAAAGCAACATGTCAATTATTTTGTACACCTATTATTTTTCAACTGAAGTAATCCAAAAGTAATCATAATTTTTTTCAAAAGTATCTGTAATCCAATTACAATATTTTCATTGGTAACGTAACGTATTGTGTTTTTTGTAATCCTTTATTCCCCAACTCTGTGTGTGTCTGTGTGTATATATATATATATATATATATATATATATATATATATATATATATATATATATATATATATACACACACACACACACATATATGCATATGCATTCATCCCTGATTAGTGTGAACTAGCCTACAAAAGAATCAAATGCACATTACAAATCGGGATTTACAGTGAGGGAAAAAAGTATTTGATCACCTGCTGATTTTGTATGTTTACCCACTGACAAAGAAATGTTTTCATTGTCATGCTGGAATACCCATCCACGACCCATTTTCAATGCCCTGGCTGAGCGAAGGAGGTTCTCACCCAAGATTTGACGGTACATGGCCCCGTCCACCGTTCCTTTGATGCTGTGAAGTTGTCCTGTCCCCTTAGCAGAAAAATACCCCCAAAGCATAATGTTTCCATCTCCATCTTTGACAGTGAGGATGGTGTTCTTGGGGTCATAGGCAGCATTCCTCCTCCTCCAAACACGTTGAGTTGGGTTGATGCCAAATAGCTAAATTTTGGTCTCATCTGACCACAACACTTGCACCCAGTTCTCCTCTGAATCATGTGCTTTCTTGAGCAGGGGGACCTTGCGGGCGCTGCATGATATCAGTCCTTCACAGCGTACTGTGTTACCAATTTTCTTGGTGACTATGGTCCCAGATGACTTGAGATCATTGACAAGATCCTCCCATGTAGTTCTGGGCTGATTCCTCACCATTCTGATGATCATTGCAACTCCACGAGGTGAGAGCTTTCATGGAGCCCCAGACCGAGGGTGAATCATAAATTATTTTATGTTTCTTCCATTTGCAAATAATCAAACCAACTGTTGTTACCTTCTCACCAAGCTGCTTGGCGATGGTCTTGTAGCCCATTCCAGCCTTGTGTAGGTCTACAATCTTGTCCCTGACATCCTTGGACAGCTCTTTGGTCTTGGCCATGGTGGAGAAGTTAGAATCTGATTGATTGGTCCTGTGGACAGGTGTCTTTTATACAAGTAACAAGCTGAGATTAGGAGCACTCTCTTTAAGAGTGTGCTCCTAATCTCAGCTCGTTACCTGTATAAAAGACACATGGGAGACAGAAATCTTTCTGATTGAGAGGGGATCAAATACGGCATTGTGTAGGTGGGGTGGGGTTCAGTGTATTAATTTCACTCATTAAACTTTTACTGCTGCACAATTGAGAGCATTCTGACAAACTGCGCCACAGTGTGGTTTAGTGGTTGCTCCATTGCCAACCAGAAGGCCCTGCAACGGGTGGTGAAAACATTGCTGGTGCTCTGCTTCCTGCCATCACATACATGCCACAAACTGTTTGCCCTCCTACCATCTGGCCCTCCTACCATCTCTTTGTTCCCACACCAGCAGGCTCAGGAACAGTTTCTTCCTATCTACTGTAGCCCTGCGTAACTCTGTGACCCAGAGAAAACTGTGAACTCTATGACCCATCACTTACCATACCCCCCCCCCCACCTCCCAGGGACCTTGTTGCACTACACCCTTGGTACAACTCTGTGTTATGGAAATGTATTGAACTGATGTATTCTTACTGATTAAACGATTGAGTTTAATGTTTAGATGAGAAAATGTATGTTGATTGTGCTGTGGGAAAGAAGGTATGAGTTAGAGGGTTAGAGGTGATTAATTCTAAATAGTAAATTAATTAATGTAAACAATGAATTTAATATATGAAGATAATTTTAAAATTACAGTACAAGTATCAAAGATAAAAGTTATATCTTAAAACTCAAGTATTTGGGGTTAACTGACCTAATGCAAACAAAACCAGTCCAGTAGAATAGTCCCCTTATCAATTAGTGACACCTTCTGATCTGTTTTTCTGGGGCTGTTCCTATGAAACAGGTGTTATCTTAAGGATAACACAAGCTAGGATATTTAAAGCAACCCTTTTGTCCCTGTAGTAATGAACCAGTAGTAATGCTGTGATGGTAATTCCATTGATCGACACTCTTAAATAAGGAAGTACAGAGACGAAATTCTCTAGGCACAATTAACAGTTTATAAATTATTTGCAAAAAAGAGAGACGCGTCAAACGCTTACCAACATTATCGTCCGAGGAGTCTCTGACTCCATACATGCACAATCCGTCTTTATTACAGTGAAAAGGGGTGTGGTAAGTTGTTGCCCATTTGTCTTGTGTCACAAAGGCTTTACCCAACGGGCGGGCTGTCCCCCCACCTTATCCTTCCTGCCATAATGTTTACTGTTGTGGGGCCAACTTATCTTACTTTCCCCCAAAGACCACATTCCTAAGGAACAAAGACCTGACACCCTTCTTTGTCTAGGCAGGAGGACTTGGCCCAAATACCTAATAATCCTCTGATATTATACAGACTGTCACAATCAAAGTAAAACTTAACATATCAACCAATGGAAAGACAGACATTTCTCAAATGCACCTTAATTCAAAGTTTCCATAACAATACACCAAGTGTTGGGGAAACTGTCACGTATGTAGACACTACATAGCTAGATCAGAAAATGTGTGTACAAACCTGTATTGAAACTGATGCATAAGCAGTTGATGTTGAAACTGGGTTGTTGCCTTGGTCAAAAGAGTGTGCTTTCAAATGGATTGTTGCATGTTAGAAGAAAGTGAATACACTGAAAAAATTAAAACCTTGGATCAACTTTGAAGTAATTGAAGTAATCAATCACATGAAATATTTGACATTTACTCAAAGTAAATAATTTAGTTTAGTTACACCTAAAAAGTTTAACTCCATGCAACCACTTTTTAAAGGTTGGATCAAACTAATTATTTTAAGGTTAGAACAAACTAATTATTTTAAGTTAGAACAAACTATTTAAAGATCTGAGTAAATTAATTATTTTAGATTGTCTCAAATCAAAAATAACAGGTGTCATTATTTGAAATGTATATAAAATCAAATTAAAAAAAAAATACTTAATACATTTTGATCAATGACTGCTCAGAACACTTTCCTTTAGGACACATTTATATTTATTGTTCAATAAACTGAAAACATTGAACATCTATTTCAAATGTATGAAGATAAACAGTCTTTCACAACGATGAACGAGTGGGGACCCAAATGCGGACACAGAGGCAGAGGAGGGCAGTCCAAAGTATTTATTGAACAACCAGGCAGTGGGCAGGCTCGTAGTGGTGGACAGACAGGGTTCGTTATCGGACGATCAGATGGTCGAAGGTACAGGAGTGGGCAGGCAGGTTTCGTGGTGGGGGACAGGCAGTGTTCGTTGTCGGGCGTTCGGATGGTTGAAGGTACAGGAGAGGGCAGGCAGGCTCGTAATTCGAAAGACAGGCAAGGGTCGTAACCGGGGAATGGAAGGACAGGTAGACTGGATGATGCACACATAGAACGCTGGAAACGACTGTACGGGACAAGACGATCTGGCAACTGCCAAACAGAGAACAGGGTTTAAATACACAGGGCTAATAGGGAACCAGGAACACCTGGTGAGGGGCGGGGACAAAACAACAGGTGAAACACATCAGGGTGTGACACAGTCTGCTTCAGCTGAACACCAGAGACAAATCCTGGAACTGCTCCTCAGAATGTGAACTGTGGAACTCCTGACACTCTCCATTGGTCTGAAAATCTAAACTCTTACGTACAAATCTGTGCATATGCTGCAATCAGTCTCATGAGTTGTCCAGAACATTTAGCCTACTTTGGCCTTTGAGGTTGGTGGCCATCGAACTTGGGCAGCCACATTTGTACATTCTGCAATGAAAATGCAGCCTTGTAAGTGCAACCTCTTACAAAAGGATCCAACGTCTTTGCTGTAGAAGAACTAAAATAATGTTTAGATGAGAAAATTTATGTTGATTGTGCTGTGGGAAAGAAGGTATGAGTTAGAGGGTTAGAGGTGATTAATTCTAAATAGTCAATTAATTAATGTAAACAATGAATTTAATATATGAAGATAATTTTACAATTACAGTACAAGTATCAAAGATAAAAGTTATATCTTAAAACTCAAGTATTTGGGGTTAACTGACCTAATGCAAACAAAACCAGTCCAGTAGAATAGTCCCCTTATCAATTAGTGACACCTTCTGATCTGTTTTTCTGGGGCTGTTCCTATGAAACAGGTGTTATCTTAAGGATAACACAAGCTAGGATATTTAACACCAGAGACAAATCCTGGAACTGCTCCTCAGAATGTGAACTGTGGAACTCCTGACACTCTCCATTGGTCTGAAAATCTAAACTCTTACGTACAAATCTGTGCATATGCTGCAATCAGTCTCATGAGTTGTCCAGAACATTTAGCCTACTTTGGCCTTTGAGGCTGGTGGCCATCGAACTTGGGCAGCCACATTTGTACATTCTGCAATGAAAATGCAGCCTTGTAAGTGCAACCTCTTACAAAAGGATCCAACGTCTTTGCTGTAGAAGAACTAAAATAATGTTTAGATGAGAAAATGTATGTTGATTGTGCTGTGGGAAAGAAGGTATGAGTTAGAGGGTTAGAGGTGATTAATTCTAAATAGTCAATTAATTAATGTAAACAATGAATTTAATATATGAAGATAATTTTACAATTACAGTACAAGTATCAAAGATAAAAGTTATTTTACCAGAAATGGAAAATAAAATAAAGCAAGTCTGTGCAATTCAGCTCTGCCTACTCTGTGCTGTACAGCTGGGTGCTCAGTCTATTGACTTTTGGGGTCATCTTTTTTCCATCAAGCTCCATCAGGACCTTTTGCACAAATTCAAAGGTGAACTGGAGCCTTTTCGAATACTTTAGGTTGAGTGTGTATATGAGCCCAAAGACCATGGCAAAAGCTGTTCCAACCGAGGGCAACTCGTTCAGGACCTCTGTTCCTTCGATGACAATTTTAATGTCTTTGGGTGGATGGAGAGGATCCTCTTTCCCAGTGATAAAGATCGCCATGGTTGTCTGCTCCAGTTCTTCAACCTCATTTTCCTGCATAAAAAAGAAAAACAAAAGTATGTTATAGTTTCATAAATCTCCAGATTTCATGTTAGATCATGTGCCACGCTCTTATACACTCTAAACTTTAGACTATGACCATGTTAGTATGTAGGTGTTAACTGTGTGAGCAAGTGAGAGAGATGCCCTTACCTGGTATTCTTTAATAAGGTGCTCAACAGGTTCGCCCAGGTAGATCATCAGAGATGTGAGGATGCATTCTCTTCTGATGGTGACAGTCTGAGTGAACAGTTACTATTAATTATAATTAAACATTTACAAAAATATATATATATATAAATAAAAACTATTCAGCCATGGTTCTGATACCCAACTTATTCATAGATACTGTTGAGATAAATGAAGTTTAAATAATGCTGATCTATGACCGAGAGTGAGAGCATGTCCTTCCTCATTGGATAGCGAAAACCAAGAGATTCGTCCAACATGTCACCATGCCAACGAAGAGCCAATAAGGATGGGTTTTACTCACGAGAGTGAAAAGTAACCACCCCTGTGGCGGGAGTATTAAAACCAATGTTCGATCTTGATTCGGGGCGAATATTTTGTGGAAGCTCGAGGGTTGAGCAAATATTTGACCGCTGCAGTGTATTTCATGTATTTTGACTTATCAATTCATATTAATAAATCTTTGTGCTAAATTTCCATTTGGACCGGAGCCTCGTCCTTCTTCAGAAATTCTGATACACATAACATTTCTTAAAAATTGGTGACCCCGTACACGTGATTTCTGATAGGAGGACGGAGGAACGAGTAGATTCGAAAGGACTGAAAGGTTGATACTGCTGCTTGACTCTTACATGGGCCCATCTCAAAGGTAAGCCATTCCTGTTTAATCGAATTTGGTGTAGGATTATGTAGAAATATTAGATGTAAGAGTCAACAGCCATCAACTTACAATAACAAAGTTATTGATAAAAGTAATATCCAATTGAAAACTTTGTTGAAAATGATAAGTCAAAAGCAATGTCTGTGAATTGTGTGTGATTGTTTGTGATTTCCTTAAAAGCCAGAGGAAGGGTGCCTGGTAAGTGCGCATTAGAAGTCCGAGAGAGAACGGCCAGGGTACATGCTTAAGTTTGGATGTATGAGATCTTGAAAGAAATAGGCCTTGTTCAACATAAATAGACCCTAATTTCATGTGATACGACCAGGGTAAACCTGTGTGGATTCTTGATTTTGGGTGGGCTACTCTGTTGAACATGTATACATTTTGAAAACTTATGAGTTCTCGAAGAGGAGGCCTTGGGACGCCTGGAAAATTTCAGTAAACGTTAAAGGTCCGGATTGGGTCGGCCGAGTTTAGACTCAGTAAAATTTTAAATAAAAAGACCGCGGGGCGGCAACAGAGTAATAGTCTCTGTTAAGGCACGAAGATAAAACATTAAGACTTTTTTAAAAGCCAGCTGAAAATAGTTGTAGGTAATCTACTTGTTACAGCTGTGGAAGTAAGGACTTGGTAACACTGACGTTGGCGTGACGACGGACGTAGATGCGCCATTGGAAGGGCTTTCAGTTTTTTTCCTCGTCTTAATAGCCAGAAATAGGAATCAATTTGAACATAGGTATAGTCGAATTGTGTGAATATACACTTAGGAAATGTACAGAGGCCTACTGTAAATATTTTGAAATAGAATGGTGTTGATAATTTGAGTCCGTGGCAGCGACTCGCGCAGTGTGTGTTTTGTGATAAACTGTAAATAACTAATTGCATAAATAAGATTGGGTTGTTAAATTGGGAGCGAGCGAGCTCAAGCAGTGTGGTTTTAAACAATTGGTCCATCAGCGCCAATTCTGTAGTTACTGGGGAATGTGGGGAGGATTTTTTAAACTGAAAAAACTTATCAGAAAGGTCTGTTTGAAGTAACACATTCACAAAGTATAAGTGTTCGCCTGAAAATGGTAGAAGCCTGGCTCTATATTAAGTGAATTAAGTGTAAGAAAACAAACAGATCTTTGAGTTTTACTCTGTGGCAAAGGGGGTGGGGAAGTGTGTGTAAACTAATTGTGTATCGTGATTGGACTGGAGCAGCAGACTGCGTCTAGACCTGTGTGAGGAATTTGTTTCCTCTTATGAACAAAAAGTAACACTGGGAACAGTGGAATTGTCTAAATTTACTCGATCCAAACCAACTAAAATAAATATTACAATCCAAATAGGAAATACTCTAATGTTAAAACAACTAGTAGTTAAAGAAGCGAAAATTAAATAAATCTCCCTCGTGATTTGTAGTTCAAATCCCCTGATCCCCATCATTGTGAACATCAGACCTGAAAAAGTAACAGAGAGGTGTAATCAGGCACCAAACTAAGATTAGCCTAAAATTAGTATCCTCCTTGAATTAGTACACAGCTTTCAGATTCCTCTTCTTAATTACATAAATGTTCTAGTTTCATTCATTTCTTTAAGCATATTTTTATCTCAACATAGATTCATGCTCGTTTAAATATCCAAGTTAGATTAATTTTACGTTTTGTTTTAAATTTCTTTTCTAGATTTCCACAATAGGTTAATTTCTTCTGCTTCTGTTTAGAATTTATTTGTTATTTTTTAGAACTCCCTAGTTTCATTTATTTCATTTTATTTAGCAACTTCGAATAAGAAAAGAGAAATCATAATAAATAGACAATAGATTCATTTTACATTTTTGTTTAAAATTGTATTTGTTATTCTAAGAACTTTCTGGTCTCATTGATTTTTATTATCTTTAGTTTCAAAACACTTACTGATCACAGTCTAGGTTAGAACAATGGTGGACAAACAGCCCCTAGAGTTATTCCCAAACAAAATGACAGAAGACTGGAAGAATAGGATTTCCAAAAAATGTAAGAGGAATATAGGGAAAAATAGTAACTTTAGCCATAACCAGTTTCAATACTAGTGTTGGGGTATGCTTGGAGTGTAAATTGTGTAAATATCTTTGATGCGTTTGTTGTTGGGAAAGCGTTGTGTTACGTCTTTGGCGACAAAGTAAGTGTTTAGTTGTTTGGACATGTGAACGAATGTTCCTTTGAGTTTTATCAGGGTTTCCGGTGACTGGCGTTTCCTTTCGGTGACGGATGCGCAGCCTGGCAGGCTGTTTGGAGGCAGATGGACGTGGTAACGTATGAAAGTTGCAGAAGGCATAATATTAAGTTGTTTGGAAGGCGTAGGCTACAGTATGTAGAAAGTGGTGACTGATGGAAGCTTTGGGAAGGTACAGTTTTCATATGCTTTAGCAAACTATGTGGTTGGGTTTAGTATGTTAGATTTGAGGGTTTTGTGGAAGTTGATAGAGGGATTTGAGAAAGTGTGGAAACTATAGGTTATTTTTGGAGTATTTTAGTTATAAGCACCTGTAATTAGAATGATGTCGTTTTGTTCCATGTCCTGACCACCATTCCCTTGCAGCTAGCCTATTGCGTTGCGATTAGTACAGGATTTTAGGCAGTTGCACTGTGAGATGGAGAAGTTGAGTGCTCCTGTATATAGTTAAACTTTATCTACCTCAACATGAAGCTGGAACTTATCAAGGAAACCTGATCACCTTCCTCGGTAATAGCCAAGCTTATTTAATAGCCAAGCTTATAAATCTATGGTATTTAATTAAATATTACATGTAGTTCAAGAAACACTTGAACGTTATATAGGCGTTGATGATAATGTGTAAAACCGTAAGGCCCCAAGGGGGGTCTCACGGAAAACAAGGTACACCTTAATCAAGGCCTATCACATGGTACCAGACTGTTGCGTGCTGAGCTGTTCACTAGCACAAGTGGGTACATCTGAAACCTAGTGATGAATTAGAATTTGGTACAATGATTTTCTAATCTGGTAAAATAGTCTCATGGTTAACGTATTATTTTCACTCTCTTCATATATTGAATAAGTGGTAGAATGAAGTTTATCCACATGGTGATAAACTTGAACATTAAGGAGACACGCTGTGTCCCAAGAGGAATGAATTTGAATCCAATATAGTCATAAATCTTAAAAGGGTAATAAACCTAAACCGAGTTTACTCCCCACAATCAAAAGTAAATATTTTTAAATGCTGAATTGAGTTTGGTTAATTAATATAGTTTCACTTTGTTTTTATTTACAATTATATCTGGGATAATACTGGTGTTTTCAAACCAATGCCTGATACTCGTAAATTTAGTAAATTCTAAAATGGTGAATTAACTGATGACCAATGGGGTATAGATGTGGAGGTGTTTAAGGCCTACATTGAGTTTCCTTTGGATTACTTATTGTACCTTGATTTTGTTGACGTCATGCATCTGGTTTCTGTCTACATTACCATTCTTACGAGTTTTCTTAATTTCCACCCCAATGTTTAATTGTCGTGTAGATAATGATTAGCACATTTTTACAATCTGCAAAAATACAAGATGGGTTGGACACTAACTCAAAATCATCGGTTAACAAACATTGTAGGCTAAATTGAGAGTATAGACTGAGGACCATAAACAAACATTTGGCCTTTTTAATGACAATAATAAATATGTGGAGCCCAGAGCTTCAGGAAGGGGGGTTAAATCAAAATCGCCTATTACTAAGGGTTACATTCAAGTGTTCAGTCTGGTCTCATCTATGGTAATTTCACCAACACAAGCATATTCAGTTTTGGGATAATCAAACAATAAGTGGAAGCTAAATACATTTTCCTCTCAGTAGCTTTAATGTTGAGATTTATGATTTCGAATCAAATTGTAATAAGGGTGGAGACCTTAAGTCATCCAACATTGTTAATTGCTAGTA